>NC_092354.1:19731004-20968504 GCF_963676685.1 Mytilus edulis
AAGGCCCCCTAAAAATCAAATGGTAGCTCCCTTACAAGCACTTTGATTAACAGTACACCAAAGAAACAAGAAAAACGCTACGAGAGCAGACATTTATAAACACGTCTTACGGACGGCAGAAACATAAAACTAAAGCTTTCGTTGCATTACGAATTATCACTCTTACTTGAAATGCTTGCATTGGGAGGGGCAAATGAACATGTTTAGATTACCTAAAGTGAGGCGTGTCGATTTCTGAAAACAGAACATACTAGTAATTATAATCAAGACTGTGCTTGAATTGCTAGTGAGGATTGGAGTTTGAATATAAAAGTTAAGAGAGCTTCATTATGCCAAAAGCCAACTCCGGAAACGTTCTAACTAAAGGCATCCAATGTGCCATAGGCAGATAGCAAAAATATCTTTATAACAATATACTTAATACTGAGTCAAACATAATATATAGATTTTGATGGATATATTGATTGTTTGGTGTTTAACGCCACTTATGAATATACTCCTCATCGGAAATGTTTATGCTCGAAAATGAGAGAAAGTAATTTTACAGTTGAGACACCCTCCACGTGTGCGAAAAAGTTAATGCCAAATTAAGACCAAGTCCGAAGTCGGGAACCTTCAGATATGGTGTTCAGTGGTTGTTGTTTGTTGATGTGGTTCATAAATGTTTTTCGTTTTTAATATCTAGACTAGACCGTTGGTTTTCCCGTTTAAATGGTTTTACACTAGTCATTTTTGGAGCCCTTTATAGCTTGCTGTTAGGTGTGCGCCAAGGCTCCAGGTTGAAGACTAATAATGGTTTACTTTTACAAATTGTGACTTGGATTGAGAGTTGTGAATGTCTCATTGGCACTCTTACCAAATCTGATATCTATATATTGTATTGAACAGATATTTATACTAAAATATAAGTATTTGACATTCGAACTGCAACTATACTTTTGTAATATTATTTTAACGGAGGGGGGGGGGGCTCGGATGAAATTTGAAAAAAATAGGCAGGACAGGAGTTTTGAGTCAAAAAAAAAAGGCAGGATGACATTTAGGTAAAAAAAATCAGGATAAACTAATAAAAAAAAAGGCAGGACCGAATAGAGTGAAAAATAAAAAGGCAGGACAGAAATTACAACTAAAAAAAATGCAGGACAAAATTTTTATCCTAGCCCCCCCCCCCCCCCCCCATAAAAATCAAATGGTAGCTCCCTTAGAACACTAGAACTTGGTCCTTATGCAGTTTACAGTACTCATGTCCTTCGTATTAATATCGGTAAAAGCTTTCAGATTGATTTACTAGTAAACTTTATCTTAATTCATGTGTCCTCGTAATAACGCTAGCTGTTCTTATATCAAGACAGATATATAGATCAGATCAATACCATTCTAAATAAATATACAAGAGGTCCTGTATGGGGTACGCAGAATCGAGAAAAATGACGAAATGTGCAAAATCAAGGAAAAAAAGGGGGGGGGGGGGGATAGCCAATAATTGGGTGATAAGTATTGCGAGTAATAGGCAAAATATTAAAAGTATACAGAACAAAATGGCTGGGAAGTTAAAGAATACAAACCAAAACGAAAATTGAAGACCCTCCCCAAATCCAGATCCTGCGTGTGTTTACAAAATAGAGAGAACACTGTACAGGCATATAAAGAGAATAGAGAAAATTGGGACTGATAGATGAAACAAATTGGGTGTTAAAAAACCGACTTGATTGTTGATGTTTTAACGCCACTTTTGGACTATATTATGGCGGCAAGTTTTTATTAGCGGAGGAAGCTGGAGTGCCCGGAGACATCCACCGACGCAGTGGCGGATTCAGAGGGGGGCGTAGAGGGCGTACCTTTTGCTGGCACTTTTTTTTTTTTTTTTTGGAAAATGATTAATAATCACGGCCTAAACTTCGTGAATACTGCCGTGTATTTATTTTTTATGTGACAATTCTTCACTTATAACAATCACTGGGTTCCTGACTTAGAACTGGTGCAAAATGAATGCAGCAGGTTTGAACTTTTTATCTGGCACCAACCTTAACTCTAACATGAGACAGTGGTAAAATAAAAATATTTTTCGTTCGTATGCACTGTAATAAGATAAGATAAGATAAGATATTTTTATTTCCAATTATGGGCCCCAAAGGGCATAAACATTACAACATCAATAATTTTTTCATAATACAATACAAACAATGAGATAAAAAAAAAAGTTAAACGAGAACTATTTAAGTTCTTAAAGAATACGTAGATAAAGAATCTATAGTATGTTGGTTTTTTTAAATACTAATGCATTTTATTACAAGTGTGGTTGATATAGATAACAAACAAGCAGCCCAAAAAGAAAAAAAAAAGAAAAATAGATATCCACATATGTATAGTACACAAAAAGTTGGATCAATTAAATATATAATAATTAGCCAAAAAGAAAGTAGAAATTAAACATGTCCATGACTCATCCTGTGTCAGCAGCAAATAGGAAAGCATTATGGTTTCCTAAAGGCAGCTGACACCAGGGGACGATACCTTATGGGCCATAGGCATGTAAAATGTGTGTAAATGTCTCTTTTCTACCTGTATCAAAAGCAAACAAGGAAGCATCATAGGTAACTTGAATGCAGTTGATACCAGGGGACGATGCCTCAAGGATATAAGAGAACATTTGAATAAATAATATATCTTAACAATTATTTTTTTTTTAATCGGCTAGTATGTTTGTGATATTCAGATGAATATAATTTTCTATGTCCAATCAAATGTATATACACACATAGATTTCCTTTAACTAATCTTCACTAAGGAAGATGTTTGTATATAAAATTACATATTATTTTAAGTAACTCAACATTTTCTACACTAAATAACCAGATAATTTTGCTTTGACTGTTCATATGATTAAAATAAGAATTATATTGTGCAATACTAGCTAACATACAATTTCTATCATCCTCAAATTTGTTACAATCAAATAGAAAATGAGCCTCATCTTCGACAGTATTGGAAGAACATTTATTACATATTCTGTTAATTCGGGGAATACCCTGATATCTACCTAATTCTATTTGTAATCTATGAGAAGATACACGTAATTTAGTAAAACTTCTTCTAAGTTCAAAATTCTTGATCAATGTTAGATATTTTTCAAAACCAAAATTTGTTTTATATAAAAGGTAGGTTTTCAGTTTACTGTCTGAAAATTTATCTATTTGTTTTTTCCAACAGCTAATAAACAATATTGATAGCTTGGTTTGTATATATTTCTTAAATTTGTATAAGGATTCACAAAATGGAGCATTTATGGCATTTGTATAGTCAATACCAAGTATTTTAAAAACAACATTTATTGAACCATACCATGATGTTATATTCATGTGATGTAGTATATTATGGATTATGTCAAATTTATGTGATTCGCTACAGTGGAGTTGACAAGTACGTCGAAAAAAACGTCACTCAGTCATTTTGAAATTCAAATTACAGTAACACATTGCTTAGGCTAAGGATGACAATTAAACATGACGCTTTCAAAGCTACAAAGTATTGAGCAAGGACGTTGACTTCTTTTTCACGATTCCACCCAACAGAAAGTTATACCCTATTACACTCTAAAATAAACAGCTGCGCCATGAGCGCATGATACGCCCGACGTCTTGTGTGGAAGTTTTATGCAATAATCATAAATAGTTTCTGGGAAAGTTTTAAGCAATAACCATATATTGTTTTTGAGACACAGCGGGACATGTGAAACCCCCAACCATGTTTTTTTTTTTTACAAAAAACTAAATATCACTAAAATAAAATTTTGAATCAAAACCAAAAAGTATACAGATCTTTAGATTAATATAACAAAGAAGTGTGTAAAGTTTTAAGCAATAATCATAAATTATTTTTGAGATACGGCGCGACATGATGTAAAAAAAACCTCCCCTGTTTAACAAAATACTTAATAACTCCACAATAAAATTTTGAATCATCACCAAAAAGTATACAGATCTTTAGATTAATATAACAAAGAAGTGTGTAAAGTTTTAAGCAATAATCATAAATTGTTTTTGAGATACGGCACAACATGTAAAAAAACCCTCCCCCTTTTTTTACAAAATACTCAATAACTCAAAAATGAAATTTTGATAAGTCGTTCTCAAGTTACGGTGCGACATGTTTACGCCGTACAGACAGACGGACGGACGGACATCGGACATTTGTATACCATAATACGTCCCGTCAAAATTTTGACGGGCGTATAAAAACCGGGCGTAATTATTTTAATGGGGGAAGAGGGTTGCATGTGAATGCCATATCTGACCGGAAGGTCTGTTCAGCCGAACTGATATACTGTATATGTTTTTCAAGGCCCGACTGCAACCGGCCTGCTGAGTGTGGCCAATATGACTCCATGTGTCGATCGTTATTCACAACTTCATTTTCTTTTCGATTCATTCGTAGCCTCTGGTTGATTTGACCCCTCGCTTCCCTTGTTAGATGAAACATTTCAACCAAACATTGCAAGGGATAAACATTTCTTGTTTGTTTTTCTTCGTGTCGGTTATATTGTAAATTTCATTGAATAGCCGTATATCTTGTTCACAGCAAGAAATCTGCAAAGTAATGCTAACTAACAATACAAACAAACGGGAATTTCCCATGTCCATTTTTACTGACAAATCCCACATCAAATATATTAAATAGTACATAGCTTTGGATCCATTCAATCATTTTATAATAGATGTAGAGGATACGGCACTAATAATGTCCAGCCCCTACACTTTAACTAAAATGCATTTTACACTTATTTTATGTTTTTTTAGCCAAAAAAATATCCAAAAATTTTTTCGACTCGCTCCGCTCGGCGAAATTTATTACTTCGCCCCCCTTTCCAAAATCCTGGATCTGCCCCTGCGACGTGTGTGTTATAAAAAAGATTGACAATAATGGCCTTAAAAAAAAAAAAAAAAAAAGTTATAAAACAAACACATAAAGAGTTAAAACCCTAATCCAGGCCCTCAGATCGAACCCACGTCTTCATATTATCAGGAAATAAATCAATTTCAAGGTCTCGAAAAATTATACAGATATATAACAAACGTTATCAGACTGGCCTAGTGAAGACTTACAGTCTTGACCTTATAACATTGACCTTGTAAACATTGGCCTTTTGATCATTATAACCGATAAACAGAATCAGTCCAAAACTTGTAAATATATACATGTCGTTATCTTCATGTATAATATGCAATTCAGGAGTGTAGCACATCATACCCAACTTAAGGGGGATCCGTATGGCAAGCCGTTTTACTATTTATTCGAATTTCAAGTTATCTCCTATAATATATAAGATACTTTATATAATGTATAAGATATCTCCTTTAATATATAAGATATCTCATTTGACATATAAGATATATCCTATAATATATAAGATATCTCATTTGATATATAAGATATCTCCTTTAATATATAAGATATCTTATATGATCATTTTTATAAGATATCTTTTATTACTAGTGTATAAGATATCTATAATGTTATATAAGATATCTTCTAAAGTATATGAGATATCTTATATGAGATATCTTTTTTCAAAGGGGGAGGGCCTAATTACATAATAAAAGACAGGAAAATAAAGAGCAATTAACCCAAGAAAATAAAAAATGGGGAGTATTAAAGGAAAGAGAATAGATAATCAAACACGAAAGTTACGTAAGCGGAAATCTCGTCGGCAACAATACATCAGAATGCCCTAACGAAAAAATGTCTTAAAAGTTGAAGAGATATAGGAAGGAAGTACCCCATTGAGACCCTCTATCATGGTTTACTTGTATACTGTCCTATCTCATATGTATAACCTATTGATTGACCCAGTAACAGAAAAGTCAAAGATACTGCAGTGACCACGGTTATTGACCATACTATATAATATTTGGTATACTATGTCCGATTTTAAGTTCAGTTGGACTGAATAATTCAGCTTTTGTAGGCATGCATGAATAAAGAATCCATGCTTTTAAATAATTGGCATAGGCGGATCCAGGGGGCTGGGGGCCCGGGCCCCCTTTCGTGGGAAAAATTTGGTTGATTATATAGGGGATCATTGACGCATGACTGGAGCGGTCCCCCCTTTGGATCAGTCAGCTGGCCCCCCTTAGGAAAAGTTCTGGATCCGCCATTGATTGGTTAATGACTTTTAAGAATGATGAATTGAGAATTATAGGTTTAAGAATGATAGATAGAAAATAACAAGTTGCTTTCTTTAAAAAAAGAAATGCAATCGTAAACCCAAATGCTTGTTTGGCATTATATATATATTAGATAATTGTTTAATAAAGATGTATTGTCTTATATTACTTTTGTTGTGCATAAGAATTAGAAACTGACATTGCCTGTTTACTTAATGTAATACCGGCTTCACACATCACCGTATAGATCCGACGTACGTCGGCCGTTGCCAAAACAATCATGCACGCTACCAATACGCTAGTAATTTTGATGCATTTAACCTGTCAATCATATCTGTATCGTGTGCACAACGAGCGCACAACGAGCTTAAAGCGTGTATTGGGTGTGCGTAAAGCGTACCTAAGTGTTTCCCCTAGTCTTTCTGCATTCCCAACTGCAGGTCTGTCTATATGTGAATGTTTGTCAATAAGTCTGTCACATTCGCCCGTCTGTTTACATGTTACCAGTCTGTCTATGTCCGCTTTTGTTATCAATAAGGCTGTTTAGTTTTGTTTGATTTTTGTTTTTAAATCTAAATGATCGGGGCATTAAATAGCCGACTAAATAGTGTTTTTTTAATTTTTGGAGGCCGTTCGGTGGCCTTAAAAGACTTACTACCACGTCATTGTAACTCTGGTTAATACTTGTATCATTAGTGCTGGACCATGGTCGATCCTATGCACCTTTGAGGCAGGCGGGATATTTTTGTAGATCTTGTACAGCTCAAACTAATGGGAGTAGTTCCTGTACTTCTATGTCTAGTCCCATGTTGCATGGTTGGAGAGGGTGTAATATCTTCTGTAGGTTTGATGAAGTTTCACCCGTATCGGACTTCTCCTGAATAAAAGCTTTAATTAAGGCGACGAGTATTTTTGTATGCAATGTGCCCTTAACGTGTCTCAAACTTATCTGTAGAGTTTTCAACGCTCGTGTAGCGTGTATATTATGTGCGTGCAGTTTACAGGTATACGCTTGACAAACGCTTATGCTGAATGAAATTTTTTATGTTCCATTAAAATTTTCCTGAAGTAAAAGCATTCACTAAGCGTATACCTTTGCATTTCGACGTACTTCAAACTTATGGAACGCGGGTTTAAACGCTTGCGTAGCGTTCCTCTGGTGAGCAACTAAGTTACGCATACGATGATACGGACTTTGTTAATTTTCTTTTTTGACTGATTGTTTTACATTGTCATTTCAGGGCATTTTATAGCCGACTATGCGGTACGTGCTTACCTGTTGTTGAAGGCCGTACGGTGACCCATAGTTTGTATTTCTGTGTAATTTTGGTTTCTTGTAGATAGTTGTCTCATTGACACCAAACCATATCTTCTTTTTTATATTCGATATCTTATCGCCGGCCTGGTTAAGTCTGCTAAAAATGCATGCATGATTCATTTTTAGGTTATCAGTCGTAATTAAAGTGGCACATTTAATTCGTTGTTTCATTGCTTGAAGTATCATTTCTTACATCTGCATGGTCAAATGTATATTTTTTTAAAATAAATTTTAGACTTAGATTTCAGTCACGGTTATTTTTCCCCCTTTATATTGAATATCTATACTTATCAGTCGCATTTTAATGACGAAAAGGATTCAGAGGTTATTATGTGACCTACTTGTTTTTAAAAAAAGTAAATAATGTTGCAACATCTAAACAAAGAAAATCACTTTAAATTTGCAATTTTAATGAAAATAAAAACGGACATAACTTTCATAATTAATTTTAACGTTATTTTCAATAAACGATTTTTTTTTGAAAAATCCTCGTTTTTACACCTATTTGAGGCACGTATTTATGATGATATTTCCATGTCCTTGGTCTATCCTAGACGTAAAATTTCGAAAAGTGCTAATACTTTTTTCAAAGATTTTATTTTTAATTGTTTTCGTTCAAAATATATATTTTTTTTTTCATATTCAATATCTATTAAATTTTATTTTTAATAACCATTTTTTTTTATTAAAGTTGCAATATTTAACCAAAAAAATAACTGTAAATTAATCATATGCAAGAAAGACTTCCCTTTAATTTCAGTATAAAAAATAAATAGCTTGCTTTTACAACATGTACATCTTCACTAAACGAAAAATCTAAAATAAAATGCTTCTAAAACTCTTTCTAAAGATTTGATTTTTAATTATTCTCGTTCAGAATATAAAGCGCATTGTTTACATGAAATCTTATCTCATATCTAAACACAGCTGGTTACATCGTTTGACTAATTAAAATACTACGCATGTAGGTTAATATTAGCAGCTTGTAATGCAAGAAAATATTATATCATAATAAATTTCAGATCATACGTAAAATATCTCTATAGCAACTTAAGATGCTAATGCATATTCAACAGATTAGTAAGCTTCTGCGCATGCATTTGAAAGGTGGTCATAGCTATTGCACATGTATTTGAAAGGTGGTCATAGAAAGAACAGAAGTGTTCCGAATAACATCCGGTGTTCCGAAAGACTACATCACTCGTCCAATATATACTGCGTAAACCCTCAGGGGTTTACGCAATAACTTCAATAAAGGTGAATAAATAGTAACTTCAATAATGATGAATAGAAAATAATACCTTCAATAATGATGAATGGAAAATAATAACTTCAATAATGATGAATAGAAAATAATAACTTCAATAACGATAGAAAAAAAAATAACTTCAATAATGATGAATGGAAAATAATAACTTCAATAACGACGAATAGAAAATTTTAACTTCGATAACGATGAAAAGTAAATAATAACTTCAATAACGATGAATAGAAAATTATAACTTCAATAAAGATGAATAGAAAAAATAACTTCAATAACGATGAATAGAAAAAACATAACTTCAATAATGATGAATAGAAAATTAAAACTTCAATAATGATGAATAGAAAAAAATGACTTCAATATTGATTAATAGAAAAAAAAATAACTTCAATAATGATGAATAGAAAATAATAACTTCAATAACGATAGAAAAAAAAAATAACTTCAATAATGATGAATGGAAAATAATAACTTCAATAACGATAGAAAAAAAAATAACTTCAATAACGATGAATAGAAAATTATAACTTCAATAAAGATGAATAGAAAAAATAACTTCAATAACGATGAATAGAAAAAAAACATAACTTCGATAACGATGAATAGAAAATAATAACGTCAATAACGATGAATAGAAAATAATAACTTCAATAATGATGAATAGAAAATGATAACTTTAATAATGATGATAGAACATTATAACTTCAATAATGATAAATAGAAAATAATAACTTATAGAAAAAAGTCCCTCAACGATTAGTGAATATATAATGGTAGATAAAGAATAATGGCTTTGAGAATGGTAGATAAAGAATAATGGCTTTGAGAATGGTAGATAAAGAATAATGGCTTTGAGAATGGTAGATAAAGAATAATGGCTTTGAGAATGGTAGATAAAGAATAATGGCTTTGAGAATGGTAGATAAAGAATAATGGCTTTGAGAATGGTAGATAAAGAATAATGGCTTTGAGAATGGTAGATAAAGAATAATGGCTTTGAGAATGGTAGATAAAGAATAATGTCTTTCAGAATGACGAATAGATAATAATGGCTTTAAAATATTGAATAGAGCATAGTGGCTTTCAGAATGATGAACCAGAAAATGGCTTTTATAGTGTCATGATCATGTGCAATAAGTTTGATAATGATACGGTCTAGTAAATTTGGTGTATGGAAGGATTGTAATGTGAACATATCCAACCGGCAGGTGTCGTTTGATCTTGACCTCATTTTAATAGTTCAGTGGTTATAGTTAATTTAATGTGTTTTTGTCTGCTTTTTCATATACTGTAAGCAATAGGTCTATTATATTTGGTGTATGGGATGATCGTAAAGTGTGCATGTCCAACTGGCAGGTGTCATCTGACCTTGACCTCACTTTTAATGGTTCAGTGGTCAAAGTTAAGTTTTTTAATTTTTTTTTTAATTTCTTTTACTAATACTATATGCAATAGGTCAACTTTATCTAATGCATATATTGATTGTAAGGTGTTCATGTTTGCCTGGCATGGTTCATCTTTTTTAATGATCCTTTGGTCAATGTTTAGTTTTTCTTAGTTCAGTCTGTTTCTTAGAAACTATTCACAATAAGTCAACTACATTTACGAGACATTTCAGCGAGTGCACTCTTGTTTTTCTCAGTTAGCATTTTTTTTCGTGAACAAATTTGTTTAGGTGTTCGACGCGATTAGCCAGATTATTTTTTTTTTAAATTGCAGTGGCGGATCCAGAACTTTTTCTAAGGGGGGCCCGCTGACTGACCTAAGAGGGGGCCCGCTACAGTCATGCTTCAATGATTCCCTATATAAACAAAATCTTTCCCACAAAAGGGGGGGGGGGGGGGCCGTGCCCCCCAGGCCCCCTGGATCCGCCTATGAATTGGCATCACTTTTACTGAGAAAAAGTTTTGTAGCTTTTCCCACGATTATTTATAAATATGAGTCAAATTGTCCTTGTTTGGTTTTTTTTTCTACCTTGTCTGAAGTGTATATTCCACTGTCATTTGAAAATTGATTGACGTGTTATACTTTATAGAGTGATTGTCTTTAAACAGAGAACTGAATCATATATTGTAATTTTGTTGAAAGTGATTTTAAGGATCGATTTATTTGTTTTAATTTTGAAGTAGACAGTAATTCAGATATGACTAACTATGTTGACAAAACAAGTATACAACTGTATCTTCTTATATAATGGTCGGACTATAAATTGACACCAACAGTTTATCTTTAATAGGGGGCATTTGATGGTTCGATTTCACATGAAATTTCGTAAGAATTAAATTGACTGATTGTTAAGAAGAAAAGTGACAAAGTTGTCATTCTAGCCGAGATCAATTTACAGTGGATATGTATAATATGAGATTTATGACACACGTCTATAAGACAGCAATCGAACGAACAATACTAAATCCCAAAACACATATCTTGATAGTTGATACGGTTAATTCAACAACTGAGAAATAACAGCAATCGGCTAGCATCGGGTGACGCCGCTTCTTTCCATACGGTATTATCCGATTTGTTACGAATAACTATCAAAATATATACTTTCTTTCACTTTTTACTAAATCAATTCGCAACCCGATTCTTGTGAAATAAAAAATTCAAGATATAATCGAAAGCATGGCATTATTCTAATGACAAGATGTCTGCATTCGGCACATCACCGCATAATCCTAGGTTACCGGAATATGCCGAGACGTGCCGAATGCAGTGTACCGTATTCTGCCGAAATGTGCCGAATCAAAATCTACAAGATTTTTTTTCGATTTGTTCCATTATGAAATTAAAGTATATCGAATTAAACAGGCAATCAATATCTTCTTCAATTCGATTAGATTCGTTTGGTGTCTCAATTTCAATATCTATTATTATTATAATGAAGAAAAATTATTATGTTAATTTCTATCGAAATTCAGAAAAAGTAAAAGAATACTAGTTTCATTCCCAAACTTTGTGTACACGGTCACCGTAATTTCTTATAAAGTCGGTCATTTCAGGTGTTCGTCTGTTACATTTGATTTTCAATGAGACTTAGGACCAATGTACTATTCATTTTCTTTTCCCAGTAATAGTCATGTTGTATTTTATACGTTTGATTGTTCAATTTTTCAAGTACCCACGATCAAAGAATAATTCGATGATGTAAATGTAATTGAAAGTGCTTCATCTCACGAAGATTTATAAAATATTATTCAAGTTCACATCTTCAATCGTTTTACAAGTGGGTAGTATTTCAACATTCACTGACTGATGACGTACAACTTTACAACGCGGGAACATGTTACAACGACACCATGTGACACAAGATGGCCACCCACAACCCAACATTGTCGACTAATTGGTAAAGAATGCGTTAAAGAGGGTGTTGATAGGGTTGACAATATAGGATATGGGCAAGAAAATATAAAGAATAAAGAGTAAAAAGGAAGAAAAAAAATTAGAGAATAATGGACAAGCAGCATATAGAACAGAGAAAAAAAATCCATTAGAAATGAAAGCATTCATTGAGAAATGAAGGGACCCCCAAACCAGGCCCTACTATTTACAAGAAGTATAAATATACCAATGAAGTTTGTAATTTTTCTTATCATGTTGCATTGAACATAGTTGTACTTTTTGAAACCGTGGCTGAAAAATGTGTGCTATATATAGCAGCATAAAACAGTTGCACCATCAAATTCTGATTTAAGATACAGAAAATCAGTGGCGGATCCAGGGGAGGGGGGTGCAGGGGGTTGGAACCCCCCTTTTTTTGGACGATCATTGCATTTGAAAGGGAGCATATAGTTGGAACTCCCCCTTTACTCTGGGTTGGGAACCCCCTTTTGAAAATGGCTGGATCCTCCCCTGAAAATATGGTCAACAGTGGCGGATCCAGGGGGGGATTCCGGGGGTGCGCACCCCCCTTTATTTTTGCCGATCAATGCATTTGTATCGGGACATATGTTTTGCACCCCCCCCCCTTTGCCCTGGGTGCCCTGGGTTAGCACCCCCCCCTTTCGAAAATTCCTGCATCCGCCCCTGGTCAACTCCATCAGACAAAGTTGACCTTAGATGAATTCGGCTGTTTTATTATGTCCCTTTTACTGGTGTCGCTGATCTCTTTTTTTTTTACCAATATGCTATAAAGTTTTTTTTCAAACTATTGCTTGTTGACCCTATTGGTTATATAATTATATAGCTGCTAACGTTGCTATGTATTTATCAATATCCATGGTTTTCTGATGTCACATTTCAAGTTTGCATAGACTAGTCGTTCCTAAAGAAGGTTAATCGAGAAAAACGCCATATTGATCTGGGCCTTTTAAAGAATTATTAAAACAAAAATCTGTTAAGTAAAGAGAGACGCTTTGAACAAAATGTAGGTATTACTTTAATGAATTGCACCAAACAGTAGAGGGCTTGGTCAAATTCACCCTCACACAGTTTTTGAGCATCATAGAAAGAAGAAAAATAACTCTTTCAATTATCCATTTATTGCTTCCGATGGCTTTACTCAGTTACTATGAATGCAAGCGTTTTACGTGATCGAAGCGTTCTATTAACCACTTATGGAACCACAGCGCCACCACCTGTGAAAAGTCGTAAATGGTTCCTATTTTGCAGATTATTTATATAATAAATACATCTGTACTTATATTGGGAAAAAAGGAAAAACTTAAGGTCAAGGTTTGAGGGTTTCGCTTTTATCAATAGTTTCAGATATAATCTTGATTATATGAAGTGACCTTGTTAACACAATAATACAGATGCACTCAAAAGTATTTCTTTATAGTGACCCAGTGGCGGATCCAGGGGGGTACCGGGGGTTGGAACCCCCCTTTTTTTTGCCGATCAATGCATTTGAATGGGGACATATAGTTGGAACCCCCCCTTTGTCCTGGGTTGGGAACCCCCCCCCCCCCTTTTTAAAATGGCTGGATCCGCCACTGTGACTCGTTGCCTGACGCTAGTCTTGACGTCCGTCCTGGGCCAGAAATGGCCGGAAACCAAAGGATTAACTTGAGAAGAGAAATTTGGTCACACGAACTTCTCTAGTTTTACCATCAGCCCCGTGCTCAGTATGTGTCAGTTTGGTTGTTTGGGAGAGAGCACACCGATGTTCCATTTTATGAGATTGTCAAACTATCTGTACTAAATATAATATTTGCAATACTAGTAAGTCTTTGAGGGAGCGTAGGTGAGCTATTGACATATAAATTGTATGCCCCTGTTTAACATTTCCAATTCAAATTGCAAATTCAATCTCCCTTCACTCGGCCGACTCGCCTTGTTTCTGCCTAACTCATTTACTTACTTGTTCTTTTCCTTTATTTGACTTGAATATAAACATAATAAATGTGTTTCCATTCATGCGTTCTCAAATATATAACAAAAAGTATAGGTCACAATTTACAGGTTTGGCAAGGTTATTCATAGAAAACATATTTTTGTAAATGAAAGAAAACTAAAACATTGAAATTTAAGACAAGAAATGAGTTGAAAGTTCTTTTAGTAAGCTTCCAAAATCTGAAAAGAAAGTAGGGTCCATGACTCGTTTTCTTGTAACAAGACATAAAAGTTTAATTCATACCACATTCGAGTATGAAAGTATACATCTTCTGATTTATCTCCCCTTATATATATGACAAAAAAATGCAATCAAACAAAACATATTCGTATGATATAAACAATTCAGTATAACTTACGATATGTTGTTTTTTTTTTATCGTATGATTTTTAGTGTAAGAACATCTGTTTATTGAATGGCACCGAAATATAATTTATTTTCGGCCTTGATGTGGTTCAAATTTATTGTTGATTCACGTTTTGATAAGGCACTTGAAATGGAAAATTATGGCTTGTCACGTGACCATGATTCAGGGTCGTTGTACTGCTTCGTCGTGCATTATGGAATGTCTTGTGACCGTTTTTTCCAAATCAAGTTTTTAATAGATACAGTATTACTTTTCGGTTTTTCGTTTAAAAAAATGCAAAAAGGGGCAGTTGAGGGAGAAATGATTCCTCCTGGTTTTGGGAAGATAATATTTATAATAGAAATTGGCCAATGCGTTTATAACAAAATAATTAAAAACATATTTAGTCTATCAACATTTCTTAGCGCAAAATCCCTGGGTTTTTATACCCAATAAGTAAAGGGTTTTTTGAAAGAATTATGATTGCGTAAAAAAATAAAATAAGAATTGTCATTTATTTCTACGATTTAAAAAGGAAATGATTTTTTTTAAACCACAATTATTTTATAACTATATAATTTTATTTTGGGTGGCTTAAAAATCAAATATATAAATGTATCGAGGGTTATTAATACCTAAAATGATGTTTCTATTTGACTCCTAACAGGTATAAAATGTATCAAAATGTATCAAAATGGTTGAAATGTGAAAAAAAAAATATAAGAAATGTTCAAGTAGCAATTCAAAATTTTTTTGGTTTTTGAAATATCGCAAAGTCTAAGGGACCTATTTTATTGTTATATCCTGCATTTTTATTTTTCACTCTATTCGGTCCTGCCTTATTTTTAATTAGTTTATCCTGACTTTTTTTCATAAATTGTCACATGCTATTTATTTTTGCAAAGTGTCTCATCCTAACTGTTTTACTCAAAATTCCTATCCTGCCCTCTTAAAAAAGATTTGATCCGCCCCCGCCTCCTAAAAATCAAATACGTAGTTCACTAATACGGAAATCTGGTGGCTACAGAATGTGGCATGTGGCTTATGGTGGAATAAATCGAAAATTTCTTGTATGGTCTTCAAACAGCATTTTGCGTTTTTAACAGTGCGATGTCATAGAAAATATAACTTTTTTTAAAGTTTTTTTTTGCAAATGCCCCGAATGCTTTCCTAAATAAATTATAAAGTTTGTTACCCCTGAAGTACCCCTATTAATTTAACCGAGGTCAATGTTAAGGACCTTTGATTTATTATAACGAATTATCCTGGTAACCCCCTAAACTCAATATTTCAATCATATATTATCACACGTGTCAATATTATGACCAGAAACCGAGTTTTAACGGGCAAGGTCACGCATGTTATCGCTTATTAAAAAGCAGAAATCTACCCCGAAAATTTCAATAGACCGAAAATTCAGAACTAACCATGTATATCTCATATTTAACTGTGTCCGTATTCTCGTTTCTTCTTTGTTTTGATTATATGCTTGTTGGTAAGTATAGTTTTTTAATTTAGAAAACTAAAATTTTTAGAATATTTAGCGTTATTTTTTTTTTCACACTCAAAATAAGTGACGTTTAGTGTCATTTTAACAATTTCCCTGGGCTACGAAACACGAGGTATAATTTTATATCCAGCTTATTAAAAGTTCAAGTTATTTGTAACGGGTTATTTAACAGTGTGCACCACATTTTTTTAGGTTATTTCTTCATTAACAGAAAAAATATTACAGTCATTTCTTATAATTTAATTCTAAATTCAATTTTAAACCGTAGAAAACCTTGAAAAAACGTTGATGACGTCACGGTCACATGACTACATTATGTGGAGGAATCTCGGTACCGATCTGGTGTCACCCGCTTTTTTCTAAATAGTTTAACTCAATTATATATAAGTTCTTAAAACTTCAAAGAATAATTGAAGTTGGAGATTTGTCTTAAATATGCTTGAAATATTTTCCACTGGACGTTAGTCAAACTTTTTTTTTAATTTAAAACTGTTCGAAAAAAATCTTTTTTCTTTGTATTCATCATATATTAGTTATTAAAAAAATCATATTCATTGTAATTTACTACCTGTACAGCTATGCGCACAGCTATGCGCCTAGATGCTTAAAAAAGGCAACATAATGCTGTTTAGAAGAATGATTGTTAAATATTGTTTTTGAAACTATAATAAGATATCTATTCCTTTGAAGAAAAAAACGTCTTTTACTAAACACACTTTTTTCAGCTTGGATTTTTGTATGCTTATTTAATAGTGAGTTATTTTTTTATATTTACTATATTGAAGATGTTGCATATCGAATAAATGATGTCAACTTCGAATTTGAAAATACATGCGAATTATTATTTCACTATAATTTCACTTTCATTAATGATTGATAAAAAAAAAAATCATTTTTTTTTATATTATCGTAGCTAGATACCTTTTAACATTATAACTTCTTTTTTTGCAGATGCATTTAAAGTTCGTGAACACGAATCACGTACGTATTAATTGTATACTTTTAAGTAGAAGCTCTCAAAAAAGCTTGTAACACCTAATTTGTGTACAGTATGAACGAATAACACATGTTACACAGCAACAAACGGCAAGATATGAATTACAGGCTCCTGACTTGGAGCAGGCACATACAGAATGTGGTGGTGTTAAACTCGTTTGAAAACGCCAACACTTCCCTAACCTTGGACAGTGATGGAAAGTACAACATAAGAACAAATTTAATAAAAAAATAGTTGTAAAAGGCTTAACTCAACAGATGTAAACAAATAGAAATACACGTACATTTAACAAAAACATGAAATGGACGTGGACGAGTACTTATACATCCACACAACAGAAGGCTCTCAATACAGATCTCAGAATTCTCGCAGTTATTGACAGTCAGTCCAAAGCCAATACTAATAGGGAAAAATCATGCGTCCAAGACCTAGAAAACTGTTGTTTTGTAAAATTTCAATGACTTCATTTCTAAATTTTAAACGAATTTTGCATTAAAATTATGTTTTCTTTCAGATCAAGATAGAAGTTTAGAAAGCTTTATTAATTGTTTAAAAGGTTGTCAATTAACGAACAGGGACTCAAGCTCGTTGTTCCAGAGAATGAGACGTTCAAAGAAGACATTAGTACTTGTTCCCGCAGGAATAGAAACAGAAAGTTTAGGGTCAAACAAAGAACTCAAAGAGACTGGAAACATAATGAACAACGATGAACACATTGATGTCACAAATAAACCCACTCATAAAATAACATTATCTGATATTTTACTTTCACGAACTGGTACCAGACAGTATGTGTCTGTAACTGAAGGGTTGAATACCAGTTTAGAAAGTTCAGACCAAAATTCACTTGAATTACATGATGACGTTCGAAGCCATGAAGATGAAGTTGACCATGGAGATGTTAGTTCCAGTTGGAACTGTCATCACTTATGTTTGCGTAATTCAAATATTTTTGGTAAGTTTTCAATTTAAAATTAAACGTACAACCAGTATAAAGATACCATTGAAAGGAAGTTATCTTATTAACGATTAAACACAAGCTGATTGTACTCATTGTAATGGCGGTAGATATTTAACGAGTTATTATTTCAAAAATATCCCACGTTTCATACAACTTGATGTCGAAGTATCACGGCCGGAAGAAACTTGATAAATATAGTTAATGACAAAAAAAATCAAATTATAATGCGTATCTCTATAGATATGAGAACATCCAAGTCACAATTTTTAAAATTTAACCATTATAGGTTAAAATATTACGGTCTTCAGCACGGAGCCTTTGGTCACACCGAACAGCATGCTATCGAGGGTCCCTCAAAAAACCTAGTGTAAAACCAAACGGGAAAACCAACGGTCTAATCTAAATAAAAAATTAAAAACACTTATGAACCACATTTCATTCAATAATAAATTTTCAATGATATTTTTATACATCATTTAATGGCTTACAGTACGGCAGATGCATAGTTAACAAATAGTGTATTTCAATGGTAATCGGAAGGCAGACGAAAATCTGCTGTATATAATAGTCAAGACAATTGTGTTCAATGACAATCGAGATACAGGCGCGGATCCAACCATGGTGAAAAAGAGGGGTGTTGGGTTCAAAACCCGGAACACCACAAAACGTTCTCCATTTTAAGAAAAATCAATCGAAAAAAAGGGAGGTTTGAACTATATGAAATTTATCGTTTTGTCTTACAACATGGCCATCAAGGGGAAATAACTCAAACTAAATTATGTCAATGGACATTGATATAAAACATTTTTGCCTGAGGTGGTTGCAGTATGAGTTTTTATGTTATTTTAAATTATACAGTTTGTAATCGAAACAATAAACCGACGCAATTTAGGAAAATACTATGCGTGAAAAAATGCTATTGATAACTACATTATTCCTTTGTCCAGTCATTCATATCGTTAGTTTGAACGAGTTGATAATGTAAATCAGTAAGTCCATGCCAGAGTTTTTGTGAAATAGAACTATTATATATTAAAAGAAGATGTGGTATGATTGCCAATGAAACAAGTCTCCACCAGAGACCAAATGACGTAGACGTTAACAATAATAGGTCACAGTACGAGCTTCAACAATGAACAAAATAAATACTATGGTACATTAGAATTTCATTAAGAAAAAATGTCATTTAAGAATTGAATGCTTCTTCTTTTTTTGGGGTTTTATTTTAAGCGTTGACCGAAGTACATTTTGTTTGATGCGCGGAAACAATTTCGCACATTCATGAGGCCCCTCATGGGGGGGGGGGGGGGGTCCTAGTAATCACATAATCACCATTTTTTTGCCAATATAATCACATAATCATTAAATATTTGCTTATCTTTAGTAATCAAATAATCATAAACTAAAAATATAGTCCTAGGTAATCAAATAATCATGAAATATTTGGCTTAATAATCAAATAATCATTAAAAAACCGGCCAAGTAATCACATAATCAAAAACCCCATGAGGGCCCTCATTCATCGCTTTTACATTCCTATAAAATTATTAAAAGAAGCATTCAATAATTATAATAACATTTGTTTCCCTGGACCACGAAAGAACGATTTCTATCAAGTTTTTCTTATGTTTATCTGTGCACATCATGAAAGTTACATTTCATTTGGAAATAATTACATTACATGTATGTTTCAAAAGAATCCGTTATTTTGATTGGACATCAACGCTTGTTCGTCATACTAGAATTCACTTTCACAGTCCAATGAAGTTTAAAATTCATGATGACACAGGCTATCACAAAATAGTGCACATGTTATTTAGAGTGATAAATGATAAAAATCGATTTTCCATTGTCATAGCAAAAACATGTAATTATAAGTATTGAATGCTTCTTTTAGTAATTTCATAGGGTTGTAAAAGCGTTGACCGTGCGCACATTTTTAGAATGAAGCGCTTTCGTGCTTCATACAAAATGTACTTCGGTCAACGCTTTTACATCCCAATGAATTTACAAACAGAAGCATTCAATTCTTAATTGAAGGTTGATTTCAGAATGACTAGATATTGCTGTTAGCCAATCACAAGAACGTATTATAATGAAACGTACATTATAAGATCATAACTTTAAAATTCATTTAAAATATTGAATGACTGCGTTATGTGTGTTGTTCGGTTGGTGGTCTTTTAAGCTGATACCCCATTTTTCAATTCATAGATTAAGAAAATGAAACTATTCTTTATTATATTTATTTATGTTCGCGTTTGTCTTTTTTCAGGTTAAACACATCAATGGAAGTTTGGTTTATGAAAATAGACAAAATGAGATCTGACGTTTTGTGTTTCTTCTGTGTATATATTGATGTTTTATGTTTCTTCTGTTTATTAACTGACAAATTCTTCTTCTGTGTATTTACTGACGATTTTTTTCAGTGTATTTACTGACGATTTTTTTCGGTGTATTTACTGACGATTCATGTTTCTTCTGTGTATTTACTGACGATTTTTTTCCGGTGTATTTACTGACGATTCATGTTTTTTTCTGTGAATTTACAAACGGCTAATTGCTTCAACTGTGTATACAATTTATGTTTCTTCTGTGTAAATACGTTTTTCTTTTCTCCTGTGTATATTAAAAAAGATTTGGTAGGATTGACAATTAGACATGCAATTCTTCACAAGAGACCAAATGAAATAGTTATTAACAACTTAAGATCATCGTATGGACTTCAGCAATGAACAAAACCCAGACCGCATAGTAAGCTAGTATAAATAGAATTTATGTTTCTTCTGTGTATACGATTTATGTTTTCCCTGTGTATATACTTGCAATTTATGTTTTTCCTTTGTATGTACTTGCGATTTATGTTTTTTTCTGTGCATAAACTGTTTTAATATTGTTTTAAATATGTTTTATTTATATTTATTTATTGTTTCTTTTAAACCTTTGTTTTGAATAAAAGTAAACATGAATTATTAATGTATCCAGCAATGATCCATTCTGCTGAATGTAACTTGACACATTTAAAGAATATTAATAAAATACACATAGGACAATATCAAAGTTAAAAATTAATTCTCTTTTAAAACAAGTCAACATTCATGTAAAACATAACAACATTATATATATTATTAATATAAAATCTCAACATTCAGAGATCACATCAATTAAGTTGCACACGTAAATCACAGTTAGCTTAATCTTCGTAAATTGAAGATCTGTAAGTGTACATTTCACTCAGCATCTTTTTACTAAAAGTGTCAACATGTTTACAAACATTTGGATCAACCTTATAAAAACATTCACCTAGCAGTATGTTTATTTTTTCGTAGGACGGTAACTCTGTGAAGCAAAAGTCGGTGAAGTTAGTACTTAGGTACTCATTTATATCGGCAAAATACTTACTTCGTATAGGAGAATATTCAGAACATTCGAGAACGAAATGTTCCACGGACTCCTCAGATTTGCCTGAACACATTCACTGGGGTAAAGCTGATGACCGTAACTGCATTCACGGTCATCCCAAGATGTCGGATGAAAAATTAGGTCAGTTTCTGTATTGTCTGTTAAAGTGTTTCTATATCATTTTCTTTACAAATCATACATTGAAACGATGTAAATTTATAAAATAATCACTCGGAAATCACCAATTACTTCTGAGAAATGTGCATGAAACGGGAAATTCGATTTGAAAAAATCGCCAAGATGACCGTAAATCACAATCGAGATGACCGTAACAGAATCAGCGATTCATAACAAGACTGACCGTAACTGCTTTTAAGATGACCGTAATTTGTAAATGATGACCGTAACTTTTAAAGGATGACCCTCAATTCTAAGAAATATCCGTAATTATATAACTATCTTTTTGTATCAAATGATTAATCGTGTTGGTATACACATATTAATATGAAAGTTTTATCCTATAGGTAGAAGAAAATAAGACGTGCTTCAAATGCAAATATTACCATATGTATCTTTTTTACAGTAGAGGGTTCAATTTTTAAAATGAATTTGCCAAAAGACATGCGGTGCACAGCCTTCAACTGCTCGACAAAAGATTTTTTTTTGTTTCTGGGATTTCTTTTAATGACATATAATAAATACACATTTTTAAAAATGCCCAAAAATTGCATGTACACCCATTGATATTATATCGTCTTTCATTTTGTCGTGCAAATAAAATAACAGAAATATTTTGAAAATATCATTCGAATAAACTAGTGAAGGTGAGCTCCAGCAAAGTAGATCCTTAAAATAGTATTGTACGAAAAGCGTATCACAAGGCGGAACGTTGTCAATATGTATATATACAGAAATGTTATTCATACAGTCAGGATTCTACTTCTTCAAAATTATCTCCCAATTACGCCAGTTCATGCTCACAGTCGTAGAAATGGAAGCCATTGTAGGGATGACGCTCTGCCAATTTTGCTCTTGAAAACTGATAAATTTATCCACATAGCACCATTACGATCGATCGTTATATGTCAGTTATATTTTAAAATACAAATGTATCTACTAGCTAATGAGCATTAGTTAATGATCTTGTCTGCATTGATTCAACTTAAAAATATTGTCTGTTTGGATGTCAGATGGAATTTTTGAAAATTCTTAAGCATTTAAAAAAATTCTAATTAAATATTTTGTGGAAGGGCAGACAAAACATTTTCAGTGGTTGAAGATTATAAACCCTAGTTATCACACACACATTTTCATCATCCAAATTAAAAGACTGTCGTCAAGTACTTTTAGAAAAAATAGCTATTCGAACACACCTACTCTGTTTTTGTGTTTCATTAGATAGGTATCTCAATTGACCCATATATTTCATCTTTTCGTACTGTCATTTTTTTACGTTATAAAGTCAACCTGTAGCTTTGATATATAATAATGATAGAATCTGAAGCGAGATGCTATATAAAATACTCTTGCTTTGTACGTTTTAAAGACAAAATATACACCCCAAACATGCCCTAACATAAAAAGGTGCACTCGATTTTTCTCTTTTCGATACAATCGTTACCTGTTTTGGGGATTTTTTTCTTGATTCACATAATGGAAGGGCAGAACGAAAATTTCTGAACTAAAAGATTGATATGTTCTCCGTCCGTGATAAAAAAAAATCGGAGGTTATGCATTTTCTACATCCAACTTATAGATACTATATATAAAAAAGAAGATGTGGTATTATTGCCAATGAGACAGCTAACCAGAAAAGACCAAAATGACACAAACATTAACAACTATAGGTAACCGTAAGGCCTTCAACAATGAGCAAAGCCCATACCGCATAGTCAGCTATAAAAGGCCCCGATAAGAACCATGTCGTCGACTTGATATCTTATTGTTGTGCATTACTATGTAATAGATACATTGAAAACTTATGCAAATGGTGTTTTTAAAATAAGAAAATTGTCGTTTTATTTGTTTCTATTAACTTTTTAAAATTTTGTTACTATATCAAACATTACAGTTAACTTTTATCGTTTTCTCGATAAACACAGAGTTTCGATTTTTTTGTTCTATTTCAAAAGTGTTTCCGCCTGCATATATAAAGACAAATTAAGATTTTAATCTGCTTCTTCTGGACCCATACACATGGGCTCGATTACCAAATATTCGTATGTATTATTAATGTTTTTAATGCTCATTTATTGGCATTATGTTTTTCTGGTCTGTGCGTACGTTCGTCCGTTCGTCTGTTTGTTTTTCCGTTTGTCCAGCTTCAAGTTAAATAAAATTGAAACTTAGTACACATTTTCCCTATGGAATGATCTTTTTAATTCTAATGCCAAATTACAGTTTTATCTCATTTTCATAGTCCACTAAACATAGAAAATGATAGTGTATATGAGGCATCCGTGTACTAGGGACACATTCATGTTTCTTCAAATTTTCGTCGTATCGCTGTAAATTTGTGTTAAAATTTTAACGTCGATATCAATAAATATTTCATTGTTTACGAGAAATATGCAATTTACTATCATTGTTATAAATCCTAAATATGGCCAATTATATTATAGTTTAAAAAAAGAAATTTATGAAACATATTTATATCCGCTAACCGCGAGCCCCTATTGAGATCGACAAACTCAACAAAAAAGCTTTGAATACAATACGGATATTTCTTAGAATTGATGGTCATCCTATAAAAGTTACGGTAGTCCTATATAAATTACAGTCAGTCTTTACAAATTACGGTCATCCTTTACAAGTTACGGTCATCTTTTTACCAATCACGGTCATCCTTGTTTTATGTTACGGTCATCTTGAAAATATTTTGATTATGATTTACGGTCATCTTAACGATTTTTTCAAATCGAATTTCCCGTTTCATGCACATTTCTGGGAAGTAATTAGTGATTTTCGAGTGATTCTTTTATAAATTTACATCGTTTCAATGTATGATTTGTAAAGAAAATGATATAGAAACACTTTAACAGACAATACAGAAACTGACTTAATTTTTCATCCGACATCTTGGGATGACCGTGAATGCAGTTACGGTCATCTGCTTTACCCCAGTGACATTTGACAAATGGGAGTGTCGGACATATTCATTCTATACAAAACTTGATTTATGGGTAGACAATTTGTTCGTGCTAACAATTTTAACCTTGTAGACTTTAAATCGAGCAAGTTTGACAAATAAGGCTGTCTACCAGACGCAAGTCTGAATTTGGAGAAAGCATTAAGACTGCTTTTATTTCTTATAACTTAAAAATTCTCTTTCACGAACAAACCTTCCAAAAAAACTGTTTGAAAATATTTAGGTTAGGGTGCTATAAACAGTTTCGTATAAAAAAAAAACTAGGGGTTATTCCCCGACTAAAAATAACCATGGAGGGAAACCCATGTTTATTTACTCAATTGGTGAAAAAGTATCATGTCTTTTGTATTTGATTGTAAAAATTAGTTAATTAGCTTTCAATTAAAACAGGTTGAATGATTGAAATAATTTTAATAATTATATTAACTTTACATGTTTTGAGGGGAGACAACACTGTAAACATCCTGTTTTTTTGGCAGTGAAAATTGAAAACTTATTTGCAGCCACTGTAGCTCTTTTCGGAGAAGGAAACCGTACCCTGAAACAAGATTTTTTTGAAAGGCCAGGTAAAAACCTACAAATTTCATACAGTTTTGATTATGTAAAATGTGCATGGATCATGTCTTCATGGGTGTGCACATGACCTGGTTTCAAGTTTTTTATGTTTAAATTAGACCTTTTTTCCCCCATGTTCATTGGATGGAATATTTTTAATATATTAAAAGTACACATTATTTTTATTTCATTATAAACTAGGAAACATTCTGATTCCAGTGATATCTAGTTTTATACAAGTATCTTTATTAATCAGTCCACAACTAAGGGTCACTTATGCATGGTCCCTTAAAATGTGACGTCGTAAAAAAAAAAACTGTTGATTGCACCCTTAACATTAAATTTTGAGTTGTAAAAATGATTAAGACCAACAGAATTAAACACATTTTTCATATACTGAGGATATCCCCATCCTCGATGTAGCGTTAAGCCCTTAAGCTCGTCAAATATTATTCGACATAATCTATTCTTATCTAGGTCATGAAATCTAGCAAAATAAGACACCCTTTGTCTATCTAGGAAATCATTTATCGGTTCCCAACCCAAATCTTCTACTCAGATTGTCCCATAGACATTGTATTTATACGTCGCAACAGACATCAGATTACAGTGTCGTACAGTAATGTTAACTGATAAAATTGAGATGGAAATGGGGAATGTGTCAAAGAGACAACAACCCTACCATAGAACAGACAACAGCATGCAGAAGGTCACCAACAGGTCTTCAATGCAGCGAGAAATTATCGCACCCGGAGGCGTGCTTCAACTGGCCCCTAAACAAATATATATGCTAGTTCAGTGATAATGAATGCCATACTAAACACCAAATTGTACACAAGAAACAAAAATTAAAAATAATACAAGACTAACAAAGGCCAGAGGCTCCTGACTTGGGTGCATAAGTACCCAACGAAAAAAAAAACTGACCATTATCACTGAACTAGTGTATATATTTGTTTAGGGGCCACCTCCGGGTGCGGGAGTTTCTCGCTGCATTGAAAACCTATTGGTGACCTGCTGTTGTCTGTTCTATGGTTGGGTTGTTGTCTCTTTGACACATAGCCCATTTCCATTCTCAATTTCATGGAGTAGAAAGTCGGACGTATTTTTTTCTAATAGAATATGTTATCAGACGGACTTATTTTGTAAACAATGAAAAAAGTTGTTAATGAACGAAATATCCTTCAAGGTCTTTTTTTGTTGTTGGTCAAGCTGGCCTAAGGTCTCCATTTTTCGTTTGCACCTAAGTGTCACAGTAGAAAAAATTATTGCCGCATGATTTTTTTATTCACTGAGAAAAAAATGTGGAGTAGGGTGTCACACTTCAACTTTAAACCCATTCTTTTATATATTTTTTTTTTGGTTCGTATAATGTTATGATATCGTCGTCGTCTGCGTCGTCGTTGTCCGAAGACACATTTGGTTTCCGGACAATAACTTTAGTTTAAGTGAATGGATCTCTATGAAACTTTTTAAGAAGGTTCAATGCCACAAAAGGAAGGTTGGGATTGATATTTAGGATGATGGGGCCCAAAAGACATATTTTTCTAGTTTCAGGATAATAACTTGTGTATCAGTATTTCGATTGCTCTGAAATTGTACCACAATGTTTAAAACCACAAGTATAAGGTTGAGATTCATTTAGGGGGTTAAAGTGCCAATAGTTCAGAAATTAAGGGCCAAAAAAGGGACCAAAACAGGCATTTTTGTAGTTTCCAGACAACAATAACTTGTGTGTAAGTGTATGGCTCGGTCTAAAATTGTACAAGGTTCCATACTACAAAGGAAAGACTTTTCAAATTTTAGAAAAGTTTCAAAAAAAAAAATCTTCAATTGCACATGCCGTATTGCGCATATATTTGTAAGATCTTTGACTACATTTATTTTGTGTCAGAAACCTTTATTGTGTAAAACAAAAAAATTGATGACAATCCTAATTCAGATAGTATATCAAGCTTGAATATTAACGGTGTCCAAATTTGCTCATTCGACCTCTGCGTTCGTATCAGTCTGGACTCAGCGAAGCATTTTATATTGTTTGAAATACCCAACCTCAGACATAAGTCCCCACATTACGTTAGAGGGTTACGATCCACTCTCGTTCTCTTCACGGGAGTTGATCGTAACCCTAGGCTAGCGAAGATGGCATGTACTGTATATGAATTATTTCTGGGGAAAAGAGTGCAACTCATTAAAGATGTCTTAGTTATTCTCTGGGCCTCCCTTAAAAAACAAATTAAAAAAAAAAAAAATACAAAAAAAAATCGAATGTAACAAAACATATATCTATAAATAGAAAGAATTATAATAATCATCTATAAATAGGCAAATTATAATCAGAGGAAAATAATTAAAAAAAAAACTGCTTCTCTATAAAAGTACTGTAGATTTGAAATAACCAAAGGACTACTTTTTGAACTTTAAATAACAGTATAGTGTCAATAGATCGAATTTGTTCAAAACCGGTATTTTAATTATGATAGAATCAGTTATGTACCGTTATACATGGTCGAATAACTACTCATGCGTGACCACTGTGAGACAGGTAAAACCTTACAGGTAAAAGAAGGAGGAAATTACCTTTCGATCCGTCGTATAAACAGACAAGCAATTATATATTACATATTTTATTGATATAGGTAAAAAGATTTGTTTATAAATTGTAACTTCAGACATTCTCCGGTACGAGAAACAACTTGTTTCGGATGTGAGAAATGATATTGACATTGTGATGTTCATTTCTTCGTGGAAATGTATGAATACCGGCATGTGAAATGAAGTATGGAATATACAAATTTTGATTGAACGTGTCTATGAATTGTAACCTACGCCCTAACTACAAATAAATATAGCAATATTGGATAATTCTATAAACTGCAGTAGCAATGGGTATGTATTACATGTATCTCTTTTCTTTATGATCAAATATGTATACACTTACTTAACCAGTGTGCAGAAAACTGCTCTTATTTCTTGTCAATGATGGAACTTCTAGTTTTGTAGTTGTTCATATTCAGGGACACAGTATATTTCTCTATAAAAAAGGGGTACCATGAATGATATAACCATCAAATACTTACGTCATTAGACATATTATATTCCTTAATTATAATTCATTCCAACCATCGATCTCGTATTGTCTTGAAAGTGTGTGAAATATTTGCCACTGGACGTAAGGCAGCCTACAACTAATCATCAATTAATGTAGCTCACAAAACGTTTAGATTTCTTGAATGCTGATGACCACATACACAAAAGGATCCAAATATCCAATAACCTTTAACCCCAAAACTAGGCTTAGAGTCCGGGTTACAGACAAGACTACGTGGGATTAGGGGTCGAGGATGTTAAATTCTTAGATAACATATACATGTATACCCTTTTCTATAGTGAGACTAAAAGTCAACAACTTTACATATAAGGGACGACATCAAAAGATCGATTTAGGATAAAAAAAAAAAACAAACTTAAATCGAATAGTTTGGGGTGGGGGTCAACATTGCTGCAAGTTTTGTTAAATCTAAAATCGATTTTACATATATCCATATAGGTAAATCAATTTTTCCCAAATTAAGTTAAGAAGGGGGGGGGGGGGTAGGGGGGTCAGCAAAAAAAACTATGTGAATTAAGTTTTTTTTTTATCCTACATTGAACTTTTGATGTCGTCCCTAAGAGAAAACACAAACTAAGATGGTCCATATTCGCCCTATATTTCCAGGTTGTGAAAAGAAGGGATACGTGACACTCTAAACATTTTTAAAAAATATTTCTAAACATTGTACTTGAAAGTCTTTCGTTAAAAGTAGATATGGGTTGAACGACAATGAGAAAGTAACATAATGAAACAAAAAAACCTTTTGTATTATATTGCTATAAATGTTAAATGGAAAAGACTTCATAAGTCTGCTTGACTTGTGTCTTATTCAATTTGTACTTAAACAAATAAAATGTTTAAACTAGAAAAACACCCCCCCCCCCCCCCCCCCCCCCCCCAAAAAAAAAAACACCCCACAACAAACATTTAAAGGTCCATCTGAGCTTAAAGGTCAACAAACGTGATTAAAACTATCTAAACTTTAGAAATAGGAAATTTTGATAAAGGTTTTCACAAATCTCTAATATTCGAATTTTAGGTTTGAAGGATGGACGATCGTAAACGCCCAGTGGTAAATCATATACCTATTTCAGGGGCGGATCCAACCATTTCTAAAAAAAAAAGGAGAGTCAAAACAACATTGCCAAATTTAAAAGAATTTATCGTCTAAAAAGAGGAGTTCCAACTGCCGAACCCACTGCATAAGCCACCTTTTTAGGATAATGAGAGGTTAACGGGAACAGTATATGAACCCTGTATAAAACCAGACTGACACATACGGCGAGTCGGATTTTTAACGTGCGTGTTCATAGGTCACAGTGCAGAAAGTACAAGCATTGTGTGCTTTGAGTCGATAATGCTTGCTGTATTTTTTGTAAAGCGACAATTAAGGTGTTGTCTTTTAAAGGGTAGAGATTTTTGTCATATTAAGTGCATTATGTATTTAATAGGGTCTGGATGGAGGGTCCTTGATTTCAACATTTCTTAAATATTTAGGTCATTTTATCTATTATTTATCCCCTCAGTATTCTCTATTATGTGCACCTCTTTCCACCCCCTCCCCCCCCCCCCCTTTCCCCCATACAAATACACCCGTTTATACTACAGACTTTTAAAGAAATTCAAAATTAATGCAATCTTCATTGCTTTAAAATTATTAATGAAGTTAAAATTTTATTGATAGCTGATTTTCAATCAAACATTATTATACTATTTGTCAATTTTATGCTTAGATAAAAGAAAAAAATAGTTACAACCCACTTAAAAAATACATACATATAAGGCAGAAAATTAAATCGAATTTGATTGATGTGGGTACTGGTTAGATGCCCTTTATTGGCCCTATAATTTGGGAAATAAAAATATTTTGTTATATTCTATTCTTTTCTAACCCACCTAAAAAGCAGCCTTCCCGAAAAATAGTATGACACAACGTTTAAAAAAATGTGTGCATGCTCTCAAGTGGCTTTCTTGTCTAAAACGTTGGTTTCTGGTCAAAAGAAAAATAAATCTACCCTACAATGCACGGGTGCGTACAATGTAATGTTCACCTAACAAAGAATTTCGAAAGGGTGGCCTAAGGAACAAAGAATTTTTTGGCCAAACGGATACACTTCTGTAAGTAACACCTCACTGACCAAACAAATATTTACATTTCAAGGAAGTTCAGATACAATTTAGAAATGACTAATTTGTCAAGTTTTTCATATACAGTCAAACCTGATTAAACCGAACCCTGAATAAACCGGAAACCTGGCTAATCCAAACTTGTTCTGAAGACCAATCATATCACATGTTATGCATTGTGAACCTGATGAAACCGAATACCTGCCAAAACCAAACGAAATCTCAAGTCCCGAAAGGGTTCGGTTTAGTCAGGTTTCACTGTATAAGACAACAAATGATTAACTTGGTCACAATTCAAACTAAGATTATCCTTATTTGTTTTGATATTTACACTTTTAATCACGTGACAAAATAAATTATAGTTTCTGCTAGCGTCTCAACTCGGCCGATTCCGTACCCTCATCTACTGAGAGTAGCGGATTCTACCGAGAATTGCCGAATGTACTAGCGTAAGAAGCAAACATTAAAAGTACACGTAACCTATTTTTAAAACAAAACTCGACTAGTGCCACACGAATATGTTTTGATTAGATTTTATGCGATAAGGTACTTTATATTCGGGAAGGACATATAGGCGAGTGATATGAGAGCCAGATTTACATTTTTAATGCACCTACCTAACACACGGCTAAATTATGTATCACTGGAAAGCTAAGAATGTGTACTTTCTAAATATCCCGGTCGTCAAAAGAAATTATGGTGCATTTTTTTTTAAATCGAGGTCAAAGGTCATGGGTGCAATTTCAATTCTCGGATACTTCCAGAGAAAAAATCGAGACAAAACAAATGCTAAAACGAAACAATTTTATAGAAATGCTGTATTACTGTTGGGAAAATATATTTCTATCATAGTATTAATTAATTTTGGTTGATTTTAACGGTAACGCATGTTACGTAACGTTTTCTCTCAGAATCTTGAAAATCAACCATTAAGTCACACAAGTGTATCTATAGTCGCCCTTGCATTATCTAAATCTTATGATACCTCCATATCATTTGATTACACGTATTTACAAACATATAACTTTAAATTTGATATAAATATTCCGAAATTAAATATTTGAAGCAAGGGTAAAATATAACATATGACGTATTTTTAATTGTTTAGAAAAGTCCCATGTTGAGCTGTACAATAAAATTGAGGAAGCGTATGGTCTCCTGTTAGTTTGAAAACCTGTCAACTGCTTCAAGATGAGACAATCATAGGGCAATTTTTTTTTATTATTGTAGTGCAATATGTTGAGTCTGGATCATACCACAATTTCATTTACATCACTAAATCAGATATGATAAGAGTACTAACTAACATTACTAAAATGAGTAAAGTGCTACTAGTATTTTTATATCAACAAATTGACAATTTTAATATAAAACATCACAAGGAAAATATGATCACTCATTGTACGTCAAACTGTGTTTGATTTTACTTAAGTCGGCCGCCGTGTATCTTGAGATATCTAATTAATCAAACAACACTTGACAAAGTAGTTTGTACTTTTTTAAAATTACGCTAGTGATGACGTTCGGCTACTTTGGCACTAAGTATTACTTTTTTATATTTTGTTTCACCGCTTCAAAAGGGAGGACAAGGTATCCTAATATGGAACCTTTTATTTGACTTTCTTATGTTAAAATCCCGTTAGCATATAACCTAGATGATCGAAACGTCGGACCAATGGGATGTTCGACCATTTAGGTGTCGGAATATTGCGATATCGGAATATTATAGCTTCATTTTAACTTGTTAGCTCATCATTCTTATCGGTCAACATATCCATACAAAGACAACTTCCTTGGCATTGGTATATATCAGTACAGCCAGCAGAGGTTTTGCTCAAAGCGGACACAAGATCTACTATATACAGATTGAATTAAAAATTGGGAATGGACATTGAGGGATTTGTCGAAGAGACACCAACCCGTTCAAAAAGCAGGCAACGACCGAAGACCACCAAATGGGTCATCAATGCAGCAAGAGACTCCAAAACCCGGAGGCGTTCTTCACTGAGCTGGCTCCTAAATAAAAATGTACTAGTTTGAAATGATAATGGACGTCATACTAAGCTTCGAAATATACTCAAGAAGTTAAAATAAAAAATCATGCAAAACTAAGAAAGGCCAGAGGCTCCTGACTTGGGACAGGCGCAAAATTGCGGCGGGGTTAAACATGTTTTTGGGAATCTCAACCCTTCCCCTATACCTATACCAATGCGTGAACAGATCAAATATTGTAGAACGTTGGATGACATCATACCGGACCGATGTTGCCTTTTAGCCAACCAAAGTCATACGGAGAACTTATTGCTTTTGTTGTTAGGTCGACATTGTCTAGGATAAAATTTGACCCCCAGAAGAAAAATAATGCCATGTAGAATGTATGCCCCATTTTCAATTTTTCTAATCTCCTGATCAGTCAAACTTGTTAATAGTTATCAAAGGTGTGTCCATAAATACGGTGCATTTGTAATGATAAGCATAAATGAAAAAGAGTAAAAAAAATATTTATACATAATATACATTCTACTAAAGCCATACATCTAAGAACTTTGTCAATAGGAATATCGTACGCTTTATTGACTGCCGCAGATGCGCCATCATCCAAAAGACAATACAGAAATATTTTTAAAGCAGGTGGCATAATTTCAATTGAATAGTCCAGTGAAATGTTTTTAGATAATAGATATTCATCTGACTGAATTACAACTTTACCCTATATCTGCTTCTGTAAAATACTAGTAGCTGCATAAAGTGCTTGCAACCAGTTTCGCAGTCACTGCTCAGATCTTTAAAATTGACAGACTTTATAGCACAGTCATTTTAAACGGGTAATTTTCCGTCATTACGGCATAAGACCGCATTATAGAGATACTGTATACAATATTGGATTTACCTTGGTCTTGTTGAGGCTGTATACATATAACTATAAACTAACCATATATTTTTAGTTTTTGTTGAAGCTGATAATATATTGTGTAGTTTTCTCGGCGGCGATCCTCGAGCAGAAATTAAGCCCGGTTAACTGATCAAGTAATCAGTAAAGTTGTTAACCAGAATACTTCCTTGTGTACAGGCACGTCATCTTCAATCGTCGAAATGTTAGTAAAAGCTGTTTTATGTTCAGAATTAAATAGCTCTTTACTTTCTGATTTCAAATTTTGTAGCAAATATTTAGCGATGCAAGCTCGATGGTATAACGATTTAATAGTAAAATTAACATGAGTTATTTTGTAAATCAGATCATTGTAGGAGATATATGTAGTAACACTCAATACAGCTTGAGTTTGCTCCTCAGAGGATATCTTATGAAGTTGTGTAACTTGCTTATAGGCTTTATATACATTTGCAAAATATACAAACAGAAAAATCAGAATGAGTTGTTACATCTACCGCCCTCGTTGATATATGAGAAGAGACTGGTCGGTAGAATTGGTACACGTAGTACAAAGTCTTTGTACAGACAAAACTTACTTTTGAAATATTTATAGCAACTCTTATAATATTTTGTATTTTCAAATGGAATGTTTTCATTTTTTTCATATTCATCGACCAGTCTTCATCTTTTCGTTTTCCCACTGCGGCAATACAACCGTATCTTCATTTAAGTGTTTAACCACATAGTTTCTATGTAGTAAATACATGACAGACTATGCATCTGTGTCAATCAACGGATAGTTTTTGCTTTTTAGCATAGGAAGGGTTTGATTGTGAACTGGGCTGTGAAAATTTGACACTATCGACTCGGAAGATTTTCTACAATTTTCCGATACGATTCCTTATTTAGAAAGGGATGAATTCTACAGAACTCAAAAACTATGTTTTACTTTGATTTGATCTTAATTTCGGACGATTTTATATTTATTTAAGCTAAACTGAAGTTAAAGATAGAAAAAGAACCGTTTAAATATGATTTATCGTACTCTAATAGCACTTTTAAGTACACGGAAATCGACTAATATATTCAATAAAAAAAACACGAAATCGAAATAGATAAGAGATTCCGGAAACTATTATGATTTTACCCAACATCATAAAATTACAGAAATTCGTGATTTTAAGAAATGTTGAGATAAAGTCTTGATCTTGAATGAAAAAACGATAACTGATGAGTAATTTGGTGTGTTCTAAAACGGATAGAGTGCAAAAGCATTTAATAAAAAAATATTTGTAGATCCGAAAAGGTCAGGATTATGAAAATTTTCGTACAAAATGTCAAATATTTAGAAGGAATGCAAAAGCATGCGGACTTACAGTTGTAAATATTGTTTTTCATTATTTTAAGAATCTAATTCACTTAATTATTCTGTCTAAAAGAAGAGATACTACTAATTTATTTTGCTTGAAAAATATGTCGTAATTTTATAATTTTCAACTAATTTCTGAAATAAACGTCAATTTTACAAAAACTGCACCGTACGATTTTGTGACGACCGGGCAAAAATCAAAGTTAATTCATTATTCTTTCATTTAAAAAAGAAATTAGCCGTGTGTTAGGTGGGTGCATTAAAGTCCTTAACTAGACGTCTTTTTCAAATATTACACTCGCCTAATATGCATTCTTTCAACTTTACTGGTAACACAGACACTGTACACAGCCATAACAGCACCCCAAAAATAATAAAGCTTAGTTAAAACTGCCACAATTTACTGTTAACCGGCAAAATAACTTTGGTCTTGTGTATAATTATAATACTTACATCAGTGGCGAATCCAGGGGGGGGGGGGGTGTTCCAGGGGTTGAACCCCCCCTTTTTTTTTGGCCGATCAATCGGCATTTGAATGGGAGCATATAGTTGGAAACCCCCTTTACTCTGTGTTGGGACCCCCCCTTTTCAAATGGCTGGATCCGCCACTGTCCATGGTATATAATCTGACCGACGTAATAGTCTTGTAGTAGCGTGTTTCCCGCGAGTGACAGAAGTCGAGTGTTTGACCAAGAACCAGACTGGATCAAACTAAAGACTTTAAAATTAACATTTGCTGCTTCTCTGCTAAACATGCCGCATTAAGGATTAAGAGCGAAGATTAGTTGGCGCGAGGTCAGAATAATGTGACCGGGTAGGGTGGCATGTCTTCCTGTGGATTGTTACCATGGTTACCTTGTGAACTAGCATGTTAAAAGTCCGTGCGGCTCAGTATTTTGGTCTAGGCCAAACAGGGTTAGTATTTATATCATAACAATAACATATTCTCGTCATGAACATACATTTTACTTGACGATTGGGGTTTAGCAGCCTCGTCGTCATCATCAATAACCCGAATAATCCAGTCGTTATACTCCGCTCACTACAATACCTCCCGAGGTCAGCGACCGTAAAAAGGGCGCTAAAGAATTCGAGTTAGTTTATTACAATATATTTGTACTTACATTTAAGATGTATTTACATAAATTATAAGTACAATGGTTTGACATATTTATTGTTATGTAAATAAGCGGTAATTATGATACGTTACATGTACATGTAAATTTTGACATTTACATATTAATACCGTACGACATTAGTTAATATAACAAGTTTTTAATTTGTAATAGATAAGTCCACGTACTGCGTAATTTTGAAATTTTGATATAGTGTAGAATATATGTATCTAGTCATATTTGAAAAGGGATTATTTAATGAATTTTGAAGAAGAAAAATAAATACAGAGAAATAGAAAAAAAATTCTGAGGAAAAATGACCACGATACACAACTACAGTCAAACCTGATTAAACCGAACCCTGAATAAACCGGAAACCTGGCTAATCCAAACTTGTTCTGAAGACCAATCATATCACATGTTATGCATTGTGAACCTGATGAAACCGAATACCTGCCAAAACCAAACGAAATCTCAAGTCCCGAAAGGGTTCGGTTTAGTCAGGTTTCACTGTAACACTATTTTACAAAATTAGTCTCCTTGACACATTATTTTTAATTCCTACTGAGAAAAAAACTCGTCAAATATATAATTGGATGCGCCAAACGAGGGTTTTGTCCACAATTGACTCGTCAGTGACGCTCGATTCAAAACTGGTTCAATTCAATTTGATTCAATATCATATTTACGTCTCATCTTATGTATAAAATTACATAATACATTTATAAAAAGATACATTTTGTATACTTCAGCCAATCTTTAAAGATGTATGAGACGAGAAAAAGGGGTAAAAGGTCGAATAAATCACGAAATTATGATTCTTCTAAGTCTCGTAATATTTGTAAATGAAGCGAAATCTTAGTGTGGGTGTTAAAAGTAAATTTAATTTCTTTGTTTAAATGACGTAGAATTTAAGTACATAGACTGGAGTATTGATATTTAAAGTTTATAAACATTTTCATAAGGCCAAATGAAAATATATGTGTGGTTCCAGTTACCCTACCTAACCTACTTTTTAGTCTTTATGATAGCCTACCATAAAGACATTTTTGTAATTTTTCAAAAGTTCAGCACTGTTAACGTCAGAATGTTGCTCCCATACACTCAATGAAGAAAATAAAACGTAAAACAAAATTCCCTACCTACATTGTACCTACCCTAACTTGTTTTTTTTATGTAACTGGAACCACAAATACTATTTTATTTGGCCTAAGAGATATATTTTTGAAATTGATTACTGTAGAGTATTTAAATGTAAACAAAAAAGGAAAACAATTGTTATTACAAGGAGTGTTAATTTCAAATAATTTTCATACATGAGCAATTAGTCTCCACTTTGTGGTGTCGCAGCGTTTGGTCCTTTTGAACATATGCACTGATTTTGTCAACGCCCCTGAAAATTAAACATAATAATACAAAGAAAGATGGCATAAAAATATACAATTTGAATGCTTATGTAATATACGATGAAGATGAATTATATAACAAACTTTCAAATTGGTTGTCATCACTTAAAAAATGGTGATTTTTGTATACTCAATCTATCAACACCGTCACAAGTATTAAATATAGTGGGGTCCTAAATCAAAATGTCAGTAGAACTGAGGACTAGTGGCACGGACTATTTACTATAATTGAAAGATATACATATATATATATATTTATGTGTGTGAATTTTAGTTATATTTTCAGGCTACTAATTTTATATTTGTCACAAACTTAATGTATGAAGTGTATATGGCAATAAATATTTGAAATTGAATTTAAATTTGAACTAAAAAGCAACGTCAGTGTTGTTGGTAAGGCGCGTCTAAATAAAATTACTTTCTTTACTGAATAAAATGAATAAATGGCACAATTGAGTAACGGCGTCCAAATTTTAACTTGGAGAAAACATGAACATGGTACATGAAAGGGGATTGATAACCAGTGGCGGATCCAGTTGGGTAGAGGGGTGTTCCATTTTTTTACGATCAATGCTGTTGAATGGGGATATATGGTAGTATCTCCCATTTAAAAACGACTGGATCCGATCCTGATATCAAAGACATCCTTTTCTGTTATTCTTCTCTGTGCTCTTTTTCAAGTCACTAACAAATCACGTCATCCACTTTTTAGACAGAAAGAAACGAATGAAGGGTTCTTGAGAAGGGGACGAATCTTCATTTTTAAATTCTTGATATAAAAAAAACAGATGACACTCAACGACTTCACAGGTAAACGGGAAAGCGGCAGGCGTCCTAATAAACGCCTATTAAATACCGAATATTGATGTGTACCATATTATATGACTTTGCCCCCAGTTCATCCAAATCTCGCATATTCTCGCATGAATTTTAATTAAACGCTTGACCCACTCAGAATTCTAGATCGCGAACAAGCTTTCCCTGATTGAACTAGAGTATTGTTACCGTTGGATGGAGAGTTGTCTCATTGGCACTCATACCACATCTCCCTATATCTATATAAATTGCGTTTAGAAAACCTCGTATTGGGTTTACGAGAATTCCATAAGATGTTCATTTCTAATAAATAATTTATCATATAGTGTTTATTGATTGACAATGTTTATTTCACTACTGTATTAAGGAGGTATACAATCAATTAATTGATATTTAATTAAGGAACATATGTTCTACTATTCGATTACTACTAGGTTAGTTATTTGCTTATTCAGTTACACCCAAAGCTTGACAATCGAACAATATAAAGGTTAAATATCATTCATATAGGAATATTTCACAAATTCAAAGAGTTTGTTCCGAATCTGATGACTTGAATGATGGATCCTTCGCTTATTTGCATTCCCTTCCGAGGAACCAAAGGTCAATCACGTTTTTTTTTGGGGGGAGGGGTTTAAGGGGGGGGGGGGGTCGTATTACTCAGTCGTTATTTTTTTTCCAATGTGTTTTCTAGACATTATCTTTTTTATGAGAACGACGGGATATTTAAACTCACAAGTCAAACAAGCTAACATCGCAGACAAAAAAAAGAAAAACGACAAACAGGATTCTTATAGCCCACAATTGTCAGGGGCGGATCCAGCCATTTTAAAAAGGGGGGTTCCAAACCCAGGACAAAGGGGGGGGGGGGGGGTCCAACTATATCTCCCCTTTCAACCCCCGGACCCCCTGGATCCGCCAATGATTGTAAATTTAAGGGATATAAGTGCAGGAAACGGACATCAACCCAACAAAACAAATAACCAAAAGACATCTTCATGCAGTTCTACATGTACCTCCCAACAACAGACATGTTTAGTTCTCAGTCTGAATCTGAAAAATATGATTAGATTGATTCCTTGATTGTTGGTGTTTAAACGCCACTTTTAAGCGCCACTTTTGGGCTATTTCGTGGCGGCCTGTTTTATTGGTGGAGGACACCGGTGTGCCCTGAGAAAACCACCGACTTCGATGTGAAAACTGACAATCCTTTTCAATGAAGATTGGCGTCGAGTGAACACACACATGCGGGGTTCGAACTAACAACCTCAGTGTTGACTAGCTTGGTATTACAGTAGTAGAAATACTTAGACCACTTGGCCACCAAGACCCCTTATTAGATTGAACAGAAGGATACCAGATCTTCCATTAACACCAAAAGTTCAATTTCACAAAACGTAAAAGTAATTTGTGTTATAGAGACGAACGTTGGTCTAAGATTTCTCGATTCTATTCTCATTAACGCTAGTGTTAGATTTCCTGAATGTATTCGAATTTCAGACCTTCATAAAAAATATTTTAATGGCACAAATTGAACAAAGTATTAAAGTAACTCGTAAAAGTTAGCTCTTACTTTTCAACCCATAAAAATATTCGACCCATGTAATTATATAAACCTTTGAAACATCGCTAATGTGTATTATTACACACCGCCAGGGGCACTACTTTTATTGTCAACCTCTGCCAGGCAATATAAATAATGTTACAACCTTATCTGATGTAGTTCATTGTTGATTTTAAGATATCAAGGTTAAAGATCTTTTGAATTTCACAATGTTTGTAAGATTGGAATTCATAGCATATTTTCAATGTATAATCACAAGTAAAGAAAGATATTCAAACATTTTTTTCAGAATCATTAGTGTCTGGTTTCTACATTAATACAATAAATACACATATAGTAAAAAAGCAGCCTAAAATTTATACAATAATTTTATGGTATGGTATACAGAGCCTTAAAATACTGTTGACGTCTTCTTAAAGTCCAGTGGCAAATATTTCATGTATGTTCAAAGCGTTTGCAGTTACAAAATGCATAGTTAAATTTAACCGATTTTACTTCTTTATAACACGCACAAGACTTGATATCTTTACAGACATACAAAGATTATATATAATCCCCATTTTATCTTCCTTTTAATGTTTGAATATATCTATGTTTGTGAAATACTTGAATACGATTTACTTGAGTTTAATATATGTATGTTTAGTATTATTTACAAGAAAACGATAAGAACCGTTGTTATGTTTGTTTCGAAAAAAAATGATGATGATGATAATGTCTGTTTAGAACGAGGATATAAGAATGTGATATCATTTTAACCCTGTTTTGTACTTCCAGACTAAATCTAGCGACCATTAAACATTATAAAGAGACATATGACTTCTACGTTATATTATCATGCCAATTTGTGATTTTGAGACTCACAGAATGTTACTCCAGCTTGTTGATTCTCATTGTTAACTTCAGTGATCGCTAGAATTGGTATATGGAATTACTAGTAGTTAGGGACGACATCAAAAGTTCAATGTAGGATAAAATACTTAATTCACATAGTTTTTTTGCTGACCCCCCTACCCCCCCTTCTTAACTTAATTTGGGAAAAATTGATTTATCTATATGGATATATGTAAAATCGATTTTAGATTAACAAAACTTGTAGTAATGTTGACCCCCCACCCACAAACTATTCGATTTAAGTTTTTTTTATCCCACATCGATCTTTTGATGTCGTCCCTTACTATCTTGAGTCTGTTTTTTTATTACTAAACCGACACAATTAGCCAGATTGTGTACGTGATAGTTCAGAAGGAACAAATGACAACCACCCGTCATATTATCCGGTCTTTGAGCCTATCAGTCTTTAATCGTACTCCAAATATGCCACATGCTAAGCGGACAAATATTAGTACCAATTTTCAAATCTTTGGTAAGACCGGACAGGAGACAAGAGACAGTCGTGGTGGTTCGCAAATTGATGCAGGACTTAACTTGTAGCTGAATTTAACGGGTAACATAGTCCTATAATTTTCATACATGTCCTTGTTAAGATTTTTTGTTAGACTTTCCTAGATCGAAGCCTCCCTATTTCTATTACATCTTATTATTGTATGATCCATAAAATTGCTAGGAAATGTTATAAAAATGTAATTACATATATATTTTAATACAAATCTTCCGCATAGTTCTTTTAAACTCGGTTGTGTGCTATCTGTTAGGAGCTATCTTTTGTACATGCACATCTTCCGCATAATTATGTGAATTTCTTATCTGACTGTTTATTGCAATTGTATGTATAGAATGACGGAAGGTTTCGTTACAAATTTGTAGATCAAACTGACTGATGGAGGGATTTAAGCTTTACCCCTATACATTTCTAACATACTTTATTTCCAAAATGTAATAAAAGAATGATTTAAGGATGTATACTTAGGTGAGGTTTTGGAATTTGGGTTAGATTCTCGGAATTCTTGTTTTTTTACCATATAATACAAGGTAAAATATTTTGCCCCATAACACATGTAACACCCATTTATCTTTTTATATAAGATTTAAATAGCTCATAAAAGGTCATTTTGCAAAATTTAAGCAGATTCTTGGTTTGTTTTCTTTTGATTTGAGACCCAAATAATACCAATGCAAGCATAAGGTAAAAGTTCGAGTCAGCCTTTTCCCGCCATATTTTAAAAATCAAATATCACGAAATGGAGCTCAATGACCAATCAATAATTTTAGCTTATTTTGTTTCTTAACTAATGCTCTTCTGACTCAAAGTATCAATTTTAAATTCTTAATTTTTTTAAGTTCACCTTTTTACATCCCTAATCTATGGCCATATTTTCTGAAACGACATGTAAACTGCATAGAATAATTTGGGTGGTGTCTCATTGAAGTATTCGGGAAATTATCAATGGCAAATTTATACTGATACACAGGCAAATTTCACTCACATAAATTTCACGTGAATTTAAATTCATGTGAATCTCACGTGAAATTCACGTGAATTTCACCTCAAACGAGCTAATACGTGAAACTCACGTGAAATCAGTTTTTGTGAGTTTCATGTGAATCTAATGTGAAACTCATGTGAATTTCACATAAAAATCACGTAAAAAATTTTCATGTGAAATTCACATGAATTTTTGAAATAGAGTATTTCAAATAACATCTAAATTTTCAAATTTAATTAAAATCATGAAAAATATCATTTTTTTTGTTGTAAATTTCACGTGAAATTCATGTGAAAAATTTCACATCAGAGTCATGTGAATCTCAATTCATGTGAAATTCACATGAAAATTTTCACGTGAGTTTCATGTATAAGCTCGATTGAGGTGAATTTCACATGAAATTTTTCATGTGAATTTCACGTGAGATTCATGTGAAAATCTTGTGAGCAAATTTTGCTGTGTAGTACATGTAATGACAACACACTATTCAAATGGAGGACATACGAACTACATATACAATTTTACACATGAATTAGTTTACTGATTGAAAGTAAAACTATACCTTTATATTATAATGATGTTTAGGATCAGTTTTCAATTATTTAGAGACATTTTCTTAAATTTTAAGATCAAGTGACAGAAAATGGGCTATGGCACAGATTTTAGTTCCAATTTTGCATACTTGTAAAATTGAGAATGGAAATGGGGAATGTGTCAAAGAGACCAGAAACCGACCAAAGAGCGGAAAACAACAGAAGGCCACGAGTTGGTCTTCAATACATGCAGCGAGAAAATGCCGCACCCGGAGTCAGGCTTCAAATGGCTCCTTAACAAAAATGTGTACTAGTTCTGTTCAGTGTTAATAGATAATAAAATAGTACATCATCGGCTCACTGAACTGTACCTAAAAATCGAAAAAAAAACCTCTTTTATTTCTTAAATATTACTGATTAAAGTGTTTCAAAATACGTGAATATTCGTACAGAATGCACATACTATCGGCGAAAAACAGTCTTGAATTTGTTTTAAAATTTATATAATCTCGAACTTCAATTCTCTATTTTCTATGCTAAACCTCTTACTTGTATGACAGTTGCATGAAAGGCAGGATTGGAGGGAGGTGTAAAATATGGTCGGAAAGAGGTTTATGGTAACAACAACTGACTATGACGATGTAGTTTTCTATCAACACATTGAACTCAGTCAAAACATTTCTTCATTCTCTGTTACCCTTAGAGCCTTATTGAGGGCCCTCATGGGGTTTTTGATTATGTGATTACTTGGCCGTTTTTTTAATGATTATTTGATTATTAAGCCAAATATTTCATGATTATTTGATTACCTAGGACTGTATTTTTAGTTTATGATTATTTGATTACTAAAGATCAGCAAATATTTAATGATTATGTGATTATATTGGCAAAAAAATGGTGATTATGTGATTACTAGGACCCCCCCCCCCCCCCCATGAGGGGCCTCCTTATTCTGTACGTTTGACCAATAACTCTCTATTCTTTCAACCCCATCCAGTTCCCCATGGAACATAGAGTTACTTTATGGACGATCCTGTTTTAAGAAAAGAGGTGGTAGAGTGAATATATTGACTGATTGTAATTTGCTAAGCGTCCAGTAACAAACATTTCATGCATATTCGGGACAGTTTGTAATCAAGAAATTTAAAACATTTTCCCCTTTCTCTGTTACCTATACAATTTCTAGATGAAATATTATTTTCATATAATCTTTTTCAACTTGACTTAAATTGCTCATTTTAAGATGTATGAATAGGTAATATTATCAATTAAAAAGCCATACTGAGATATCTCGTGTCAAGATGTAGTCTGATAAGTGTCAATATAAAAATAAGAAGATGTGGTATAATTGCCAATGAGACAACTCTCCACCAGACATCGAATGATGTAGAGCTTTATTCTGTACTTTTGAACAATTACTCTCTATTCTTTCGACTCCATCCAGTTCGCCATTGAACATAGAGTTACTTAATGGACGATCCTGTTTTAAGAAAAGAGGTGGTAGAGTGGTTAGATTGTAATTTGCTAAGCGTCCAGTAGCAAACATTTCATGCATATTCGGGACAGTTTGTATAATAATCAACAAATTTAAAACATTTTCTCCTTCCTCTGATAACTATACAATTTCTAGCTGAAATATTATTTCACATTATCCTTTTCAACTTCACTTTAACTGCCCATTTAAAGATGTGTGAATAGGTACTATTTTCAATTAAAAAGCCATACTGGGATATCTCGTGTCAAGATGTAGTTAGATAAGTGTCAATTTAAAAATAAGAAGATGTGGTATAATTGCCAATGAGACAACTCTCCACCAGACATCGAATGATGTAGAGCTTTATTCTGTACTTTTGAACAATTACTCTCTATTCTTTCGACTCCATCCAGTTCGCCATTGAACATAGAGTTACTTAATGGACGATCCTGTTTTAAGAAAAGAGGTGGTAGAGTGGTTAGATTGTAATTTGTTAAGCGTCCAGTAGCAAACATTTCACGCATATTCGAGACAGTTTGTATAATAATCAACAAATTTAAAACATTTTATACTTCCTCGGATAACTATACAATTTCTAGCTGAAATATATCCTTTTCAACTTGACTTAAACTGCCCTTTAAAAATGTGTGAATAGGTACTATTCTCAATTAAAAAGCCATACTGAGATATCTCGTGTCAAGATGTAGTCTGATAAGTGTCAATATAAAAATAAGAAGATGTGGTATAATTGCCAATGAGACAACTCTCCACCAGACACCAAATGACGTAGAAGTTTTATTTTGTACTTTTGACCAATTACTGTCTATTATTTCGACTCCATCCAGTTCGCCATTGAACATAGAGTTACTTAATGGACGATCCTGTTTAAAGAAAAGAGGTGGTAGAGTGGTTAGATTGTAATTTGCTAAGCGTCCAGTAGCAAACATATTATGCATATTCGGGACAGTTTGTAATAATCAACAAATTTAAAACCTTTTCTCCTTCCTCTGATAACTATACAATTTCTAGATGAAATATAGTTCACATTATCCTTTTCAACTTGACTTTAACTGCCCATTTAAAGATGTGTGAATAGGTACTATTCTCAATTATAAAGCCATACTGAGATATATCGTGTCAAGATGTTACAGTAGATAGATAAGTGTCAATATAAAAATAAGAAGATGTGGTATAATTGCCAATGAGACAACTCTCCACCAGACACCAAATGATGTACAGCTTTATTCTGCTCTTTTGACCAATTACTGTCTATTCTTTCAACCCAATCCAGTTCGTCATTGAACATAGAGTTACGTAATGGACGATCCTGTTTTAAGAAAAGAGGTGGTAGAGTGAATAGATTGATTGGTTGTTATTTGCTAAGCGTCCAGTAGCAAATATTTCATGCATATTCGGGACAGTTTGTAATCAACAACTTTCAAATATTTTCTTCTTTATCTGTTACCTATTCAATTTCTAGCTGAAATATTATTTTCACATAATCCTTTTTAATTTCACTTAAACTGCCTTTTAAAGATGTGTGAATAGGTATTACTCTCAATTATAAAGCCATACTGATTAATTTTTTTTATGAACATCCAGTGGCAAATATTTCATATCCAAGACAAATTCTTTTCTTTTTTTTTGGGGGGGGGGGGGGGGGGAGAGGGTTAAATAGGTATTATTCAGCCATACTGTGATATGTTGAACGATGAGTGTCAAATTCATTTTAGCTTTTCCACTGAACATGCTGATGGCCATTAAATAGTTCGAAAATTTGTGATATCTGCTACTAGTATTATATCACAATTTTTAAACTTGTATAAATATACTTTAGGGGCCAGCTGAAGGACGCCTCCGGGTGCGGGAATTTCTCGCTACATTGAAGACCTGTTGGTGACCCTCTGCTGTTGTTTTTTTATTTGGGCGGGTTGTTGTCTCTTTGACACATTCCCCATTTCCATTCTCAATTTTATTTAAATTTGTAAATTGTTTAGAGTGATGGGTTTTAAATATTTAAGGACTGGTGTTGGAGCAGAGCAGGGCGATTTTTTGGTCAAATTGATTTTTCAAATAAAAAACAAAAATGAAAGAGGACGTTCACTAACTATTAGAATGTTTATTAATTATTTATTTAATTTTTTGTTGTCATTTTTACTAGCCTTAGTATCACTTTCAGAATGTTGCCTCCATCTCTTTTTAAAGCTGATACCGTTGAAGAGGTATTTTTAAACACATTGTAAAGCACGAGATACCACCTTTTTAATATTTCAAAATTGTCCGAAATAACCCTAGCGTCACACCATCCGTGATGGTGACAATACCATTATGTTAAGAAAATGATCTCAATGTAATTTCTACTTTGCATGGTCCATGTAATATGGCTGCTACCACTTAAATAGAGATACAGGGTAATAGCTCTCGAGTTTTCAAATAGAAAAGAAAACGTGCTCGAAATGACCCGAGCGTCACATCTTTCGTTAAAGTGACAAAACTTTGTGATACAGAAATAATCCGTATGTAATTTCGGCTTGACAAGAGTCTATTTAACTAAAACGAGGTAACTTTATACGACTTGTAAAAAAACAAGATGAGCACCAGCTCCTCATATTTTAAATAATAAATTGAAAATAAGCCCCATCGTAACATTCGTCTCAACTCGGCCGATTCCGTACCCTCATGGATAGAAGCAGAGTAGCGGATTCTACCGAGGATGGCCGAATGCGATCGTACCAGAGGGTCATCATTCGTGAAAGTGACAAAACCTGTTTATACAGAAATGACATCTGTGTAGTGTCTACTGAGAGGCCACTTAAAGACCTTTACTTAAAAAGAGGCATACCTTGTAAAAAACTAGATACTACCTCGTAGTTTCGAATAAAAATTTAAGAGAACGTGCCCGAAATGAACCGAACGTCACACCATTCGTGAAAGTAACAAAACCTTTTGATTCAGAATTTTTCTTATGTAAGTTCTGCTTGAGTAGTAATTGTAGTCATTTGATACTTTTCAACTTAAAATGACCTGTAACGCTCAATAGAATAAATCTTGTATGTTCATCAAATTATAAATTAACTATTCAAGTAATTTTCAACGTCTCAAAATTCCACTTCTTTTGTCAGATACATTATAACGCTAACTTGATTGATGGGTTGAAATAAGAAGTTAATTTTATTTTAAAATGTCTCAAATAACTTTTTATTAATATGCGTTTAAAAATACTATAAGTTTCAGCCTTCATAAAATAACAGTCTGTTTAAATTTCTTGATTCATCTCTTATGTTTATCAAAGAAAAATTATATTATTACTTTAAGGATGTACTTAAGTGAGGTAAGGTAATAATTAAGAAATTAAGAAATTAAAATTGATACTATAAGCTGGTAGAGCATCAATAAAGGATAACGATAAGCTAAAAATATTGATAGGTCATAAACGTCCTTTTCCAGATATTTGAGATTTAAAATATGGCGGGAAAAGGTTGACTCGGACTTTTACCTTATATTTGCATTAGTATTATTTGGGTCTTAAAACAAAAGAAAGAAAATCAAGAATCTTGTAAAATTTTGGTAAATGACCTTTCATGAGCTATTATGTCTTATATGAAAAAATAAATGAGTGTTATTGGGCAAAATATTTTACAATGTAGTGTACGCAAAAACACCAAGGAGTCCGAACATTTGACACAAATTCCAAAACCTCACCTAAGTACATCCTTAAAAAAAAAGAGTTCGAATTTTAGTTAATTTACATTTTAAAACCTTGCTGCTTGCTCCTAATGTTTTTATAGATACAATATAGAGGCCCCTCATGGGGGGGGGGGGGGGTCCTAGTAATCACATAATCACCATTTTTTTGCCAATATAATCACATAATCATTAAATATTTGCTTATCTTTAGTAATCAAATAATCATAAACTAAAAATACAGTCCAAGGTAATCAAATAATCATGAAATATTTGGCTTAATAATCAAATAATCATTAAAAAAACGGCCAAGTAATCACATAATCAAAAACCCCATGAGGGCCCTCAATATACAATGTGTCTTCCTCCATCTTAGATTTTGAAGTAGCAGATGACAATTGAGAAAAGTATGTAATTCATGTGTAAAAATTTTCATAACAATTTAGAAAAGTATGTGTTTTGTCATATGTACGGCTGTCCGGGCTGTATTTTCTAGAAGACACATGATTTTTGTTTGATATATATGTTTTTTTTCCATCTTTGCCACACAAGGGGAGATAACTTAGATTGTAGGTGAGATAACCCAAATAAAATTATTTTTATAATAGAAAGTATTGTGAATTACCCATTTTGATATGTTGCAAGAAAACAAGACCGATGACCCTATTTCTTTCTTTTTCTTATCTGGAAACATGTTATCAAAAATATCTTCTCATATTTTAAAATTGTATGGTGCAGTTTTCTTTGTATCTCACAGAATTGGATTTTTCATGCATAATTTATACAAAATCTGACAATTATGCACAGCCTGTAGCGTGAAAAAAAGTCTGGTGACCTATGCTTTGTTATTATATTTTAGAAAAAGCATGATAAAAACTAAATTTTAACAAATTAATATAAAAAAATGTATGGATTCTAATTAAGACCCCTTCCCCATCTACCTTAATTATAGATATTTATATGTTTATTTCAGTGTGTCCTATACTGAAAACAGCGAGCGATGACACCATCATATTGTCCAACTACAGTGTCATTCAAGGAACCGCTGTGCGGGTCGGTTGTCGGGAGTTTGGACGGAGACTCACTTCCGGTGCTAATGCTCTTGCATGCTCAAATGCTGATGTATGGGTTCCGACTGAAACAACTTTTAATTGTGAATGTAAGAATGTATACCAGTTCATATATATATATATATATATATATATGTATAAAACAATAATCTTTCTTGATGTATTGTTAGTGAGCAGTGCTTCGAGCTTCATACATTTTTTGTATCCTGCTGTAAGCCAATCATTGCACTAACAATATAGGAATCGTTTACAATACATTTTTGCCGATTTTTTATTGGGTTATCACTGATATTTTAACCTTATATTTTGAACAATAGGTTTTATAAGATTTAAGTTTTGCGTCACAGTTTATTTTAGAGTTATCTTCACGGTCATTTCTCTTTTTATGGCAATTATGATTTAAATAAATTTAAATAGCTAAAATTGAAGCTTTTGAGATCTCTTACCGGTAACTTCTCTTAAAGACAGCAATTATGATGCAAATAGCAAAAACATGAAGCGGTCACGACTGAATTGGCGAAAGACGAATCAATACTTGCTGATTGACAGAACATTTTATGTTTATATAGACCCGCTACAAACAGGAGAAAATATCGGCAAGCCTCGCTTTCACCCTCTAAAGCTTTAATATATACAAATAAATTAGATTTTTTGGCAGATGTTTAACATAAATTCACTGCAAAACACTAAAACCAGTGGCAATCAAAAATAGGAAGTTTGCAATGTATTTCAAACTCGTTGATCTATCATATAACATATTTTCAATCCCGTTTTTAAACGTGGTGTATGATCGAATTGTGTTTCACAACAGTATTATCATTGCAGGGAATGGAGAGTTAAACACTTATGAAAAGTTGATAATTGGACTTGGGTCTGCTGGTGGTGGAGTGCTGTTATTTGGTTTCTTGTTAATATGCTGCTTAGCCCTGAAATACAGACAAGACGGGTAAATACACCAAGTTAATATGTATCATTGAGGAGTGCATGTTTTACCTCGTTCATGTAAGAAACAGTTTACGTGTTTTCAAGTTCGAGATATGGTAATGCAGTAATACTAACCATATGGTCATGGGGTAATTTATTGCCAGCATGCAGTGAGATTTATCTACATGTCAATTATGCTGACATTTTCAACTGTGAACTATCGAGGCAACAAGACAATTTTTTCAAAATCATTTGGAAGGGAGAAGATCAAAATTTAAACTTTTCCAAAAGGCATAAATATAGTTCTAAATATATGAGGAATTACTACATATTTCCACACTTTGTGTATCATGAACTTAAAATAATTTTTTTTACCGATTCCTGAAAGCCCTGGTGCATTTCTAAACGTTTTACTTGGGCTTGATAAGGGTGATGTGTGACGCCACCAAAGTCACGTGATGACTGCTGTAGTTAAGAAATAATTGATGCAAGCTATAAAAATAACACGAATATAATGCCTACCCATGTTTAAAATACGATAAAGAATAGCTTTTATCAATTATTTCGATTCTGATTATGCCAATTAAGAAAATGTCTATGTCCGAGGTGTATTAGTGTAGAGGGTTTGTGTACGCTCTTCCATTAACCTCCCGTTTTTGTTTGTAAACTGACAAACGACTGGCAATGTGATTTTTCAGAGGGAGGAGTTTTGAACAGACAGCATAAATGGTTGTCGTATCTGGCTCAAATTATGAAATATGTCTATCTTGAATGGCAACACATTATTGTACAGTAAAAATAAATGAATTAGTAACAACATGTGCATCATGAAATATATTAAATGCATGACAATTTGATCAAATTGGTTATTCTGCAGTAGTCAATGTACGCATGTGCAAACACATTTTATTGGATTTAGAGCAGGGGTTTATTCACAAAGCCAAAGAAGCAGGTCATATTATAATTTGATATAAATAAATTTGGTGTATTTACTGTCTTCTGATTGGTTAAAAGAATTAGGTTTATTTTCAATGTTATCAATTTTTATGGCGACACACCCTCTCTTACGTTGTGTATTCATAAGCAAAAATCTGTGTACGTTGCTATCCTTATTAATATATATCTTTGAGCCTTTATTTTGATAGAAATTTATTTATAATGAATGGCAATAATTTATTTTGAATTTATTGAACCATAAAATTAATTTTTGACTCTTCACATTTAACATAATCCGCTTCGCCGATTATTCAATGTGAAGAGTCAAAAATTAATTTTATGGTTCAATAAATTCAAAATAAATAATTCGCGGATTATTCAATGTGAAATAAAAAATTCGCGGATTATTCAATGTGAAGAGTCAAAAATTAATTTTATGGTTCAATAAATTCAAAATAAATAACAGCCATTCATTAAATGAAGTGTTGTAGTTTGAGAGACAACAATCTCGTAATATTTTTATTTCGTATTTTTTTTAATTGATTGTTATTTGATAGTTTGTAAATAGTATAGCGTGGTGGCGCTTTTGATTCCTCGTTTCAGAATCTGAAGTACTTTGGGTAATTTCATTGTTCGTACTCCAAAATAAAAAATAAAGTTACACTAAGCATCGCTTAGAACGTTATAAGCTTATCTCAACGTGTTGGTGTACACTTTTAAAAACACTACCCAGAATGCATTAGATTCTGAATCACTGAGCGAATTTGACAAATAGAGGTATTAGATGTAGTAGTATGAGGCTACAAGAGTAATAAACATATACAATTAAACCTGTTTAAACCGAACCTATTCGGGACTTAAGATTTTGATCGGTTTGGGCAGATATTCGGTGTTATCAGGTTCACAATGCATATAATTTGGGATTCAGTTTAGTAAGGTTTCACTGTATATATAAACATTTTATTATTTTCAATGCTCGTTAACTGTTGAGAGTAATTAACATAAATAACATTTATGGGACGAAGGTTGGGGTCTATTTTAAAATTATTTTTATTCAAGACATTTTGATATAACAAATAAACAAACATATTAAGTCAAGGACGAATAACTTGTGCAGAAATGTCTCACGATGTCCTTGATAATGCGCGATGCATCTATAATAGCAAAAAAGTATTTTCTATGTTGAATATGTAGGACTCGGAGGTGCGATGGGGACGCTGAAGTGCGATGGTCACGCTGAAGTGCGATGGTCCACGCCGAAGTACGATGGTCCTTTCGCTGAAGTGCGATGGTTTGGCTTGACGTTCGAATATTGGGACGTTTTATAATATAACGTTTTAAAAAATACAAAATTGATTTGCAAGCAGGATGATATGATTTTGTAGATGAAGGTTTCATGCACACAAAGGAAATGAAAGGAAAAAGAAAAAAACGAACGATTTAAGTCCCAAACTGATTTGAGCATATCATGTCGATGTTACAATAATATCTTTAACCATGGCAGGCAGCAAAATAAGGGGAGCAACGGGGCTGAAAGATGAATTTGGTCAGCGAATGGGTTATCCTATGTTCGGAATAATGTCGCACGATAATGATTCAACTGAAATAAAGTATACTGATATAATTTTAAATATTGATGTTAAATTATCATTAAGTAACAAAGCTTCACGTGATTTTATGTATACCATCGCACTTCAGCGTGACCATCGCAGTACGGAGTACCGTCGCGGTTCCGAGTCCTACAAATATATTTTTGAACAACAAGAATGATATATATCATTGATTTGAAATATAAATGTTAAGAGAGTCCCCGTAGCACTGGGGATAATTCATTGCAAATTGGCACTGTTGTCAGACAAAGTTAGAGTTATCCTTCTTTAGCCTATTATAAGAATTTGGAACGTTTTATATCATGTATATAGTGTAAGATTTTGTATTTGTTGTGCGTTAATAATCCACGAATCAAGAAAATGTTTAAACATTTTAAAGTAACATGTGTTTATTTTTGGAAAAATAAATTTAATGCATGTGCTATATAGAATATAACATGCAAAAGGTACAAAGACAAATAAAAGCGCAATTTATCTGATTAAAATACATATCCTGTGTCCAAGCTTTGCTTAAAAGAATCTGACACGGTTACCTCTCCGTTTTACTTTCTGTTAAAAAGATCTTTCGAGATCCTCTGGTTTTGTCGGAATGACATGCACCTTAAAAAAATTGAAGTCTGAAATTTCATTGGCTGATGTAAATTGACCAGATCAAAAAGTAAAGTACTGTGACAGAGTGTTGTCAGATCTTTTTTTTAACAAAACTCATATGTCGAAAATAAACAGAAAACTTCATGACTAAAACAGAAAAAAGACCAATTATAGACAACCAATAGTAAACAAAGCAATACTTGATGGACACGGGATTTGCATTTTAATCAGGCTTAAACTTTGCCGCCTTTCCCTATTTATACGTTGTCTGGAATTGATACAATATAATTGTTCTGGTGAAGGAGTATGCATGTGGTGATATGTTTTTACTAATACACATTCCAGGCGAGAGAAAGACAGCGACGTCAACAGTTATCCGCCGTCTGCTATTAACGAAAAGGTTGGCTATGCCCAGTATGGCAATGGTGGAGGTGGTGGTGGCATTCGTGGCTACAGACCAAGTGGCAATTATGAGAAAAAGATAACATCAGAGCCTCGTAATGATTTCAAAACGGACTCTCGTTATGATACATCAAAGCGTGACCCCATTTTATGGTCGGGTTACGGCTCGAATCCTAGTTCTAATCCGTCAAGGTTTGTTTTAAAATTTAGACTGTATTCATAGCATGGGAGATTACTCCGTAGAAATTAGTAATGGTGTTAAGGAATGCTAGAGTTATCTTTCTTATAGTAACAATAATTCTAAACAATTAAACGCATCAACCCATTAATTATGCTCGAATGAAAATGTTTTATGGTATAAGAGAATGAAATGTTGTAGCACTCTTTCTCAATGTTCGGGAATCATATTACACGAACAGTCCAATAACGTATTGAAAAATATCCAACACAGATATAACTTTATTGTAAAAAATAGAGAAAGCTGTTTCATCTTGTGTGTAAACGATTATAAATTCTTCATAGGAAAAGTAAAAGAATAAATAGCTTTGAGATGAAACTTTGGAATTCACCAAATCTATTGTCGGTAGAGCATACACTGTTTCTATTTTGTAATAACGATTTTATTGGGATGAGGGTTTCTTCTTCTTCTTCCCGTTAGGGGTCGAACTCTGTAGTAAAGTGTAACTGGTTTAATCTTCCTCTGTAAAACAATCATTTTTTTCAGAGGGCTACAGGTAACATGTTAATTTCTGTACAATTCTTTAAATCAAGTACCGTTTTTCTCGAATCTTTAATTTTTGTTCGTTGTTATTCACTCTTCTTTTATTATTTGCATATATTTCTCATGTGGGTAAACCTCTCCCAGACCCCTAGTCATGCTGTTTGTTTACTTTCTTGTAGGGATGCAGGGAGACCTGAACCAGCAGACGGATATCAATTTTATTCCGGAAAAAATCCACAAAATCCATCCTCCCAATATGATAATAGAGCATTTGAACGGAAAGACTACGAAAGAGGTTCCGGATATCGAGATACTGGTTACCAGGGTACAAATTATCAACAAGGAAAACGAGAGGATTATAGATGGTAAGAGTATTACAGTGAAACCTCTTTAAACCGAACCTCTTCAGGACTTAGATTTTGTTCGGTTTTGGCAGGTGTTTGGTTTTATCTGGTTCACAACGCACAAAATTTGATATGACGGTACTTACGAACATGTTTGGTTTTATACAGGTTTTTCGGTTTATGCAGGATTTGGTTAAGCCAGGTTTTACTGTATTAAGGTTAATTTTTTGGCCTATTTTTTGTAATATTAGCTCATTATTCTCTATTTATATTCTTTAAATCCTATCCAGAGTATTTGTTATACATTTGTAATGTATATACTGTAATAAGTTGACACCGTCTAACTTCAATTTAGTAATTCATTGATATACTCCTAATGGCCGCGCGGCTTTGGAATGTTCTCGTAGTTTCATCAGCTTTATGATGAAGAACAGCAATGTAAATTTCCCCCCATTTTCAGGTATATGTAGATATTATGTGCTATCAATTAATACATTATATGAGCGGATGACACGTTTTTGGATGTCGGAAATATGGGGTAACAAATGGAGATTTTTAAATATTTTTTTTTTCATATGCATGAAATATTTGCTGCTGAGCGTTCTGCAAACAACAACAAAAATGTAAATTGAAACTTGGAATAAGACTAACGTAATTCGTTCTAAATTTGCATGGAATACTTGTTGTTGGACGTTCAGCAGTCAACAACTAAACTGCAAATTGAAATTTGGAATCAGACGAATGTTATAAGCAATGTTTTTCTCTCGTTGTTGAGGACTTCTTAATCCCAAGCAATATAAACGTCGACCGGTCACCCCTAATCTGGTGTAAATAGTTACACAAGGATTAGTATTTACATAATCATAATATTTTACTTATATTAGGAACTAGTAATGCGGGTAAGTACTAATTGAAAAGCCAATTTCTTAGCTACCGACTTTCCCAATTTTAGAATTTTCAAGGGGAAACAACTCTTTGGTAGAACACACTGGTATCCTGTCGATGCAAATATAACGCTCTTTGTTGTTGGTATCGGAAGGCACATTGTCGGTAAAATGTTTTACTAAGGGAACGACCATATAACTTCCAGGAAGGGGAGAATGTTATGGTTTTTCCTAAAAAAAAATAGGATCCCCAATTTGATGAAAAATTTATTCTGGTCAAGCTAATGACAAATTTTTTTTTTATTCTGAATGCAAATTCTCCTTATACCTCTAAGCGTTACATTTTGAAATAGATAATCTAATTGATGGCGTCGAAAAAAACAAATAAAAACGTTCGCGCATTGAGAAAACCATACCCTCCCCCCTTTTGAACTGGAATGGTTGCTCTCTAAATTGGTGTAATACAGAATGAAACATTAGAACAGCTTAATTTTACAAAAAAACCAACAACATTTACATTATGCTTGCATTGACAGGAATATTAGTTTGTCCTACTTATTGAAAAACAAAAAATTGAAAACAAGTCGGCATGTGAAATGGACTTAAATAATCTCTATATGGTAAATCATTCGGCAATCCTCGGTAGAAACCGCTACTCTCCTTCTATCCTTTTTGGATGAGGGTACGGAATCGGCCGAGTTGAGACGAATGTATGGACTTTTTTTTGGTAAATATTTTAGCTTAATGAGGCAGGGAAGATAACTGCGTTTGCACGTCAAAAATAAAATATACTGAATGTACTAGTTTTAATACTTGACGTATAAATATTCACGTGTTGCATTTGTTATCTATTATTGTTCAAGCAAACCTAAAAATAAACTAATATAAACACACACTATATATAACCCAAAGTTGAGTGGCTTTTGAACTAACTATATAATCTATTAAATATTTTTTTAGGAACTTTGGCTTTGAAGGCCAATATATATATATATATATATATGTGGTAGTCTGTAAATAAAATGTACTTAGGGAGCTACCATTTGATTTTTATGGGGGGGGGGGGGGGCTAGGATGAAATTTGAAAAAAATAGGCAGGACAGGAGTTTTGAGTAAAAAAAAAGGCAGGATGTGACACTTGCAAAAAAGTTAGGACAATTTAGGTAAAAAAAAGTCAGGATAAACTAAAAAAAAAAAAAGGCAGGACCGATGAGAGTGAAAAATAAAAAGGCAGGACAGAGATTACAGCTAAAAAAAATGCAGGACAAATTTTTTCATCCTAGCCCCCCCCCCCCCATAAAAATCAAATGGTAGCTCCCTTAGATCTTGTTTTTACTCGGGATGTTTATAGGCTTGGCTGTTTTGACACTTTTCGTTTTAGACTGAATTACATGTGTTTTGAAAATAAGAAGATGTGGTAAGATTGCCAATGTGACAACTCTGGGGCGGATCCAAACATTTTAAAAAGGGGGGGGGGGTTCCTAACCCAGGACAAAGTGGGGGTTCCAATTACATGTCCCCATTCAAATGCATTGATCGTCCAAAAAAAGGGGGGTTCCAACCCCCAGAACCCCCCTCTCTGGATCCGAGCCTGCAACTTTCCACAAAAGACTAAATTATACAGAAATTAACAACTATAGCTATAAACCGTACGAACTTCAACAATGAGAAAAAAAATATAGCCAATAAATTCATCTATAGAAGGACCCGACATGACAAATGAAAAACAATTTAAACGAGAAAACTCACAGCCTGATGTATGTACACAAAGGACAACCACTGAATTGCAGGCTCCAGACTTTGAAAACTTTTGTAGTGGTGCTTCGATCTAATTTCAGTTCTGTAAGACACATTGGAACGCTATCTATGTGTTGAACATATATATGAGAAATTAATATCATAATGATTGATACGTAACAATTTAATCTTTTTATGAAAAAACTACACTTTATAATGATGTTATTCTTGGCAATAATTGATGTATTTGAATAATATTGTATTTCATATTTTCAGGAATGGACAGTTACCTCGGGCTCATATGGCACGTGATGATCGACACAACAGACAATACTAGCACGTGACATCACAACATTCTCCCGCCATATGTATATATGGTTATCTCCAAAACAACTTCCGCTGAAATGTACAAGCACAACACGTGACATCGATCACAAATATTCACCCGCCATATACATGGTTATCTCCAAAACAAAACTTCCGCTGAAATGTACAAGCACAACACATGTCATTCATTTAGGGTCACGTGTCAATAGTTACTTGTAGGTATGACATGTAAAGTTGTCTTTTTGAATAGAATAGTCATTCAGTTTTGGAGATACTTGAAGAAATCAAATAAGTGTCTATAAATTTTCGCAATAAACCATTTGATATTAGGTGCTTAAGATATTTCCTTCCGCCATTATCAGGAAATTGTTCTGGGTAATCTTCCGCTATTTTTATAACGATTGCCCGATTAACTTTGTACTTCTTGAAAAATAAAAACTTTCCGCCATATCTGACTAGTTTTCCGGGTAACTTTCGCCATCTTTGGATAGATTTCCGGATAAACACTGGATACACACTCTTTTAGAAGAAAAACATATTAATTTTGACCAGTTGTAATAACTGACACTACTAGTAAATGAACTATCAATGCATTTATGCTAGATAATTCCTTGAGATCATATCCATTGCAGTTGATTTATAAACATAGGCGACTCTTGTTTTAACTTTTTTTTATTTTTTATTTAAATTTCAAATTGATATTTCATAAAACGACAAGTATATTCAAATATCTATTGAACAAATGACATACTTATCGATCTGTATAAACTTTCAATGGTATTTTCAAACGTGTTGTAGGTATTTAGAAATAGTATTACACAGGGTATATCTTTTTTAGAAGAAAATATCTTTACATATAGTATGATATGATATTACATTTAGTATTATTGATCTGTTGTTTTAGTCAATATATACATGGAGTCTTGCTGTTTTACAGTGAATGATGCAATTTTTGGTATATCTGTTTATAAATATGCATGAAGCTTGTATTATATATGAGTTGAGGATGTTCGATACTCTGTCAAAATGACAAGCTTTTTAAAAGACTGTTATGAATTGATATTATATCCACGAAAAAACTTTAAAAGCCCCCCAAAATGGAGGTTTTGGAGACATACGCGATTGAAAATTTGGCGGGAAATGATTTTTTTAAAGATTTTTCATACATTTTAACATTCACACCTTTTTTTCTTTCAAAAACTATAAAAACATAACAAAGATTTTTAAGATATTCAAGTATGGCTTTTTATAAACTATGAAAACAAAATTGTGCATAGCAGGCAACATTTCTAATGAGACTACATGGATAAAACCAGAGGATTCCGAATATCTAACAAACATTCTAAATCAAGAGGAGCGAACATCCTTAAAGTTTTATTTCCACACATTTACGCCAAAAGTCATTTACAGCGAATCATTTCATTATCATTAAATATATATGCGATATTAAATTATATAAACTCTCCTATATAGAATTTAAAAGTTAAAAATGTAATGCTGTTGCTTTTTTCAGCCCTATGCAGGGGCGGATCCAGAAATGTTCGTAAGTGGGGGCCCATTGACTGACCTAAGAGGGGCCCCGCTCCAGTCACGCTTCAGTGATTCCCTATATAAGCAACCAATTTTTTTCCCAAAAAGTATATATACTTTATAAATTATATGAGATATTATAGAAACTTTCTAAAATGTCTTATAAACTATTATTATATATAAGATACCTCATAAAGTTATTATATATTTTGAAGTTAGAATTAATAGTAAAACGGCTTGCCATATACAATGATTACTTCTAAGAACGTAGATATGTTACAACTCAGCTTAGACTTGCTACATGTCCCTTCCTAATTATGTTTTTTTTTTATTTCAATTTTGCCCCTTTAATAATTTTACTGCTATAACTAGGAGATTATAATTATACTGACATCTGCAAGGGCAATCAGTAGGCTGGTACTTATCAGTAAACATATAAATGAGGGGGAGGACAGGGGTAAGGGAGACAGGGAGAAAGGGGGTAGGAGAAAGGAGAAAGGGGGTGGGAGAAAGGAGATAGGGGGTAGGAGAAAGGAGATGAAGGCTGGGAGAAAGCAGAAAAAGTTGGAGAAAGGAGAAAAAATAAAATATCTCTCCTTTTAAAATTTTTTATAATATTTCAAGAAAAAATATCTCAAAAGGAGATGTTTTATTCTAATGGGAGAAAGGAGAACTGGGGTAGGAGAAAGGAGAAGAGGGGTGGGAGAAGGGAGAAGGGTACCCCCCTGTCCTCCCCCTCATAAATTAGTAAGAGAGAAATAATAGAAAGGGAATTGTAGCAAGTCTAAACTCAGCTAAGCAGTCACTAACCACATTCAAGTTGTCAATGACGGTTAAAAGAATAATTTTTAAAAATTAGCACAGGTCGCTAGGTAAACTTAATTTGCGACAGTAAAACATACGTTTTACGTAGGTCAAGCTTAAAATACAATACAATTATTTCCTAATTAGAATCTTCAGACGAAATGTGACCTTGGACATAATTTAAGGGGGTAGACCTTGGTTCAGGGAGATAACTCAATAAATCAGTAATGCGTTTGTAAAAGTCAAGTTTCATCAATGTTTTTTAAGCATTTACCTGAAACAGAGTGGAAATAATCTATGTTACCTAGAAGCTTAGAATATATTTATGAAAGTGATTGACACAAACACACTGATGATTTTACATTAATATAAAGCCATCTCTAGACAGGTGGTCATTTCTAGGCTACGATTCAACAACAGTATTTTTCTATTACAAAAAAGTATCGAATGGCGGATCAAGAAATTTTCTGCATTCAGTGATTCCCTGTATAATCAACCAAATGTTAACCACAAAAAAAAAGGGGGGGGGGGGGTCTTGGCAACCCTCTACATCTGCCTCTGGAATGGGGTGTTTGTTAAAATGATAATGTATTTGTCTTTTATTGAAGTCACTAAAACTGCTGAGGTTGAATCTGTCATCATGGAATAATTATTGATTTTATTAATTATCACAGGATTATTTTTCATGCTTGATTTAAACTATGTGTAAAATGTATATCAAACATGTTATTTACATATTTCTGTGTAACCTATTGTTATAATGTAGTTATATATGTGTATATATGTGTCATAATATGAGACTCTAAAAGATTTAAACATATTTTCTTATTAAATATATTTTACACAAACGCATGTTGCTTCTTTTTTTATATACCTAAAATACCTTTCTACTTCATGTTTTGTGTGGATCTAAGAGAAGCGAAAGATACGAAAGGAACATTCGATTCATAAGACAAAACTAAACTGACAACGCAATGGCTTAAATAAAAAAAAATCAAACAGACAAACAATAATATACTAGTCAACAAAAGAAACGATACACGACTTTGAAATAAAATTTATCAAAAAGTATTAAATATAAAACAAAATGAGATACACAATTTTAAAAAGCTTTCATTTGCAATGTATGCACATGTGTTAATGAAAATCAAAACTTGTCGGAAAGTATCTAAATTCCGTGTGAACGATTATAGGGTGCCAATTAGTTTTGCGGAAAGTTGAAGAAAAATCGACACGTAATTTTCTAAGTACTAAATAAAATTTCAAATTTGTTTAAAACTATTCAATATGCTTATCAAGTTGTATTTCATGTTGTAACTAATGGGTTAAGATATTGTTTTTCAAATTTTTGGGGAAAAAAGGGTTTTCTTGAAATCTCAAAAAATGCTATTTTTTGTTGTTGTCTCAAATCAATGCTTTAGATATGAAAACAACACACAGTAGATTTGGAACCTTTCGGATTAGTTTTAAGATTGTGGCCGCTTTTTGAATATCACTTTACACATACTGTCTATGGTAAATCAGTTGATAATGTATACATTTTAACGATTTCTCGTGGGGCCGAACTTTGCTTAACAAATAAACTAAGAAACTGTATGATTTTTAAAAACAATTTGATGGCAAACATTGTCTTTACCTTTAAATGAGAGGTTGGCATCATTAGTTGGAACTTCTGTTTTTCAAATTGTCGTTTTATGTAAACTTTGTAAAAAAAAAAAAAAAAAAAATCCCAAAAAAACGTCACGAAAGCAAAAACATATTTTTTAAAAACAGATTTATATTTCCATAATGATTAAGTATTACTACCTTCAATATTGGTCCTATAAACGGAAAACTATCTTTAATTTGAAAAAAAGTCTTGTATCGTTTCTTTTGTTGACTAGTATAGTACACAAAATACAACATAGAAAACTACAGACTGAGCAACAAGAACCCGGAAGCGGATCCAGCAATTTAAAAGTGGGGTTCCCAACGCAGTATAAAGGGGTCCAGCTATATGTTCCCATTCAAATGCATCAATCGGCCAAAAAAGGGGTTTAAAACCCCCGGCTACCCCTCCCCCTTGGATCCGCCACTGGAACACTACCAAAAACGGGGGGGGGGGGGGGGGGGGGGGGTGATCAAGACACCCGTGTGAGTTTTAACAGCGAGGATAAAAAGCCGGTCATAATGACCTCTGCACTTTTCACAAATGAATAGTGCTGTAAGAGTACGCTAGTAAGTTTGTCTGTGAAAACTGTCACCACATTACACGAGAACACCGAACTTAAAAAAAATTCCACAAACACTCTCGAGAAAACACTGTTACAATATTACCGTATGTCGCTAGAATGCAATTGAAGGTATGGGTTTTTTTCTCTATCAGTTAAATGGGATAATCCATAATAAGGTGTTACTGACATGAAATTGCTAGCGTTGTACTTTTTTTTAACTTGAGACAAAAGAGCATTTACTGCTTGAAATTGAAAAATGCAACATAATCAGATTTAGTTATTTGTCTTTCCATAAACTAATACTAAATAAAATTGAGAAAGGAAATGGGAAATGTGTCAAAGCGACAACAACCCGACCATAGAGCAGACAACAGCCGAAGGCCACCAATGGGTCTTCAATGTAGCGAGAATTCCCGCACCCGTAGGTGTCCTTCAGATGGCCCCTAAAATATGTATACTAGTACAGTGATAATGGACGTCATACTAAACTCCGAAGTATTGCAATGCTGTCACAATCGTAACTATAAATCACGCTTTTTTTTTTTTTTAGCGGAGTCTCTGATATGGTCCTATAATTTTTCACAGATCAAAAGCGCGACCTAAAACAAAGATCTTTCTTCCGACCTTGACGCACTTTTAAGTCTGTATCGGTGATCTAGAAGAAAATTAACAGCCAGCGCCACAGAGGAAAGATTAAAGATGTTGAATTATTAAAGTAGTTTCGGTGTAAAACAACGACTGGTGCTCTGACGATGACACAAAATCAATCGTTTACCCTACTATAGCTAGAAAACAAAAGGAAAATGCTAAAATCAACCGTTACCATGGCAACAAACCTATTGTAATTATAAAATTGTCCAATATTGGGGAAGATGTGAGATATACAGAAGTCGTCTGCTGATAAATTTTGTTTTACCATTATTAATTCCCAATAGACTGCGTGTTATTGGTCGATTTTTTCTCTAACATTTCTTTATGTTGTAAGCGGTTTAACACAAATTCTAATATTCTTCTAAAATGTTTGTGTCATGGGAATATAGAGTAAGAATGACGTTTCTTACATAGAAGAAAGCTATTCGTGATACCAGCCTTCTAGAATTTAAAAAGAGGAAAAGAGATAGAAAAGGATTCAAGATGAATATTTATAAAATCAAACGAACCTATTGTCTGTTCCAAAATCTCGCGGTCTTAACTTACTATATGTTAAAGTTCACATACAAAACTTGTTTGACATATTTTATCATCAGGGCAATTTAAAGGTGACTTTACGATGCGTTTTGCTCATTTTTGAAGACTGTAAGGTGACCTATAGTTGCTTAAATGGACGTTATTTGGACTAAGTTGACGAGTTCCATAAAAAAAAAAAAAAAAAAATCTTGAATTTGACCCATTTCCCCCTTTTTCCTAGATCCGACCTTTTCTCTCTTTCTATATCCCACATCCCATAGAATGAAATTCAAAACAGTGTGGCTTTGGCCATTGATTGACACATTAAATTCATCCATTGACTGGGACAATTTACGTGAACGTTTGTCTGTAACGACCACTGTCCACGACGTACCTACGATAGACATTTAAACTGTGGGGTCACCAAAGGTTTCTGAACGCCTTTAATTATAAAATAATTCGAAAAATTAATCAGGAATAACCTTTATGTTTTGATTTATATAATTGATATAAATCAAAACATCGTGTTATTTCTGATTAATTTTTCGAATTACTTTATTAAGGTGTTGAGAACCTTTGGTGACCCCATAGTTTAAGTGTCTTTAAAACGTACATAGTGAGCAGTGTTTGTTACATACAAACGTTCACCTAAATTGTCCCAGTCAATGGATGAATTTAATGTGTCAATCAATGGACACAGCCACACTGTTTTGAATTTCATTCTATGCGTGTCATCCCTTCATCCTTGTAATTTCAGAAAAAGTGGAATAAATGGGATAAAATTGTGATATACAGTAGAATGATTTCACAACGGGGGAAAAAAAGTTTATGCTTGAACGCACCGTGCAGATATCGTATGCTGATACATTTTCTTTTACCATTATTAATTCCCAAATGCGTGTTATTGGTCGATTTTTTTCTTTTAGATTTCTTTATGTTGTAAGCGGTTTAATACAAATTCTAATATTCTCCTAAAATGTTTGTGTCATGGGAATATAGTAAGAATACAAGTTAAGTTTGAATGACGTTTCTTACTAAGACGAAAGCCATGCATGCGCTAGGCTCTACAACATTTCTATAACATTTCTCTATGTTGTAAGCGGTTTAACACAAATTCTCTACGCTTGGTGATACTTTGGCATCCAATTCCTTTTAACCCTGGCTACGCCACTGAATATTCTCCTAAAATGTTTGTATCATGGGAATAGAGTAAGAATAAAAGTTTGAATGAAGTTTCTCACTAAGAAGAAAGCCATGCATGCGCAAGGCTCTACACCACTTCTCTAACATTTCTCTATGTTGTAAGTGGTTTAACACAAATTCTAATATTCATCTAAATGTTTGTATCATGGGAATAGAGTAAGAATGAAATTGTAAATGACGTTTTTTACCAAGAAGAAAGCCATGCATGCACGAGGCGCTACAACACGCTAGGATGAAATATCTTTTGATTAAAAGAATTGAAAGACAGCGGATGGGATAGGAAATTCAAGAAAACAATCTGATTAAAAATTACAAAATCAAAGTACAATGTAGCATCGCTCTTGTTGCTGTTCCGTATCTTGCGGTCTTTCAAATATTAATATACGATAGTTCTCAGTATACTATACAACAAAAACTATTGATTTTTTTCTGTTTTTTTCACGTTGGAGCCTTTTACAGGCTACTATACAACCATTTGTTTTACTCATTGTTGAAGACCGCACGGTGACCTATTGTTTCTTAAATCAACGCAATTTAGACTCTGCTGTGTATAGTTGTCACGCTTCAATTACACCCTTCTCCTTATTCTTTATATTTATAGATTTACGAATTGATTGAAAGCGTTGAAAAGTGTAATATTATGCGTATTTGTGATGGTGTTGTTGCATTCGGCAATCCTCGGTAGAATCCGCTACTCTCCTTCTATCTTTAGAACGTAATCGGCCGAGTTGAGACGAATGGGTGTTGATGTTCTTGTTGTATGCCAAAATTCGGAATCATGGCTGCGTTTGTCTCATTGCCCATAGGTATCACTGATTTGGGTTGCCAAGGGGGAGACTCAGTTTCAAGCGCGTTTTTCTGTAATCTTTCCTAGTGTCCCCTTTTTTCTAAGATCATTTTTTTACACTCTCGTCCTTCATCCTTGTAATTCCAGAAAAAAGTGAAATAAATAGGATAAAAACGGGATATATTGTAAAATGATTTCACAACGATGTTTGAACGATGCACATTTACCATGGGCCTTTTAATTGAAGAAACATTTAGTCTTTAATTACGAAATCATTACTTATTAACACCGCCACGTTGCACGAAACCCAATTTGAATACAACCGTTCTGGGCTTTTTCATTCTTGATGAGTAAATGTACGAGAAGAGACCGATATATGTCATAAAAATACCCCAGAGTTTACAGAATCATCAAAAGCTTGACACTTTAAATACAGATATTCCACGGATTCTCGCCTTATTCGTAGATGAAACAATCATTATATAATATGCCACTTACACGGTCCCCGTGTGGTTATAATCATTTATTTGGAGAGTTTGCTAATTTACAAATACAATTATTCGATAATTCTTCATAATGATTCCACTTTTAAACAAAAGTAGTGTCATCGTGTCAGATTCGATTAGTCGGCCATGTTTGAGAATGGGTAAAAGAAAGATTGAGATTTAAAACAGAAGGGCTATAATGACATTCGAGTATCACTTATTCTCCCATTTCCATTAACGTCTGAGAAATATGAAAACTGGGTAAATATCACACCATTTTAAGGGGATACATGAAACTTGAAGTGACTCAACTGGGTCAATATAACGATTAAATCTGGGTCGATATATCGAATAAATCTTTGCAATGATAATTATGGCTACCCCTTTTGTCCTACACGATCGTCTTGCTTGGGAAACAAACACGACTTTTAACATCAAAATTCAAATATTGCAACACGTTTTTATTTTTATGATAGCACATCTTGTCCTCCTAGAAACTGATCAAAGTTGTGATAAGAAAAGAATACCGGAATTTGCTGATTTATTTCCACTCTGAAGTTCAACATGGTAGCTATTACCATGGCAACACAAACGTAGTTATGTATTGAGTGTCATAGTAAGTTTATATCCGGGCAAAATTTACATAATACACAAATCTGCATATATTAAAATAAGTTTTAAGCTAAAATAAGGAAAGGAGCATAAAAGAAATAACACCAAATATTTTTATACTTTGCAGTTCATCATTTCATAAAAATAAGTCATGAAATTAACAAAAAGCAAACAGAAAAGATACAACAAGAGAAACACGATTTGCCATAACGAAAAAGAAGATTATACACACCACTATTTCAGGTGTATCACTGTACTTTTAGAATTGTATATGATGGATTTCTGTTAAACGTCATGTGGCAAATAGCACATGCATATTAAAACAAGAACGTGATTATGAGATATGAATATGAACCCGAATTTTAAACGTACTTGCTCACAATGTGGCAGTACTCGGGATAATACTTCACCCTACCGGCCGACCAGTTTTTGCTATTAAGCTAATTGTCTGGTACTGTACAGTAAAACCTATGTTATTTTTGTTTTGTTTGACTCGATCATGGATCTAACCCTAGGCAACTACCATGCATGTCTTGCTTTTTATTTGTTCAATTAGAATTAACATTTAGGGTGCATACAGATGTGCATTTCAGATGAAGACCAACAATAAATATTATACAATTAAGATAATTGATATTAAGATCACGAATAAACACATTTTTTAATTAAAAATTTCGTCAGACGAATACTCGAAAGTTGTTATTCTAAATCATGATCCTAAATCGTATGAAGAATTTTCTGTGTTATTTTCAAACGCGGTGTATTTTTAATAATACTTACTACACAAGGATTGAATGCAAACAGGAAATTAAAATGATTAGATATATGCTGATAGACATAGTTACCAAACAGAGATATTAAGACCAATACACGAAATGGGTCCTAAATTGTTTGCAGAATTTTCGACGTTATTTTGGAACGCGGTGTATTTTTAATAATGATTACTGCACTAGGATTGAATGCAAAAAGGAAATAACCATGATTGGATAAATGTGTCTTATAATTCATTGGATAGACGGAGTTGTCAAATAGAGATATTAAGACCAATACACGAAATGGTTTTGTAAGTTAATTTAGCGTGACCGAACTCTGTAAAAGATCCCGGACAAAAATTAAGTATAGATCGGCAATTCTTCCACTTAGTATTGTCTAGTATGCGTCAATTACCCCATAAACATAACACTTTTTTATATATCTAATAATCATCTTAATATATGAAGCATAACGCGGAAAAAATCTTTTTTATGTTGTATACTCCAAACATAGCAATAACTTTCCAAAGAAATGTTCCGACAAACTAGTACTGAATATCTAGTATGAGCCAATGTTCGCAATGCACTTAAACTTCTAACTATATTTTGCCTTTTAACTTATGGATTCGATCGTCACTTGTAAGTCCTTAGCATGCGAAAACCCGCGTCATTGGTAGAAACGTATACGCCAACTCATCAGAGTCCAAATGAAATGGATTTCAACAATTATAGGTCACAATATGGACTTCAATGAGACTAAGATCTTTTATACCGTTTTTCTATATATTTTTTAAAAATTTTGCCCATTATGCTCTTTTCATTATATTAAGGTGGTACCTAACACTACAGGGGGATAACTCTGTAAAATCAGCTAAACGTTTTAATTACGTTGTGTTGTTAAGGGAATATTAAGCTTCTCAATGATCAAAATAAGTGTTTGTCAAACTGCTATATAACCAGTGTAATTTTTCTGATAAAAAGGTTGGTTCAAATTTTTTGAAATTCTTATAATTTTGTAAAAGGGTCAAAGTAAATACTTTGTCAAAATTTTAAGAAAATTAAACGAGCCAAATTAATTTTAGTGAAAGTGTTGGGTACCACCTTAAGCATCAAGTTATTCTCTATCATTTATAAGTTTTGCCTGTGTTTCTCTAGACTTATTTTTTCTGGATGATTCTGGAATTTTCGTCTATAATACTCTATTCTGCAAACTCCATCCAGGTCATCAAAAATGGAAAAACTCATCAATATACTAATAATGTAGATATTTTTTCTATTGGAATGATGATACGATATTGCGTAATATACAATGAAACTTTGATCATTCGATACCAAACCTCTGTAGGTCTCGTGTCGCCATTTTGTCTCGTCATTTCCTATTGATTGAAACAGTTTATCAAAATTATGGACGTTTCCATTGTCCCTAGTGCAGTTCTGGCTTTCATTTCAAACAAATAGTTATAGATGGTGTTAGAAACCTTTCGGATGTCTACAGTTGTTATCGACAGCTTGATACAGTTCCGAAAAACTAATACACTGCACTAATAAAACGTCCTTCGATTTATCATTGAACAATTAGCGTATGCTTGCAAATAGGGATAGAAGAGAGGCATCACAGAGAATAATGCATTATGGGACAAAAGAATAAAGAACAATTGTAAGCTAAATATTAAGAACAGAAAATAATGGGGAAAAAAACTTATAACCAACAATAGATAATCACTATCCAAATAAAAAAACCCAACCTTACCGAATAGATACAAGCTGGTATATACAAAGCTTATGAAAATATAGTCTTCGTGCACTTAAATTCAATTATTTTTACTGTTAACAATTAGCACTGTCAAAACAGTTGGCAAAACCTATAACGTATAGTCAGCTATAAAAGGCAAAATATGAAACAATTGATACGAGAAAACCAACGGCTTGTATGACAAAATAATAAACCGGCGCAAACGAAAGTGACAGACACCTACAAAAGACAACCACTGAATCACTGACTACTGGGACAGCAGGGGTTAAAAAATGTTGTTACAGCTAACTAGCCCAGGAATTTTTGGCAGCAGGATTTTACTAGCCCTGTTCGAAGAACTGCTAGCCCATAAAAACTGAACTGCTAGCCCATCTATGCCTTACAAATCAGAGTTTTCTGCATAATACAGGGTGGATGTCATGTTTTGAAGGGGACATAATAATACTGTATTAAACTAGTTCATTTTTATCCGTTGTAGTACTATGGGTCATCAGGCAGAGAAAACATGTTCATTGGTTTTATCGTGTGAAACAAGTGGTTTAATTATTATATTTGTTGTCCACACATACAAGGGAGACTTTTTATTGGCGTGCTCTGGAAAACACTGGCAATATTAGCAGAACATGGTCTCGGATTTTTCATCCTGGCGCCACAGCCGACCTTGCCCAGAGGAATCTTTCTGTCCATGTCACTAGATATGTTCTTTTCCGCTTTTCCCGATCGTATTTTACATTTTTTTCTGGATGAATTTTCAGCCTCATTAGTACCCCCTTCGTCTACCGATTTTTGCTTTGAAACTAACGAAGTTCATGGGATGCCCGTTCTCAAATATTTTGAAATATTTTGTTGTATTGTTTCGTTTTCAACAGTTGTCCGACAAGACCAATACATAATGACCGGTACCGTTAATTGAAAATCTCGACAGAAGCAATGTACAATACCCCCTGTTCTGAGAAATCGATATTGAAAGTGTAAAATATTGCGATCAATAGATGATACCTGGCCACCCTGAGTTATTTGTTCTATTTTTAAAACATGTAACTGTAGAACAGGGTTGTGTTCAATATCGCAAAGGCTACGTAGTGCTACATAGATTTTTGTCTACTGAACGAGTAGCTAGCCTAGCTGCTAACAATATCTATGTAGCAGCTAAGCTAGCTACACGTTCAATAGTCATAAATCTGTGTAGCCCTAAGTAGCGGCTACGATATTGAACGCAACCCTAAACCTGTACAAACCAGTTCAAATGCTTTGAATCCCGGATGACGTAATTGAATCTGATTGGCTAAGATAGAATAGGGATGAAGGGGTTTTCTACTATCTATTTTGGAAACGCCAAGCATATTTTTGTCACTAGTCCGTCGGGCATATTGGGTTAAAAATTTTGATTGCCCGAGGCGTAAATGCTCTAGTCCCGGGCGTCGGGCTAGTGGATTTTTTAACCCCTGGACAGGCGTAACTCGAATAATTCTGCGTCCTCTAGCGGTCTGTAGCCTATCGATCGGAGATTAGACGGAGATCGGCGGAATATAACGACTGACATTATTCGGGTTAGGACAGTCGCATAAAGCAAGAAGCGAGGACAACATATGTGTGAGGACTCAATCGTCTCACAGAGTTCTTTAAGACAAGGTCAGACAAGAAAAAACACAGATTTGGTGTTGATAGATTCTTCTCTAGACTCTTTTTTAGATTTTTTTCAAAACTTATATGTAGAATTTTAAAAGCTTGACATATGATATGACCATTGCTTTATTATTCAAGATATAAATATGTTTGCTTTAAATGGTTATTCAACGGTCCGTTTGGTTCTTTATTATTCACTTTAAAGTGTTTTTTTTCTCTATTCTTTGTGTGTGCGACCCATTATTCTCTATTTTCAAATTGTTTTCTTATTTTTAGTAGCATTGAAGGGAAGGACAGGGGGGTACCCTTCTCCCTTCTCCTTTCTCCTACCCCTCTTCTCCTTTCTCCTACCCCCGTTCTCCTTTCTCCCATTAGAATAAAACATCTCCTTTTGAGATAAATTAAAAAAAAAATTCCTTTCTCCAACTTTTTCTCCTTTCTCCCAGCCTTCCTCTCCTTTCTCCTACCCCCTTTCTCCATGTCCTCCCCCTCAGCATTGGTACATTGTTCTCCACTCTCAATTTGTTTCACAGAGTCAGAAATATATGCCCGGGTAGAGACCAAAATGACACAGACATGAATTAACAGCTATAGATCACCGTACGACCTTCAACACTGAGCAAAGCTCATACCGCATAGTCAGCTTTAAAAGACCACGAACGAGAAAACTAACGGACTACTTAATCTGCAAAAAAGTGAACGAAAAACAAGTAACTATAGATGTAACAAAGCAACAAATTAAACGACAACCACTAAATTACAGGCTCCAGACTTGGGACAGACACATACATACACATTGTGGCGGGGTTAGTATATAAATATGTTATCTGGATCCAAACACTCTCCTAACCTGGAACAATGGTGTACGTAACTGTACAACATACGAACAAAGCACATCAATAATCATAATACTCTAAATAGAAGCGTGAGTCAAAAAATGATATATTTCTGCTGACGTCTGCAGAATTTAACTTGTCCCCATTAATTACATCAATTACCAATCTTTCTAAGAGTATACCCTAAATTGGCAAAGTTAATTATACAAACAAAGATTTGTCGTTCCAAAACGAGTCTCCTCGGTGCTTCCGTAATTGTTTTGTATAAAGAGGCACCTCGAGGGACTACAGTTGCGTTCCTGTGCTGTTGACATTAAGAGGCCCCACTGGGATTCATTAAATCCAATACAGAAGCGATAGAGATGAAATAATTCCTAATTCTAAGATGAAGTTCATTGATTCTGCTGAAAATTAAATATAATGTTCTCATAAATCGATTGTTTGTGCTATCACGTGATATATTCAGGTTTCCAAGAATACGTTGGATAGATCTAGGACAATGTCACGCAGTTTAAACTCTTAAAGAGTGCAGAGAAAAGTGTCTTATGAAAAAAATCATTTTAGAAGCATTGATAAAATAAAATACGCGCATTGCATTCATATTTATTGTTATTAAACACACTTTTTTTAAAAACAGAAGGGAAAATATACCCGCTACAGGTGGCACCCGTCGTGTATTGTATACTCTTAAGCCTTCGTCTATCTATTAACAGCATACAGAAAATATTCAGCCAGTAATTTTTCAATGAACTTTAATCATTTTACTTCCAGGACGCTTGCTCTTAAACTCGTTGATAAAAAGATAGAAATATGTATACATAAACCGCGTTGAAAAATACCTTTGAAATATCCATTTTCGAATTATCATTTTTGTTTGAAAGCAATAACAAAACAAAAAACAGTTTACATACTTTTAATTCGATGTAACCATCTAATTTGATTTTTGTAGTCTAGAAAGGAATCAATTACTAGACCGATTGAAATACTATATCCAGTTTCCTCGCTTCGCGTTTAAGGATAAAAATAACGCTCTCTTCTGCTTTCTTTCTAAGTGACTTTCGGGGTCTTCTGGTTTTGTCGAACAGTGGTATACTACTGTTGCCTTTATTTTTCGAAGCTTCAAAATTGAGACTGAGGTCAAATACCCCGACCTTATTAAACGAGTATTTAAAGAAGTACACTACGTAGAAAACGTAAGACTGAGCAAGACGAAGCTAACTGAAGAACTTGAGTTATTTTAGGTGCTTCGAAATGTAAAGCAAACACATCCTGCTTAAAAGGGTGACGAAAGATACCAGAGGATAGTCAAACTCATAGATTGAAAATAAACTGACAACGCCATGGCTAAAAATAAAAAGACAAAATAGACAAATAAAAGTACAGAAGACACAACATACAAAACTAAAGACTTAGCAACACGAACCCCAACAAAAACTAATGGGATCTAAGGTGTTCCGGAAGGGTAAGCAGATACTGCTCCACATGTGGCACCCGTCGTGTTGCTTATGCTATTGCAAATCCGGTAAATAGTCTAATTCGGTAGGTCACATTCATGAAAAGGGAAGGGTATTGTATTTACGACATTAGGACATATCCGATGTCATCTGTGAAATGGCTATTCCATAACGGTCAAGCAACTGGTGATGACGTCTGAAAAATTTACAAAAAGATGATTTCAACTTCACCGTTTGGAACTCTTGGTTTAATAGCTTCCTTGTGAGCAGCAATCCTCTATCAAGGAAATCATGAAAGGAAACACAAGCCCGGGAATATCGTTTCAATTGGGAGATATGTTCTCCGTATGCAGGCGCTCAACCTGGTGGAATGTTGCTACATAGAAATGAAAAGTTCACAATTGTGAAGTTAAAATCATCTCTTGTGTCGTAATGTTTTCAACCGATCCTCAATGTCAATTTCTAGATGCAAGTCAAGATATGAGGCAGAATTAACTGTATCTGTAGTATCCTTTATCTCTAGTTCGATCGGATAAATTCGTTCATTCCTTAACATGCAACAAACCATCCACAACGACCTTGGTGGTTTTTTGATGGTGATTGCACATTTCGGATGCAGAAAATTATCGTCTATAGGTTCGATCGTATATAGGTTCGATGGATATAACACAATAATAAGTTAAAATTTTGACAATGCGCATGCGTATTATGCAAGAGATACCTGCGAACGGAGTACGTTCATATGTCTGTAACGTGTTCTCGAAAGTTTTTGAAATATTTGCCACTGGATATTGATTAGCAGTCTATATCTAAAATCAATCAGTAAACATGTATGTATATGTTACATTACGTGTTTGACGAAATGCACATAACCATCAATAAAATTTTAAAACTTGATGTTTATACTGTCTTCCAATTTTATTTGGATGCCTTTAAAAAAGTTTGCACTCAATTATATCCTTTTGTTTACTTTTGATATTTATCTACTTGACATCAGCTGGGTAGATCAGTCAATTTGGTCATTTTCCGATATTCATTTCAATATCGGTGAGAATGTAACAATTTCTCTCCAAACCAGATCTTTCCCTTTGTGGTAAACAACTATTGATCTGAGTTAAATTGCTAGTTTCTGCAAAAACATTGACAATTCAACAATGACTTTCGGGGTCCTCTGGTTTTGACTAGATTTTGTATGGTAATTGGCGATTAAATTATTCGAATGAGAGAATGTACTGACCTAAAAATTCCTCTTTTAAGTTACTTTTATGAATGAAAATAGTTTTTCCATAAAAGGATGTCATTATGTTTCATTCCAGTGCGCAGCTGCGCTTTAGTGCGTGACGTGGACGGGAAATTTCAACAGGCAGACGACATAACCAGATGGCGATATTAAGGATATATTAGGAAATTATTGAAAAAATCGTAAGTATGGAAACAATTTTAATAGTATTTTAATTGTAATTATTTTTAAAAATCTTATTTACTCGTCTGTTTTTGGTTCTAATAGAGGATTGAAAAAGACCATTTAAATGATGGATGTTAATTGCATGAAATTAGCTATTCCTTGTTTTTTTACTTGACAAATGTACATTTGTAGTTGCTAACATATTTAACATACATATATATGATAAAGCGTGTAAAGAAGATTAATTATAATATTTCAACATTTTCTTGATGTATTTATGAAAACGTGGCGTGTTCGTTTCCATTTTAAATTAGAGATTGAATTCGGTTTTCATTTGCATCTTTAATCTGATTCTATGGAATACTAGAAATCAATTTGAATTTGTTTGAAGTTGAAATTTAAAATTGGCATATTTGTTAGCTCTCACATCAGTTTTCACTCCGTGAAGATAAACTTTTAAATAAATAGAGAAAAATATTGAACTGAAAAATGCGAAGTCATATAATATAGGTCACATATGTCAAAGCAAAATGTATATATGTACATATATCTACATGTATATACATATACTAGACTAAGTAAGTATATGCACTTCCATTCACTTTCCGTGATTGTTTAAAACATAATTACCTTCTATATTTATCCGTCACGAATGTGAAAAATTGCATGTACCTCATGTTTATGGTTATAAATTAATAGTACATAGTCACCTTATAAAGCCAGAAATAACTTTGACATAAATAGGGACAACTAAAAAATAAGCGTATTATGACCACCGAATAGCATAACATTGTTTTGAGAATAAACCAACTGATTATATAGTCTTGATTGTTTGGGAATATTTTAACGAGTTAAACATTCCAAAAGTAAAGTTGAGAAAACTCTGCTTAGAGCTGAACATGTGTTACTCTTTGCGAACATAAGGTGTTGTTTAGTTTGTTCCCGTTTTCATTTTGCAAAAATTAAATCTGTTTGGAAGTTTAGGTAAGTTTTTCTCCAAAGCTCATTTTGTTTCTAAATCATGTTCACGTGTATCGCCCTCCCTTAAGATATTCTAAATTCAAGGCGCCCAAAAAAAATCAGTATTTTTAACGTATATGTATCAATGGTCTTGGCTTCTCCAATCTCGCATCTTTTTTTTTTTTTACTAAATTAATATTCGCTCTCATCCATTTATGCATTTACTATAACCCCCCTCCTTTTACAATATCAAAATCATATCATTTTAAAGGTACAAATATTGTATTTACATGACAGTCCTTTACAAGGAACAGAAAGTCCGTGCTACAACCCGTTCCATTTCCGAATTTAGTTCAAGACGACTGGTTCTCAAGAATCCAGACTTAAAATTATTGGTCATTCGAGGAGATCCCCTATAATGAAATTTCATTGTCATTTTCAGAGAAAACTATTGATTAAACAATGAAATATGATATATTGATTTACTATAGAGAACTATGAGGTATTAATACGTGTCATATAGGATGTTAGCTTCTCATTAAATTAACAGAAACGATCTGGCGATGGGGATACTTCATTTTATGTTTTTCTACCGATTGGGATACTTCGTTTAATGGCGTTCTAGAGATTAGGATACCTCGTTTAATGGCGTCTAATAGGGCATGTACTCAAACTTGATTTTTTATGACAGAGAGGCAGTCATGCTGCATAATTTCAATATCGTAATGTACATATAATTTAACTGTACTAAGATACTGTTTATAGAAGTATCGAGTGTGTTACGGGAATAAAAGCATGAGGGTATCAGAGGCGGATTTAGGGGGGACCAGGGGGCCCGCCCCCCCCCTTTTTGGGAAAAAATTTGGTTGCTCATATAGGGAATCACTGAAGCGTGACTGGAGCGGGCCCCCTCTTAGGTCAGTCAGTGGGTCCCTACTTATGAAAATTTCTGGATCCGCCACTGGGTATACTATGGATGGGAGTTCATAATCTTTTAGATAAAACATTTTTATACTTCTTTTTCTCTATCCTTATTGGTTTGCCTATTATTTTCTATTCTTGATATTTCAACACTCGGTTATTCTCTATTTTCCATTCCCCCCGCTCTTCCTGCATACCTAGCAAGCGTGTTGACGCATTCCAACTTCGATGGCTGAGTGCAAACAAGAAATAGAAAAAGAAGAAAATTACTTTGTGAAAAATCAAAACTGACAAAAATTTACCCCTAAAGTCAACTAATTGGGACACAATCTAATGCGCATGTCGTTCGAGTAGATAATGTTTGTTTTGATAAAAAAAAATACCATCAACAGTGGGACTGTTTTCTGATTCGGACGTTTCGGGAGGGCAACCATACATGTAACCTTGTTTCATATTCAGCATTCAACGTAATCAAAAACAAAATGTATCTTCTTCGGACCTTCGATATCAAGGCTTTAACGTGAATCAAAAGCAGCCACTTCCTGTTCCATATCGAGAATTTGATGTGAATCGAAGGCTGCCACATCCTGTTCCATATCGAGGCTTTGATGTTCCATACCGAGGCTTAACATTTTGGTTCTCTCCCTTAATGAGAAAAAATTGCTAGTTTTGGCTTCAACTTTCTATATCATGTGTAATTATTAAACTGATAGCTAGTGTTTATAATTTAGAATTAAAAAACACAAAAAACAAAATAGATTGAATGATTATATACTTGATAAGAACGTCTCTTTTTGATATACTAGTATTCTAAGGTAATAAAAAAATCTTCTGATAATTTTCATTATTCATGTGAATGTGGGGATGACTGATAGAAATGGAAAAGTAACGTTAAGCACAACTTAACAAATCTAACTTCATTTTAATAAAATGTTCAGGAAACCATTCGTAGTACAGTGAAACCTGATTAAACCGAACACTGAATAAACCGGAAGCCTATCTAAACTTGTTCTGAAGACCAATCATATCACATTTTATGCAATTGTGATCCTGATGAAACCGAATACCTGCCAAAACCGAACAAAATCTCAAGTCCCGAAAAGGTTCGGTTTAGTCAAGTTTCACTGTACTTATCAGAACACACAAATATAAATGTTTGTTTAGAGTGCCATGCACAAAACAATATATTCGCGAAAAAATGATAGAGATATTTTTCAATGGCATGAACTGTCTGTCGTTAGGATATACATGTGTTTAAACCGTGCTGCCAGCTCACAAACATTATCTTGAAGGTGGGCGTTTCTGAATACAAAATAAAAAGGTTAAACAAGGAAACTATAAACAAATATTGTTTGGCCTCAGATGAATATCACTGAACTTGTACACATGACACTTAAAAACTACGGATGTAAAAGGCCAGATTTAAGTAGCAAATTTAATAGACTTCCGCTGTAGATATATATATACTCTTGGGTAATTTATAAAATTTTATGTTCACGCTTTTTTCCTGTACATTTAAGGTCATTATTAATACTTTGCATGCCACAAAACAAAACTATGTTTATGATAGAGATTTTAATATAAAGTAAGCAGATTTATGTTGACCATACATCGATCCGGGAAATATAATCAAATAGCTCGGTAATGAAACAGAAATGTAGAGTAGTCATTTAAAAGAAAATTGCTTAAAACAAATATCCTTATAATGCAAGTCCAAATGTCGGTTCCAAATTATCTAGCTCTGTGAGGCCTGTGAGAGAATCTCGTAGAGAATGTTGTAATACCGCCCACGGGGGGGGGGGGGGGGGATACCGCCACTCCATCCATTGTAACGTGTTCTCTGACCTTGAACCTCCTCAAGTTGATTCTTAGAAAAATAAACCTGATCACCTTCTGAGAAGAGACTTAGATCTTGAATAGACTGCATGGAAAATAATCTTTTCATTTGGAATAAAATCTCAGCAGCTGTGTCACAGTTTTTATCACCGTAAATGAAAGAAATGAGGTGATTAGGTATACGTCAAAAGATTATATACACGTCACAGACGCTTTAACTAAACGACACGAACAAACACATACAAGCACACACACTAACTTATATTACGGATTACAAATGTGTCGAGGTTTGTGATTGGATAACAACACAGAGATGTCAGTATATATTCAGGAAACTGCCGGGGTATATACGACGTTTTTGTCCCCAATTAGAACCTCAAAAACGTCATCATAACACCGGTTACTATGTGACGTAGTCAAAAGCTATCAGACTGTCAGAGGCTCACAGAGGGAAAATAATGACGTGCTTCAGTCAATAATACATTTTTGATACAAAATCACGCATTTTACACTTTTAATACTTAAATTTAATGTTAAAAGTGTTGTTATAAATTATTACATACACGATAAAATTATGTTCACAGCAAATTAGAAAATCCTTCACGTATGCCGAACATATCAGGTTGGGTTTTTCAATATATATGTGTTGTCAACAAATACCTGCACTGGAAAATAACATTAAGTCAGGGGTAATCCGTAATATATGTGTAATTCAGGTCTCAGAAAGGGTATATACTGTGACATTCCCGGCTTAGGGCTTATATCCCCTTCGCCTTCGGCTCAGGGGATATAAACTCTAAGCCGGGAATGTCACAGTATATACCCTGTCTGAGACCTGAATAACATATAATGTATCTGCTTGCAATAGTAAGTAACAAGTCTTTTACTGAAAGAAATTGAATAAAAGTATATCAAATTAATATACCAGTCTTTCAATTTAGTAAATAAGATGGCCGACTTCAACAATTTGAAGACAAGAATCTCATTGGCTGAGTGAAATACCGGTAAAGAACAGATAGAAGAACAAACTGTCAGTGACCGATCCTTCTAGGATAAGCTTATTTATTTGTAATAAGATTGGATGAGTTGTGTTGCTTATAAATACGTGTCAGTATTGGCAGATATTCTACTCGATGTCTCTGAAAAGCGAAAAGTCACGGGAATAGACCATACCGAGTCACGGACCCTGTCTAAGTTCAGGGGAATAAATAATAAAACCCGTCATGCGTTTGTAATAGTCAAAAGCTTATCAAAGATATTAGTTGTATCAATGATTAGAAGCATTCACATGGCCCAAGACCACAATTAATGACCCCGCTTTTCGTTGTTCACGAATATTGTTCCCTTTAATTATAGTGTATTTTTTCTTTATTTTTTTTTCTTTCTCTTTCTCATTCATTTCTTAGCTTTTCTGGGGTGGAAATGAAAGAAGAGAGCTTAAATAAACTTTTGGATGTTTTATTTTTAACTGATTTTAATAAGGAAAGAGTGATTAGGCCAGGTGCAAAAAGGTAATATTTACACTGTTCGGAACATCTCTTGACTTGCCTATAGGGGCATGGATGTGTAGTGGCCAAATTTTAATGATGTAAACATGAAAGTTTTCTGAAAATTGCATATATTTTTGGATTTGTACTGATCATTACACACACAAAAAATTGGACAAAAAAATAGGCAAGATTTTTTTAATGCGACAAAACGTTATAAAGAAATGATAGAGGAATTAATTGTGGTCTCGGGCCATATGAAACAGAAGTTAAATAATCAAGGTAAATTAGAAGCTTGAAATATTTTAATGAGAATGGCCGACAAACAAACGTTCCAGAGATTTTGATGACTATCTTCCTAAATACGAACAAAATAAACTCATTCCGCTGTTATATTTTAACCTCGAAGATATTGTTGAAAAGTATACTTCTTGAAACACTTGATTTTGGTATATTAATAGCAAACGAATTCTCATTTGGCCGCCCATAGTCATATATAATGTGTAGTTATATCAAGTTTCATGGTTGTTAAATTTAATTATAGTTGTATTTCCTTTATAAAACAATAGTTAATATTAAGAAGTGGGTACTTGAGGCTATTTTAACCTCTCACCATTTGTGTATGTTACTTATTTTTTGTTTTGTTTTGTAACATTGCATTTTTATAAAATTGAGAATGAAAATGGTGATTGTGTCAAAGAGACAACAACCCGACCGAAGAGAAAACAACAGCCGAAGGCCACCAATTTGTCTTAAATGCAGCGAAAAACTCCCGCAACCCGAGTAGTGCTTCATCTAGCCCATAATAGTCTTTTTGTTGTCTTTAGAAAAATATCAGAAGAAGAATTTTAACGACTTTACTGAGCGAATTACCATTCAACATGATAACAGAAAAGCGACAGATGCCTCAGAAGTCAAAAGCAAACCTACGAAAAACGACCAAACAAAAGAATAAACCATAAACTGGAATTACAACATGCTCAAAGACATGCGCACACAAACATTCAATGTTCCACCAATAGAAACACACATGTATGTTTAACTCTTTCAGATAGAAAGGGTGAATGAGTTCTTTCTTTTCAACTAAATGAAAATATGCTTATTCGAACCATTGTCCGAAAATGAGACGCAAAGTATAGATCAGCTAACAATTAACATTAATGCTGAGATCCTTTGGGAACAAAAATAACACAGGTTGAGCAAATATGATGTGTTAGTGTTCTTTTGAAACATTTCTGACGTGTAAACCAGAATTTGGATAAGAGGTATCCTCATTTCTATATTTTTTCTCAAATTCTAGGCTATTTTTCTCTTGATTTTACTTTTTGTCTATCATTCACTATTCTTTACATTTTAGCACCTCATCATTCTCTATTCTTGCTTTTTTACTATTATTTTCTATAATGCTGTTTACCTCCATCCACATCCTCTAGTCAGTCTAGTAAAAAATGCTCTAACGTACACAATATATGACCTATACATTAAATTTTGTTTGACAAAATGATACTTCAAAGTTCTTGAGTTAAACATCCGAGGTTATCCGCCGTTTACAAAAATCAATACCATATATGGTATTTCACATATGATGCATTTTAAAGCCTGTAATTTGATCGAGATGAGAGTTGATTTGCTACGCGATAAAAAGAAATATCAACAATCAATACGAAAACACGTGCTTAAGTGCATAACGCCATGATTATATCCAGACAACACCGGAAACGGTTGAATTAGGAAGCGGAAATGTAATCTCTAAATCTCTTCAATGTAAACGAGAAAGAGACACATAATCACAAATGTTCCTGTTAAGTAAATGTTTGAAGTTAAGCATGACAAACACATTTACAAATTTCAGATTGAGTTGAAATAATTCTACAGTGAAGGTCAAATGTAACAATAGATCGAATGGAAAGCAACTGTAATATTCCTGACTTAGTAAAGGCATATTCCGATGCAACATATAGAGTTCAACCTGGTTTTATACGTATAGCTAAACATCCCACAATATAAATACCTGTAAGAGGGGCGTGTAAATCTTTTAAAGGGGAAATATGGACGTTTGCGGTCTTTTTTGTGTGCATATTTTGAGTTATAAAGGCAGACTTACTAAACGTATTAGAAGTAAACACAAGCTTACGATCGGTTTGATTTATGAGGGAAAAAAGTTCTATGTTTTCTGTACACTACAGATCTTTGGAAAACAGTGAACTTTCCCCCCAAAATCCATCGATTATATTGTTGATTTTACTCCCAATTTGGTTGCTCCTACTTGACTGTTTACCAGGAATTTATACCATAGACTAGGTAACCTATTGAAAAATTATAAATGCGAAGCCAAAATTTTACAATTTTACATAACCATTTCACTCGTCAGACTCAAAATACTTCGGAAATTCGTACAAGAACCAATCTATACTCCGATTATTTCCTTCCTTCGTCTATTAAATTGTGGAATAAGTTACCAGACCAAACGAGAAATTCTACGTCTTTAAGCATTTTTAAAAGTCGTATAAAAAACCCAAATAATAAATGCCCAAATTTTTACTACACTGGAACAAGAATGGGTCAAGTATTACATGCCAGATTAAGGATGAATAGTATAGTTCTCTAAATGAACATTTGTTCAAGCGAAATCTAGTAGATTCTTCAAACTGCTCGTGTGGTTTGATCGAGTCTACAGCTCATTTCTTATTGCATTGTAAAAAATATGACGAATTGCGTAATGACATTATTTTCTCAATTAATTATCCAGTCACACTAAACACGAATTTACTTTTATTTGGGTCACAAGCTCTAAATTTAGACCAAAATAAAGATATTTTTGGAAAAGTACAAAAATTCCTACTAAAGTGCAAGAGATTTACAAGTTAAATTGTTATTCACTATTCTCACTAAGTTGCATTTCATCTAAACATGTGTGTAGTATTTCGGTGTAGTTTTCTTTTTTCTTTTTTTTACTTTTTTTTCTTCTTTTGTTGTATTTATTTTCATTATTTTAAAATGATTTTTTTTCTCCTTTCTTTTTTGTTATATAGTTACTTAGTTTATACTTGTTCCATATCATAGTAACATTGCATGCTATTTTTATGTAATAGTTAACTTGAGTTGGTATTTCAAGGAAACGGATTAATATAAGCTATATATAGCTTGTTTCCGAATCCTATTATTATTGTGTATTTTGTATGATGATATATTTGTATTGATGATGAATAAATATGTTTAAACTAAGCCAAAATTTGGTAATTTGAAACAAAAATGGAATTATCTTCACTTCTGACAGTAGCATTGGTCCGTTTATAATCTTTATCTTTGATTTAAGATGTAAAATTGAGCTTTTTACAAGTCTTAGTTTCATGCAATTACAACCAAGTAAGCTAGAACTGATAACTATTTTAGTTTTAATCACAAACTGATCTTTTATGCTCTGTAGCGAGATTTAATATGCGGTGCTCCCATAGCTAAGGAGGAAATAATTATATTTAAAAACCTGGTACGTCTGCTAACTGATGAGATAGCATCGATCGGTTGTCATAGGATGGTAAATTAACGTAATCCCCGACTGTATTTATTTCTGTTCTTACATATCTATTACTTGCATGATCGATAAGGCAACGAATAAAAGGGCGTGAACTATGTCCTAAATGAGAAGTTATTTTAACAAGACCGATGGGTAGTAAAATATGAGGGTCAGCGTGGGGTGTACAGATTATTGCTAATGTACAGTAACATCAACCAAAATATAAAGAAATAGAAAAGGGGGGGGGGGAATAATGGAAAATAGAGAATTATGGACAAAACGATATATAATGGAGACAAATAATTTAAGAAATTAATAATACAGAACGATCGACCCCCATCTAGACCTTCAGATAAAGCATTTTCATCGCTCGATTCTTTAATAGTAGAGTAGGGAGCTTTTTGTCCATGCTACTCATACAAGCTGCAAATATTTTTATGTAAACAGGTTAGGTGAAGCTTCATATTCCACAACAACTTTGGTATACCCCTTGTTATGGGGTTGTTTGTTTGACATTAAAAGTACAAGTTCATCAAATTTCAGAGTAATATGTTAAAATTGGCTTTATTGTGTGGTCAAAGATATATACTATGTTGTAGCGCTTCCTGGACTGTTTAAGTAAAGATATTCGGTCCCAAGTCAGGAGCCTTTCGTACAGTAGTTGTCATTTGTTGACGTTAAACATATGGTTTTTTTTATCCTTTATTGTTGGTAAATAAATCATTTCGTTAATTTTTTTGTTTGAATTGTTACATTTGTCATTTCGGGGTCTTTAATAGCTTGCTATTTGCGGTTTGGTTTTGCTCGTTGTTGAAGGTCGTGAGATAACCTATACGGAAAAACACGCATGAATGGACATTCCGTCTGGTTACCTTTCCACAGTCAGATGGGTAATTTTAGCAGGGACTCAGTGCATTGCAGAATGAATGAACAACAAACCTTTAAAAGTTGCCTATCAGTAGCTCGTACAAAACACAAGAAGTTAAGCCGTTTCAGAATCTAAAGTTCTATGAGTAATTTGGACCGTTTTTCAACCAATCACGACGTTCTGGTGTACACTTTTGAAAATATTACCCAGAATGCATCAAACGATGAATTGCATATATCTAGGGCCTCAAATAACATCTATGGTCCATGTGCTTCTAATTCTGGAAATTTTTTTCTACGCATTCAATTTTATTCAAATTGCTGTTTAGTAATTAATTGGTCGAGGGATTCTGATTAATTATAATTCGCCGTTTCGGAATCTAATGCATTTTGGGTAATATTTTCAAAAACGTACACCAAAACGTTTTGATTGGTTTAAAACGTTCTTAACAATGGAAATACAACCAATGACGTACCGTTATTTTCACTTTGGTGTACGAATAATAAGATTACCCATAGTCCTTTAGATTCTGAAAAGGCGAATTTAGATACTGCATTGTTGAAACAATGACATCAATATTGCATAGCTTTTCTGCTACTGCGACAGCTGCCACCAAATGTAAAGCGGGAATTTTCATGCTGCAAACTGAATCTATGCCAAGAGTGTCATGAGGCTTTTTTGTGCGCACGCACAATTATCATTATTTTCCATATCATGGAATGTATGTCATTGTACTAAATTTCATTTCTCTCCATTGGGACATATTCCCCACGACGACACGAAACAATTTTGCTTTAAGTACTGAGGCCCCTCATGGGGGGGGGGGGGTCCTAGTAATCACATAATCACCATTTTTTTGCCAATATAATCACATAATCATTAAATATTTGCTTATCTTTAGTAATCAAATAATCATAAACTAAAAATACAGTCCTAGGTAATCAAATAATCATGAAATATTTGGCTTAATCAAATAATCATTAAAAAACGGCCAAGTAATCACATAATCAAAAACCCCATGAGGGCCCTCAGTACTATTAGATGTTCAATTACATTTCCAAGTTCCAAAGCTTAATGCAAGTTTTGGCTTTCATTTTATCCCCTTTATGATATAAATCATCGCTAGAAATATTTTAATTAACCAATACTTCCCCTAGTTATACTAGCCTGGGACTTTATAATCATAGTTAATATGGTATCTAATTTTTGTCGATAATTACACATTGGTAACATGTGGTATCGAATAAAACTTCTATTACAGGCAGTAAATATTGAGCATCCGTTCGATACATTTACACTCTTTTCGGTTTTAGGTTTTAATTAAACAATATTTCCCCTAATTAAACTGCGATGGGACTATAATATTTGTTAATATTCATTTTTATAGTTTTCAATTATTTTACAAATGTACCATATTTTTTTTTTACAGCCATTGTAGTAATTGAGCTTGAATTGTTTATTTTCATTGTAGTAATTGAGCTTGAATTGTTTATTTCATATTTAATTGTTTTAATAAACTAATGTATTCCCCATTTATACTGCGTTGGGACCAATATCTGTGTCAATATTAATTGTTTTTGTTTCATGTTCAACTATACAAATTGTAACATGTGGTATCAAATTAACTTTTTTTTACCATGTTAACAGTCAGTTAAAACAGATATTCGATTCAAAACATTTACGCACAGTTGGATTTTATGTTTTATAATTTAAACCACAGTTTAAGTTATGCTGTTAAAAATTATGGAACATGTTTCTGACAAAATTAACTACCCTGCGAATAGTGTAATACATGTATTTCGATTGATTTATTTTTTGTGTTAAACGCCACTTCCAGGATACACATGTAGTCATAGAACAATTTGGTACGTACTTAGACTCAAAAATCAACCAAGCAAATTGATGAATTTCTGTCTTTCAAGTCCCGAGTACTGAGTTCAGACTTTACGTCTGAAAGGGCAAAGTATTCTTGGCTATAGTAGTGGAAAACCTTACATCCCCTGTAAACCTTGAAAACATTATTCTCAATGTTTGTCTTGTTTTAACAAAAAACACGTTAGGGTAAATGTAATAATATAAACTTTGATAAAAACAAATGTCAATGTACATATAATGTTATCCCTTCTGAAATAGCAAGCGAAGAGTACAGCAGGCTATGGGGTGCTGTGTAATGCTGTTTTAAATATTGATAAATGAAAACATGGACCAATATAAACAAATTAAGGTTGGAAAGAACTCCCGTTATTTCATGAAAAAAGTGGAATACGTCCACACACATTTCTAATAATCTCACGGAAAGCAAATGTTGTATCACTGACGGATGACGTTATGGAGATGACTGCGCACGTTATAATTTCCCAAATTGATAAATTCGAAGTCAAATTTATAATTCCATGGTATTTGCCAATTCATACATCATATTGCACGAAATAGATATTTAAGGGTGTCATTTAGGGAATTTTGGTGTTGATTGGTGATCTCTGGATGGGGTTTACAGAATAGAGAATAAAGGGCAGACAAGTACAGAATAAGAGGAAAATTGAATATGGAAAAAAATATGCAAAATATAAAGCAAAGATATTATATGTGCAAAATAGATAAAAAAAAAAAAACAAAAAGAAGAAGAATAAAACGGTCCACCAACTATGCAGACCTTCTAAATAAGAATGTGCTATCAATTTATGCTAGGTTGATTTGAAATTTGTTTAAGTAGTTTTAGAAACTGCTATTTTTAGAATACATTTTAAAAACCTGTAGAAGTTTTTTCATTAGGTTGCAGTCTCATTGACGTATATAGTCACTTTAAAATGAGGCTAGTTACGGCCATGATATTTCAAATTTCCTATTTAAGACATATCTACGATATTCTGTAAAATCTTTCTTTGATATTATTTTATAATTTCAATATGAGTCTAACTACAGTCCTGCATGTAGAGTAGACACCTTTTTATTTTTGCGTATTGCAGAAACCTATAGATGCATGGATGATATGTGACAATGTGTGTTGATGTCTGTGTGACGTTTTTCCAAAGTATCGTTTCATACACACTTTCAGAGAGTGAGATATCAACTTTACTTGTAAAAATGTCTATATTTGTCTTGGAAAACGCTTGTCAGCAAAAACACGGAATTTCTAACAGTGCACTCTTCTGAATTGTTGCCTTATTACATGTTTAAATAGACACGGAACTCATTAATCTTTTATTGTAGGATTTAATGACGCTAGCAGAAGGGTAACATGCAATCCTCGTGGACTATAAAGTTCAGTAATAATCTAGCAAGTCAATATTTCTTGTTAAAATTAGTGAAAAAATCAATATTTGCACATCTCGCTTTTGGTCCATAACATCGCGGTTTTCTGAGCGTTTTATCACATCGATATCAATATTAGATGCTGTAAAATCCAATTTGATAACGAACACATGTAAAACACTCTAATGTATTTTAACAAATTACTTGAATTCATCCGAGCTGTTTCGGAATGGGTTAATAGCTTTGTTTTTACAAATGTAGTTTTATCCCTATATAAATCGATAGTCTGTCATTAAGGAGGGTTTGGATGGGGGTTCAGAGAATAAAAAATAATGGTAAAAAAAATAAATTGAGAAAAATGGATAAAAAAAATTAAGAATACAAAACAATTAGGAGCTAACCTACAATATAAGAAAAAAGAATAATGGACAAAAAGTATGAAATAAATAAATAAAAGAATACCTAAATTACAGACCCCCAATCAAGCCCCTCATTTATCAGAAAATAATTCAGCGTTAGATGTTGTCTCCCATTTCAAAGAAAACTCTTGTTTAAATTGAAATCAACGGAATAATTTGTATGTGTTGAAATACGATATTAGTGACGATTGCATTGTAATCTACTATAAAGAGATAGTCTTAATGACCATCAGAACAAACACGAAACAATCTCGGAAGTGTCTTCTCAATTAAATGTTCAGTGTGTTGCTTATTTCATTTACTATTCCTGGTGTAAATGACCGAAGTTTGTTTGAGATTTCTTTGTTGTTGCAGGAAATGGCTTTCTGACACGTGATTTACAATAAAAACATGGCGTCGGATCAGGCAGTTCGGAACTTTTCTAAATTTTAACATGATGCCACGATTCTAAAGATAGTTGAGAATTACACATTTACCTAGCAAACCGTACCTAAAATAAGACATTTTTCTCATAAGAAGCCCTATAAAAGACTCAGTCATAATGCGTATTTGGTCAATTAGCCTTTCAAGAGTCATTGTTATTTATTTTGGAGTTATGTTTTGTAATCTGAAACAGACTTAAAACAAAGACACGACACAACTTTGGTTAGCAGATGATGACAAATGAACAAATATCAAACAATGCTGAAACTTAGCAAACATAACAAAATTACATAAACACTTTAACGGAAGGAACTAATCTTAAGAGTGTCCACGAAACGAGTTCCTTGATAGCATTTCTCATCAGTTTAAGGTGGTGTGGGAGTCTAAAATAAAAATGATAGAATTTGTTCATACTTTGCCAAAACGTAGTATCTATTGATATATGTTGAAAAATGTTATGAAAATTATAGGTCACCGCGCATTTTCTCAAGCTACAGGGCGTGACAAAATGACACATTTTGTATGGATTATACAGGGAAAAAACACAATTTTGTGATTAGAAACTAAACAAAATGATGGAATTGTTAAATACTTAAAGAAAAGATAGCTTTCAGACAATGCTTTGAGAATATCAAAAGAAAAGATAGGGTCACCGTACGTTTTTTCCGGCTAAAATACAAAATAGGAAAATTCCATGTAGAATCCTTCAGAAAATGCACTGTTTTAGAGTTGCTTCCCCTTAAAATGCCAATTTAATTTATTTTTAAAAACAACCAAAAATAATCATCATTTGCAAAAATATCAATATGTATAAGTTATATTCTTATAAATTGGTTCTTTTAAATGAAAATTCACATTAAATATCTGCATTCCTGCATCAAATTTTGCTAACTTGATAGAAAATCTGGACCTTTGGTTCTCTGTTTTTTACAATCCAAGATGGAGGAAGACACCCATACCATCTTAAAAAGGGAGATGTTGTAGGATTGCCATTTACAACACTTTCCACTAAATACCAAATAACGTAGATGTAAGCAAATGGATGTCTCCTAACGACCTTAGCCAATGAGCTTAACATCCTACCGAACAGTAAATCCAAAATGGCGACAAAATGAAGACAGTTCAGACGAGAGTTCAAACGAGAATACCAATGACCTGATTTATGAACCACAGAATAAACGAAAAACAATATGACAGACAGCAACAATGAACGACCAACACTTAATTAAAAGGTCCTGACCGACTTGTGACGGGCATATACAGAATGTGGGGGATTAAACAAGCTTCCAAATACAACTTCGTACAGCCCTCCCAAAACTGAAGTTTGCAAAGCATAGGGTATAAAACGTTTGTGAGCTAAATTAACAAAATGGTCTTCTTACGGCCAAACAATGTCAAAGGGGGCTGCATTCTGATTAAACTGCGAATTATGTGTTCACTCTTGGGTTCCAAGGATGAGAAAACTTTTAAATCTACTTTTTGTTCTAGTAATTTTTATAACTGCCAATTTAAGCCATCATTTTTTTTTAAAGGTGCTTATCATTTCGATAAAACCAGAGGACTCGGAAAACAAAAAAAGGCGAAAGTACGGAAATGAACATCTAGCAATATACGATTATGACCAACGCAATAGAACAAGTTCAAATTATAATGCTAGTAAATAATTATGAATTCCTTTTATTTACATATTAAGTGCAATATGATTAAGAGCTGACATCAAAAGAAACACTATTATATTTCATTATCATATTAGGGTTAAGAAATAAACGACGTCATTTATGCAAATTGGTTTACATAGATTTTGTTTTCTTTCAGTGATTTGATTAACACCAGTATGTTATTAACACTGAACAAAAGAGGAAGACATCGATGGTCTGGATTTGTCATTTGTATATACTGGCGAGCATCTGAGACAGCTATAGGACAGCTAGATGAATGAGAGAATGAAAAACCGGTATGTTGGAATTGTTTTGTCTTCCTTTTACACTTAACTTCTTTTAATTCTCTAATTATAATGACAAATTAAAACTTAATCTGAATTGTAATTTAACCAAGTAAGCAAGTACACAGTAACACTGACAAAATTATACATACAGTAAAAGTCATTTCAAAATACAGAAATGTAAAAGTATTTATATATAACAACACTCCTCTGTCTTTGGTTCTATTGACTCTTTTCTATATAATATATACTTTAGTACATTATATAGGTATAATATACCAAGTGTTTTTTTTTCTTCTTAAAATATTAATTGTTTATAAAGTTTACTTTTTATTCATTCTTTGGAAAGACTTGATCATCTTTAAAATGAGTGGAGGGGTGGTAACACGAAATTAAGCTTTTTTCTTGTTTTGTCCCACTTCCCATTTTTTTTTCCGTTTCCTAGATCCCTCTTGTATCCCATATCTCCACTTTTTATTCACCTTAATATCCAACTCCCCAAATCTGCGTCACACAACTCAAAAATGAGTGCTGACGAGTACCGCGGGACTTCTGTATCACTATTCCAATAATAAATTGACAGTATTTTTAGACGTGCTGTATTGTCTATTTTCTGCTATATAAATCCATCAAGGCTAATTGGCCAACGAAACGAGTGCTTAAATACCATAAAAAGATTCCTTAAACTAGAAATAGACATGTTACTATCAATCTAATTAAACTATAGATCCTGTGTGCACGCTTTGGTTTCCCTTTAAGAGCGGCGTGGACACAGGATCTGTAGACTTCTATCGATCTGCCTAAAGACCAAAAAGACGATAAAACAATTAGGACCATCATTAAAAAGAAAAGGTGAGGGCGAGCTTGCTATTTCCAAAGATTTAAAACAAGACCTTGTCCGTTTTGTCAACAAAATTGCGTCACTGAAATACACCGAGTCACATATGACGCTCAAACGACACCGATGATAATTATTAGAAAAAAATAAAACTAGTATACAGTGATGTCAATTTTTTATCCTACAAATGTTACCACGTGTAATTACTTTTTATTTGAAAGGATGAAATCCGCCTACATACACAACAGCTGAATGTATAATACATTTTATATAATATGACTAACACATGTTCTATTGAAATAGTTTTCAGTATACATTTTATTAAATGCAATAGTAAAAAGTCGATATCTATATTAAATATTGGAAAGTTCGATTTTAAAAACACATATTCCATTCATACTTAGGACAACATCGATGGTCACGTGGTCTCATAATGGGTAGTGTTTGCAGACAGTGTCAAACCAATGACGTCACGTGTTTAAAATCAATTGGCTTCCTTCTGGAGCACACTGATGAAATCACCTCCAGTTTTGGTAGGGTTCGTTCGTAAAGGTCCATCGTCGCTAGCCGAGGGTTAAGATCCAATCCCATAAACTCCACCCTTGGCGGATTCAGATAGAATTTCGTAGTTAATGTCATCGAAAATCGCCTCTAAGATGATCCCATGAAAATTTAGAAAATGAAAATACCTGATTGTGCCGGCGTTTTGCATTTGCGCCGATCTGCATTTCATTTGCGCCGATTTTTTCTTTCATTTGCGCCGATTTTTGTTTTCATTTGCGCCGATTTTATTACAGGTAAATTACAGGTGAATAGATATAAGAAGATGTGATTGTCAATGAGAGAACTCTCCATCCAAGTCATGTTATTTTTCATTTATCATTATAGACCTCTTCCATTTGCCACTTGTACAAATGTAATGAATTGTCAATCACAACATGTATATAACTGTTGTCCCCTGCTCACCACTGGGAGGTGGAAGAGGGCCTACAAGATACATCTCCAGACCTGTTTCCTTGTTGACCGTATCCGTAATTCTTTAGCATCTGTCTTTCGGACATTTACCACATGGTTATGCTCGATCTGTGTTTTGACAATAGAATCCGTGGTAACTCTGGCTTTTACACGATTTTATGGTACATTAGTAAGATATGTAGTTATGTTTGAGAACACTGACCTTCCGATATGTATGGTCCTTGATGATTAAAGAATTTACTTCTCGGCCCGTTTCAATGTGCAATATGACCATCAAGTTACAACGAAGTTCCAGAACAATATGAATCAAAATTAACTTAAACATGGATGAAAAACAATTATAACCAGATTTTACCAATGGTATAGCACAGTCCATGTACAAGTTTTAACTTACCTGTAAATCTAATTTGGAGCAAATATAAAATCGGCGCAAATGAAAAAATGAAATCGGCGCAAATGAAAGAATGAAAATTTTCAAAATCGGCGCAAATGTCATACGCCCGATTGTGCAACAGGACAATATTTAGAGGCAATTATTATCTACTAATTGAAATTCCTTGGTATGTTTCTAGTGGAATGGTTGGAATGTGAAAGTCTATTTTCGGTTCTTACTCTATGAAATTTGTAAACTCTTGATAAAACCATTTTATACACCTCCAACCGAAGAGAGTCAAGTGCTGTCATTTGTCAAGAACAATGAAGTCGGAATGGGCGTGACTTTTGTCTACTTTTAGATGGCAATTGCCAAAACTTTGTAATCGCGAATGGTGGCTTAATCTGCTATGGGTTAAGACGAGGGGACTGGATCTTAACCCTTGGCTAGGGTGTTACTCAGTCTTTTGTTTTCTATATTGTTTTTTTTTTTGTACTGTTAAAAGTCTGTTAGTCGTTTTCATTTTGAGCCATGGCGTTGTCAGTTTATTTTTAAACTATGAGCAGAGGCGGATTTAGGGGGGGGGGGCAGGGGGCCCGGGCCCCCCTTTTTGGGAAAAAAATTTGGTTGCTTATATAGGGAATCACTGAAGCGTGACTGGAGCGGGCCCCCTCTTAGGTCAGTCAGTGGGCCCCCACTTATGAAAATTTCTGGATCCGCCACTGAATATTATATATGAAAAAAACTTTTATGAAGGAAGAAAAATGCGGGATGAACATCAATAACACTGCAACCAATTGCAAAATATATTTCAATGGATTGATTGATAAATTGTTGTTTGTTTATAACATCCAGTGGTCAATGGAAGCAAAGTAATTAAGGATAAAGGCAACCAGTATTTTGTCATTTATATTTTACGTAATTTGACAAGCCGTCGCAATCGGCAATCCTCGGGTAAATCCGCCACCTTCCTTCTATGGGGGACGGAATCGACCGAGTTTAAACGATTGAATCTGTCGTTCCAAGATAACAAACCTCGGCTTATAAATAGGCCTTTTGAGACATGTACATACTATTTGTGCAATTTTACAATTTAAATGAACAAAAAAAATCCATTTTAAGCATTGTAAATTTATCTAACAAGTTTGATATTTATTTTAAATGAAAAACTACATTCATAAGGAGAGTGATATCTTTGGAAATTAGAAAAAGCTAAACACCACAAACAACTGTTATTCTCGTGGGTTTCGATTAAAACCACAAAGAAAGCAAGAATCATAAAACTTGCAATGTACAGAATAATCAACCGGTCATAAATCAAATTTAATCAAATTTGTAAATTATTGGACGATTATTGTAACTGTAAATGCTATTCCGGAGGGCGCTACAAAACCGGCACGTGTCAACAGCAATTACTGTCAAATAGCTCTTAATGAAAGATAATTCTTCAGTTGTAATCTCGCGAGAACCGACGAGAACATCTATCAAAATACGGAACGATTCAATATATCTATCTATCCTCTCTTTAGATTGTATATTATTTCGATTTCTTAAAAGTGACTGCTTGATTGCCATAGCAACGATCAATATTGAGAAATAATTTAAGAACTACTCAAAGAGATCACTACATCGTTTTGTTTGGTATGAATTGATACATAGTGAATTTTCATACGAAGACCTGATCTAAAAAGTAAATAACCAATAATTCGGGCATGCTAGAGGAACACATATGAACGTACAATGTAGTATTGTAACAGTTTCACACAAATTCTTATCCAAGAATATTTAGCTATAAATTTCAAAATATGTACATATTTGGAAATTTTGGTATGAAGTTTAAAGTGCAAGAGCATTTAATCACTATTAAACACTTTTTGAATGTTTAATTTGATTTATCAAAAAGGTAAATGACAATGAATTATAAGGGCATATTCTGTCGGTTTCTCAGATCAGATGAAGCTGGATTGGAGCTTTCGGAATTGTAGATACCACTGCACTCTTATTTGCAAAATGTTTGCAACACAAGCCAGGCAGAGGTATTGTTTCGACATGGCTGTCATGGTGTTTAAATATAAAGTTAAACCTGGGAACAGTATATCTAACACAGTTACACAGTTATATTAACTTCCTAAGTTAACCGGAAGTTAAGTCCTTACAAATTCAATGGTCTGGAAAAAGGTCAATAATTCTCATCTGAAGTGTGTTATTCTGTTTGAGGGGTATTCTCAAGGTACGTGAAAGTTGTTTCATTGTAAAGATAAATCAATTACCGACAGACTGGTGTACTTTTATTTGTTAAAAAATCAAGGGAAATTAAAAAAATATTGGTTGAATGGAACACATTGAAAATTTCCGTTAGCTACCTTGTGTTTTTTTTGTGTGTACTGGTATGGATAGTAAACCCCACATTGACAGAAACTAGTGCCTGTGAGTTGTAGCTAAAAGTAACATGTAGAGCGGTTGTATTCCTCACTTATAAAATGCATCAATATGTTTTGCAATGACATGTGTTGCAATTACAATAACCAGGGTATTTCCATTATTCCATTTAGGCTGATACATTTCTACAAAGTCCTTAACAGCTCTAGAGAACAATAAACATTGATTCTCTCACAGCCATGACAGTTGGCTGTAGCTAAAAAAGTGATTATGGTCCCGATCATGATAATGTTGAACAGTCAATAAATCTAGTGTCAGACAACAAGGCGTCATTATACAATTGCCGCAGAAGATGATCTTTATTTTATTCTTTTAATGTACATTTCCAATTCCAGTGTATTGATATGGAAAAAAATGGCCGTGATATATAGTTCTTGGAGATGCAAGTTGAGGCGCAATAAGGGGACTTTGGGATATTCTTTGAATGTACTTTATCAAAAGAATGGTAATTTTGTTTGCGATTACCGCAGAAAATATTTTTTTTTTCTTTTAATGTACATTTCCAATTCCAGTGTATTGATATGGAAAAAGTGACAGTGACATTAAGCGTTAATTGAGGCACAAGAAGGTACATTAAGAAAGTTGTACTTTATCAGCAGATTGGTATTTTTTTTTAAATCAAATTACCGATATGGTATGATGCAAAAAATATATCGTTATAAAAGAGGGACGAAAGATATCAAAGGAACAGTCAAACTCATAAATCTAAAACAAACTGACAACACCATGGCTAAAAATGAAAAAGACAAACAAACAACAGCACACATGACACAACATAGAAAACTAAAGAATAAACAACACGAAAGCCACCAAAAAAATAGGGGTGATCTCAGGTGCTCCGGAAGGGTAAGCAGATCCTGCTCCACATGTGGCACCCGTCGTGTTGCTTGCTTATGTTATAATAAATCCGGTAAATAGTCTAATTCGGTAGGTTACATTCATGAAAGGGAAGGGGATTGTAGTTACGACGTAAGGAACATATCCGATATCTTTTGTGAAACGGTTATTCCATAACGGTCAACCAACTCGTGATGGCGTCCGTAAAATTTACGAAGGGATGGTTTCAACTTCACCATTTGGAACTTTTGGTTTCATAGCTTCCTTGTGAGCAGCAACCCTCTATCAATATATAATATATGTATGCACAGGAAAGAAAAATATAGCTATCGAGATGTACAATATGACACAAGAAAGTTGAGACATTTTTTGGAAAGTTCCATATAGAGGTGTCAAAGCCAGTATGTTTTAATTATTTTATTTTTAAATAAGTATGCATTAAATGAAAGGAGATGTAAATTGAGGCACAAGAAGGGGACATTTTTGAGAAGTGTACTTTTATTATCAGAGGATTGGATCGTTTTTAAAATATAATTTCTGAAATGTTATGAAAAAATATATCTAAATAGTTATGCATTAAATCGAAGTATATAGCTCTCAGGGTGTTAATTAAGGCTCAAGAAAGGGGCCATGAAAAAAAATACAGAAGAATATCAACAAAATATGACTTTATGATTGACTGCTTGTTTGCACAAGTAATTATCATTCCAATTTTTTAGTGTATTGATATATGACAAATTTGTCGTAAAAACTGCCAGGCAGAAAGGATTCTGTGGGAAGTTCAAATAATTACCAAATTGGTCATAAAACTGGTCGATCGTCTCTATATAATGCACAGTTCTAATTTCAACTTTGTATATTGATATGATAAGAAAAATATTGACATAAACATCGAAATGCAGAACAGGTGTCATGGAAGACTTTAGATCAACAAACTTGGTTATTCAGTTGTTTATAACAAGTGGTGAAGAAAAAGTAAGTAATTGAATTTGATGGTCCAACCCACTTTTTGTTAAATTAATTGGTTCATCGTCTAGGCATACGCGGAGTTTCAAAATACCATTGAAAATTGATTATTGAGTTAAGAATTAGCAATAGAAATTGTATGTTGCATTTTATAAAGACAAACGGAATATAAAGCGCAACTTATTGTTTGTCAGACTTCTCCTTTCTCAAGCAGGACATACAATTATGTTTTGCTCTTGGGGGATAAGTTAAAACCGTATTTGACTTTATGATTTCTCTTTCAGTAATATTCTTGTCGTTTCACTTTATGAAATTAATTTCTTTTAACCATTGATACTTGAGGGCCCTCATGGGGTTTTTGATTATGTGATTACTTGGCCTTTTTTTTAATGATTATTTGATTATTAAGCCAAATATTTCATGATTATTTGATTACCTAGGACTGTATTTTTAGTTTATGATTATTTGATTACTAAAGATAAGCAAATATTTAATGATTATGTGATTATATTGGCAAAAAAATGGTGATTATGTGATTACTAGGACCCCCCCATGAGGGGCCTCATACTTATTTCCTGATGATCTTTTCCCACATTTTTACTTTCTTTAATGAATGAATGAATGATTCGTGATTTCCCCCAATTTTAATTATTGTAAGTGGAAAATTGCAGCCTAAATAGCCTGGCAACTATAAGGTGTAGATAGCGAGATGTGATCACGTGGTTGGCGTGTTCGACTCCGATCTTACTTGACAAGAATTGTCCTTTATCCTGCCAATGATCAATGACTCCCTCTGGGTATTTCGGATTCCTCCACCAAAAACAAACAGGAAGCCATGAAATAGCTAGAAAAAATAATAAACCTTGGGGTAAAAAGTCAGTTATATGAAAAAAAGTGTATTTGATTAGCAATGGTGATCTTGTGGAGTTGTAGAATGGTTTGTCATTTGTTTTGATTAAATGTTTTTTTTTTATAAAACTTGTCAGCAATACAATCGATTTATCTTTGTTTGTTGTTCCTATATGTAATTTGTTATATTTGATTTCAAAGCGTCTGTTAGTAATTTACAACTGTCTGTTCAAGGATGTCGTCATCAAGTTTCGGGAAATTATGCTAGATGTTCGAACTCCTTTGGTTTTTCCCCAACGATACAGTGTAAAATATTTTGCCATATAACACACAATTTCAATCGTTTCAAAAATGACTGTTAAATAGATCTTAAAAGGTCTTTACCAAAATTGAGGTAAAGTTTCTAGGTTTGTTTCCTTACCATGTCCAAATCTAGAAAAATTCTAAATATGTCAAAAAGGAATTTGATAACCTATAAATATTTTAGCTTCTTTTGTTCCTTAAATAAGGATCTTCTGATTGATAGTATCAACTTTGGAATTCATATATTTTTCACCTGACTATATACTGTATACATCCTTTAAGAATTTGACGTCTCGATTTGTTTCACCAGCTCTTTGTGTCCGGCTTTGTCTTGTTAGTAATTATCGTCAGATGGCAGATTAGAACAGTCACCATTGCAGAGGTGGATTTACAGGGCCAATGTGGGACTCAACCCCCCTTTTGTGGGAAAATGTGGTTGATTATATAGGGAATCAATGAAGCATGACTGTATCGAGACCACTTTTAGGAAGACTGTATCCGACATTGGACTCCAGAGGCGGATTTAGGGGGGGGGGGGGGGGGGGGCAGGGGGCCCGGGCCCCCCTTTTTGGGAAAAAATTGGTTGCTTATATAGGGAATCACTGAAGCGTGACTCGAGCGGGCCCCCTCTTAGGTCAGTCAGTGGGCCCCCACTTATGAAAATTTCTGGATCCGCCACTGGACTAAGTGTGTCTTGTGTTTGTAGTGCAGAGTTCACTAGTTTCTTGTGAAAACTAGTGACTAATAGGGTATTTTTTTTTAAATTAAGCATTGATTTGTGTTTTTATTTTTAGAGAAATTTAAATTTATGATGGAGTAAATTTTAAATATAAGCAAGTTTATCTACTTTTCCGGTTTTGTTTCAGAAAAACTAAACTAGCTATATTATAAATTTGTAAAATTTATTTAATTCTATTAAATGAAAATTTTGAGCTGTATCATATGACGTCCAAAAATTATTCGTACTTGAACTCGATTTAATTAAAAATACATGTACAACAGCCTTGATAGGGGGAGGACAGGGGGGTACCCTTCTCCCTTCTCCCACCCCACTTCTCCTTTCTCCTACCCCCGTTCTCCTTTCTCCCATTAGAATAAAACATCTCCTTTTGAGATATTTTTTCTTGAAATATTAGAAAAAATTTTAAAAGGAGAGATATTTTATTTTTCCTCCTTTCTCCCAGCCTTCCTCTCCTTTCTCCTACCCCCTTTCTCCTTTCTCCCACCCCCTTTCTCCTTTCTCCTACCCCCTTTCTCCCTGTCTCCCTTACCCCTGTCCTCCCCCTCCTTGATAGGTCTGCCAATATATTTGCACAATGTGTTGACTTGTTTCCACGGATGTTGATAAAGATGAAACGTTTCGTTTGTTTGAAGTTTGTATCTCTAGGTAATATACAGGTGAATGAATAAATAGATAACGTTTGCATTGTGAAAAAAAATAATTTCATTCATACCACAGAGCAACGAAACCGTGGCTGTGTATTTATACATACCATTCAGCAACGAAACCGTGGCTGTGTATTTATACATACCATTCAGCAACGAAACCGTGGCTTTGTATTTATACATACGATTTAGTAACGAAACCGTGGCTTTGTATTTATACATACGATTCAGCAACGAAACCGTGGCTTTGTATTTATACATACGATTTAGCAACGAAACCGTGGCTTTGTATTTATACATACGATTTAGTAACGAAACCGTGGCTTTGTATTTATACATACCATTCAGCAACGAAACCGTGGCTGTGTATTTATACATACCATTCAGCAACGAAACCGTGGCTGTGTATTTATACATACGATTCAGTAACGAAACCGTGGCTGTGTATTTATACATACCATTCAGCAACGAAACCGTGGCTGTGTATTTATACATACCATTCAGCAAGGAAACCGTGGCTGTGTATTTATACATACCATTCAGTAACGAAACCGTGGCTTTGTATTTATACATACCATTCGGTAACGAAACCGTGACTGTGTATTTATACATACGATTCAGTAACGAAACCGTGGCTGTGTATTTCTACATACCATTCAGTAACGAAACCGTGGCTGTGTATTTATACATACCATTCAGCAACGAAACCGTGGCTGTGTATTTATACATACCATTCAGTAACGAAACCGTGGCTGTGTATTTATACATACCATTCAGCAACGAAACCGTGGCTGTGTATTTATACATACGATTCAGTAACGAAACCGTGGCTGTGTATTTATACATACGATTTAGCAACGAAACCGTGGCTTTGTATTTATACATACCATTCAGCAACGAAACCGTGGCTGTGTATTTATACATACCATTCAGTAACGAAACCGTGGCTGTGTATTTATATATACCATTCAGTAACGAAACCGTGGCTGTGTATTTATACATACCATTCAGCAACGAAACCGTGGCTGTGAATTTATACATACCATTCAACAACAAAACCGTGGCTGTGTATTTATACATACCATTCAGTAACGAAACCGTGGCTTTGTATTTATACATACCATTCAGCAACGAAACCGTGGCTTTGTATTTATACATACCATTCAGCAACGAAACCGTGGCTGTGTATTTATACATACCATTCAGTAACGAAACCGTGGCTGTGTATTTATACATACCATTCAGCAACGAAACCGTGGCTGTGTATTTATACATACCATTCAGCAACGAAACCGTGGCTGTGTATTTATACATACGATTCAGTAACGAAACCGTGGCTGTGTATTTATACATACGATTCAGTAACGAAACCATGGCTTTGTATTTATACATACGATTCAGTAACGAAACCGTGGCTTTGTATTTATACATACCATTCAGCAACGAAACCGTGGCTTTGTATTTATACATACCATTCAGTAACGAAACCGTGGCTTTGTATTTATACATACCATTCAGCAACGAAACCGTGGCTTTGTATTTATACATACCATTCAGCAACGAAACCGTGGCTGTGTATTTATACATACCATTCAGTAACGAAACCGTGGCTGTGTATTTATACATACCATTCAGCAACGAAACCGTGGCTGTGTATTTATACATACCATTCAGCAACGAAACCGTGGCTGTGTATTTATACATACGATTCAGTAACGAAACCGTGGCTGTGTATTTATACACACCATTCAGTAACGAAACCGTGGCTTTGTATTTATACATACGATTCAGTAACGAAACCGTGGCTTTGTATTTATACATACGATTCAGTAACGAAACCGTGGTTGTGTATTTATACATCCTGCATCTCCTTTGCAAAAGTATTCACAAGGACGAAATCGAGTGCGCCTCAAAAATCTTTCACATTTCGTTAGACAATTATTTTAGTTGCCATGTATACAATTCTTATGTAGATTTTATGATTGTAGATTCGTACGAATCAGAAACAACTACATAATTTTACCATTAGGGGTTGAGATGTCTTGCATGCCTGATTTATTCAATTGTAAAATTGAAAGTTATGTTTGCACTTTTATATACATGTTAATGCTGTTCTTAGAAACAGATACAGTGAAACCTGATTAAACCGAACCCTGAATAAACCGGAAACCTGTCTAATCCAAACTTGTTCTGAAGACCAATCATATCACATTTTATGCATTGTGAACCTGATGAAACCGAATACCTGCCAAAAACCGAACAAAATCTCAAGTCCCGAAAGGGTTCGGTTTAGTCAGGTTTCACTGTACAAGGCTAAACATGTAACATCTTTATGCATTGATGCATTAGAAACTATTTTATATGTGAACAAAAATGTACTGTCTCGTATTTAACCTTTTTTAATAGAAATACATATCAAAAGTACTATTGTATATTAAAAGTATAGGAATGCAGTGACTGTATTACCTGTATTTTTTTTTTTGCATTCTTTGTATACAAGTTATAATTATATAAGGAAAGAGTTTCATGTTGCATTTTTTCTACACCTACTGGCAAATATGGACAGAAACAAGTTTTTTTTAATTTTTGTTTACATGTATATATAATATATTCCTGATGATAAGTGACTCTTTTCACTATCCTAAGATTATTTGCAGAGAATGCTTGTTATTATATAATATATTTTATTTCAAACTCATATACAAAACTTATAATGCTGTAAGCCTGGCGCGCGTTTCGTCTACAAAAGACTCGCCCATTACGCTCGAATAAAAGAATTCAGACTTATTCAATTACGAAGACAAGTTGAAGAGCATTTCGGTCTCTACTGGAATATGCATGTAATGTTTGTCACTACATGTTAATATACAATTTAAGAATCGACCTCTTTTGTCACATACTTGACGTTACAATTTATTATCAGTGTTATATTCAATTTATTTTCAAAAAATAATCCCTGCTGTTTTAGTCCTCATTCCCGTCAGCGTCAAATCATCTCCGAAACTATTTCATCAGTGACTTTTTGACAAACGACAAACTTATATTTAATTTGCCTTTGATGTCGTAAAACCTGCGATAACGTGTCTGCAACATGTATACCCTTCGTCCGTATTGTAATCGGTAGGTAATCTTTATCTACTTAAGTGATGAAGATATTCGGGTAGAAAAGTCGAGAGACACGCCCCTTTTAGATAAAAAAATATAACGTCCATTCATGTCTTTGTTTAATTATCCTCGACTTGTGATAGATAAATGATGTAAGAAACAGCGGTGGGGGTTAAAAGTCGTGATAACCCCTCTTCAGTCTTATACTTAGTTCATTCATGCAGAATATATATACTTATTAACTTTCTTATTGTCATTTTCAGATGACACAAGAGGCCATTTTGTTCTCAGCATGCATCCGGGTTACAATTGAAAAGCAGACGACAGAACAAGAAAAAGAAGGACCGCATTGAATGATGATCATGAGTTCGTTATAGTTCCCAGTATGAGTATCGATTCTTGTTGTGTAATACTACATAATAGAGAATATAACAAAATTTACGGACAATTTCAGTGATTAAAAATTGATTTCTTTAACCTGTTCTGGTAATTTGAACAACGGCGTCTATTTCAGTGTCGATTGCATCTTACAAGAATGAAGATCAAGATCATTGAAGAATTTTATCATGTACGGTAAGTAAATAATCATTGTAAACTATATAATGGTATTTTTTTATATATATATCTGTATCATTCATGATGTTGTGGATGGGGGTTTAGAAAATTGAGAACTAAGAGCAAAAATTGTAGAATAATAAAAGGGGGATTTTAGAAAAGAGGACAAGACAATACAGAAAAAATAAAAATGGGGTGTGTAATATAAAGAAATTGTTATAATGAAAAGGGGGAAAAGATAGAGATTATAGAGAAGAACAGACTAGAAAATACAAAAAAAGAGAAAAATAGGGTGCTTAATATAAGGAATATATATAGTGAAAATAGAGGGAAAAGATAGAGATTAGAGAAAAACAAGCAAGAAAATGAAGAAAAATGGGATGATGAATTATTAAGAATAGGAAAAGTGGGAAAATAGCTAGAGAAAAACGGTCAAAAATAATGAAAATTAAAAAAAAAAAGAAGGACCCCTAATTCAATTCCCTCAGTCAATGGAATTGTGTTCTGTCGGCATTCTGTTTTTGTATTTTTCATTATAACAACTTTTGGTATTTCTAGCATGATCTTGTCTTCTTTTGTGTGTTATCCTGCCATTGTCTTTATACAAACCACTTTCTAAGGTTCAAAGAAGATTCTCTCAATACTGTTTTACAATCTATATTGTATTAGAATATTTCTGGTTATTGATAAAATTCAGAAATGTGTGTCATTTTAAATGGTTCATTTTACCATGATAGATATAATATTCCATGATTTTACAAAAAAAAGGGTAATAACTCTGCATTCGGAACACACATTAAAAAATATGTGGTAAAATGGCGACATATACATGTTTAAAATTCTGCACAGATATTTTAAACCGGATCTTAAACCAAATAAGAATAGGCGGAATAGTGGGAGTCAGTCTGATTCCATAAAAGGAAAAATAAATGTATATGAAACACGGTTATCTTTTTAAATTTGTTCATGCATATGGAGGACATTTTCCTGTATTGCACTCCTAAATTGATATAACTCTAGGGAGAAGGTAGCCGGAACTCGTCCCGCTCAGACGAAAAACTAATTTTCCATATAGTCTTTCTTTGGTTTGACTGTCGCCCTCTTTGGCATATAAGTTTTGGTGACCACTTTGGACCTCTTTTTTAAATAGGACCCGCCACTGCAACAAAGGTTACTAAAACACTACGAGCATCAGTAAAAAGTAACCACGTCATGGTGAAAACACGGTTTGCGACGGAGTTACCGTAATTACTGTAAACCCCTAAATATGTTCCTTATCGTTCGCTCAAAAGAGCACAGAATACCAAGAGACGATGTCTGTGTACAATAATAAATGCACGTCCATCTTTAGAAATATTGTCCTTCAATCGGCCGTTTTACTTAAGCAACACTCGTTACACACGTATCGCTGTTCTCAAGTTGTTCTTAATAGCTCTATCAGGATACCAGATAGTTGTTTTTAATAGCTCTATCAGGATACCAGATAGTTGTTCTTAATAGCTCTATCAGGATACCAGATAGTTGTTCTTAATAGTTCTATCAGGATACCAGATAGTTGTTCTTAATAGCTCTATCAGGATACCAGATAGTTGTTCTTAATAGCTCTATCAGGATACCAGATAGTTGTTCTTAATAGCTCTATCAGGATACCAGATAGTTGTTTTCAATCCTGTAGAATGTAACAGTGCAAATCGATCGATCACTCCATCAACCATTCAATCAATCACTAAATTAATCAATGAATCAATCGATTAACCTATCAACCATTCAATCAATCATTAAATGAATCAATGAATCAATCGATCACTCCATCAACCATTCAATCAATCATTAAATTAATCAATGAATGAATCAATCGATCAACCAATCAACCATTCAATCAATCATTAAATGAATCAATGAATCAATGAATCAATCGATCAACCAATCAAGTAATTGCGTATTGTTAGTTACTGTAATTTAAACAAATTAAATCGAATAAGTCAGCATCCTAGGGTATGCATGTTTGGTTTTGGTTTAAATGTGTGGTTTTGTTAAGATAGTGTTTTAACCACAGACTGGTGATATCCGCTGTTTTGTGATTTTCATGACGTCATATGTAACGAGCCTAAAAGTACCAGAATTGTCAAGAAAATATCTGAGATTATCGCCTTCATCGCTAACCGTGCACAAACCTGTAGTCGGAAGTTTCTGTGGAAATCCATCTTTAAGATGAAGTTTATTAAAAATATTAGAAATCATGATACAACTTCATCCTTAAAACAATAATATAATATCAAGATGAATCTCCTTTATCTAGGTAAGTTCGGAACATCTTTATCCTCTACTTAAAGGACTTAGTAAACATATTCTTCTAACTTATCATCAAATATCAGTTGATCTTTATCGTCTTCTTGAACGACTAAGCCGGAATATTCTTCTTAAAGGGTTTATTGAACTGTTTACTGGTCATAAATTCTTTTTCCTGGTCAGTTTTACAGTACAAAAGAATGTGACTTATTTTCGGGTAATGGTATCTCTTTCATCTTTTAAACGCGATTGTTCAAATTGTTTCAAACTCAGAGAATGAACCCGGAAACTGTAATCGGATCTAAAGGAACAAAATCCTTCAAAATCTATCCTCTCTCAGGATGAGCTGGTACAAATAAGTATGTTAATTTTTAAGTTGAAAGGAAACTGTCATGTTGGTTTAGTTTAAACATATTTAGTTATAGTGGATTGGGAAACAAGTTTTGCAACTTTTGTAAATCTTTCTCTCTCTCTCTCTTAACACGGTTCAGTCATTTATCGTCCCCTTCCAACGGACTATCATCGTTTCCTCAAGACCATACTCGCAAATGGTTTCAAGGGAGAGCCGAAAATTCAGTCCCTGAAATTTCATGCCGGAACGGGAATCGAACCAGGAACCTTTGTGTCAGTAGTGCGATGCATTTACCACTACATCACTGCTATCTTTGTTGGTTTTTGAATTGGAGAAAAGGGGGATACTCAGTGAGGCTGAAACCCAACAATATACTAGGAATTGTCAAGCAGAATTTTACCTCGAATCAACAGTAACTTGATAATTTGCAAAGGTATTTTTAAACACAGTATATCCAATTCAATATCTATACCATATTCGGCTCAGTAAAGGCAATCTGCAAAACTTAAAACCAATTACGTTTTTATGTAATCAGAGTTTTGAAATACATTTGACTGATCACGATTGAAATCAACATGGTTGAATGAATTCAGAATATTTATCTCAATAACTTTCAAAGGCTATTTGAAATTTCGGCGATAAACAAGCTTCAAAACTAAAGCAACGTTCTAAATTATTCAGAGCCAGAGTTTGAAAATAGATTAATTACTATTCATGACAAAGATCGATGAATTCAATATTTTTCAGAGCTATTTTTAAACATAGCGTATTCAAGTTAGTATACCTTTAGCGATAGACAAACCTCAGAATTAATAACAACGTTCTGAATTGTCCAGAGTTTAAAAATACCGTTCGAGCATTTGACTATAGATATGATTTAATAACAAGAAATCTCAACAAAGATGTTGAAGACCCATTGGTGGCCTTCGGCTGTTTTTTGCTTTTTGTCCGGTTGTTTTCTCTTTGACACATTCCCCATTTCCCTTTTCAATTTTATGAGAAAAAATATATGAATTTAGAACAGTAACCTCACGGGTCATAATAGTGGTGGGTTGCATTGGCATAGGGTACCAGGTCACATACTACTGGTGTAAGAGTCAGCTTCACGCGACACGTTTTTATCGATGGGAAATTTTGGGTGGATCGAATAATTTGATATTCAATTAGTGTATGAGGTATCTTGTCTCCTTTTACAATTACATTTAATTCAAAGATAAAACTCAGGTATTAATGTATACACAAAAGATGAAGATATAATAAAAAGATTATGATTAACAAGTACGGATTTGTTTCAAATTCCGAGATAAAATTGACGGACGCGTCTGGTCGACTTCCATTAGTTATCTCGACTGTGATCATTCTGGGTCGTAAGTGCGTTTAAAACCCCTGAAAGTGTTTTGTCACTTTGATACAGGGGCATGTTTGTGTGTCTCCACCTTTGTTACACTCAAACATCTCTTTAACACAGAAGTTTATGTAGATAATACGACAAAATTTGACAGAATCAATTAACTATGACCATATTCCGAATGGGATTATAAAATTCAAACGATATTATCTAAGAATTAAAATGTGTGCTTTACTGTACATAAGTTAGGCCGTTATTCTTCTCGTTAGAATTGTTTTACATTGTCATTTCGGGGCCTTTTATATAGCTGACTATGCGGTATGAACTTTGCTCATTGTTAAATTGTGTGATTTAGGTCTCTGGTGGAGAGTTGTCTTCTTGGCAATCATACCACATCTTTTTTTTATTTAGTATATGATCCAATTGGGTATACATTTACAATTAATTCTCCATAGGCGGTAATGGTAACGTTTTCCTCCGTTGCTCAGTCCATATCGTTTACTTGAACATGTATGATGGCTCATATCGAAGCTGATACATTTATACATGTCTAGTTAAATTTTCGGGGTGGCAAGTGAGATTACTCTTTTTGCAAATTGCTGGACCCCGGAAGATGGTGAAAAATGTCACTCTCCTCATGAAATAATCCCAAAATTCTGATCATAAAATTCAATAAAAATTGTCCTTTCTAATAATTTATTTCAGGTCAAATCTACATCTTTCTTTTCTCATCACACCAGCTCTATAAAACAGTTCTTATTGTTCATTTATGTCCATTTTTAAAATCACAGCATCCACAATTGTATGGCGGACTAATACTTTTTTTTAATTACGTCATCTGAGCTCAAGGTCTATTAGGGATCCTGACCCATTTGTATGAAATAGGTACATGTAGTTGCGAACGAGGCTAAATATCCTGTCAACCTAGCCTGGGATTCGTCATTACTCGGCCGATTCCGTACCAAGAAAGAAAATAGCGGAGTCACCCGAGGTTTGCCGATTGTTTAGCCTGGAAAGCATTTGAAGGTCGGAAAGTGATCCCTTGCTAAACAAGTGTATGAATATAAACGTCTAATGATCTTGAGTTATGTCCCTTTACAAATGGAAAAATCATGCTAATTTTTCTTTCCCGTTCTCTAACTTAAGTTTGCCTCAACCAAATTTTATGAAATTTCTACACAATACTTAGATCAAGTACAAATTCGGATAGCGTCACTTTTATCGTTCTTCAGCTAGGTCCCTTTATAAATTTATATGACATGCAAGCAAGGGCATCATAAGTGTCCAATGAACACATTCCTCATTTCGTACAAAAAATACTTCGCTCGAAAAAGAAATTCTCTGTTTTTATGGAACTACTTTTTAAAAACGCAAAGATATTGAAAATAAAATTATGCAGGACAGTTTTTTAAAAGATGTATATAAGACATTGCAAGGACTCATGTCAATGGGTATCGGTATTTTCCCATTTGATGCGGTCAAATCAAGCATATATACTACAGGCGTATAATAATTACCTTTGTATATATGTAAAAGTAGATAAACCTATTGACCTGTGAAAATAAATTCTGAATCATTATTCCCACATAATCATTACATATAAGTTTATTGTGTACCCGACAACATTAAACTTGAAAATGAAGTATACTTTAAATTTTTCACACATTTCTTACTCGCCAGTCTACAAAGGAATGCGCATGAAAAGTATAATTTTCAATCTTTATCCCCAACCGAGATTTGAATACATCTTCATCACCATTCAAAGTGTCGAATTTTTGACAATATAAATTAACAAATTATCCATTCGGAAGATAAATCCTGTTCGGACCTGTTCAAAAATAATAGACATGCAAGAAAAAATGTTGTGTTTGAAGAGCTGATAGGCCGAGAACACAATAGAGACACCCCGCATGGCTCTTTGTTCGTGTATTTGACACTTGACCCGATGGGAATTTCTTCAAATATCTTTTTATTGTTAAGGGAAGGTGGGAAAATTATATACAATTGGAGATTTAAATTTTATAAATTAAGAGACATTCATATAATGATCTTGCAGTTTTCGGTGATACATTATCGTCTGAGATAAAGAATGAAATAGACAAAAAATTGTCACCAAGGACATGCTAAAATTGAACCTCATGCTATCAATGCACGAATGCATGGTCTCAAGATCATACAGACGTTTCTGTGTACCTTTTCCGACCTTTGCTTTGCATCGCTACTCGAGCAACGAGTACGGATCCCAGGCTAAATGTAATCAGCATATTTTGCAAAAATGCATGGTCTCAAGATCATTCAGACGTTTCTGTGTCCCTTTTTGACCTTTGCTTTGGGTCGCTTGTCGAGCAACGAGTAAGGATCCCAGGCTATATGTAAACATCATATTTTACACGAATGCATGGTCTCAAGATCACGCAGACGTATCTTAGCTCCCTTTCTGACCTTTGCTTTGCATCGCTATAGTCGAGCAGTGAGATGGGATCCCATGCTATATATAAACAGCATATTTTGCACGAATGATTCGTCTCACGATCAGACAGACGTTTCTGTGTCCCTTTTCTGACCTTTGCTTTGCATCGCTAGTCGATCAATGAGATAGGATCCCAGGCTATATTTTATTAGTATATTTTGCACGAATACTTGGTCTCAAGATCAGACAGACTTTTTCTATGTCCCTTTTCCGACCTTTTCTTTGCATCGCTAGTCGAGTAGTGAGATAGGATCCAAGGCTATCTGTAAACAGCATATTTTACACGAATGCTTGGTCTCAAGATCAGACAGACGTTTCTGTGTCCCTTTTCCGACCTTTGCTGTGCATCGCTAGTCGAGTAGTGAGATAGGATCCCAGGCTATCTATAAACAGCATATTTTACACGAATGCTTGGTCTCAAGATCGGACAGACGTTTCTGTCTCCCTTTTCCGACATTTGCTGTGCATCAGTAAGTCGAGCAGTGAGATAGGATCCCAGGCTGGGTTAACAGCATATTTTGCCTCGTTCTCAACTACCTATTTCAAGCAATTTGATTCGGCTGAATCCCATTCTTCGAAACTCATGTTCACATAGCTGTTTTTAATTCTTTAAACCCCCTTACTGTGATTTTGTACAATCTTGTGATAAAATCTTGCCTGGAATCATATCATTTTATTTAATGACTATTCGACTTTGACCTTAGTTTGATGTTTTCCTGGCAAAGGCAAAAACCCAAGTTTATCTCAATCTGCAAACGATAGGAATGTACATATAATGTTAGGGTAAGGGTGAAGATAGGTACCAAATGCAATTGCACGTGCATTAAGTTAAAGGTATCAAAAACCAAACCGTTGTTCCTTTCATAATCATCATTATTATACCTAAATTATATACCCTCTCACAAGAATGTGTATGTTTCACTATTGACCATTCACCATCGTTTCTATTCATCAGTATACACAATTATTGTGTCAAAATTTTATAAAAAAAAAACAAAGTGAAATTCTTTAAATAACGTAAATAGTTGTATACAAAGAAAACTTGAAAGGTTAAAATAACTAGAATTCTATGCTCTTTCTTGTGAAACATTGAGATTTTATCCCAGAGTTGAATTTGAAAACATAAACATGTAAAAAATAATCTGGCTGCTAAGCAAATGGAAAATACAGTTGTGTTTCCCAAATCCCTACCTATATTGAAAGACTGCTCGATTGGATACAATTATGTCAATAAGTTTATATAAAAAAAAAGTGGCTTTATCAGTGTTGTTCTCTATTTCAAGAAACTTTCAATGGTATTTCTAAACGTGGTCTACTGGTATGACGAATTTGAAAGTTAGGAATCGGTTAAATCCTGTTTTACAGTAGGAAATAGATGTTTTTTCTTATATATATTTTATGTTTGAATGACAAGATATGTGCTTTGTCGGTATATATCATGCACGACTGCATTGCAACCCATTGACTAAAAAACCTCACCAAAGATACCATGCAGGTGAGGCTAATCATTTTATACGCCTGTCGCGTTTCGTCTAGCATTCGTCTAGCAAAGACTCATTACTGACGCCGCTTGAGTAAAGTAAAGGTTGAAATCGATGTAAACAACATTGTAGATAGTGTTTTGAGAACTTGTTTGTCTACTCGTGGTCTTTCTATTTCTTTTAGCGTTGTTTTCCGTTGATCTCGCCTAAACATAGGTTCCCTTGAAGTCATTCCATTTCCTACTTGAAGAAGGGAGATTTGGTTAAATGGGGGTATACGTCTTTGGTTTTTGAATACGGTTTTATGTGTGCTTTATAAAGGTGAAAATGTAAACTTTGATTCATATTATGAGTAAGGGCGTAAATTTTACTCTTTCCCTGAAAATGTAAAACTGTGACCAATTCTTTAAATTATTTTAAAAATATTAAATAAATCCAGAATAGATAAACTTTCCAGGGGCATGATGTATACTAGTTTTCCTCTTCACAAATCTCTCGTTATAATTATAAATAGTTTATCCGGCTGGGTTTTTTTTATTAATTTTAAAAAAATTAAAAATTCACCTGTATTTTTGGTGTACATAGTTACTGCACGGATATATAATATTGTATAGGGAGTCTCCCAATTTGCTACAAAAATATAAGTAAATATTACAAAATTATCATTGGATACGGTCACGAAGGTCATAGATGTATACTTGATTCATTTTGACCCGCTACGACGACTTCTGCAGCATTAATTGTTTGATTGGATTATGAAAGATCAATAAAAGGTCATGACCCTTTACGTCACATTCCGCGAAAGTGTAGCACATGGTATCAATGAAAGACACGACCACATCATGGACTACATCACAGCAAGGTGAAAATACTAATTTTCAGCAAGATGTCATTTCATTGCAATGATATAAAAGGCAAGTAAACAATTTTCTTTTATATTCAAATTTATGTATATTATTTTAAAGAAATTTGATTCACGCAAAATATATTCATTGATAAAATTGTCACCATATTGTATCTAGAAACATATCGCATTGGTTCAGTACCCACGTGGCATTTGTGGTTGACAAAGTGTACAATCGAGGAAGGTCAGTGTGTATTGCTTTAGGGCACATGTTCATTTTTAATACATTCTTTCCTGGATGATTTCATTAATTTATATTTCTGAAAAATGCTTCCCAAGTACACGTGTGCAGTATATTTGCCGGAAACCCTTATGTGTTCATAGCCGACGAGATAATTTATTGAGGAGAGATTATTATCAATAATTACACATCACACACGTATCTATGTTGATTAACTGACGGTAGAAGATTACGTAATCATGTCTATTACTTCTAGATTTAGATAATTAAGTTAGCGATGATTATCTCAGGTCTATCAGAATACATTATTACAAGTTTCAAAATTTCTTCATTACTTTTAACTTATATTTATCTTACAAACTCCGAATTACCTCTTTTGATTAACTTTTTTTTTTTGGGGGGGGGGGGGGGGGGGGGCGCAAGGAAGAAAACATTTATCAAAATGTATTGCTGAATACGAATTAAATCTATCCCCTATAGGATATTTAAAGTCTAAAGACAGACAGGTACTTAATTATATATTCTCGAGACACATACTAAAATTCCTTATTTAGTTGTGTAGGTAACGATTTCGGACATTTTTTCCTAAATTCGTTCAGTTAAAGTTTTCTGGGACAAGTGATATTTGATCGTCAAATGGAAAACATTTTTCATGATGGGTAGAGCAAAAATAAATGTTTATGAAGTTGGACAAAACTGGCGTTTTTCGAAGAACCTATCACTTTATCTTGTCCAGCTGTCCTCTGGTGGACGTAGCCACCTTCACTCGGTGACCATTCAAATATTTTAACGAGCAGATGTTTACTCTTGATGTATGGAACGCGCACCTGCTCATAAATTAAGAACGTGAATCGACCCTGAGAATTTAACCAATATGAAAATCTTATAAGACGGACTTTCTTGAATTTGGCATGAATGAACTTTTTTGGCTCAAATTTTCTGTCCTGGGTGATGTGGCTACTCTGATTTATAACTCGAGCATGGGAGTGAAATATTGAAAAAGGGCCTTTATTTAATTTATACTATAGAAAGAACTGTTTGCTTTTCTGATAAACATTGTGTACACCCCATTCATCATGATACACAAATACATGTGCATTAAGGGGCACAAAAAAAATAATGGAATGACCGGAGATTGATTGATAGTATTCTTAAGCGTCAAATGACAAATATCACAATAATGCTCGCCGGGGCATTACATTTGGAAGAAATACGGAATTTTAAAATTTAAACATGAAAATAATTATTGGATTGAATTTATTGAAATCAAATAAATATCTTAATATACATTTTCGCTTTTCAGTATTTCTTTTAGACCTGTAACTGTAAGATCGGTAGACATAAGTTTTTGCTTTAAAGTGGTCAAAAATAAAAACGAGTTTTAAAACTCTTGGAAGATTTCATACGTCTTACGCTTAATGAACGAAATACAATAAAATTCACTTTGTGCTATAAAATTCACTTTGTGCTGGGAGCATTTAACGTAACAGAAATCAAGTTTAATGAAATTTTAACTGTTATAATTAGATCATAAAAATGGCTGTATGTTTCGTTGCCATGGATACAGGATAAACATTCAGTTTTCATTTCCCACAAGGCGGGTTTTCTTTATTATCCGGAAGCATTGAAACATTCTGCAGGGCTTCCTCAATTGTTTAAAATCTCGGGAACAGGTCTCTATTGTTTGGCGAGAACTGATTATCAGACAAGATTAAACCGTTTAATCCAGTTTATTGCAAAGAAAACAACGTGAAAGGATTACAAGTTTCTCCGCCTTTATATTTCCCGAGGCCATGTAGATACCCTGCGAACTCAAAGGTGACAGGTAAAGATTTAATTAGAGTAATAATAATAATGATAGTACAGTGATTGTATTGACAAAGGGGAAGACATCTTTACTCCGATTTGAGGATATAAATATTGAAATGTATTTGGATTGTGTATACACACTGCACACCTGCAAACGAAGTAAGTTGGCATTACAAACTTTTTAGTTTTGTTTCCTAATCGTTTATTTCCTTGTATGAAAAACTTTCATTGCATGATTGTTAACTTTTCTCTCTTTCTTAGTTAGTTTTGTCTCCAAAGTTTCGGATTTTCATGCAACATTTTAAGTATTTATTGTAAAAAATGAGGCAAAAGGCAATTCTGTTTTAATTCACGTAAACGTATTTAACAGTATACATTCAATTTTATTTGTGACAGTTTTGCATTTTTTAATGTAATTGTTTCCGTATTTAAGTTTTAACATTTGGAAGAATTTCAGTTTAAAAGAAAGCGCTACAAGTTAACTTTTTTATCAGTTTTGTTTAAGAATAATCAGTTTTAAAAAGTTAAATCATTGATTTGAAACGTTTTAATAGTGTCCTACATTTGTATTCGCCGGAAACAAGACCTTTAAATTCTCATTGTGTGAGAAAATTTTGAAGGAGGGTATTTTAACGTTTTCCGGATGTTTGGACGAAAAAGATGAAGAGACATTTAAAGTTTTGTAGTCACCATGAGGGATTACTAAAAATAGATCAACTATAGCACGTGGTGACAGCTTTCAGTGATGGTTTCAAACAGGTAAGTAAAGATGATAAGTAAAAATCTATTTTTAGATTTTGAATGGGGAGGTGTCGTCTGATGAATAGAAAGATGGACGTCTTTATTTCGAGAAAAATGGACATGAACAAGTAGGTAAATTTTTAAGATAGATGTCGTCTGGTGACCCTGAGAAAAAACGAGGAAATCAACATATGGGTTTCTTGTTTTTTTTTTTTATTGAATGCTGAATAAACATTTTGACAACTATGCGGAAATAACTTTTTATTAGATAAATTAATTTTGTCCTTGCAAAAATTTATCGCCAATAAACTGTTGGGTAGTAGTACAATATTGAAGATTTGCATTTGAATCATCAAGGTTTGTCAATGATTCTTAAAGTTTCATTTTAAAAATCTTAAACAATTAAAATTATTTATCAATAAACGAAAAACCAAATTGCCCTTGGAAATGTAAGTATACTGTACAAATACATTTTACATACATTTATTTGTGTCAATATGTCATATTATAATTTACACTCGAGAATTTACACTATGACCTCGTGTACAATTGCAGTGAAATTGGTGAAATGTTTATGAACAAAATATACATTTTATGTGGTTTCGTTAACTTTTTTCACCTTTAAACTTTTTCCATGTAAGGAAAATTAAACTGAAAATCAACAATTATATTCACTTAAAATCATTGGCGCATTAATAACAAATAAAAATGCAAATCCACGTGTATGTCTTTCCTGAAATGACACAGATGTTCGTTTCACTTAAATCAATATGCAAATCATTAATTGATCTTGTTTGACATGCATGAATTGCTATGGTTGGCGGCGGGGGTGGAGCATTGTAACCAATTGTACAAGGTAAATAGTGTGTAAAATATTTGTAAAATGTGTAAATTTAAAAGGTTGATGTTTTGTCGTTAGGGAGTGTTAACGTTTTTGTTTCTTTAATAGTAATAGGTTTAATAAATGCATTTTTATTTACCAGCGGAACTAGGATATGCATACTTTTAATTAATCCTAGAATACAACGGATGACTTAGCACTTGCTCTCTCTCTCTCTATATGTATATAGATCTAAGAGAAATAATGCAGAGGCGAAAACTGCAAAGAGGTATGACGAATGGTCGAGTGGGTATAAAACATGATTTGTCTGTGAGAGTGAGAACACGTGAAAGAAAGAGCTAATATTTACCGGGGAAAGGAACGACCATATGATATTGGTTTAAAGAGAGCCAAATGCAGTTAGAAATCACGATCACGCTTCCTTATCACTTGTTCGTCACAGTTGATAATTGTATACTGGACGGAGAACTGATAAGGGCTTGTGGTCAAGCTACCAACATATGAACTACAGGAGTACAGAACTGAAGAAGACGAAAAAAATGACGGGCTTGTGGTCAAGATGGCAACAAAAAGAACGTCACGAGAGAACTGACGTATATATTTTTTTTAATTTTCATTGTTTTTAATGTATTTGTATATTTTTAAGTTATTGAACCATTCATATATAGGTATGCCAAACTGTTCCATCTAAATACGGGCTTGTGGTCAAGATGGTAACATATGACCGACAAAAGTCCAGAACTTAAATAGGAAGAAAAGATGACTTAGGGTCCAGATGGCATATATAAGAACACCACATAAGTTTCCAAAGGAGGGTGTACTAATCTAGGCTTGTGGTCAAGATAGCATAAAAAGAATAACTGAAAAGTCCTGAAGATGGTTACCGGATAACGGCTTGTGAACTAGAAATATAGCAACACAAAGATAGAGCCCAGAAGACGGAGAAAGAACAAATGACTGTGGTCAAGATAGCAACAACAAAAAAACAGCGAAGAATATAGACCAGCTGACAGATCACAGTCGTCTTTACAGGATATTCGTCACAACTCGGCCGATTCCGTACCTAAATCTTACATCGGAGAGTAGCGGATTCATCCGAGAATTGCCGATTGCTTTACAGGAGTAATAACACCGTTGATTTACCCTAAAAGTGATTGTCTTTGTTTATAATAAGAAAATTTAAGAGAAGGGGGATATTTTATCTTGGTTTCAAAGTAAGTAATACTTGGCATGAGTAAAGTGTTATCCTGTACAGTATAAATTTCACACAAACCTTTCAATGCATATAAGATAATAAACATTACCAGAAGTTAATCATTCATTTTTTTTCGTGTTAACAAGCTTTAGTAATCATGTCACCCGAAGTTTCCAAAACATTTTATGGACACCGCTAATAAAGAAAACTTTCAAGATCTATATTTACTAGACTCGGAAGTTTCTCTCTGTATTTAATTAAATGCACAGTTCATTTCCTACAAATGTCAAATTCAAATTTTTTATCCATTTTCGCATATATTCCACCTACATAGATATAGGATTCTGGAATATGTGGTATGAGTGCCATGGAGACAACTCTCCATCCAAGTCACAATTTATAAAAGTAAACCTTAAAAGGTCAAGGTACGGTCTTCAACCCGTAGCCTTGGATTACACCGAACAGCAAGCTATACAGGGCCCCAACTACTAAACATCAAATTTCTGACTTGGCACATTTAAACTTTTTTATGGTACCAAACCTTCACCCTCATCTGAAACAATAGTGTAATATCACAACATAGAAAGACACTACAAAATATTCCATATATATCCACTTTCAACGACGATGTTTCTCGGGAGCCACTTTACGATGTCAGAATAAAATTTACAGTACGATCAGATGTAAGACAATGCTATCGGAATGTATGATGAAATCTTTACAATTAATAAAAAAACGTTATGAATATTTATATTTGCCCAGGTTACACTGTTTCGCAACTGGCGCAAATACAAATTTTTAATCCTGGTACATCTGTGATGAGTTTATTTACCACCTAACACAGATCAAGTTCAAATTCGGGCGCCGTCACTTTCATCGTTCTTAAGTTGTTAATATAAGAAAGAAGATATGGTATGAATGTCAATGAGACAACTCTTCCCAAGAGACAAAATGATACAGACATTAACAACTATCGGTCACCGTATGACAACAATGAGAAAAGCACATACCGCATTGTCAGCTATAAAAGTCCTGAAATGACAAATGTAAAACAATTTTAAAGAGATAACTACATGTAACAGCCTAATTAATTATTTATGTACAATAATTGAACGAAAAACAAATCTGTTACACATAAACAAACGACAACCACTACATTACAGCCCCCTGACTTGGGGCAGGCACATACATTCAGAAAGTGGCGGGGTTAAACATGTTAGCGGGAGGGATCCTAACCCCCCTAACCTTAATCAGTGGTGTAACAGTACATCATAAGAACGAACTATAAAAATCAGTTGCGGGGAAAAGGCTTAACTCATCAGATGGATACAAATACATATACTACAATTACAAGTGGACGTGGCCGGGTACTTGTATATCCCAACAACAAAAGACACTAGGTACAGACCTGAGAATACTCGCAGTTACTGACAGCTAGTTCAAAGTCACTGACAACTAAAAAAAATCGTGCATCTGTAAGACCTTCTTTTCCATACTCTTGTTTTACTTGGCCTGCCTCAACAAAATATTATGAAACTTCTACACAATTCTTTACTACCAACGTTCTTGCGTTAATTTAGACGGAAACATTGGCGAGTTTGCCGTATCTGCACTCTTGACAATCAATTTTCTAAAACTTGCACTCTTTGCATACTACCACCGAATACTGATCAAGTTCGAATTACACATGTTTGATTTAGTACATCGGCTCTTGAATATTTACAAGGGGTGTATCTGTGTCCCATGGGAATGTCTCCATTATTTATTTTGTCATCCGTTTATCCACGGCAGTGACTGGTCTATTTTTCAAGGAGTACTAGAACACACCCGCGACATCACTGGTCTGTGAGTGAATCAAAGTACTAAATATATAAAAAGAAAATGTGGTATGATTGCAAATGAGACAAAAGTCATCGTTATATAAATGATGTATAATGAAAGACTATACATATTTTGATTCCATGAACATATAAAAAGAAGATGTGGTATGATTGCCAATGAGACAACTATCCACAAGAGACCAACATGACACAAACATTAACAACAATAGGTCACCGTACGGCCTTCAGCAATGAACAAAGCGCATACCGCAAAGTCGGCTATAGAAGGCCTTGATTTTAAGTATTCGTTATTTTATATAGATATCACTGAAATTGTACTACTAGGTTCCATTCTATAAAGGAAAAGCTGTGATTTAATGTTGGGGTTATTGCTCAAAGGTGTTTTCAAAAAGGTTGGGTGGAATGGGGGTGGGGGTCCAATCTTTTTAAAGGATTCAGAATTTTGATTTTATTTTTTTTCAAATTTCAAATTTTTGAAATGTTTCAAGAAGAAATCATTAAGTGCACAGTATTGCGCAATAGATATGAAGATGATCTTTGACCACATTTATTTTGTGTCAGAAACGTATGTTATGTCAAAATTTGATCACAATCCTAATTCGGACAGTAACAAGCTTGCATATTGTGTCCATATTTGCCCCAACTATTCAGGGTTCACCTCTGGTCGTATCAGGCTGCGCTCAGCGAAGCATTTTATTAAATTAGATTTTACTGACTTTTGAACAAGATTTGCAGCTAAAAATGCAAAAATGATAGTACTTTCAGAATATTAATGTTTTCTTCCTTATTCTCAAAACGATAATAAATGTGTCCGCATAGAATGACACTTCATACCCGTGGATGTTTTAACTTGTGTATATAAAAAAAATTCTTAAAGAAAATTTATTCATCTTAGGGCTAGGGTTAAGTATAAACAAGAATGTGTCCACAGTACACGGATGCCCCACTCGCACTATCATTTTCTAAGTATAGTGGACCGTGAAATTCTCTAATTTGGCATTAAAATTAGAATGATCTTATCAAAGGGAACATGTATACTAAGTTTCAAGTTGATTGGACTTCTACTTCATCAAAAACTACCTTGACCAAAAACTTTAACCTGAAGCGGGACAGACGGACGAACGACGGACGAACGGACGCACAGATCAGAAAACATAATGCCCCTCTACTATCGTAGGTGGGCATAAAAAAGATGTGGTATAATTGCCAATGAGACAACTCTCAACCAGAATCCAAATGACATAGGAGTTACAGGCTTTTACTGGTGTTCACTAGATAAACACACTATTGAAGTATTCTTACTATCCACCCGATGAAAGCAAAACATTTTCTTATATTGTTCTTATGTTTAAGTAAACCTTGACAATCTTTAGTATGTTATATTTCCTATTTTGCAAATTCGGAATTTCAAAATTTATCTATAACATCTGGGAAATATAACATAAATATGCTTTAAATCTGGCAATTGCTTATACATTTTGTACTTGCTTGGTTTAAGGGTACCATATGTGACGCTGACTCGGGACAGACACAAACATAATGTGGAGGGTTTCAACATGTTTGCGGGCGCCATACACTTACCTTAACATGGGGCAGTGGTGTAGTAACACAACACAAAAAAACCTATAGGACTCAACTCATCAGATCGATATTGGTTTATATGATCGGTTATGCGAATTTTGTTTCCTTCGTGGTCGTTTGACTGTAATAACTCAAGGAACTCATTATACCCCATTTGCACGGTCCACTGAACATAGAAAATGATAGTTCGGACGGGGCGGGACCAATGGACGGACGAACGGACGAACAAACGGACGGACGTACGGACCAGAAAAAACAGAAAACATAATGCCCATAAATGGGGCATACTAAAAAAAATACCTCAATCAATGACTTCATTTAGCAAAATAAAACATTTATACACTTTTCTAGAGTTTGCAGTTTAGCATTGAAATGTGCATGAATACTAGTAGTTTTTTAATATGCAAACGTTTAAATAAATTATATAACCATGCTATACACGCAACAATCATGCAAAAACAACCATGCTGTAAATGTAACAATACTGTTACTGCAACCAGACCAAAAACAACCATGCTGTAAATGTAACAATACTGTTACTGCAACCAGACCAAATACAACCACGCTTTAAATGTTACAATACTGTTACTGCAACCAGATCAAATACAACCACGCTGTAAATGTTACAATACTGTTACTGCAACCAGATCAAATACAACCACGCTGTAAATGTTACAATACTGTTACTGCAACCAGATCAAATACAACCACGCTGTAAATGTTACAATACTGTTACTGCAACCAGATCAAATACAACCACGCTGTAAATGTTACAATACTGTTACTGCAACCAGATCAAATACAACCACGCTTTAAATGTTACAATACTGTTACTGCAACCAGATCAAATACAACCACGCTTTAAATGTTACAATACTGTTACTGCAACCAGATCAAATACAACCACGCTGTAAATGTTACAATACTGTTACTGCAACCAGACCAAATACAACTACGCTGTAAACGTAACTATGCTATACAGAAGCAACAATGATGCAAATGCAACCACGCAGTAAATACTAAAGTATATATAAACCTCGTATTATCTGTAGATGGCATAGCCCTCCAGGTTTTCATATCCAATTTGGTTCCCTGTCCAATTAATACTAGTTCACAATATTCCAAAAAAATAGTGTATGTTTTACCATATGATTGATACTTGCTTAAGGTCCAGTGGCAAATATTTCTTGCAAATTCAGGACGAGAACAACTTTTAAACAATTCATAAGATAGGCATAATTTGTGCAAGATAAGTTTACCATGATGTAAGGCATGATTTGAACTGCCACTTGAAACAGGGATGTAATTGTAACTAGTAATTGTAACAAAGGGAACAACTCAATTGATTTGTTCAAGATTTTTTTTAAACTTGCGGTATTTATTTTGTGGGAGGGATCGGTTAGGTTCGGTCGTTGCTTCGTTTAAGCACGATCTAGTGGCTGAAGGATTGTAATGCTGTATGGGTGCAATTTGTTTTAAAAAATTATTTATTATAAAATTATTATCTCTGACAATCATTGAACTGAGTTCATTTAGCAAAAGAAAAACTATGTATTTTCAGATTTTGCAAAATTACAATAGAAAGGTAATACCATTTTTTTATTACTGAAAGTGCGATCATGCTGGAAATGCAATCACGTTGTAAATGCAATCACGTTGTAAATGCAATCACGTTGTAAATGCAATCACGTTGTAAATGCAATCACGTTGTAAATGCAATCACGTTGTAAATGCAATCACGTTGTAAATGCAACCATTCTGTAAATGGAACTATGTTGTAAACTTAAACGTTATAACATGACTATGCTATACATAACAACACGATGTAGTTGCAACTACGCTTTAAATGCAACCCTACTGCAAATACAATAACTACAGTGGCGGATCCAGGGGGATGGGTTCCAGGGTTTGAACCCCCTTTTTTTGACGATCAATGCATTTGAATTGGGACGTGTAGTTGGAACCCCCCCCTGTTATGCGCTAGGAACCCCCATTTTAAAATAGACGGATCCTCCCCTGAATGATGTAAGTGCAACCACATTGTTAAACAAACCTGCTGTGAATACAATGTACAACGATGTAAATGCAACCACACTAAATGCAAACACGCTGTAAATGCATGCAAATGCAACCATGCTGCATAAAATTTTGCAATCATTATCCCAGCAAAATCCTTTATTTTTCTTTTATCAGAATTTGATAGTTTTAATAGTATTATACCTGATATATGTATCACAGTGCGGTTTGAAGTCTGAACAAAGTTTACAGGTCAGGTAAAATGTCTGCCTGTGGTCTTTCCCTTGTTAGCTAGCACGATTACACGAAAAATTACTATATAAAATCAACATAAATATGAAATGTTTACAAAGTAAACAACCTTGTACATCTGTCCGTCATTTTGTCCCTCTCTCTAAATAAAATAGGGGCTATGATGTCTACAGAGAAACAGAGGTTCATTTATGTGTAATACCACAAAATAATAGTACGTCACATCTGGTTGCATACGAAAAAGGGTCGTAAAAATTATTCATTTTAATTTGACAGTTGAAGGTAATCCATCCTAATTGCATGCAATGAAATGTTATGTGAGGTTTTGTCTATATTACTTAACATAATAAAGCTTTACTCAAGCCAAGTATTCTTTATTTGAAATAAAGATAAAATTTAACACAGACTAATAGGGGAAAATCAATGGTGATATTACACCTATAATATATTCACAATATATATCAAACTCTAATCTAAAAACACATAATTTCCGGAAGTACAAGAAGCCTTCAGATACTGATTTGGAGTTGCATGTAACCCGAATAATACAGGCTCCCCCCCCATCTACCTGCTGATTGGTCGGACAGCTATCAAACACTATGGATTTTTTTGGGAAAAAAAGTGTTCCCAGTTTTGGGAGAAAAATATAATTTGTTTTTGGCCCTGAGAAAAGAAAATTGTTTGTTTCACCCTCAGCTGCCACTATATGTAATGCTAAAATTGAAAGAAAAAAATTGTTTTCGATCTGTTGCCAAAAAAAAAGATTGTTTTCCGCCGAAGGGGAAAAAATGTTTGTCAGGAAAAAAAACCCATAGCCCCCCCCCCCCCCCCAAGAAAATCAAATGGTTGCTGCCTTAGTCAATTGGCAACTGTATTGATGTCAGGGTTATCTTTCTTGTAACTTATCTTCTCTTGTGAAATGTCAATCTCAAATGTAAATTCTCATTTGAATAAAAATAACAAAAATTGTCAATACAAAGAAAGGTTATCATATTTTTATCACATGCGAATGTTTTACTGACACATATCTCGAATGATCCACTGCCCTCCATCAGTCAGTGTCATACTCTGCATGAAGCAATATGTGGTGACTGGATTAGTCGGGTTAACTCGCCACTAATCAATTGAAAATTTGACAGGGAATGGTTCTCTCTAGATGAAAAGTGCCGACAAACTATTTTGTGTCCCTTGCTAATAAAAATTAGGGGATCTTTTGCATACATTCCTCGTCAGATATTTAAAAAACAGTTTTAAAGAAAAAAAAAAAAAAAAAGAAGTATGTTTTTAGTTAGGAAACTACCATTTGATATTTAAGGAGTGGGAGGCTTAGATGAAAAAAATTGTCCTGCATGTTTTTAGTTTTAAAATCTGTCCCGGTTGACCTTTTTATTTTGTCAATCTATCCCGTCTTACATCATCCTGTCTTATTTTTACTCAAAGCTCCTGTCCAGCCTTTTTTTTTTTTTTTAATTTCATCCTACCCACCCTCCCTTTATGCTTAAAACGCAAGTAATAGCTCCCTTATTGACCTTGGATAGATGGATAGATCATTAGATATGTAAAAAAGCTGGAATTTCGAGAACTCTCTTCCTTTATACAGGTATGTATACAATGTGTGTTTTCCCCATGAAAGAAAAATACTATATTTTTAACCTGTAATTGTACACACAGTTGACAAAAAGCCTCCGAAAGAGCTATGTCTGATGACACCCTAGTATTTAATGTGGTTCCGACTTTTTATGTTTCTCAAATTTATTTCTTTGTGTTGTGTTTTGAATATATATGTTTTTTCGTCGATTATGGTTTTGGTCATGATGGTCTTTTTTGATATGACTTTTTTGTTTTTGATTGTTCCCTTTGATATCCAATTACTCGTTGATTTTAGGACCCGAGATCATGTGGCAATACTCTTACTAATATTCCCAGATTGCCATCTGTAATGAACAAACGTTGCAAAATGTTGCTTTCGTAATATTACTATGCAAAAAGTATGTGCAAAGGAAGATAATCCAATGTCTACAAAATGAAATTGAATATATTTGTAAATGAACTCAACGTCGAACGAATATAGGGTACACAACTGGTCTTCCTATTATAAATTGCAAACTAATATGTTATCAATAAAACTAGTTCTTTTTTTTTTTATGCAATACAGCTAATCAGTAATTTAAAAGACTTTCAGCATAATGTCTTGATACAGGCATTTTAAAGTGACTTAATACATGTTTCTTCAAAGAACTTGGCACAAACTTCTCGACGTGACTTGGTACAGTCATCTTGATTTGACTTAGTTTAGGCATTTTAAGTGACTTCGTAGATATATCTCCAAGTAATCCAACTTATGGTGATCTGTTCTAGACCTGTACATTGTATTGTTGTCATTATGTCCCGTCAGGGGCCCTTAATTGGAAAGTAAAGAACTTTGAACTTTGAACTTTTTAAATACGACATCGGACTAATTTTTAATTGCTTGTCTTCACCATTAAAATCCGTAACTGTAACTGTGAATTAAAATCGTAATAACGAATGGTATAATTGCTCATTACGAATTAAATTCGTGATAACGAATTTTTATAATTAGTTATCACCGTTTTTTTGTAATTGGTGATTTCGGATTAATTAAAAACTCATTATCATATGGGGCAGGGTCATGTCAATGAAAAGATCGTCGGATATATCCTGACAGCAGTCCTTTTGTGCCAATCACTGTTTTTCAGGGGTATCCTTTGCGCCAAATTATTTTTTTTCCAAATGTATCAATTGCCTCATTTGCGCCAATTTACCTGTACACATATCTATCATAAATGATAATGATTTGATGAGCGTGTGGAGAGAAATGACTTAAAATGCACTAGACAGTCAATGTACTTTGCTGAATATTTAATATAGATATACCAATGAAGAAGAAAATAGAAGCTTTTGGTGATTATGTTTTAGCCACATATGTTGATGGCAAAGTGCTTTGTTCCCACCATGTGTGTGGGCTCTATTATTATAAGAATTATTATGAACTGTTTTATGCATTTCAACCTTCAATGTTTGTATTTTGGACAATAAAGCGAAATTACAAGCTACTACATACATTTAATTTGGTAAGTACCCACTCAGCAGCAGTAAGAAGAACATATGTTTTAGAAAAGGAAACATTTGCCGGTTCCAAGCTCGAATAAAGCAGTAGGGAAGTATTTTTCTTCTAATTCGCGCAGTCGTATGTTTTGTTTTTGGCGCAAATGATACCATGCAATTTTAAAACATGTGGCACAAACGTAGCATTGAAGAAAAAAAGTTGTGGCGCAAAAGGACGCATTTTTGGCGCAAACGGATCTCTCCCTCTATCCTTATGTATTTCTTAGGACATTATTAAGGATGGTCTTAAGACGTGCCTGAAACATATCTTAGGAACAGTCCTAATTACGATTGCCCATATAAGGACCATCTTAACACATTTCGTTGATTGATAATAAAATTGAGAATGGAAATGGGGAATGCGCCAAAGAGACAACAACCCGACCATAGAAAAAAACAACAGCAGAAGGTCACCAACAGGTCTTCAATGTAGCGAGAAATTCCCGCACCCGGAGGCGTCCCCCAGCTGGCCCCCAAACAAATATATACTAGCCCAGTGATAATGAACGCCATACTAATTTCCAAATTGTACACAAGAAACTAAAATTAAAATAATACAAGACTAACAAAGGCCAGAGGCTCCTGACTTGGGATAGGCGCAAGAATGCGGCGGGGTTAAACTTGTTTGTGAGATCTCAACCCTCCCCCTATACCTCTAGCCAATGTAGAAAAGTAAACGCATAACAATACGCACATTACAATTCAGTTCAAGAGAAGTCCGAGTCTGATGTCAGAAGATGTAACCAAAGAAAATAAACAAAATGACAATAATACATAAATAACAACAGACTACTAGCAGTTAACTGACATGCCAGCTCCAGACTTCACTTAAACTGACTGAAAGATTATGATTTCATCATATGAACATCAGGCACAATCCTTCCCAATCCTTTTACATGATAAAACTATTTTGATAACTATTTAGAGAATGTACTAACATTTTTTAGTGTATTTTGGTATATATGTAAAAGTCGGGTGGTTGCATATTTTATTAAAAAAAATAAAATAAAATAGAAATTAAAAAATAACGCAAAATAAATTTTAACGTAAAATAGATACAATATCGTATACTTTTATAAACATGGTGAATATTTGGTACAACAACTAAACTAAAGCAATTGTCACAAAACTTTGTTAAAAGTTATTGTCGTGCTGAAATTAAACTACATAAACTAGTTGCGTGCTTAGGTCTACTATATATAGAACTTGAAATCTTAAAACCCAACCAGAAAGATTTATTTTAAATGAGCGCATTTGCAATTATCAAGTGGGTGAAATAAAAGGAAGTCAATAGGTATAATTTGTATTGCCTGATATAAATATTTTTTCAATATATTACAAAATACAATATATCATAAATAATTAAATACACAAATGAAAATACATATACATAGATATATAACCAAATTTTTTGGCAAACATCCGCCGCTATAAATTTATAAAAGGAAAAAAAAAAAAATTAACGAGGGAGGGAGGGTGGGTAATTTCAACGTAATATCAAATTCAAAAATGTAAAGAAAATACTTTGCAATAGTATAAATAAACAATTAACAACAAAGGAAAAGTTTATATCCAATAAAAAGAGCGAAATAATATAGTGAGTAAATTTAATGCAAGAGTTTATACTAACGAAAATCTAGTTTGAACCAGTGTGATTACTGAGGTGTAAAATATAAATTTCACTGTTTTGCTAATTAAATAATTTAAATCTTAAATTAAACCAATTATCAAGTGGGTGAAATAAAAGGAAATCAATAGGTATAATTTGTATTGCCTGATATAAATATTTTTTCAATATATTACAAAATACAATATATCATAAATAATTAAATACACAAATAAAAATAAATAAACATAGATATATAACCAAATTTTTTGGCAAACATCCGCCAAGCCTGCAATGCCGCCAAAAAAAAATTAAAGATAAAATAATAACTATCAAAACAGTTAATGATGATAAAAACCAGATATACTATCATCACTCTTTTTTCTCACTTCAAATAAGCTCCATCCTTTCAAAATGTGTATAGATAATGAAAGGACAAAACAGCAAACCAACTCAAAATATATGTAGATCTTGAGTAGTTAGAGGAAAACCAGCATCATATTCAGGATGCTAGTTCTCTGAAAAGAGAAAAAAGAATAATTATAGTAAACAATATACATGTATGAAGTAAATAAAAAACACAATTGTAACACATTACAATTTATATACTCTGATGCTTAATAATATTGATTATCTTTTTTCTGAAAAGTTCTGTACCAGCAAAATTTAAATGAAGCCCATCTCTCGGAGCAAATAAGGAAGAATCTGGAATATTGTCGAGTAAGAAACTTCTTTACAAATTACAATATAATAAATTATTTCTTTTACACAATCTTTTTAACTCAGTATTAACTTTATTAACTTTAGCTCCAGTTTTCATGTGATCAACTGGTCTAAGAAGAATAGAAGTAAATAAATATCAACTTAGCAAATGACATCTTTTTTAACTTGTGAATTAAATCTCCGAAATATGACATAATAGTATCTACGGATTGAGACGAAGGAATATTATTAGTACCAACATGAACTATAACGAAATTTAATGAAATTAAATCTACTTTCCCAGATGAAATTAACTCGGTAAAACGACCAATAGTGGCACCAGGAAAGGCCTGAGTTGTACACCCATCTATTCCACTAACATATTTAGGTATAGACGCTGACACAATGGTCGCCCTTTTTTCAAAGAAATTCCCTGTAAAAATTTATAATAAAACATCTGAAATATGTGACGTCATCTTTTCTGCTACTGAAATCTTGTCATCTAATGAAAATTTTAAATATCTCTTGTAAGCATCGCTTTTCCAATCTCCATACAATTGAATTAATTCAGTAGGTACTTCGGCTGCAAAAGCCCAGCTAGCCCCCCCCCCCCTCGCCTAAAACTATGTGTAGAATTTGAACAAGCATCTAAACCAATCTCAGTAATTAACTGTCTCAATATTGTCTGAAATTGTCTATACGTGACAGGTACACATAATTTATGTTTTATAAAACAATAAGCTGGACTCTTATCAGAAGTACAAACTAAAGACTTCATATTCAAAAAAGCTTGAACGGGACACAATGGAGAATCTGGTATCGAGACTAAAGGTATCAATAATTCTCTCTCACCAAACTGAATGGTTTTCGACCATTTAACACTTATCAATAAAGGCAACAGTAGTATACCGCTGTTCAAAACTCATAAATCCATGGACAAAAAAACAAAATCGGGATAACAAACTAAAACCGAGGGAAACGCATTAAATATAAGAGGAGAACAACGACATAACACTAAAATGTAACACATATAGACAAAATCCCACGAGAATAACAAATATAACATATATATATAACATCAAAACCAAATACATGAATTTGGGATAGACAAGTACCGTGACACGTCTTATCGCAATGTGAATAATAGCTTACGCTTACAATCGAAAATAATACTATCCCTACAAAGCTGCTTATTATGATAAAAAGTAGAAATGGAGCCTGGCACCAAATTAGATTTTCTAAACATTAGAAAAAAGGCATGTAAAAATAAACACCATATAGTGATTTCAACTTCAACTTTGCTGAATATTTAATATAGATATACCAATGAAGAAGAAAATAGAAGCTTTTGGTGATTATGTTTTAGCCACATATGTTGATGGCAAAGTGCTTTGTTCCCGCCATGTGTGTGGGCTCTATAATTATAAGAATTATTATGAACTGTTTTATGCATTTCAACCTTCAATGTTTGTGTTTTTTGACAATAAAGCAAAGTTACAAGCTACTACATGCATTTAATTGGGAAGTACCCATTCAGCAGCAGTAAGAAGAACATATGTTTTAGATAAGGAAACATTTGCTGTGTAAAATGCTGGTTCCAAGCTCGAATAAAGGAGTAGGGAAGTATTTTTCTTCTAATTTGCGCAATCGTATGTTTTGTTTTTGGCGCAAATGATACCATGCAATTTTAAAACATGTGGCACAAACGTAGCATTGAAGAAAAAAAGTTGTGGCGCAAAAGGACGCATTTTTGGCGCAAACGGATCTCTCCCTCTATCCTTATGTATTTCTTAGGACATTATTAAGGATGGTCTTAACACATTTCTTTGATTGATAATAAAATTGAGAATGGAAATGGGGAATGCGCCAAAGAGACAACAACCCGACCATAGAAAAAAAACAACAGCAGAAGGTCACCAACAGGTCTTCAATGTAGCGAGAAATTCCCGCAACCGGAGGCGTCCCCCAGCTGGCCCCCAAACAAATATATACTAGCCCAGTGATAATGAACGCCATACTAATTTCCAAATTGTACACAAGAAACTAAAATTAAAATAATACAAGACTAACAAAGGCCAGAGGCTCATGACTTGGGACAGGCGCAAGAATGCGGCGGGGTTAAACTTGTTTGTGAGATCTCAACCCTCCCCCTATACCTCTAGCCAATGTAGAAAAGTAAACGCATAACAATACGCACATTAAAATTCAGTTCAAGAGAAGTCCGAGTCTGATGTCAGAAGATGTAACCAAAGAAAATAAACAAAATGACAATAATACATAAATAACAACAGACTACTAGCAGTTAACTGACATGCCAGCTCCAGACTTCAATTAAACTGACTGAAAGATTATGATTTCATCATATGAACATCAGGCACAATCCTTCCCAATCCTTTTACATGATAAAACTATTTTGATAACTATTTAGAGAATGTACTAACATTTTTTAGTGTATTTTGGTATATATGTAAAAGTCGGGTGTTTGCATATTCTATTAAAAAAAATAAAATAAAATAGAAATTAAAAAATAACGCAAAATAAATTTTAACGTGAAATAGATACAATATCGTATACTTTTATACCTACCGGAAAATATATTTTTGGCTCTCTCGGGAGTTTACCACAATATGACGATGAAAGACAGTGTGTACCTAATAATTCCCGCCAATTTTTACATTATTGAAATCTAAAATACAGTAGACTTCCGAAAAACATAACATTTATGGTATCACCCGAGAGTGCCGAAAATATATTTTCCGGTAGGTGTCGCTTTAGTACTTTCATTTTCAAATGTAGGGCCTCGATTCGTTCTATTTCAGAAATGTCGAGTTTGTTTTAAGGATTACAATAGTTATAGAGGTTACTTAAGGTAATAAATATATATCATTGAAGAGATAATTCAAGTGGGAACAGATTTATCCAGGTCACAAAGTAAGTGAAAGTCTTAGAAAAATTTTACAGCAATACTTTGAAGCATTGTCGCAAATGAGCTTCCTCCATTGTGTTTTTTTAGGGGTTCGTATGGATAATAAACCCGGCAATTGTAACAAGCCCCTGTGGCAGAGACAACTTAATTCATTCAACACGAGGCATTTGATAAAACGATGCATCAGATTGGATGCCCCAACTTTGACCGGAAGTAGACACGCATCGTTTGTAAATATCATGCTCCTGAACAGACAGACAAACTGAATCGAGTTGTTAATCTACTAGATCACAAGGCGACACGACAACAATTTCGTAAGTTATATTTTGTTTATCTCAGTATTCTCATTTGCTAGTTTAAAATATCCCGTAAATTATTGGCGAATATCATGCTTAGTACGAAAGTTTTTAAATCATGTCGAAACAAATCAGATCACAGTTTATTGAGAAGAGAAACGAAATTCATTTGATATTTATTCAAGTTAGGTGCAACTCTAGTTAACAATGCTTGATAAACTTTCATGTATTATTTCATTCAGTTGGTAATTGAAAACACATATACTGTGGATTCATTTATTATCGTGGGTATCACTTTTCGTGAAAACTTTCTTTGATGTTAAATTACATGTTTTTTTTTACAGTCTACATGCACGCCCATAGAAAATTAGTAGTTCGTTGAACATTGAAATTCGTGGTTCCCCTGTCCCGACTAAATCCACGAAAATGTGTATTCAACGAAAAATAATGAATACACAGTACCACACAAACATCGGATATACTAGGATGTTTTCGGGATTGCTGAGTACGCTGTCGGTGTAAAACATATTGGGAAATCACATCGATGACTTTTGAGGCTAGTTGGAAACGTACGAAAATGCCTCAATTGCTATTTTATCTTCCAATATTGGACTCTCTAAAAAAACAATATTCTATTGCAGCATCGTTTGCAACGTTCATTTTGATTGGATAACGTCACTAATATTCACAATTGATGCAATGAAAACATTCGCGCAAGCGCAGACGACGTATGACAGATTTTAAATGTATACAGTACATTACTAGTCAACAAAAGAAACGATACACGACTTTTTTCAAATTAAAGATAAAGTTTTTCGTTTATAGGACCAATATTGAAGTTAGTAATACTTGATGACCATGGAAATATCAATCCGTTAAAAAATTTTTTTTTGCTTTCATGACGTCATTTGGCGAAATTTTGCTTTTTTGACAAAATTTACATAAAACGACAATTTTAAAAACAGAACTTCCAACTAATGATGCAAACCACTCATTTACAGGTAAAGACAATGTTTGCCATCAATTCTTTTTTAAAAATCATACAGTTTCTTCGTTTATTTCTAAAGCAAAGTTCGGCCCCACAAAAAATCGTTAAAATGTATACATTATCAATTGATTTGCCATAGACAGTATGTGTAAAGCGAATTTAAAAAAGCTGTAACAATCTTAAAACTTATCTGAAAGGTTCCAAATTTACAGTGTGTTGTTTCCATATCTAAAGCATTGATTTGAGATGAAGAATTTTATTTTTTTTATTTTTTGAGATTTCAAAAAACACTTTTTTTACTAAATATTTCAAAAAACAATATTTCAACCCATTAGTTATAACATGAACTTAACTTGATTAGCATATTGGATAATTTTAAACAAATTTGAAAATTCATTTAGTACTTAGAAAATTGTGTGTCGATTTTCTATCCAACTTTCCGCAAACATAATTTGCACCCTATGATCGTTTTCACAGAATTTATTACTCGTCGACAGGTTTGGATTTTCATTATCATATGTGCATACATTGCAAATGAAAGCTTTTTAAAATAGTGTATCTCATTTTGTTTTATATTTAATGTTTTTTGATAAATTTTATTTCAAAGTCGTGTATCGTTTCTTTTGTGACTAGTATATATTTTAACGTTGTTTTTTTTTTATCAGTTTCATTAGAATGGAGATATTTGGTGCTTTGAAGGTCGCAAATACAAGTTTACTGGTTCCGCTAACCGTTAACGCGTCGTCAGTAAATTTAATTTGCGACTATCAAATCACAAATGATACCGTCGGAGCTTTAAATACAATAAAGTTACTAGTATCTCCTAGGTTTAGCAGAAAATCAGCCATTCTAAAACGAAATAGTGATTCCCGTACAGTTGATTCTATACTTAAATTCCTTTCCGACTCGCATAGAATTTGCGACTGCATGACTATCATTCACGTCAAATAAATATAATGCAAACAGACATATAACTATAGGAAAAAGAGTCATTGACAATATTGAAGTTACCACTGTGTGGACGGTTTCTTATCTTTTTACTATTCGAAGTACTAGTATCGGATTTTGGTAACGGGCGACCATTTATTTTCGGGGGGGGGGGAGATGTGGGAGGGGGAAGGATAGGTTGATATGGGGGCAGAATTATTTTGAAAATAAGTAACTTTGCCTGATTAGAACGGATGATAAATAATTCTGCACTAGTCGGGACTTGATATAGACATCTTCAAGTGACTTGGTACATACATTTTTAAGTGACTCGGTACATGCATATATTCAAGTGATTTAGTACAGACATTTCAAGCGACTTGGTACATACATTTTCCAAGAGACTTGGTACATGAATTCTCAATTGACTTGGTACAGACATCTTAAATAGTTATCAAATGTATCAGGATTATAATTTAGTACGCCAGACGGGCGTTTCGTCTACATATGACTCATCAGTGACGCTCATATCAAAATATTTATAAAACCAAACAAGTACAAAGTTGAAGAGCATTGAGGATACAGTGACATAGTACATTAATCTTCCTATGACTTGGTACATATATCTAGAAGTGGTTTGTTACAGACATCTTCAAGTGACTTGGTACATAACTTTTTAAGTGACTTGGTACAGACATCTTAAAGTGACTTGGTTTAGACATTTAAAAGTGAATTATTTCATGCATATCTTCAAATGACTTTGTACACACATTTTAAAGTGACTTAGTACATACATCTTCAAGTGATTTGGTACATGCGTATTCATGTGACTTGGTACAGTCATCTTTAAGTAATTTGGTAAATACAGCTTCAAGTGATTTGGTACATGCATCTTTTAGTGACTTGGTCCAGGTATCTTCAAGTGACTTGGTTTATGCATCTTTGTGTTACTTCGCTGAGGTATCTTCAGGTGAATTGGTACTAACATCTTCAAGTGACTTGGAACTAAAACCATACTAGGACTAGTTTGTAGTATTTGAAAATTCACTAAAGATTTGAAAAATAAAACAGCTCCTTTCCTTAGTCGACAACAAAGATATAGTAGCCGGGCATGTTAATAAACACTCTTACTTCTTTTGACCATGCGATCACTTTGCAGCAATATGCAGGATAATTTATTCATTGTATTTGATTTTTTAAGGAAATAATTATCAATCGCTAACCAGGAAAGTTCTGTTATTCGAAATTTAATGATACAGATTATTTATCAATAATGCCAAGATCAAAAGAATAAGTTCAAGTAAGCTTACATTAATTTCCTTTTGATGTATGGTAACTCACTGTTTGTTGTAAACAGACTAAGACTATGGTTCTTAATCATCGTCATAAATCGATACAAAACATAATTACAAGCACACTGTATTAGGATCAGTAAATGAAATAAAGTTTTTATGCAACTGGCTCTCACAAAATGTAACTTATTGTCAATTACTGAAGGACTTTCGAAAACAAGATACAGCTGTGTACTCGGTCAAAAGATATAATAGATGTCTGAACCATTTGCCAGCACATGTATCTGTTCATTTATTTTATTTTTTATACAAGGAAGCTATTAAAACGAAAGTTCCAAATGGTGAAGTTGAAATCATCCCCTTTGGATCGTTCTATTCTTAGGCTAACATTAAAAATATCTTTGTTTCCCCTCCCCGACTGATTATCAGGGTAGGGGTAGGTAGGTAGGCAAATTATTTTATTTTATTTCTTGATATAATTTTTCTATATTGAATTTTACAAAATTCAACAGGTACTTAGATAAGTCAAGAAAAGTGGGGTATTCCCTGTATTCAGTGTACACCCCAGTTTTCTGGTGTTCAAAACAGTATACAGGGACCTCCTTTTTTCTTTTTCCTTTTATGGTATGAAATATACAAAAGCACACATTCTTCATGTGATAACAATTTTCATGAAGGTAAGTGTTTAATTAATTAAAAATCAAGCTTATTTCAAGTCTTATTTGATGCATAACTCACAACAAAACAATTCATGTGTTCCCCAATTCATTCCTTGATCATCAATTATGAGATGACAAAAAGAAATGTTATCACATGGGAATTAAAATTCAATGAATAAATTTTTCAATAGAAGTGAACATAATTTAGTTATGTTCAGTTACACCTGGATCATGCAGATTGGTCAATTAATTCACAAACAAAAAATTTGTATGTTTTTTTGAGTTCTGGAAAAAACAAGGCTTCACTTATTCATGTTTTGTTGTTCCTACTTTGAGTTTTTACAAATTCAGTTATCATGGTTATAACGTAAAACGTGCCCTTTTGTAAATTTCATGCCATAAAATGAAAAATAAAAAATACTTTTAAACTGTTCTTGTTTAAACTAGAAATCAGGAATTCACGTATCCAACATTTTCTGACTTGTGCCCAACCTGTTCGAAGTCGAAGACAAAGTAGATTGATTTCAAATCACGATTCAGACCATTTTTACTCAAAGATTTTATCCTTTAAACAGGAACAGAGGTAAAAGACAAAGCCAATCAAGTTGCACTCAGTGGGTTGAAAGATGCTTCAGATTTTTTTATTTTCAAATATCACCCTTGCACACAACACAAATCGTGTGGCAAGGCATTACATTTGTTTTCCTTGATTCCGAATCATATAGACGCATCAATGCAAAAATGCCTTCATTTAAAACGCTTGTTGACTACAGAATCGGAAAGGTATGACAAAAAGCCAACACATGTTTAATACAGCCTCGGAAAGATATCACCAAAATTCAACATAGCCAAAAAAAAATTTGAACAAGAATGGCCAATGAAATTTTTCGAGTCGCGGCGATTTTAGCGGGTCGGTCGCGGGGTGTGGGGGGGGGGGGGGAGTGGGGGAAGTGGGGGGGGGGACAAACAATATTTTATTTTTGACCTTGCATACAAGGAATATATTGAACCAAGAGTTCCAAATGTCGAAGATTGAAATCATCCCTTTTGGGTCGTTCTATTCTTACATACAAGGAATCTATTAAACCAAGAGTTCCAAAAGGTGAAGTTGAAATCATCCCTTTTGGGTCGTTCTATTCTCACACACAAGGAAGCTATTAAGCCAATAATTCCAAATGGTGAAGTTAGAATTATCTCTTCGTATATTGTACGGTCATTACGAGTTGGTTGACCGTTATGGACTATCCGTTTCACAAATGATATCGAATATATAGGTTCATTATGTCGCAACTACAATCCCGTTCCCTTTTCACTCATGTGACCTACCGAGTTGGACAACTTTCCGGGTTTGTAATAACATGTGGAGCATGGTCTGTTTACACTTCCACATTAACACATACCTGAGATCAACCCGGTTTTGGGTGGGGTTCGTATTGCTTAGTTGTTGTGTCTTGTTTAGTATTATATATCTGTTGGACTTTTTCTTTTTTAGTCATGTTGTTGGCTGTTTATTTTTGATCTATGAGTTTGAATATCCCTCTTCTACATATAATCGTGAAAATTGGTACATATATATGGTGTATGGATCATAGACATGTACAGATCATAATATAATAATTTAAATTTGATGCACTCCATCATTACATATATTGAACCAAATTATAACGGAACAATGTAACTCAAAAACTATGTACAGTGATAGTCATGATAGTTCAGATACATAATGATTTCTGTTTTCCAATTTGCCATATATGTACTGGTAGATTCCTTCGTTATTCGAAGCATCCCTTTAGAACTGAAGTGTATTTTCAAGAAATATTGTTCAAACGCACCTTCCCAAACATGACATCATCTAGAATAGTCCATTTAATAAACTAAGACACTAAAATATGATACCATGTAAAATAGTTCTTTAAACAAATTAATAAACCACCCATCTGAAACTATCTTTTTAACAAACCATCAAAACAATCAAACATGACACATTCTGAAATTGTCTTTTTAACAAATCAATAAATCAACCTTATATGACACCATCTGAAACGGTCCTTTTAACAATTTTAAAATACATCAACCAAAGATGACACCATCTGATATGTTTTCGTGCTTTATGTGGATTTGTTATGTTGAAAACGTTTATGAGTAACTGATATACGGTTCGAGTGTTGCTCATTATTGAATACCTCATACATGTTATGGTGACACATAAATAATCTAAATAATTTTCAGATGCAGATCCAGGATTCGAGAGAATTGAGACAGGATCGTGATGACACAGCTCGGTAGAAATAGCGCTTAAGGATAGTAATATTTGTTTTGATAATTTTTTGCCGCTTTATTATTTTTTTGGCAAAACATGGTCAAGGACTCCCAATTCCCCTCCCATCTCCCCAATCTGCCACTGTACTTATTCGGAAAATTTCTAAAATTTAATTGATATAAATATTTTTTTCTAATTGGCCTACAGCTGTAAACATATTCGCACTTGGTACGTAGCGGAGAGTTGTCTCATTGGCAATCATACTACATCTTTTTACTTTCTATATCTATAGTAATGTTGCAAACATCTATGTTATTTGTTATTTGGTGGTGAATTTTATTAAGCAACCATGCAACATATTTTTATTTTGATTTGAAAATTACACACTGTAATGCGTTTAAATACCCAGGACTGGATCCATTGATTAGGATTGACTAGCTGACCCACAGTAAAGTAAGCTGACCACTGGATGGTCGGTCGAGGTTGGGCATCGCTGTAATAGTTATTTTCAAATATATCAACACACATGATTCATTGTAAATGTTTATTATTTCAACATCCAAGTATATATATATGTTTAATCCATGAAAACAATACACTTGTTGCCTAGTAACCATTCTATTAGTGTGTGGTTCTCATGCGTATATCAAAAGCATCGTCCTAACAACGCTTCAGTTTCACATTGCAGCTTTTTGTACTACTCATTTTATTTAATGTTTTACCTGAAAATCATGAGATTGACTGTAAATAAGTTTTTCTATGTTTGACTAATTCTTTTTAAATTCCCCTATTTAAGGTGGCTCGGGCCTATTCCACGGTTCTATCAGAAGTGTCGTATTTTCGGTTATTGTATTCTTTAAAGAAAATGAATCAAATTGGTCGAAACAAAATAGGGGGTCACGGACCATTTAAGCTCAAAATTTTACTTTTAAACAGGTATGTCAAAGGGACTTTTTTCAATGAAATTATAGGGAAAATAGAGGTGTTGACATATTTTTATCGCAATATAAAAAAAAAACGTTCTATGACAATTGGTCCAAAACTGTAATATGAAAAGCTGGAGTATAGCTTCAAAGAATGAGCCCATAAAAATCATAGGTCACCGATAAGGAAAAAACAATATTTTGCCTTAAAACACAAATTTTGGCGGGAAAATGGTGAAAATGGGTGAAATGTCATTTTTCGTTATTATCCGTATTTGTTAAAGGATTAATGACATTTCACCAATCCTTTAACAAATACGGATAATAACGAAAATATTCTATGAGTCACATAACTACAATAATATAACATTTCTATTCAATCAAAATATTTAAAAAAAATATATCGAATTTAAGACAAATACTTTTGTAATTAATGCGTGAAATAATGCGCAGTCGAATAGTCCCGAGCAACCTTAATAAACAATAGGCCTTTTTAACTACTTCTTAAAAATTACAATGTAATTTAAGTATTCTAAATAATTTGAATATCTTGAAAGATAATATCATACAAAAGAAAACCCTCTATAACACTAATAAATAGTTGTATTCTAATCATTTTTCTTTTCCTGATACAAAATATTTTTGTATTACAAATATAAAAAAAAAATCATTCATTAAATTTCGATAGTAATAATTAGTATATACTTTACATAACAATACACAATAGTATCACTATGTATCATTCATAACAATACACAATAGTATTAATCAGTATGTAACAATCATACCAATACACAATAGTAACAATCAGTATATATCAATCTTACCAATATACAATAGTAATAATCATTATATATCATTCATAGCAATACACAATAGTAACATCTAGTATATATTTGTTAAAACAATTCATAATAGTTACAAAGTTGATACCATACATAGTAATAAACAATAGTAATAATCAGGTTATATCATTCATTTCAACACACAAAATATTTAAAAGGAATAATGAATATATCAAACGAAACAATACACAATAGTAACAATCATTTTATATTTTCATTGAACATTATAAAGTAGATTTATCCCCAAAACATAACACTTTCTGAATCTGTTTGTCAAAATATTTGCAGATCGATTGTGGCATAACTGAAGGTTAAGCGTGGGAATCCTACATTTTTTTATTCTTAAAGATTAAGACTATTTCTTTCGGCTCTTTATTTATATGTTCATTATTTCTGTTTTATATGCTTCAACATCACATAATTTCCTATTCATTATTTCATTTAACCTATTTTTTTTTCTTTTCTGTATTTCAATTGTCATTTTCTGCACTTTTTGGCCATTATTCTCCAGTCTGTAAATCCCGTCTGGACCCTCATATCTATACATAGAATGTTAGGATTTTTTACTTGCCATGAGCAGTGGACTACATCCATCCTTGCGACATACAGTTGAGGCAAATAGGAAATTCCATATATTATGAAACAACCTAATTATACTTACATCATGTGACAAATTTGATTTATATTTCTCGCCTTGACAATTTAGACATGGGAGAATACAACTGGTGTCTTAAAATTGTAAGGGAGACATTAGTATAATTAGGATATAGCAGAAATTTGATAATCTGTTTTACATTGATTTATTGTTGTACCAATTCATGTATTGATAAGACCTTATCTTATTATCATGATTATTATAATTTAAATCTCCGCATGAGTTATATTTAAAAATGTTTAATCTCGCTGTTCAAATCATATAACGTTTCCATTTTATTCACAATTGCATATTTTGTTCTGTTATTTGTTATTCTTTGACGCTATCGGTAAATCTTATCAGTGGTAAAACGGAAAACCCTCTTCAGACTTGTTTTTATTATTATCATTATATGCATAACAAATGTTTCTGTCTGTGCTTTTCGCGTACAATAACATTTGAGAAATTAATTGTATTTTTCTACTAGTATTTTGAGAGAATAATTTTTTCTCGATATTTGTTTACATAATTATCAATCAAGTTCGGCTTTTATTATTAAGGTTTCCGGAATTACAAACACCTTTCACCGTTCTGGTATCCTCTCTGATCTTTTGCGTCGTTCCGAAATCTTTAGAATTGATTTAAAATTAATATAAGAAAGAGTTAAAGACATATTAAATATACATATACATTTATTTTACCTCCTTTAGATTTATAGGGATATGATTGGTTACAGTACTACACGTGCTGACTATATATATTTGATAATGGGTGTCTTAAAAAAATATGGGGTTATTTACCATATAGGGTTTATAGTTACCATATGGGGTTAGTTAAGAGTTACTTCCGTTTCAAAGCAAAAAAAGTATGATAGTTTTCGCAATCGAAGAAATTGATGATGCAACATTAAAATTAGTTCATAAAACACATTTGAAACTAACAAGTTGTTATTGCTGGCATTAAGGACTTATTTCCATTTCAAAACGAAAAAAAAAGAAATATAAAAGGTTTTTAAAGAGTATCAAAAGATGCCAGAAAAGGACAGTCAATTTCAAAGATTGAAAACAAACTGACAACGTCATGGCTAAAAGAGACGAAGCAAAAGAGACAAACAATCATTTTAGCATACAGGACACAACATAGAAAACGTAAAACAGAGCAACACGAGCCCCACCAAAAACTATAGTAGATCTCAGTTGATCCGAAAGAGTAAGCAGATTCGTCTCCGCATATGGCATCCGTCGTGTTGCTCATGTTATTACAAATCCACTAAATAGTCTAATTCAGTTTGTCACATTCATAAAGATAAGTATCCGATTTCATTTGTGAAACCGGTATTCCATAACGGTCAACCAATTTTGTGATGGCGTCCGTTAAATCAACAGACGAAAAAAAAATGATAGATGTAATGATTAAATTCATTAAACAAATGTAAAGCTAACCAGTTGTTATTGTTGTCGTTTGTTTTTTGTATAGAAAAATGGTAGATTCCTAATGCTAAGTATGGAAGACTTAATATATACTACACTTAAAGATAGTCAGTTAGATAAGTTCGGTACACAGTGGGCAACTGACATAATCGCTCTCACTCCATATGGAATTTACTGACCCCGTAAATATCGTATATTAGGTCACTTACACACCATGTAGCTAAACTGATATACATGTATATGTCATTTACTCAGTGTGTTTCGACCATCGTTTAATTATAAACATAAAGCAAACTTTGTGGATTCGGGAGTATTTAATGGTGTTTCGGAGAAAAATCTGACAGTTGTTCATTATGACCTGGTATAAACACCACTCAAAAAAAAGTTTTTTTTCCTAGAAATTTCCCAAAATTAGTCGCAGGGCCCAAAAAACGACCGAAAAAAGATTTTAAAATCGTAAAAAGTTTCTTCTCTTATGTATTTCCATAATTTTATGAATTACGAAATCCCATAATATAGTTACAAATTTATCTGATTAACTAATATTATGAAGTTTCGTAATAAAATGTTAAATTGGGATGTTTCATAATATTATGCAATTTCCTATTTGCCTCGACTGACATAGATCAATGTTTTAATTCCTTGTTAACAACAACTTTACTATTTCAGTATGTCCATTTTTACTTGCCATGAACAGTGGACTACATCCATCCTTGCGACATAGATCAATGTTTGGATTCCTCGTAAACAACAACTTTACTATTTCAGTATGTCCATTCTGACTTGCCATGAACAGTGGACTACATCCATCATTGCGACATAGATCAATGTTAGGATTCCTCGTTAACAACAACTTAACTATTTCAGTAAGTCCATTCTGACTTGCAATATACAGAGGACTGCAGCCATCATTATAACATATATCAATGTTAGAATTTCTCTCTAACAACAACTTTACTATTTCAGTATGTCCATTCTGACTTGCCATGAACAGTGGACTACATCCATCATTGCGACATAGATCAATGTTAGGATTCCTAGTTAACAACAACTTTACTATTTCAGTATGTCCATTATGACTTGCCATGAGCAGTGGACTACATCCATTCTTGCGACATAGATCAATGTTAGGATTTTTCTCTAACAACAACTTAACTATTTCAGTATGTTCATTGTGACTTGCTATGTACAGTGGACTACATCCATCCTTGCGACATAGATCAATGTTAGGATTCCTCGTTAACAACAACTTTACTATTTCAGTATGTCCATTCTGACATGCCATGTATAGTGGACTACAGCCATCATTATAACATAGATCAATGTTAGGATTTCTCTCTAACAACAACTTTACTATTTCAGTATGTCTTTTCTGACTTGCCATGAGCAGTGGACTACATCCATTCTTGCGACATAGATCAATGTTAGGATTTTTCTCTAACAACAACTTTACTATTTCAGTATGTCCATTCTGACTTGCAATATACAGAGGACTACAGTCATCATAATAGCATATATCAATATTAGGATTTCTCTCTAACAACAACTTAACTATTTCAGTATGTCCATTCTGACTTGCCACGAACAGTGGACTACATCCATCCTTGCGACATAGATCAATGTTAGGATTCCTCTTTAACAACAACTTTACTATTTCAGTATGTCCATTTTGACTTGCCATGTACAGTGGACTACAGCCATCATTATTACATAGATCAATGTTAGGATTTCTCTCTAACAACAACTTTACTATTTCAGTATGTTCATTGTGACTTGCCATGTACAGTGGACTACATCCATCCTTGCGACATAGATCAATGTTAGGATTCCTCTTTAACAACAACTTTACTATTTCAGTATGTCCATTCTGACTTGCCATGTACAGTGGACTACAGCCATCATTATTACATAGATCAATGTTAGGATTTCTCTCTAACAACAACTTTACTATTTCAGTCTGTCCTTCCTGACTTGCCATTATCAGTCCAGTATTCCTATCGTCTCGACAGTGATTCAGAACTACATCATTATGTAACATCCATTGTACCATATCAGTATAACCATAAAAAGAAGTCAGTATCAGCGGAGTACTACCTGATCCATGATGCTCTTTTGATAATACTGTGTCACATTTATTGGCTAATGTGACTTGAAGTGATTTGTCCAGATTTTGTAAGTGCTTTAACAGCTGTTGTCTAAATTCTGCAACTGTCAAATTGTTATTCATAAATGTAACTCTCACTTTTCCTGCTGACCAGTCCTTTATAAACCTTTCTAAATATAATTCAAAATAATCTTCTGGTATTTGAATAATGAAGTCTAAGTTACAGTTCTTGTCCTCTGGTGATTTCCTCCAAATGAAGCGTTCATGTACTAAATCACTATCGCCATGGTCTATTAAACATTCAATCATTTTCTGCCCAAAGTAATGAGCAAGGAAGTCAAATAATTTATCATGTACAGTTCTATATATACTGCTCTTTTTATGGACAAATGTACCTTCTAGAGTGAGAAGGGCCTGTTTAAGTTTTGCCTTGGAAGTACCTCTGTTCAATCCACAAGCATCACATGTAGCTTTGATTATATGTCGTTGATCACGTGTTACTGTACCCTGGATCCATTTGTCTTTCAGTTGATTATTAAATAAAACTAATAAAGCTAGACTGCATATTTTATAGCTTCCCTCATCTCCATGCCTACCCAAACTGTCTAGTTCATTTTGATAGACGAAAAATGGATTTTTGAAAAATTCCTTAATATCTCCATGTTTTCCCCAATGATATAAAGAGCACAAAAGTGGAAAGAATTCACTATTTTGTGATAATCTATCAATATTGTCCAAGCCTGAATCAAAATAGATACTTGCTATAATATCTTTTTCTTCGGCTGTAAGGCATAACTTATCTGACAATAAATTACATTCACAGGATTTAAAAGGTTTTAATATATTAAACTTATTATCTTTATATACTTGTAACCTACAAGATACAATAATCTTACAACATTTGTCTGCAATAACTGTGTTTATCACAGGTAACATTTGTTGCCAGTTTTCAATTTGCTGTTGGTTGGCAGTAAAATTTCCACAAATATCATCTACGATGAAGATTGTCTGTTTACCAGGTTGATAATAATCTCTGATATCATCTGGTCTTCTCACTGGTATTATTTTATACCCTTCCTGTTGTAAAACTAGTGCTGTGTGTCTTGCAATAAAAGATTTGCCTACTCCTGATGGTGCAGTTAAAGTCACACAACTGTTGTCCTGTAAACACTCAAGTACGTACTCACTTGCTCTTGTAGTCACAAACATCTTATCCTTTATTTCCCATTCTTTTATTTCTTTTTCTATTTGGTCTGAAAAATATATAAGTATAGCTTATTTAATGTAAACCATTTAATTTACTAATCATCTAAAACATACATGAAATAATGAAACAAGGCTATAGCAGTGTTGTTTCAGATTTTGTTATTGTGGGATCTTTCACTATACGGTACAGGGTTTGCACATTGTTCAAGATTGTATGGTGATTGCTGTTGATTACATGCTTGTGATTTGATACATTTGTATATACTTTGCTCAAAGGCAATTTGGCTTACAACTAAGTATTCTTGATATTAAATACGGGAATATATAACTGTAAATCATACATATGGTGAAATTCAAGCAGACTATCAAGATAAGAACGTACTCATTAACTTGAACTGGAGAAGTAATAACCATTAATACACCTCATGTGTTGTCATTTTCCCTGCTAACCGTTTAGTGATCATTATGTTAAGTAACTTGTGTCTAGATTTCTAGTTATAATGAGAAGTACTGCAACCACAATAAACGTTAAACATGTTAAACAGATTGCTTGTTACTCCCTACGGACCCATGTTAACGGTCAATAAATATTCTACTTTTTTCTCAAGCAATACTAATAATATACCTCTGATGTTTGGTGGTATGGGGTCTTTCAAAATTTCATTGGCTTTTGTGAGTTCAGTCTGTAATAAGTTAACTTTTTCAGTAACTTTTGTGTGTTCTGTCTGTAAAGTACTGTGGCAGGTTTGTAGCTCTCTAAGATTTTCATGCACTTTTGAGTATTCATGACCAAAATTGTCGATTGTTTTTCTCCATGCTTTCATTTCTTCAATCGATTGTTGGATTTCAATTACAATTTCCTGATTTGACTGATCTAAGATTTTCACCTTTAACTCTTGACACTCTTGATACATTGTTTGACCTCCCAATCGACCTACAGCCTAGAAATAAATAGTTCCATAAATGTATTATGATATTGCTAATTTTGTTCAACTTTTTTTCTCTTCAATTTCTGTGTTCAATAATCATTGCTAAATCAATCATCGCTCAGTGAAAAGATGTTAGTGTGATAAATAGTTCAACAAATGATCAAAGTCCCGTAATTCCTTCAACAAAAATAGTCCAATCGAAAAGCTGTTTTATATGTCATTCATAAATCAAGGGTTTTCAATGGATGCAATTATTTAGGCTTCAGTAATCTTAGCATGACCTCAGCCTTCAATCTTTTAAACATTATTTGAATCTAAAATCATTTTGCATTACTTTAGCTTTAAATCCTGTTAGCATCATGTTAGCATTTAATCCATTTTAGCATCATTTTAGCCACCAATGTTCTCAGCAGTATGTGTGCCTTCAATCCTACCAGTATTATTTTAACTTCCAATCCTGTCAGCATTAGTTTACCTTTCAATCCTCTTAGGACTATTTTCGCCTTCAGTCTCCCGAAAATTATTTAAGAGTCAATCATCTTAGTATTGATGTTGGGCTTTAATCCTCTTGGCATTATTTTAGCCTTCAATCCTCTCAGCTTTTTTTTAGTCTTCAACATGCTTAAGATTATATTAGCCCTCAATCCTTGCGCATTATTTCAGCCTCAATCCTGTTTTTTTTTATAAATGTGTGCATACTAATCTAGAGTGTTAATGAGTTAAAACACCATTAGTTTGTAATCAAGGTATTTGTCAATGTTTTCAAACCGGCCTTGTTTTCAGTTCTGATGTCAGTTGAAAAAATATATAAGGTAAAGAGGGAACATTGACTTAAAGAATAAAGGTCTCTAATAATGCAAACTGAAAATAGGTAAAAATAAAACCCATCAGAATTCTGTAAAATGTTCACAACACTTGGCTATTTCTTTTTCAAAAGGTTGAATAGTTGTATTGCACAATTATTTAAAAGTAATTATCGTTGTTTTTATAGATGAGTTATAGGCTTCATATGCAGGCTTTAATATTTCTCCAAACGGAAAAATTACTGTATTAACAATAATCCGATTTTTTCTATATTAATCACATTATCATCTGAAAATATAAACCAGAACTTGATTTATTGAGTGATAAACCAATTTTTACTGAAACTATTAAAGCTCTTATGTAAAAAAAAAATATTTATGTGAAATTTTTCAGGTTTGTTGACTTACTTGTAAATCTTATTGGTCTCAACATTTTTTCTCTTTGTTCATGTTGCTTTGCAAAAAATAGATTTAAAGAAATATTTTCAAAAGAAATAACTCGTTTAGTAAAAATATCTTTTGGGGGCAAATAATTTGAACATTTTGACTTATTTGTAATCCTACATTGATAAACTGTTTTGCTTTATAATGTTCCTCTCTATCTTTTCCGTACAGGTGTTTTCCAGTAGCCAAAGTGACCCTAGATTATAGGATCTGACCTTAAGAACATAAAAGTTGGTAATTTTCGGTGTGATTTCAAAAACATAATTTTACGTTTTAGGTCACAAAGTCGATGTGATCAGACAAAATCTTGTGTAGTACGTTCCAATACCATCTGGGTTTAATTTTTTTTTGTGATCGTGAACAATTGTATACAAATGGGTTAGTTATATCTGTGTGCTCAAGGTTTGATTGTTGAAATGCACACATCAACCTGATAGAAATACAAAATTGGTTGACAGTTTCACAATCAAAATCATGCAAACAACGTTTTAAAGAACTTCATGATGAGATCGATTGACCAAACAAAACAATTCAATGTAAGGAGTCATTATACCATTTGAGGTATGTTGACAAATTCATAGATCGTGTTTGTCGATCATATATTATGTTTGCATTTTTTTCTATCTATTATGGTTTTTACATAATAACGGGTATAAATTGTCTTTTAAAGGTAATAACACCTTAAAAGGTTCAGTTGACTTTTGTCGTCAAATGTCACATATTTGTCGAACATATTGTTCTGGTAATTTTCCTGTTTAAGTTTCTATCTTTTTTGTTTGGATGTAAGATAATAATCAGAACCTTTGACATTCGTCAAAAAACAGTATCGGGCATTAACTAAAAATGGATTGTCCGATTTTTTCTGAAAATGGTACATGTTCGTCAGATTTCATATCAATCTTGGACTAGTTCACTTGGTACGAAAATGTAATTGATAACTCTATTCAAATATTAATTTACTTTTGTTTCACATTGTCAATGTGATTAATGTGAACATATCCAACAAAATACAAATGTCAATGTTAAGATAAACTTACGTCTGATATATCTTTCCATGCTGTATTGAAATAAGCAGTATCTATTGTATTACTATCATGATGAGCTAATTTATTCCTGTAACATTTTATCCTTGCAAGATCGGATCCTGGAGTTGTTTCCCCTGATGGTGGTGGACTGTCAAATCCATTGATTGGAGGACTGATAGATGTCAAGTTTCTAATCAAACAGATCATCAATGTAACATCGAATGTTTTTGAATCGGGTACACCTGTAACAACAAAAGCAATTGAACGTAATAACTTATTTTCCTAAATCAATGTGAAAATATGTTATGCTGGAGTTATCCAATCACCAACAGGAAGCTAGTATACCTGTATTTAAAGGGGAATGTTCTATACTGAACATTTAAATATTTGATTAATGAATAAGTTCTCAAATCTGGAAAAATTAGAAAGTAAAATAAACTCGATAATAGCAGGTGCGCGCCTTCTTAATGTGTGATTTATTAAATTTATTGCTTACATTTGACATCAATATGCTAAACAACATAACAACCTGGGATTCAGTAAGATCAACATACAACTGGCATACATGTATAGCTTTGTAAATTTAAAAAAGTTAAAATCATAATTAGAGATGACTTTCTGAGTTTAATAAGAAAAAAACAATACCTATTAATTTTTTTTTAAATTGCCAGCAATTACCCTGGAATTTTGTAAGATCTATATTCAATTTAGCTAGATGGGCTGATTCAGACCAGTCAACTACAGTTAAGTACTGTCGAGATAATGTCAAAAAAAATATGTGCTCGATTTTATGGGATGAGCACAAATTTGGTCTTCTTAGACTTTTAGCAGTTTTTAAGGGTTGCACCATCTATGCAGACGCGAACATTAATATGCAATTAGCAGGGTGTGTGACAAGTTGTATTGAAAAATATTAACGATGAAAAGTTATAAATATTTTTGCTTTGTGTAAGCCTTTAACAGAATTTTGTTTAATGAATATCATATTTATGAAATCTTAATCCAAACAAAATTTATGCAGTTATATAAGGACATACCATTTCTTGGAACCAGAAGATTCCACTGAGCCTGGTTTATGATTCTCTTAAGTTTTAAGTCGGAAAGAGTGTTGTAGCTTGTCTTAATTTTCGAGGGTAATGAGGAAGGTAGAAATTCCCTGTCAAAATAAGTACGGACTGCTCTAGGTGTCACTCCTTTCAATAACAACGCCAATCGGACATAGTTCTCCTCCTCTTTAGAAAGGTTTGCCATGATTACATATATGTCTCCAATAGAAAACTACAGCACTGTTATCTTATGCTTCGCATATTCCTGCAGTAAAACGTATGTCACGATACATTCAAAAGATATGTGTTGATAGTTATTCTAGGTTACAAGTGTGTTGATATAAAGTTACATAATAATTAAGATCAAAACTAGAGGTTTCGAGGAAACGTTACCCTTTATGTGGTATTTATGTATGAAAATTATACAATGCATTACAATATATTGTAGATCCAACATATATACACAATTGGTTAAACTCATATGCCGCGGTTACTAAATATTTTCATCTTAGAAAATTGACGATCCTGTCCTATCAACTAGCACATGTCTATGTTTCATACAAAAAACACAAATATTAAAATCTTTGTTCAATGGCTGTAATGCCAATAAGGTATCTTCTTGTAATTGCAGTCTTATTTGTTAATCTTTGTTTAACTCGAAAGGTTAACTACAATTATCACATAAACTGAATATATATATAAAGATCCCTGACAGTAAGGTCAAAGTCATATATATCAAATAATTCCATACACCAAATATACTAGACCTATTGCTTATGGTAATTCAAAGAAAAGACCAAACACAGACCAAAACATAGAAACTTAACATTAATCAATAAACCACAAAAAAAGGTCAATGTCACATGAAACCCGATAAACAGATATATACACCTGACAAATTTAGAAAAAAATTACCTAAGCCGTGTTTGGCACAACGTTTTGGAATTTTGGGTCATCAGTGCTCTTCAACTTTGTACTTGTTTGGCTTTGTAAGTATTTTGATCTGAGCGTCACGGCTGAGTCTTATGTAGATAAAACACCCATCTGGCGTATTAATTTATAAGTCTGATACCTTTGATAACTATGTACCTCTTACAATCCTTCCATAAACCATATTAATGAGACCTTCTGTTTATATTATCTGAGAAACACACCAGCTCACGTAATTTTAACTTTAATATATGATCAAATAAATGAGGTCGAGATCAGGTATACCCTGTCTGACAGAAAAAAGAATGTCAACCATACAAAGCTATAATCGATAATTGAAAACAAAATGTAAGCGTGTGAGAACAGCTGTAAGATATAAGCACCCATGAGCGTTATAAACCCCTTACAAATGTCAAACGCAATTTTCTATTCGGCTGTATTATTATTAGCTGGTCCAAAGCTTAAAACATTCAGAAATTGATCCATACAAGTTATGTTTGCATTGTCTTTTTCGATGGATTTAAACGAATTTTTAATTAATTGGAAAAAATATTCAAACTTACCGTGCTACAGGTCAGAAAGCTTGTAAATGAAATGACAAGATAAATATGATGAGTGTTCTTATCAAAAGTGTATTTGTTGTCATTAAGGTATATCTTATAGTATTGAACTTAAATACATCAACTGTATCATTGAATCCTAACCCGATAAATATGTAATTTACCAACATATTAAGGGTTACATGAGGAGATGTTCTGTTTGTTTATAAAGAGCGATAATTAAAAACATAAATACCGACTCCCTTCGTGGTACCCTGCAACAGTAAGTTCATATTAACATATGGATTTGTTTGTTTTGGGCATTTTAAATGATTACAGAGATAAATTAATTAGATTGAGGAGGTGACATAAAGGGAGGTTCAATTGATTTTACTGAATAAAACTAAAATTATTAGTTTTCAATTTAACTGGTCAGATTTTTTATTTAATTTGAAACAAAATGAAAATTAAAGCATAATATCTGATGGTCTTACTTTTAATCATTTTACATAAGTTATCCTAAACAAAATCACCCAAAGGCATATGACGTATTGGTTTAGTTAAATACCGTAATACTTAATCTACAATCTATTAACATGTGATATGTACAAAAGTCATGTATTAGTGATATGAGTCATGTACTATTATTTCAATTGTAAAACAAATACAGTCTCATTGACTTATCAATCTGACTATTTGTTGTACTTGCATTAAAATGAAGTTTTGGTTTTAAATCATTGCAATTGAAAACAATAACGTCAACGGCATGTTTTGAATGTATAATAGCTGATTAAAACCTCAGACGAAGTAAAAATTCTTTGCAACACAACGATATAATATCTTTAACCGCTAACTTTTAATTTTGTTCACTTTTCAGAAATTTCTTAATTGTAAATCATTGCCTATTAAATTTCATAATACACTACTTTATTGTGTAGTAAGTTCAGATGAAATGATTTGTTTTGAATGTCAACATACTTTTCTCTGCATCGCCAGGTAAACTACATTTGAAACAGTAAAACTACCGATTGACATCCCCTAAGCTTCAAATACAATACCGTTATTTTTTAAATAACCTAGTTTAGGTGCCAAAGATAATATCTTTAAACAAGGTATTAAATAAAACTGGAAATCAACATCAATTCTAGAAAACCTCCATTTCTTCTTACCTCTTAATTTCATGGTGTTAGTTCAATTATTTTTTAATTTGATGTAATTACCTTTTTTTTCTGTTTAGTTGTTTTTTTTCATATTCAACCTATTAATTATGTTTTACATACATATTGTGCATTATAACTTACCTTAGGAAATAAATTGCAAAACTTGATAGTATGGCTTAACCTTTTCATGATTTGTAAACATGAAAACTTAGAAACTAAGCTTACTCCATGCATGCATGGACGAAGGTAACTAACGTTAACTTAGTCCATGCATGCATGGACTAACACAACAGACTTAGTCCATGCATGCATGCACTAAGGCAACTAACCCTAACTTAGTCCATGCTTGCATGGACTAACACAACAGACTTAGTCCATGCATGCATGGACGAAGGCAACCAAGGCTAACTTAGTCCATGCTTGCATGGACGAAGGCAACTAAAATTAACTTTTTTAAAGTTTAAAAAATTTATAAATGCAAAATATTTCAAAAAAATCAAATTTTTCAAAATTAAAAAAAAAAAAAAAAAATTTAAAAAAATTTTTCTTTTAAAATTTAATTCTTAAAAAAATAAATGAAAAAAACATGAAAAATTTACAAAATTATTTTTTTCTCCAAAATGCTGAAAAAAGTTAAAATTCCATTTTTTTTTCAAAATTAAACAAAAAGAAGAAAAAAATGGTTAATTATCACCACCAGATATAGGTACCCTGGGATATAGGTATAAATGCCACATGAGAATATTCACGTCTGCCAAAAGATTGGAATGTGTTCACATTTCATTTCAATGGTAAAAACTCTTCACTGAACAGATCAGTTGGAGACGGTCAGTTGGAGGTGATTTGTTTAACATAACCTGGACAGTAGCTGCAATTAGTTCCTGAAAGTTCCTAATCATTTAGTAGTGGTAAGTGTTATTTTAGTTTGTTGTTATTATATCTGTAATAAACATGTTTTGTTGCACTATTATTTTGCCTTTATCTCAATAGAAGCTAACTTTTTGTATATATTGTACATGTACATGCATTTAGTCGTCAAATCATCAACCCAACAATGTAAGATCTGTAAATTTGCTTTCACAAATTTTTTGTTCTTCCCATGCCGGGATTCTAATCCATGCTACTGAGATATTGTGACACCAAATCTGTACAATTTTTAAACACCAGAGAAGAGCAGATGATTTAAACACTTTTGTGTAATCCAGCATTATATAAGATGTTTTTGTGTCTAATGTTATTATTGCAGTTTGAGCACTCAAAAACATGTTCATTATGTCCACTGGTTGTGTTTGGTTGCTGTCTGCCATATTAAATGGATTTCCTTTTTTTGTTATTTGCTTAAATTTGTCTATTAGCTTTCCCTTTTGAAATTAAATAAAAACAGTTCACAAATTAAGTGATATAGATACAATGGATAAGCGTTGATTCTTGAAAAAGAAACCATGAGCCCGGAGGGCGAATGGTTTGTTTTTCATGAATCAACGCTTATCCATTGTATCTATAACTTAAACTATTGTGTTAATGTCTTGTCAAAATTAACGCCTATTCTTAATTAGAAGGTATTGTAAGTGAGTTCAAATAACCATGTTATCGTGTCAAACGATCCATTACAATTAAATATCACAAATAAATGTTTAAAAATACAAATACATTATTACACAACACGTCTGCCCTTTAAGATCTTCATATTATCAGACATCTGAATATTATCTGTTTATACAAATTAAGTTCTATTCGGACTCATTTCTATTAAAATTGAAAATGGGAAAAGATACATATAGTGCATATAATAAGTGTGTTTCCGAAATTTTTTAACACGAAGCCTAATTCTAGGCACATAACGATTTTCTAGCATAGGAATTTGCAAATTAACATTTGTAAAATTATGTAGTAAAACAGATGAAATCATATTATATTAATTTATAAAACAATAATGGACAAAAATAATGTATTCATTTTTATTTCAAACATGTGGAATATAAAAAAAGAAGATATGGTATGATTGTCAATGAGACAACTCTTATTATGAGACCAAAATAACACAGAAATTAACAACTATAGGTCACCGTACGGCCTTTAACAATGAACAAGCCCATACGGCATAGTCAGCTATAAAAGGCCCCGAAATGACAATGTAAAACAATTCAAACGAGAAAACTAATGGCTTATTTATGTAAAAATTGAACAAAAAACACACTGAATTACAGCTATGCTCCTGACTAGGGACAGGCACATACATACAGAATGTGGCGGGGTTAAAAATGTTAGCGGGATCCCAACCCCCCTAACCTGGGACAGTGGTATAACAGTACAACATAAGAACGAACTATAAAAATCTGTTGAAACAGGCTTAACTCATCAGATGGACAGAAATACAAGTGGACGTGGAATAGCAAACATTTATCCGATTATAAACGACTAAACTCGCTTTTATTACACAAAATATCCACAATAACAAAAACTGGATAACCAGAGATTATTGACAACAAAGAGAATTCAGGGAATCGAACCTAAACAGACAAGACCTAAACTTTACCTCATTAATCTTAACCATGAAACCTCGTGGCTACCAACTTATATTGTACGTTTGCCTATTATTAATATATAAAGGTACAAGCCCTGTGTATATGTTGAACCGATGTATATCATTTATTCATTTATATATATAAAATAAACATATAAATCGTAACCAATTGGTAGCCCAGAGGTTTCATCGATATGTTGAAGTCAGTAACATTTAACAGAATTCATGGACGAGTTCGATTCCCAGTGAAGGCATACAGAAATTACAAAAATTAAAGGTAAGTTTTTAAAATAATTCCATTTGTGAACAGAAATCAGTAAATTAGTCAATTCAACCTTAATGAAATTAGACACACAAAGGAAACAATAGAATATAATCTGGTGAGTCCGTTTCAGCGACGGATTTAGGAAGCGTAGATTCTAGAAAAAGAATCCACGGTAAATGAATAGGCTGACGTCACCACAATGGTTTAAGTGTGCTGGGCTTATTTTAATTAACCTTCATCAGAAACATACGAACAAAAATTTGAAAGCAAAGGATGTAGATACCATTATCTTGGGACTTAATAAGCCCATGTATAACGATCTTTAAATTCAGGCTTTTGCTCATTGTTGAAGACTTCAGGTGACCTGTACTTGTTTACATCAGTGCCCTACTATGCAGGGCTAGTAGTTGTCTCAATTGCAATCATTCAATGTATCCTTGCTTTTGTATCATTTAAAGACTTCAATTCTTTAATCATTTCAGTTAACACATTTTAATTTCAAAACATTCAACAGATATTTCCAAATAACAAATTTTGTAAACAACAGATATAATTGGTAACTGGTAATTATTTTACAGTCAATATGTTTTTATATTTATCAAGAGGCATCATAATCATGTTCATTAAATTCTTTCCTTGTCAGACTGTTACTGAACCCAAAACCAGTGAAAATTGCAAGTAGCTTTTGGTTTCTAGTAGTACTATTTTGATAAGATGTGTAATTTTTCGTCATTTCTTTTGATGTTCTGTCATATCATGTCAGACTGTTTCACATGTTGAACTTTACTCACAATTATATTTCATCTGTAAATGCTAAATTATGCAACTTCTAATGCAGGGAGACATGAGGGTTACTAATTTTTTAAATGTATAACTAGTTTTTATCTAATACAGTATATTTTTTAATATCAAAATAAAAATAACTAAAACTGAGTATTTAATAACAATATATATTTATTTGCAATTTTTTTCGTTTTCCGTTATCTAACTTTAGTTTGCCTCAACTAAATGTTATGAAACTTATAAATCTAAGAAATTTGTAGAACATATTGTTGTTAATTGACCATGTTGATTTGCCATAATTTATCACATTCACACATATTCATTGCAAAAACATCTTCTTTTTCACAAGTGTCTACAGGAGCTTGTGTTTCTGTATCTTTTCTTTAAAGAATCATCATGATAGCTTCTGTTCCCTTCACATTCGAGACATAAATGAGATCTTCAGGAAAATATCTACTCCTTATATCTTTATCTGAAAAAACAAAACAAAAAATATGCTTTGACATAGTTTGACATATTTTTACAAGATTGTACATACTGAAATGTCTTGCCTGCTTTATGGTCATGATTGAACTTTCTGTTGCATGTTTCAATCTGAAGAATATACCACAATTAGTTCCTAAAACATATACACATGACTAAATTTTTCTTCCAACATGATTTTTATTTATTTACTAATCAAGGTGAGAGAAGACAATGAAAAGTAGATAAACATATATAGATTACCGTAGCTTCTCAACTTTAATTTGATATCAACAAAATGTATTGTGGCAATTTCTCAAATATCAGTGGTGGATCCAAGGGGAGGGTTCCGGTGGTTGGAACCCCCCTTTTTTTGAGCCGATCAATGCACTTGAATGGAGACATTTAGTTTGAACCCCCCCCCCCCCTTTAGAAATGTCTGAATTCACCCCTGAATATAATACAGGTTACCCAATCATCACAGTTGGTTGACCATTATGGATAAACCATTTCACAGATGATATCGGATGTTTCTTACTTCGTACCTGCAATCCTCTTTCCTTTTCATGAATGTGACCTACCGAAATAAACTATATATACCAAGTTTGTAATAACATGTGCAACACGAAGGGTGCCACATGTGGAGCAGGATCTGCTTACCCTTCTGGAGACCCTGAGATCACCCCCAGTTTTTGGTGGGGTTTGTGTGGCTCAGTTTTTAGTTTTTAATGTTGTTTCTAGTGTACTATTAATTGTCTGTTTGTCTTTTTCATTTTTAGCCATGGCGTTGTCAGTTTATTTTCGATTTATGAGTTTGAATGTTGCTATGGTATATTTCACCCCTTTTTTTTTTAACAGGAGGTTAATAAGCTGTAATTAGCAATGGATGTTAGTAGCCATTTAATTCTTTTAAATTAAAACTAGTCTGAAGTACTGAACCATGTTTGATTGAAATATTTGTCGATGCTATAATGACACACTTCTTCAAACATCAGTAACAGTTATAATCATACCTTTGCTGACTTCAGCATTTCATTATGTCTTCAGTTTCTTTTCTCATCTGTCATAGTATCAATATTATATATGTAGCATACCACCATCTTGATGCATTCTGTATTACAAATAGTTACTCAACAGTTTTATCGTAGCAATCTTTTGGTGTTTTTTTTTTTTATCAGGAACTACATGTTCTATATTCTGGAAATCTTACAATGCATGGAAAAGCTGAAATTATAAATTAGGTAAATAAATTTTAATCAATATGAAACGACACAATCAGCTTTTTTAAGGATAAATGTGTACTAAGTTTCAAATTGATTGGACTTTAACTTCATCAAAAACTACCTTGACTAAAAAAAATTTAACCTGAAACTGAGGGAACACTTTTAATTTCTATGTTCAGTGAACCATAAAAATGGGGTCAAAAGTCTTTAATTTGGTTTTAAAATAAGAAAGATCATATCATAAGGAACATTTGTACTAAGTTTCAAGTTGATTGGACTTCAGCTTCATCAAAAACTATCTTGACCAAAAACATTAACCTGAAGTGGGAAGAATGGATGGACAGACAAACAAACAGACGAAAGGACGCACAGACTAGAAAACATAATGCTTCTCTACTATTGTAGGTAGAGCATAACAATTCATAAAAGAACTAGCAAAAAAAGGCACCAACAAAAAGAAACAAATCTAAAGTAATTGTCCATTAACCAGGAAACCCTTGTTTTTCCCCTTTTGTTGCTCCTAATTCATAAACAGATTGAGTCATAACTCCAATATTCCAACCCTTACTATCCTTTGGAGTTTTGTGGTGTGGAAACTTCAGGCAATTCTATAAACTGTTCTACAAATTATTGTCTGAACAATAGAAAATTGATTATTTGGGCCCCTTTTATACCCCTTTTTCCTACACCAAAGGGACCATAAATTAACCCCCAAATCAATCCAAACCTTCCTTTTTGTGGTTTCAAACTTCAAAGATTTATATTTACTTATGCTAAAACTATTGGCATTTTTTTTAATTAAACTTAAGTTATTGGCAAATTTCCAATGGATTTTATTAATACTGAAGTTATATATAGATATAGGAAGATGTGGTGTGAGTGCCAATGAGACAACTCTCCATCCAAATAACAATTTAAAAATTAAACCATTATAGGTTAAAGTACGGCCTTCAACAAGGAGCCTTGGCTCACACCGAACAACAAGCTATAAAGGGCCCCAAAATAACTAGTGTAAAACCATTCAAACGGGAAAACCAACGGTCTAATCTATATAAACAAAATGTTGGTAAATTTCAAAATCACATCTTTAAGGTGGTACCCAACACTTAAACTAAAATTAATTTGGCTCGTTTTAATTTTCTTAAAATTTTGGCAAAGTATTTACTTTGACTCTTTGACAAAAATATAAAAATTTAAATTTTTTTGAACCAACCGTTTTATCAGAAAAATTACACTGGTTATATAGCAGTTTGACAAACACTCATTTTGATCATTGAAAAGCTTAATATCCCTTTAACAACACAACGTAATTAAAACGTTTAGCTGACTTTACAGAGTTATCTCCCTGTAGTGTTAGGTACCACCTTAAAAGTTGTGTGAAATAATTCAAATATAACTTTTGGATTACCTCCCTTACACAGCTTTCAAATTGTCTTGACTATCCTTTAACCAGAAAAATAATTGTTTTTCATCTTTTTTGCCCCTTATTCATAAATGGTTTTATCTATATCCTTAGCCAATCCTAACCATCCCATAGTAGTATAGAGCATTGGGGTATAATTTTAGAAAGATCATACACTTTTACACAAGTCATTAACTTAAAACTACAAAAATGCTTGTGTTTGGCCCGTCATTCTTGACTGTTTGCCCCATAACCCTAAAAATAAATTCCAACCTTCTTCTTATAATATTTATAACATTGTGGTACAATTTCAGAGGAATTGAAATACTTATACACAACTTATTGTCCTGAAACTAGATAAATGCTTGTTTTGGTCCCCTTATCCTAAACCTTAGGGACCATAACCCCCAATATCAATCCCAAGCTTCCTTTTGTTGTTTTAAACATTGTGTTAAAATTCTATTCATTTCTATTAACATGATTAACTTATACTAAAGTTATTATCTGGAAACCATCCGTCTTCGAACGATGCTCAGCTGACCACAAAGCAATGTGATACCAATATAATTATATGATTGCAAAAATTTTATGGTTGTATAAAAAGGTATTCTAGACTTTAAACTAGAGGCTCTAAAGAACCTGTGTCGCTCACCTTGGTCTACATGTATGTGAATATTAAACAAAGGAAGCAGATGGATTCATGACAAAATTGTGTTTTGGTGATGGTGATGTGTTTGTACATCTTACTTTACTGAACATTCTTGCTGCTTAAAATTATCTCTATATATAATGAACTTGACCCAGTAGTTTTAGTTGAAAATGTTAGTAAAAATTTACAAATTTTATGAAAATTGTTAAAAAATGACTATAAAGGACAATAACTCCATAGGGGATTAATTGACCTTGTTGACCATTTCGGTCATGTTGACTTATTTGTAAATCTTTCTTTGCTAAACATTATTGCTGTTTACAGTTTATCTCTATCTATAATAATATTAAAGATAAAAACCAAAAACAGCAAAATTTCCTTAAAATTACTAAATCAGGGGCAGCAACCCAACAATGGGTTGTCTGATTCATCTGAAAATTTCAGGTCAGATAGATCTTCACCTGTTAAACAATTATACCAATTATACCCTTGTCAGATATATGCTCTAAATGCTTTGGTTTTTGAGTTATAAGCCAAAAACTGTATTTACCCCTATGTTCTATTTTTAGCCATGGCGGCCATCTTGGCTGGTTGGCCGGGTCATCTGACATATTTTTTTAACAAGATACCACAATGATGATTGTGGCCAAGTTTGGTTTAATTTGGCCCAGTAGTTTCAGAGTTCTAGAAGATTTTTGTAAAGGTAACAACGCCGGAAGCAAAGTGATGGGAAAAGCTCAGTAGGCCCTTGGGGCTAGGTGAGCTAAACATTACTTTTTTCTAGTTGATAACTGAGTGAAGGCAATATCATATATACCCAATAATTCATCAAATTCGAAACATATTTCTATGTTGATTAAAATGAAGCTTTTTTATTATTTGATGCAAATTTTATGTTCGGAGAGCATTCTACAGCTATTTTCCAGTATTCATTTAGGAATTACTTGATCATCAAAAAAGCGGTGTTTAAAATATAATACAGGGGACTCATATTCATTTTAACTTTATTTCGTGCTGCTACTTTTGATTTTACACAGTTAAGATGGCTCAGACTTATTCAAAGTCTCTATCAGAATGCCGTATTATTTTAATCTTTACAAAGAGTACCTCAAATTTGTCGAAAAAAATAGGGGTTCCAGACCATTTAAGCTCAAAATTTTACTTTAAATAGGTACAAGCATGTTAAAGGGACCATTTTCAATGATATGATAGGGAAAATAGAGGTGCTGACATATTTTTATGGGATATCAAATAAAAACTGTCTGTGACACCTCAGGTGTGACCTGGTCCAAATCTGTAATGTACAAAGCTGAAATACAGCTTCAAATATTAAGCAAATACAAGGACTTATATATACATGTATGCGTCCCTGGCAAATACAAGGGTCACCAATAAGGAAAAATAAAATTTTTGCCTTAAAACCCAAATTTTGGAGGGAAAATGGTGAAATTGGGTGAAATGTCAATTTGAGCCTTTAGCAGACCTGTACAGAAATTGCTAACAAAACCACATAGAAGCACATTTCAGAGATGCAAGTAAGAATTGTATAGCTTAAAATTTATAAAAAAAACATAAATATTTAAAAGTTTTTAGGAAAGTTAATTGTTCAATAACATGTAAATTATTCCTTGTTTTCAAAATTCCAATAGGGAACATACTTTATATAATTGTTTAAATAAACCAAATTTTCAAGACGTTTCGGCCGAAACGTCTTGAAAAATTGGTTTATTTAAACAAATGTAAATTATTGTCACTGATTTTTGTGATTATTGTCTTTTGATGGATCAATAATAAAAAAAAAAACTTTTTGTTTTGATTTATAAGCTAGTAGTCAGCTTGGAATTAATAAAAACAATGATGTCATGGATGTATGAACTGTAAATCACGAAAACAGGAATTTAATACAAGGATTTACAAGTTCGTTTAAAATTACATTTTGTATATATTCTGAGACTTGTATTAAAAAACAAATTTATATTTTGTTAAAAAAAAGCAATGAATATAAATTATTACATTGTACTCCAGTGTTCTACTATCATGACAGTGACTAAGCAAATAGGGGAAATAACAAATTGGTTGTGGCAATACAAAAATTCAGCAAATTTTTCAACAAACTTTAACATGTAATGTTCAAATAATTAACATTATGCAACTGGAGTACAAAAAAAAATCAGAGCAAATTGATCCCGGGCGAACAAGTACAAGTGTGAGTGATAAATTTGTCCTGGTAAAATATGTCAGGGCGGACAAATATTACTATATAGTATAAAAAGTCCATGGTTACAGAATTTACTAGTATATATTTAGTCCGATATTAGTTATATATGTCCCCAGACAAATTTTCCTAGGTAATCATGTCCTATAAAATCCTATAAAAGATTCAATTACTTGCATTTGCAAATTTAAATCTTATGTTTTAGTAATGTTTAAGAGTCACATAGTTAAATTTTTGATAAAATTTATGTCCCCAGACTTTTAATTTTCCCACAAAGTCATGTCCATGTCATTAGAAGTCCTAGGTTTAAATGTCTATGCCTTTAATTTTTAAAAGTGAATATGAATGTAATATGTTTTAACATTGTTATAGACAAAACGAAAGAGTTGTGTATCAATCTGTTACAGCTAATTTCCTAAAGCATGTAGAGCAAGACTTAAGTTAGCTTGCTTGTTTTGTATTTAAATTGTACACTCATTAGGATAATATCCAATTAAATTCAAATATTAAATATACAGGTTGAACTATGCCTATATATATTATATAAAGATGACCATCATGTAAATCATATTAGCAAAGCTTGTAATGTATAAACAATTATACAAACAAAGAAGGCAAGCCAACCAAAGTTTTGCATTACATGCATTTATAGGAAATTAGCTGTAAATAAAATTTGTCTCCAGACTAATTTTCCTAGGAAATCATGTCCATGTCATATTTTCCTAGAAAATCATGTCCATGTCATTAGTATTGAATTCCTAGGTAAAAATGTCCTAGTTCAAATAATTATGACAGCTTGAAAGGCTATTATATTTTTTTTCTTTGAAGCCTTACTTCGACGAACTAAGAAAGGCGTCAAAGAAAAAAAATATAAAAGCCGTTCAATTTACAAGACGTCATAATTTGACGAAGTAAGGCGTCAAAGATAAAAAATATAATAGCCTATCAAGACGTCATAATTATTTGGACTAAAAATGTCCATGTCTTTTATTATAAAAAATGTTATAAGCAAAGGAAACTGAATATTTATGTTTTTAATAATTAGGTTATTAAGGAAATATTCTTCATTTTTATTGGAAAAAAAATTCTTCTATTTTCCAATCTTATCTATAAAAAAAAAATCTTCTATTTTAAATATATTTTATGATACAAAAAAACTATTAGAAAAACAAGTCTTGTGACATATTTTCCTAGGAAAACAAGTTACAAACATAAATTACTAGCTATGGACTGATTTTCCTAGAAACATTTGTCCTGGGACTTTAATTCCTAGTAAAATCATGGACATGGACTTAATTAACTAGGGAAAAAAGTCTGGAGAACAAATTTTACAACCGGACCAAATTTACTGTTACACTATTCCAACTAATTATGAAGCCTTGGCCTTGCCAGACGTCATAATTATTTGGACTACTGTTACACTAGGACCACAGGCACTAGACGTTCCCCCTTTTATTAATTTCTTGATTAGCTACTGTCACGGTGTATTTGTATATATACAGAAGAATTCTAGAGTTTTGTATCACTTTGACAGTCAAATCCTGACACAGCAGCCCAACTGAGACCAGATACCATTTTTATTCATGAGTTATGATCAGTATCAGATATAAATGAGGGGGAGGACAGGGAGAAAGGAGACAGGAGAAAGGGGTGGGAGAAAGGGGGTAGGTGAAAGGAGAGGAAGGTTGGGAAAAAGGAGAAGTTGGAGAAAAAAATAAAATATGAAGAAATAAAATATGTTTTTTTTTCCGGTAAATTAAAAAAAAAATAAAATAAGGAGAAGAGGGGTAGGAGAAAGGAGAAAATGGGTGAGAGAAGGAAAAGGAGTACGTACCCCCTGTCTAGTCCAAATAATTATGACGTCTTGAAAGGCTATTATAATTTTTTTCTTTGACGCCTTACATCGAATTATGACGTTTTGAAAGGCTATTATAATTTTTTTCTTTGACGCCTTACATCGACCAAGACGTCATAATTATTTGGACTACCCCCTGTCCTCCCCCTCATAAATGCTTTTTCAGATCCTTTTTTCGCTTGTTCTATTAAAATCTTACCACGTAAATTCCTTAACTCTCTTTTTTATTTAATTGAATGTTGATTTTGTTTGCCTCAAAACAAACTGTTTTTCCTGTGAATAATTTTCAATCTCCTTGCTTCTAGTATGAAAAATTTATCTTTGACAGACGACGCGAGCACGAATCGCAATCTGTCAACAAAGTTCTAAATGCACATAAAAATAGTCCGCTGTCGAGTTTTAATTTGATTTAGAATGACAAGACATTTCATCGTTCTTTGTAGAACAAACCATGATATCAATACACATTTGTATTTTATTGATCTTTCTAGGGATGTTGCGACTTTAATAATAAATATTCGTGTAGTAATATGCCCTAACTTTTCTGTACGAAATAAATAAAGGCAACAGTAGTATACCGCTGTTCAAAACTCATAAATCCATGGACAAAAAACAAAATCGGGATAACAAACTAAAACCGAGGGAAACGCATTAAATATAAGAGGAGAACAACGACATAACACTAAAATGTAACACATATAGACAAAATCCCACGAGAATAACAAATATAACATATATATATAACATCAAAACCAAATACATGAATTTGGGATAGACAAGTACCGTGACACGTCTTATCGCAATGTGAATTTACACTCAAAAATAAGAGAAAACAAACGACACAACGTTATAATGTAATACACACAGAAACGAACTATAATATAACAATGACCATATTCCAGCGAAAGGAGACCGTAAAGACAGAGCAAACGAAACTTGAGGATGAAGATGAAGATGTGTTGATAAGATTTGATACGTAAAATGCATAATACTTAAATTTTCTCGGTGAAAAGTCACTTACTATTATGTCTCTTTCAAAACTGCCATTAAGGAAACACGCATTAAAATACCCGTTTGGAAAAAAAAGGGGGGGGGGGGTGTCTCAACGGAAGATTCCGTGGACCTATATATATATATATATTTAGCCGTCATGTTAAGAATGTAAATTATTTGAATTAATAAGGGGAAGTTTGTTGAAATGTTCGCGATTATGGCCAGATAATTGTTTTCCATTGATTTGTGACTAATAAACTTTTGAGCTGCAAAAAAACCCAGTTTCCTTTAACGAAGCTATCCATTTGATTTTTATGGAGGGGGGGGGGATAAAATTTGAAAAAATAGGCAGGGCAGGAGTTTTGAACTTGCAAAAAAAAATAAGACACTTTTGGTAAAAAAGTCGGGATAAACTAAAAAAAAAAGGCAGGACCAGAGACATATAATACAATGTATTATATGTCTCTGGCAGGACCGAACACAGTGAAAAATAAAAAGGCAGGACAGAGATTACAGCTAAAAAAAAGGCAGGACAAAATTTACATCCTAGCCCCCCCCCCCCCCCACCCCATAAAAATCAAATGGTAGCTACATTATTTGATTTTTATGGGGAGGCTAGGATGAAAAATTTTGTCCTGCCTTTTTTTTTTAGTTGTAATCTCTGTCCTGTATTTTTATTTTTCAGTCTATTTGGTCCTGCCTTTTTTATTTCTTAGCTTATCCTGACTTTTTTACAATAATTGTCATCCTGCCATTTTTTTTTGGCCAAGTTACTCATCCTGCCTTTTTTTTTAACTCAAAATCCTGTCCTGCCTTTTTTTTCAAATTTCATCCTAGCCCCCCCCCCCCCCCCCCCCTAAAAATCAAATGGTAGCTCCCTAAAGCAATTTTTAAAAATCCATATTGCAAAGACACACAAAAAAAAGAAAAACCTAAAAAAAGTATGGATGTCAAATGATTGCTTACTCCTTAGAAAAGTGCGTTCCCTTGGAAATAAATTAGGTAAAGCCCCTACCGGTAATTATGATTGACTTATTGCAACTGTAAAAGAGAGTACAATAAATTGAAAAATAAATTAAAAAAGTATTTTTTTCATTCCTTAATAAAACAAATAAATGAGATAAACCCAAAGAACACCAAAAAATTTTGGGGAAGCATTAATAATTACAAAAAAAAGAATAATAATTGTGAGCCTGCTATTTCTGCCAAAGAATGGGAGATTCACTATAGAAATTTGCTTGCTTCAAGTAATAATGATACAACTGATACAAATCAAAATATAGAGAACAAAAATCACAACTTTTCTAATACATCCCTTAATGTCCCTATTACACGTAAAGAAATCAAAGACTGTATTAAGAAGTTAAAAAAGGGAAAATCTGGAGGTCCTGATTTGATAATTAATGAATTTCTAAAGGTGTGGTCAAACACTCTAGTTTTACTTTTGACCAAACTTTTTAATAAGATACTTAACTCAGAAAAATTCCCCAAAATTTGGAACATTTCTCTATTGACATCAATTTATAAATCTGGTGACCCATCTGATTGTGGGAACTATAGAGGTATAAGCATAACAAGCTGTCTTGGTAAAGTCTTTACATCCATTTTACAAAAACGACTTGGTGATTTTCTTGAAACACATAATTTATTATTTTCAAATCAAGGTGGTTTTAGAAAAAAATTACAGAACTGTAGATCATGTCTTTATTTTAAAAACAATAATAAACAAATATTTGTTTAAATGTAAAAAGAAACTATATGTGTGTTTTGTAGATTTTAAAAAGGCTTTTGACAGTGTCTGGAGATCAGCTATGTTCTTAAAATTACAAAATAAAGAAATACAAGGCAAATTTTATAATATACTGCATGACATGTACTCTAATACCTTATATTCATGTAAATATCAAAATATGTTTACCAAGCCTTTTCTTGATAATCAGGGTGTCAAACAAGGTGACAGTTTAAGTCCAACTTTATTTACTGTAAATTCAGAAATTATTGCGAGGTTTTGATTATTGCGAAAAATGCGACAGACTTGTAAACGCAATAATTTTAACTCGCATTTTAAAATCATTGATATGAATTAAACAGGATTTTTCTCAAAATCATTATAATTAAAATCGCATTTAAGTCTAAAATGACAAAATCGCAATAATAAATGCACGCAATAATTTCTGAATTTACAGTAATTTATTTGTTGATGACATAGAAAAATACTTAGATACAAACTTAACTAGTGCAGTAAACTTAAATGGTCAAAAAGTGAACCATTTATTGTATGCTGATGATTTATTATTGACAGTGATTGATATCGGAATATGCAGATGGTCTCCAGAACTCTCTTGATTCTTTACAAAAACATAGTACTGAATGGAAACTGGACTTGAACCCAAGGCTTCCAAAAAATATTTGAGCCAGCCGGACATTTCATATCTAATCCTGATTTTAATCCCATAAGACTTAGTCACAAAAGGCAATTATGGTAATCAGATGGCCATTCCAATGATTGACATAACATTAAAAAAAACGATTTTAAACTTTACTTTGATATGATATGAATTTGATGTACGGATGTTACTGTTAATTGGCAGTTCATCATTCAAAGTGTGCACATCAGCGTGCTCATATCTGCCTTAGACTTTTTATTTGTGCAAAATGACATTGTCAAAAACTTTACTTTCGTTTCACATTGTTCTAACTGGAGAGGTCAACCGGATGTTGACTTGACAATGGTAAAACATGGACCATAAACGGATACGTAAAATCCGTGTACGTTTACAAAGCACGACTGAGTGAAGAAGGTCTTTCCACGTTATTTCTTCATCAAAATACTTGAAACGAACGTTAGATACATGTTTCAATGATAATTTTAGCATTTTTGAAGAAATGTAGGATGCATAATTAAATTTCCCACCTGTGCACATGCGCACGTGTTCTAGTTCATACGACGTAGTTCTGACGATTTTTCATTTAAAACCTTTTTAAATTTTTCATCAAATCATGTTGATAAACTAATTTCTAATAATTTTAATCTTTTGGACTAAATCAATTAGAAACAAACCGCTGAAAAGTAAGAAAAAAATTGTGAATAAACCGATCAATTTATACGATGTCCGGTACTGAACATAGATCACCTGTCACCTGAACGGGTAGATTTCAGCTGTCCAACTACTAATTAGCCTTGATTAAAATTAGAAAGTATTGAAGTAGGTGTTGTTTTGATAGTAATTAATCATCATGTCACATTTATGACCGGAAATGTGATGATGTTAAAGGCATAAGGTTGGGTAAAAAAGAACGTGAATTATGTAAAAATGACCGAAAAAGCCTTGAAAACTAAAAAGTATATGACCGTTTCATGCTTTGACCAGCCGGTCTTTTACCGGACATTATACAAATGACCGGAATATATGACCGTTTTGGAAGCCCTGCTTGAACCTTAAGAAAACAAAAATTATAATTTTCTCTAAAACTAAAAGTAAATTAAAAAAACGTTTACTTTTATTACAGTTCTAATGCAATTGAAATTGTTGATTGTTATAAATACTTAGGAGTTGATTTTCATAGCTCTGGAAAATTTATACAAGCAGTGTCAAGCCTCTTAGATAAAGCTAAAACAGCATATTTTGCATTGAAGTCAAAACTACCATATAGTGAAAATTTGTCTGTTAAGACTTGGCTCCAGCTTTTTAATTCAATGATAACTCCTATTTTAACTTATGGATCAGAAGTATGGTTATCAGAATTCAAACCAAATTTTGAAGCATTTATAGACAAAAGTAAATTAGACAAAACACAAAACTCCATATTTAAAAACATACTTGTGGTTCATGGAAAGTCTTCCAATCTAGCAGTGCGGTGTGAATTAGGCACTTTACCCATTCGCATTAAATGTTATCAACTTATGTATAAATATTATGAGCGTCTCAGTGATATTGGTGAACGGTCTGGTGGTCCGCATGAAATTTTCAAGGCTGCTTTTGAAGTGGACAAAACTCTCACAAATAGAGAAAATTCATGGTCTTATAAACTATCTGAATTAATGAAATATATTGCAAAAAATAGCATTGTAATAGTAATTTCAAACAGAAACTAGAAGATTTCTACAAAAATAAAATTATATTTGAACTTTCTAAAATAAAAGATGGACACTGTGGTAAACTTTTATTTTTTAGTAAAATTTAAACAACAAGAATATTTAAATTTTAATATTCCTAAATACATTTTGTACCTTTAACCCTTTCCTCCATAATGACGCCTTTTGACGCCACCCCCCTTACTCAATAATGACGCCTTTTGACGCCTTTGTAGTACCTCAGTTGAAACACTTTGAATACAAAGTGTCTGCAGTTGACTTAATAAAATTGGTATCCATTATGAAAAGGAATATCATAGGAATATATATAGATCCGACTCAAATTTATTTGATGAAATAGTTGTTTTTCGCAATGCCTTAATACTTTAAAGCATATGTTCAGCATTTTATCAAAAAAATCCTATGCGAATCAAGTATGCAAAAAAAAAAAAAATTCAATGGAGGAAACTCACTAAATTAAGAATAATGCACACTCATTAGCGATAGAAACTGGGAGGTATGCAAGACCAAAAATACCATCTAATGAGAGATTTTGTAAATTTTGCACAGGAAAAATTGAAAATGTGATTCATTTCTTGACTGAATGTCTGCAATATAACAAAATTAGATCTAAATATAAAATTAATGATATAAATTTAAATAATTTGGATGAAAATTTTACCAAAATGTTAAATCCTATGTCTGAAAAGGAATTAAAATCTATTTGTATGTATAATGAAGAAGCTCTTGATTTGAGAGACCACCATACCGTTTCATCAGATAATAATCCTTGACAGTAGTTTGTCCATATACATATATATATATAAATATCTTATATTGTGTGTTTTAAGTAAATATATGAAAATCTAGAATAATACTGAAATATAAGTCTATGGTATCAATATCAGTTTATGATGTATTTGTATACATAGAATTGGCTTGACTTGTTCCATGAATCGTTATTTCATTTGTGTGTTGTTTTAATATTATTTATTATCTGTATATATTATTTATTATCTGTATTTGGATCACGCCTCTATTGAGCTCTTTCCAATAAAATATTGAATTGAATTGAATAAACAGGAATCTCGGGAGGGGGCACTTCCTATACATATAAGGTGTCAGCTGGGAACAGTATATTTAATACATGTACACATGTTCCCAATGCATAGTCGGATCCTTGGCCACCCCCCCCCCCTTTCGTGGGAAAAAATTGGTTTATCAGAGGCGGATTTATCATTTAGGAGGGGGCCTTCCCCCCCCTTTTTTGGGAAAAATTTGGTTGCTTATATAGGAAATCACTGAAGCATGACTGGAGCGGCCCCCTCTTAGGTCAGTCAGTGGGCCCCACTTATGAAAATTTTTGGATCCGCCACTGTTTATATATAGGGAATCATTGAAGCATGACTGTAGCTTAAATTTCACATTATTATACAGTTTTCTATCAGAAGCTTTATTTTGCATACCAATTGCTAATATATATTTAGTGTGAATTAATTTGCTAGATATGTTCAAAAATTTATATTGTCCGAAATGTTTTAGTTCTTGTTTAATTTCAAAAACTTTATCTACTAGCAAATGAGAACTGGCAGAAGAAGTTATGTTAGATTTGTGAAGCTCTTGGCAGCATTTATAAGCATCTTTCAATAGACTGATAAAATTGAGAATGGAAATGGGGAATGTGTCAAAGAGACAACAACCCGACCAAATAAAAAACAACAGCAGAAGGTCACCAACAGGTCTTCAATGTAGCGAGAAATTCCTGCACCCGGAGGCGTCCTTCAGCTGGCCCCTAAACAAATATATACTAGGTCAGTGATAATGAACGCCATACTAATTTCCAAATTGTACACAAGAAACTAATATAAAAATAATACAAGACTAACAAAGGCCAGAGGCTCCTGACTTGGGACAGGCGCAAAAATGCGGCGGGGTTAAACATGTTTGTGAGATCTCAACCCTCCCCCTATACCTCTAACCAATGTAGAAAAATAAACGCATAACAATACGTACATTAAAATTCAGTTCAAGAGAAGTCCGAGTCTGATGTCAGAAGATGTAACCAAAGAAAATAAACAAAATGACAATAATACATAAATAACAACAGACTACTAGCAGTTAACTGACATGCCAGCTCCAGACTTCAATTAAACTGACTGAAAGATTATGATTTCAACATATGAATTCAGTTGTAAGATTTTCAAATCTATACCAGTATTTTACAATTGACTTTACAATATCATAATGTAAGGGGAAAAGACTGAAGTGGGACCCCCTCTTGGGCAGTCTATGGGCCCCCTCTTATGAAAATTTCTAGATCCGCCATTGTTTTCTAGTTTAAAAATATGTGAATAGGTGTTGAAAATATTAAGAAATATATTAAGTCAACAAATTAAAAAGAAAATGTGGTACACTGTATGATTGCCAATGAGACAACTCACTATTATGTTTCTAGATAGGCAGAATCAGGTGGCCCGGTCTGACAACACCTTTTGTTAGCAAAATTTAGTTGATTGTATAGGGAATGACTCAAGTAGGGACCCCCTCTTAGGCAGTAAAAGGGCCCCCTCTAATGAAAATTTCTAGATCCACCATTGATTTCTAGTTTAAAAATATGTGAATAGGTGTTGAAATATTCAGAATATTAAGTCAATAAATTAAAAAGAAAATATGGTATACTGTATGATTGCCAATGAGACAAATCTTGTCTCTAGACAATAGACACAATTACATTAGAAATTAACAACTTTAGGTCACTGTATGGCCTGCAACAATGATAAAACCAGAAACTACTATAAGTTACAATAAGGAGGCTTGAGGGTACATGTATAAAAATTTAAGAGAAAAATAAACATTTATTTTTTCATTACAAAGGAGTAGATTCAGTAAGACCCCTTTTTGGCCACAAAATATAGCAGTTTTACAAAATTGTGAAAATGTAATCCTTAAGCTATTTATTGGAAAGTAGCATGCTTCTGCTAAATAAATATAGGATGTTTTTGACAATACAATGCATATATCAGGTACTACATGTAGCATCATTAAGTTATGCTAAATTACTCAAATCTTCAAAATTTTAGATTTTTTGGTAAATTTTAGACGGTTTCTGTCTTAAATGAAAGTGTAAATTTTCCCCTTACATTATGATATTGTAATTATTCGTGTTCATTTATAATATTGAAATGTTAATTATACCCCATGCAACGAGTTGCGGAGGGTATATTAATGTTTTTGACCTGTTCGTCTGTCCGTCAGTCCTGTTTTTTGTCATCACAACTCCTTTCAAACCATGCATCAGAATTTCATGAAACCTTTTCAGATAATAAGGACATACTATGTAGTTGTGCATATTGACGGGAAATTGCGATTCAATTTTTTTTCTCGGAGTTACGCCCCTTTGAACTTATTTACTTTAATGTACTACTGCAACAGTTTGTCATCGCAACTCCTCTCAAACCACACAACAGAATTTCACGAAACCTTTTCAGATAATAAGGACATACTATGTAGTTGTGCATATCGACGGGAAATTGCGATTCAATTTATTTTCTAGGAGTTACGCCCCTTTGAACTTATTTACTTTAATGTACTACTGCAACAGTTTGTCATCGCAACTCCTCTCAAACCACACAACAGAATTTCATGAAACCTTTTCAGATAATAAGGACATACTATGTAGTTGTGCATATTCGACGGGAAATTGCGATTCAATTTATTTTCTAGGAGTTACGCCCCTTTGAACTTATTTACTTTAATGTACTACTGCAACAGTTTGTCATCTCATCTACTCTCAAACCACACAACAAAATTTCATGAAACCTTTTCAGAAATAAGGACATACTATGTAGTTGTGCATATCAACGGGAAATTGCGATTCAATTTTTTTCCTAGGAGTTACGCCCCTTTGAACTTATTTACTTCAATGTTTTACTGCAACAGTTTGTTATGGCAACTCCTCTCAAACCATACAACAGAATTTCATGAAACCTTTTCAGATATTAAGGACATACGATGTAGTTCTGCATATCGACGGGAAATTGTGATTCAATTTTTTTTCTAGGAGTTACGCCCCTTTGAACTTATTTGCTTCAATGTACTTCTGCAACAGTTTGTCATCTCAACTCCTCTGAAACCACACAACAGAATTGCATGAAATTTTGTAGATAATAAGGACATACTATTTAGATGTGCATATTGGCAGGAAATTAATTTTTCTTATACAATTTTTTTTTCTTACACTAATTTAATTTCTCCAATGACAATGTGGGGACGTGGGGTATGTGAGTGTGCTCACTAAGGTTCTTTAATTTTATTTAATGATAATACATAATATATATATACATGTAAAGGTTGATGAACACAGATGCGGCCACTTTCATTTTTTGACAAAAACCATCAGAAAAGTGACATTTTTTGGCAAATTCAATAGATTTTTCATACGAAAGCTTGAATCTGAGCGTTTTTAATGACTAAGTCAGTCAAAATCTTTCACATTAACTAATTGAATCAATTGAAATAGACAGTTAAGAGTTTAAAAAGTGTCCAAAATCTTTCGTTAGATGAATTTGAAATTTGAGGCCAAAATCGGAACCTTACCTACTTCTTTTATTTGTTACCTTAAGTAGTTGTTACTTTAGTTTAAACATATTTATTTATAGTGGATTGGGAAACAAGTTTTACAACTTATATCAATCCCTTTCCACTTTGCGGGTGCGAGTGCTGCCTTGTAGCGGCATTAGCCTACTCTTTTTCGAAATCTACAAGGGTGTCTTTAACGTGCAAGAGTTGTTACTTTATCATATGGTACAAAAATAATTTAAAAAAATCAATTTTTGATGGCCTCAGATGAATTGTAAAATGTAGATATCATTAAAATTGCTCAAAATTATCTCCCTTTGGTATAAAAATGCCATTTTTGGAACTCATCCGTGACCTCTTTTTTTATTATTATTTTCAATTAAGCTGTTCTTAAACTAAACTATTGTAAAATTTGAGCGATTTCTGTAATTAAGTTCTCTTATTTCGGTATTACATGTACCTCTATTTCTGCTATTAGTTCAACAGAAAAAAGGTACCTTTACAAAAATGTATGCTTCTTTCGAAGGCAGGTTGTGAACGGTGACCCCATTTTTTTTTATTAAGTATAAGATTGAAGTACGTTTATCATTTTTACAGAAACAATTTTTCCTTGTAGATGTTGGAGATACATTCATACAAATGATGTTGAAGAAACAAAGAGAAAAGGAACTTGGACTGTACCAGTTTGTTTGCAGCTTCTAAGGTGAAGTATACTTATTTAAATGTTTTGTAAAAATAAGAAGATCTGGTATGATTGTAAATGAAACAACTCTCCATGAGAGACCAGTGAGACAAAAATTAACAACCATAGGTAACTGTACATCCTTCAACAATGAGCTATACAACATCAAGGACTTGAAATTACCAATGAACAACTTAGGGCCTGATTTATTAACAAAACATTGAACGATAAACTGTTATGATATACAGCAACAAACTACTGAATTACAAGCTCCTGAATTGAGACAGACAAAAAATGACAGACACATGGAGTTTGTAAAACATTAAAAATGGTTGCTGGCACGAAACCCTCCTTCTAACCTATGACAGTGGTGCAACATTCCAACTAGCAAACTATATAAACCATTTGAAAAGGGCTTAATTCTAAGATCAATACAAAGTCAAAGCACAATAAAAAATCCTAAAACAAAAACACATGAAATACAAATCTGAGATTTATAGCAGTTACTGAAAGCATGTTCTAATAATCAATATTTTATCCTTGTCCTTACACAATGGGCTGAATTTCTCTTAAGGGCATACCGTACAGTTTTGATCCTGTATTTACAAGTTCGTGAAAATTTGCATAGGCTATTTTTTACCTGATTAAATCAAATATGTAATAAAAAATATACCTTCATGTGCTACTTTTTGAGAAAAATGAGGTCGAAATTTTGTATATTTGCTCAAAATTCAGATATGTGGCGGTATTTTCTTTTTTCGAAGAAAAGACATAATTTTTTTGTTATAAAAGATAAACACAAATTGTTTTTAGCTCACCTGGCCTAAAAGGCCAAGTGAGCTTTTCTCATCACTTGGCGTCCGTCGTCAGTCGTCGTTAACTTTTACAAAAATCTTCTCCTCTGAAACTACTGGGCCAAATTAAAGCAAACTTGGCCACAATCATCATTGATGTATCTAGTTTAAAATTTGTGTTTTTTTACCCGGCCAACCAACCAAGATGTCCGCCATGGCTAAAAATAGAACATAGGGGTAAAATGCAGTTTTTGGCTTATAACTCAAAAACCAAAGCATTTAGAGCAAATCTGACATGGGGTAAATTGTTAATCAGGTCAAGATCTATCTGCCCTGAAATTTTCAGATGAATCAGACAACCCATTGTTGGGTTGCTGCCCCTAAATTGGTAATATTAAGGAAATTTTACTGTTTTTGGTTATTATCTTGAATATTATTATAGATGGAGATAAACTGTAAACAACAATAATGTTCAACAAAGTAAGATTTACAAATAAGTCAACACGACCAAGATGGTCAGTTGACCCCTTTAGGAGTTATTGCCCTTTATAGTCAATTTTTAACCATTTTTCGTAAATCTCCATGATCTTTTACAAATATCTTCTTCTCTGAAACTACTGGGCCAAATTAAACCAAACTTGGCCACAATCATCATTTAAGTATATAGTTTAAAATTTGTGTTTTTTTACCCGGCCAACCAACCAAGATGTCCGCCATGGCTAAAAATAGAACATAGGGGTAAAATGCAGTTTTTGGCTTATAACTCAAAAACCAAAGCATTTAGAGCAAATCTGACATGGGGTAAATTGTTAATCAGGTCAAGATCTATCTGCCCTGAAATTTTCAGATGAATCAGACAACCCATTGTTGGGTTGCTGCCCCTAAATTGGTAATTTTAAGGAAATTTTACTGTTTTTGGTTATTATCTTGAATATTATTATAGATGGAGATAAACTGTAAACAACAATAATGTTCAAAAAAGTAAGATTTACAAATAAGTCAACACGACCAAGATGGTCAGTTGACCCCTTTAGGAGTTATTGCCCTTTATAGTCAATTTTTAACCATTTTTCGTAAATCTCCATGATCTTTTACAAAAATCTTCTTCTCTGAAACTACTGGGCCAAATTAAACCAAACTTAGCCACAATCATCATTTAAGTATATAGTTTAAAATTTGTGTTTTTTGACCCGGCCAACCAACCAAGATGGCCGCCATGGCTAAAAATAGAACATAGGGGTAAAATGCAGTTTTTGGCTTATAACTCAAAAACCAAAGCATTTAGAGCAAATCTGACAAGTTGTAAAATTATTTATCAGGTCAAGATCTATCTGCCCTGAAATTTAAAGATGAATGGGACAACCTGTTGTTGGGTTGCTGCCCCTGAATTGGTAATTTTAAGGAAATTTTGCTGTTTTTGGATATTATCTTGAATATTATTATGGATAGAGATAAACTGTAAACAGCAAAAATGTTCAGCAAAATAAGATTTACAAATAAGTCAACAGGACCAAAATGGTCAGTTGACCCCTTTAGGAGTTATTGCCCTTTATAGTCAATTTTTAACCATTTTTCGTAAATCTTAGTTAACTTTTACAAAAATCTTCTCCTCTGAAACTACTGGGCCAAATTTTACCAAACACAGCCAGAATCATTATTAGGCTATCTAGTTTAAAAATTGTGTTTTGTGACCGGGCAAACCAATTAAGATGGCTGCTACGGCAAAAAATAGAACATAGGGGTAAAATGCAGTTTTTGGCTTATAACTCAAAAAACCAAAGCATTTAGAGCAAATCTGACATGGGGTTTAATTATTATTCAGGTCAAGATCTATCTGCCCTGAATTTTTTCAGATGAATCGGACAACCAGTTGTTAGGTTGCTGCCCTTGAATTGGTAATTTTAAGGAAATTTTGCTGTTTTTGGTTATTATCTTGAATATTATTATAGAGATAAACTGTAAACAGCAATATTGTTCAGCTGAGTAAGATTTACAATTAAGTCAATATGACCAAAATGGTCAATTGACCTCATAAGGAGTTATTGCCCTTTATAGTCAATTTGTAACCATTTTTCTTAAAATTTGTAAATTTTCACTATAATTTTCCACTGAAACTAACTGGACGTAGTTCATTACAGATACAGATAATTGTAAGCAGCAAGAATGTTTAGTAAAGTAAGATCTACAAACACATCACTATCACCAAAACACAATTTTGTCATGAATCCATCTGTGTCCTTTGTTTAATATTCACATAGACCAAGGTGAGCGACACTAGTTTGTTAAAGTCATATGAAACGAGTGAGTGGTGAAAAATAATGTTTGTCCAATTCTTGAACCAATGGATGTATACATTCATAAACTTAGTCCTATGTGCAGGATTTTATCATTATTTTTCGCAAATATATCATATATTAATCGCCATTTTTTTTCTCTCTCTGTTTGTTATGATTGAACAAATATGGCTGCTCATTAAATGCCGTGATTTGAAGCCGAGTTTAACCAATTGTCACCTTATAGTAAACAAATCACAAAAAGCATGGGTATTGAGCACGTGTTTAACATGTATAATCAGATATTTGTTTATTTCAATGACAGATCCATGCGTATTGTGGTCACCAGATTTTTACGAGGAGGGTTACGCTCGGGTCACTATGCATACTGAAAATATGTCGGCAAATTGCTTGCTGGCAGCAAGCAATTAAAAATAAGTACTCTTCTTCTAAATGTGGACAAATTAAAGAATTTTCATCAGAAAAAAGTATATGTACATAAGTTGTTTAATGAAAACTAACCATTTAGTTATAAAAAACATATGCATATTTTTTTTTAATTTGAGGTTTCTTATGATTTTAAATAATCGGTAATTTCTGTATTTTATAAGTATCCTAAAAAATTATGCATTTTTTATTCCGAAATAACTCGTATTTATCAAATGTTCATGAATTGAGGAAAAATATGTCATTTTTGGCTTTATGTTTATCAAAATAAAAAAAAATCCTTTATTTAAAGTTTTATCAAATATGGGTCACATAATCTCCCTGCAAATTGAAAGTCAAACAAATTGCTGTTTTGAAAAATGGGGTTCCATGAACTCGTTTTCAAATAAATTCAGTTTGAATGATAAAAATCAGTCGAAAAATGCATTTTTCTCTGGTATGTTAAAGTTTGATGTCACGAAAATAACATTTTGCATTAGCAACGTCATTACCTCCTCTGTAACTGTATCGTATGCCCTTAAAAGCTAACCTTGACCTATAAATGAATGATTATAGCCATCACTTGATGTCATCTAAACAAATAACATATAGATGGAGAGAAATTTTAGTTTAAGTCGCAAAAATGATCAACAAGAAAAGATCATCAAATAAGTATCATGAATGGTTGAAATTGTCAGTCAACTCCTAATTATTTAATAAATTAGCCACAGAGTTTTTTGTAAGGTCTAGTTTTAATTAGAATTTTATTGTAGATAAAGGAGGTAAATTTCCTCTGTTGACAAAAAAATGGTTGAGGAGTCGGAAAGTTTGACTGAAGATTAAGGATATCAAATGAAGGTAAACATAAATTTAAAGTAATGTTTATATTTGTATTAATACATGTACCTCGAGTATGCATCAAATGTATTGGGTAAGATGGTAATAACTGTATGTGAAACAATAAAATTTGTTTAAAGTGGGCAGTACATGTATATTAAAACATACCATCAACATTAGCACAACTAAAAATGCAATCATAAAAGCATCTGCAAAGTTTCATAGAAATCTGTGAAAGTATGACACAGTATCCATGGTATCAGTTATTTGATGTCCATGTCATTCAAGGTGGATATTGTGTCATTGGCAATAGACAAATTTCCTATTTACATGTACCCACTTTAATCGGAACAAATTTGAGGGAAGTTAACTGTTTAATGCATATGCCATTATGTTTTCTATACATGACTAAATCATCAGAAAACAGTAAACCTTCCCCCAAAATTGCACCATTTATATTTTTGAATTTACTTCTTTCGGGTGTTTGTAGTGACAGAGTACCAAGATATCTTACCACAGAGAAGGTATTAAAACCTGTTGAAAAAACATAGATTCCGAGTCAAAAGTTGATAATGTGAAAATAGACTATTATACCACATCATCTTATTGTCGAGTCTGCAACTTTTGTTGCAGAAAGCTCGACATATGTATAATGTTCTGGGGGCCAGCAGCGGAGTTAGCTGAATTCTTAAAAGCTTTATATTTTAGAAGGATGAAGACCTGGATGCTTCATACTTTGAATATATACCAAAATGCCTCAGGTTACCAAGTTTCTCTCAGTCACATGTCTAATGTCCTTGACCTAATTTTCATGGTTGAGTGTCTACTTGAAAAAAAAGTTAAGATTTTTATACGACTGCAAAAATTCAAAATTTTGGTCGTATATTGGTATGAGGTTGGCGTCGTCGTTGTCATCCGAAGACATTTGGTTTTCACACTATAACTAGTATAAGTAAATAGAAACCTATTAAATTTAAACACAAGGTTAAAGACTAGAAAAGGAAGTTTCAAATTGATTTTGGGAGTTTTGGTCCCAACAGATTAGGAGTTAGGGGCCAAAAAGGGCCCAAATAAGCATTTTTCTTGGTTTTTGCACAATAACTTTAATAGTATAAGTGAATAGAAATCTATGAAATTTTAACACAAAGTTTATGACCACAAAAGGAAGGTTGTTATTGATTTTGGGAGTTTTGGTCCCAAACAGTTAAGGAATGAGGGTCCAAAGGGTCCAAAATTAAACTTTGTTTGATTTCATCAAAAAATGAATTATTTGGGTTCTTGTATATATGTCAAATCTAACCATGTATTTAGGGTGCAATCAACAGTTTTTTTCTATGACGTCATATTTTGAGGGACCATCTATAATTGACCCTTAGTGGTGTTAATGTTAATGACGATACTTGTATAAAACTAAGTATCACTAGAATCAGAATTTTCTCTAGTTTATAATGAAATAAAAATAAATTGTACTTTTAATAGTACCAAAAAGTTTTATCCAGAGACAATGGGAAAAACATTGCCTAATCTATGCATAAAAAACATGAAATCAGGCCATGTGCACACCCATGCAGACATGATACATGCACATTTTTCATATTCAAAACAGTATGAATTTCACAGGTTTTTACCTGGTCTTTCTAAAAATTTATGCTTCAGGCTACGTTCGCCTGCTTCGAAAAGAGATACAGTGGGTGCAAATAAGTTTTGCACTTTTCACTGCCAAAAAAACAGGATGTTTACAGTTTGTCTCCCCTTAAAACATGTGTATTTAATCTAATTTTTAAAAATTATTTTAATCATTCAACCTGTTTTAATTGAAGCTAATTAACTTAATTTTACAATTAAATATAAAAAACATGATACTTTTTTACCAATTATGTTGATAAAAAGGGACTTCCCTCCAAGTCTATTTTTAGTCGGGGGAATTACCCCTAGTTTTTTATTCGAAACTGTTTATAGCACCCTTAGATTTTTAATTTTTGGTCCTGTTTTCATATTGGTCTACATTAAGGTACAAAGGGTCCAAAATTAAACTTTGTTTGATTTTAACAAAAGTTGAATTCTTGGACTTCTTTGATGCTGAATCTAAACATGTACTTAGATTTTTGATTATGGACTTGGTCCAAATCGGGGTTCAAATTAAACTTTGTTTGATTTCAACAAAAATGGGGTTCTTTAATATGCTGAATCTAACCGTGTATTTAGAATTTTAATATTTGGGCCTGGTTATCAAATTGATCCACATTGACATGCTTGAGGTCTAAAGGGACTAAAATTGCACATTATTTGATTTCATCAAAAATTGAATTCTTGGGGTTCTATGATCATGATGATATGCTGAATCTAACCATGTATTTATATTTTGGATATTTGACCATAATAGGTAAATGTCCAATTTAAAATTTATAAGTTTTTTTCTCGCCTTGACGGAGTAAAAAAATGAGACATAGGTATGGTGTTCCCCGCGGCGGCAGCATCAACAATGTATTAGTTTGTGATTAGGTCAATTTATGGTGAACCACTAGTGGTAGGTCAATGATATTTGGTATGCAGTTGTATAAGCATTGGCATATCTCATTTTCATGGAGATTTTTTGACTCCGCCTCCTTAGTCATGGTCTATAGACTTTGATAATTTTGCTAAGTTAATATGTATTAGTTTGTGATAAGGTCAGTTCAAGGGGAACCATTAGTGGTAGGCCAATGTTAATTGGTGTTCAGTTTTATAAACATTAGCACACCTCATTTCCATGGAGAATATTTGGCCCTGCCCCCTCAGTCATGGTCTATTGACTGAAACTTTTGCTTAGTTTACATGTATTAGTTTGTGATAATATCAGTTTAAGATGAACTGCTAATGTTAAGTCAATGATATTTGGTATGCAAATTTATTGTCATTTGAAAGTGTTTTTTTCATGGAGATTATATAGCCCCACCCCTGATCATGGTTCATTGACTTTGAAACTTTTACATAGTTTAAAAGTTAATGTTTGTGTTTAGGTTCGTTTAAAGGGAACTACTTATTATGAGTCAATGGTAATTGGTATGCAGTTGTATTATATTTATCATTGGCACATCTCATTCCATGGAGATTGTTTAGCCATGTACCTTCAGTCATTGTTCATAGACTTTGAATATTTGCATAACTTACATGTTAAAATATTGCTATTTAATTTCAACATTGCATTATCAAAATTACATGAATATTTGCATAACTTACATGTTAAAATATTGCTATTTAATTTCAACATTGCATAATCAAAATTACAAAAAGGGGATACATATCTCTGTGATAACAGTTTATTAAGTGTAAGTTCTTAGACCACATCCATTCTGTGTCAGAAACCTATCTTGTGTCAACTATTTAATCACAATCCAAATTCAGAGCTGTATCAAGCTTAAATGTTGTGTCCATACTTGCCCCAACTGTTCAGGGTTCGACCTCTGTGGTCCTATAAAGCTGTGCCCTGCGGAGCATCTGGTTTGTAAAGTGAAATTCTCTCTTATTATAAGTAATAGGATAACTATATTTGGTATGTGAGTACCTTGCAAGGTCCTCATGGCTGTCATACAGTTTTCACTTGACCTTGACCTCCTTTCATGGATCAGTGAACATGTTAAGTTTTGGTGACCGTCAAGTCCATATCTCAGATACTAAAAGCAATATGTCTAGTATATTTGGTGTATGGAGGACTATAAGGTGTACATGTCCAACTGGCAGGTGTCATCTGACCTTGACCTCATTTCCATGGTTCAGTGATTATAGTTGAGTTTTTGTGGTTTTTTTTCTGTTTTTCATATACTATTTGCAATAGGTCTAATATATTTGGTGTATGGAAATAATAACAGAATGATTGTTAGGTGTACATTTCTAGCTGGTATGTGTCATCTGCCCTTGACCTCATTTTCATGGTCAGTGGTCAAAGTTAAGTTTTTGAGTTTTTGTCTTTTTATCTAATAATATATGCAATAAGTCTACTGCTATAATAACTATATTAGGTGTATGGAAATATATTAGTTGTATGGAAGAATTATTAGCTGTATAGATGTGTGCCTTGTATGGTTCATCTCACCTTGCCTGTCCTTGGCCTCATTTTCATGGTTTAGTGGTCAATTTTTAGTTTTTTAGGTTAATGTTAAGGTTATGTTTCAATTGTAATAAAGCTTTATTTTAAGGACTACAAAAGAAGGCGAGACATTTCAGCGTGTGCACTCTTTGTTTTATATTAAACCCTAGAAAGAAGCTACAGATTAATGTTAACTGCAAAAATACTAAAATCCTTTATTAATTAGATCATGTAGATACAGGAAATGAAAATATTTTGAATTTTTTTATCATAAAAATGGTAATGCTTATATATTCAAGTTTCACTAAATTCCAAGAAGGGTTTCCACAAATAACAATGACTGATTTTCAAAATGATCATCATGTAAAAATGAAGAGATGTGCTAAGATTGCCCATGAAAACTATCTTTATGAACAATGACAGTTCAGTGGTTTGCTTTCAGCCTTTAGCAAAAATAATTACCATATATATTGTAATAAGCTATAAATAAAAGCCCCCCATTGTAAAATGTTAAACAATTAAAAAGTAAAAAACAGCGTCCTGATCTTTATAAGTTCGAAGAATAAAATTGAGTCATATTATGGTATGATGTTGTTGTTAGCGATGTATGTCGACACATATGGTTTCCGGATAATTATATAGTTTAAGCGATTGGATATCCATGAAATTTTACACATGGTTTAATACCAAAAAGGAAGGTTGGGTTGATTTTTGGGGTGATGGTACCAACAGTTTAGAAATTAGGGGCAAAAAAGAAGCATTTTTGTAGTTTCCAGACATTAACTTGTGTGCCAGTGTACTAATCTCTCTGAAATTGTTCTTCAAGGTTCCATATCACAAAGGGTAGACTGGAATTGTTTAAAGGGGTAATTGCCTCAAACGTTCAGGAAATAGGGGGTCAAAAACAAGCATTTTTCTAATTTCCAGACAATATTTTGTGTTTAAGTGTATGGATTTCTTTAAAATTGTACTGCAAAGTACCATACCACAAAGGAAAAGGATGGGATTAAGTTTTGGGGTAATTACTGAAAGGGGGTTGAAAAAAATTGGGGGAGGGGGGATTTTTTTTCTCATAATTTTGATCAAAATCCAAATACAGACAGTCTATCAAGCTTGAATATTGTGTCCAAACATGCACCAACTGGTCAGTCAAATAACAAGGCTGCGCTGCACATCATTTTCTTAATCATATTAATCTGACATGTTAAAGTTTGTACATTATGAAGTTACTAACCTGTTGATTTTGTGTATTTCAGATTATTATTGAAAAAAGAGCACTTTGAAGTACTAGGAGAATTTGAAAACATCTTGGTGAAATAGTCTGACTGATTATGACAGAACATCAAAAGAAATGACGAAAAATTACACATCTTATCAAAATAGTACTACTAGAAACTAAAAGCTACTTGCAATTTTCACTGGTTTTGAGATCAGTAACAGTCTGACAAGGAAAGAATTTAATGAACATGATTATGATGCCTCTTGATAAATATAAAAACATATTGACTGTAAAATAATTACCAGTTACCAAGTATATCTGTTGTTTACAAAATTTGTTATTTGGAAATATCTGTTGAATGTTTTGAAATTAAAATGTGTTAACTTAAATGATTTAAGAATTGAAGTCTTTAAATGATACAAAAGCAAGGATACATGGAATGATTGCAATTGAGACAACTACTAGCCCATTATAATATGGCACTGATGTAAACAAGTACAGGTCACCTGAAGTCTTCAACAATAAGCAAAAGCCTTAATTTAAAGATTGTTATACATGGGCTTATTAAGTCCCAAGATAATGGTATCTACATCATTTGCTGTCAAATTTTTGTTTGTATGTTTCTGATGAAGGTTAATTAAAATAAGCCCAGCACACCTAATTTGTGAACTGTTTTCTTTTAATTTCAAAAGAGAAAGCTAATAGACAAATTTAAGCAAAAAAACAAAAAAAAAAGGAAATCCATTTAATATGGCAGACAGCAACCAAACACAACCAGTTGACATAATGAACATGTTTTTGAGTGCTCAAACTGCACTATAACATTAGACACAAAAACATCTTATATAATGCTGGATTACACAAAAGTGTTTAAATCATCTGCTCTTCTCTGGTGTTTAAAAATTGTACAGATTTGGTGTCACAATATCTCAGTAACATGGGTTAGAATTCCGGCATGGGAAGAACAAAAAAATTGCGAAAGCAAACTTACAGATCTTACATTTTTGGGTTGATGTTTTGACGACTTGCATGTACATGTACAATATATACAAAAAGTTAGCTGCTATTGAGACAAAGGCAAAAATCATAGTGCAACAAATAAAATTGAGAAAGGAAATGGTGAATATGTCAAAGCGACAACCACCCGACCATAGAGAAAACAACAGCCGAAGGCAACCAATGGGTCTTCAATGTAGCGAGAATTCCCGCACCCGTAGGTGTCCTTCAGCTGGCCCCTAAAATATGCATAATAGTACAGTGATAATGGATGTCATACTAAACTCTGAATTATACACAAGAAACTAAAATTTAAAATCATACAAGACTAACAAAGGCCAGAGGCTCCTGACTTGGGACAGGCGCAAAATTGCGGCGGGGTTAAACATGTTTATGAGATCTCAACCCTCTCCCTATACCTCTAGCCAATGTAGAAAAGTAAAAGAATAACAATACGCACATTAAAATTCAGTTCAAGAGAAGTCCGAGTCCGATGTTTAAAGATGTAACAAAAGAAATTAATAAAATGACAATAATACATAAATAACAACAGACTACTAGCAGTTAACTGACATGCCAGCTCCAGACCTCAATTAAACTGATAAAACATGTTTATTACAGATATAATAACAATAAACTAAAATAACACTTACCACTACTAAATGATTAGGAACTTTCAGGAACTAATTGCAGCTACTGTCCAGGTTATGTTAAACAAATTTTCAGCTCCAACTGATCTGTTCAGGGAAGAGTTTTTATCATTTAAATAAAATGTGAACACATTCTAATCTTTTGGCAGACGTGAATATTCTCATGTGGCATTTATACCTAAAAGCAAGGGTACCTATATCCGGTGGTGATAATACACAGTGATAATTAACCATTTTTTTCTTCTTTTTGTTTAATTTTGATAAAAAAAAATGGAATTTAAACTTTTTTCAGCATTTTGGAAAAAAATGATTTTGTAAATTTTTCATGTTTTTTTCGTTTATGTTATAAGAATTAAATTTAAAAATTTTTTTTTTTTTAAATATTCAATTATTTTTTTTTAATTTTTGAAAAATTTGATTTTTTTGAAATATTTTGCATTGATAAATTTTTTAAACTTTAAAAAAGTTAATTTTAGTTGCCTTCGTCCATGCAAGCATGGACTAAGTTAGCCTTGGTTGCCTTCGTCCATGCATGCATGGACTAAGTCTGTTGTGTTAGTCCATGCAAGCATGGACTAAGTTAGGGTTAGTTGTGTTAGTCCATGCATGCATGGACTAAGTTAACGTTAGTTACCTTCGTCCATGCATGCATGGAGTAAGCTTAGTTTCTAAGTTTTCATGTTTACAAATCATGAAAAGGTTAAGCCATACTATCAAGTTTTGCAATTTATTTCCTAAGGTAAGTTATAATGCACAATATGTATGTAAAACATAATTAATAGGTTGAATATGAAAAAAACCAACTAAACAGAAAAAAAAGGTAATTACATCAAATTAAAAAATAATTGAACTAACACCATGAAATTAAGAGGTAAGAAGAAATGGAGGTTTTCTAGAATTGATGTTGATTTCCAGTTTTATTTAATACCTTGTTGTAATCAGATTTTTGGCTGATTAATGATTACAATGATTACTTTGAAAATTGTAATCAATTACAGCTAATTAACGATTACAATTACAATTACCCCAAGTCTGCATCTGAGTACCATCAAGAGTATCCACCACATTATCATTTTATTCATATAATAAGTTTAAGGAGACAATTACCTGATGATGGATACAACGTATTCCATTGTTCAAGAAACACTACTTTCCCTTGGCCTCTGGGTGGTGTGTGCAGGTCTGAAAGTATTGCCTTATTTGATGGAGATGACAAATCGGATGGCAAATTAGGATGAACACTGTCAAAATACCTCCTTAGCGCAGTTGTTCCTACTCGGTAATTTAAGTAAACAATACGAAGAAAATTATCTTCTTCCTTAGTCATGTTAACCGCCATGACAACATAATCTTAGTAAATGTTCAAGTTATGTAGTGTAAGCCTATAATAAGTCTTTTTGCTCTGCCCTAATAATCATGATTTGACTGTTTATCACTGACTTCTGAAAATGAGATAACACAAAAGAATTAAGGTTTATTGTACACAAAGCGTTTATGTCCAACATTTAAAGTAGCTGTAACTATGCATGTATACTAGTATATAGTGTCTTTGTTCAAATATATGTATCAATTTGATTAAAAAGAGTAAAAACTTGAACCCATCTCATTAATGATATGTTTGTGCATTGTAAGAATAGCATGGTTGTAGCAGAGGGTTTGCTAAATATAATACTTATATATATTTATAGCAAGTATCATATTCCTTTTTAGTTGCTATATAATTTTGAAAAGACATATCTGTTTTTATATATTGAATAAAAATTGAGAGACTTTTTCAAACCATATATAAAGAAGTTGATAAATGGAAACTGTAAATTGCAGATTAAGACAACAAAAACGACGAATACCGTCCTTTCTTTTCCGAACCTTAAAGTCGTTCTATACAACTAAACCATCGTACCTAGAGTAAAGGTTGAAACCCTATGTCGTGAAAACAATTTTGTTTGACTACTTCGCAAACACATGATGTCCCAAAACAGATCACAAATATCTGAAGCTTCTGCAAACTGATAAAAAAAACAATTTTGAACGTAACATGCTGATCGTATGAAAAAAGAAGCTACATTTATATAAAAGACACTTAAAAAAAAAAAGCCAAACGATACCAATTGGACATTAAAACTAATAGTTGCATATAAACTGACAACGCCATGGAAAAAAAAAAGAATCAACAGGGAAACAACTGTACACAAAACACCACATAAAAAATAAAGACACGAATCTTAAATAAAAATAGAGGGCTAATTTAAAAGTAGATGTGAAACTGACAATTTGAAATAGAAAAGAAACAACAAAAATGGAAACGATAAAGTACAGACCGCAAATGTGCTACATTCATAGCTAAATCTCAAACGAAAGATAGAATTAAACCAGAGTTGATCTAAGGTACTCTGGAACGGCAAAAAAACTTCTCAAAATATGACACTAGAGTGAAGTACAATTGATGAAATAAAATAACAAAATAATGAACTCCAAGAAAATATAAATTGAAAAGTCCCTTACCGAATGATAATATCAAAAGCTTAAACACATCAAACGAATAGAAAGCAACTGCCATATTCTTGATTTGCTATACGCAATACCTTATATAAAAACATGTGGATTAAAACTTGGTTTAATAACTAGCTAGGCCTGTCAGTTGTCTGAAATTGCGTTATGTTATTATGAGTTTCTTACGTGAGGAAAACAAATAATTTGTTTGGACTTTAACCTAATTTTGGGTGGTACAATGCTATGCTTATCAACGGCCGTTTTTTTTTAATTTCTTATATTTTATCCGCCTTTAACCCATTGGTGGCTTTCGGCCGTTTGTTGCTCTTTGACATATTCCCCATTTTCATTCTCAATTTTATTGCAAATTTGTTTGGTATTTATATTATATGTAAAGGCACACAAATTTGTGTTTTACTTGACAATAATTTAAATAATTCTTCATTAAACATAATGTCGTTTTTATCAACAGAAATTGATATTCATATATTCAGTTGAATTATATTTGAAGGCTTGACGTTAGTAAGGGGCAATGGAGCTATGACGCAAGTAAAAAAAAGCACAGAACAAATAATAATTTGTGTTTGTATAAATACATATATCCGAACAATATCGTTTGTATGTTATGGGCAGACATGTATTAATACATACTTTTAAAAAATGTGAAGTGTGTGTGTACATTTCAAATATTAGATGTCTACTTTATATTTTCATATGGAAGAAATAATGAAAAAGAGGAAATTGTTTTAGACAAAAGATATGTTGATTCGCATGCACGTTATTTACCTGAACTGTATACTTTAGATCGGCAACATTTGTTTAAATGGTTGTTTATCGTCTTTTCGAAAATGTTTGGCAATGACGTAATGCTACAATAAAGTATCGTCAAGCAATCATGTCCATACGCGTCAAATACAAGATGAAATGCACTCGACTTCATTCGTGCAATCGGACATCTATCTACGTTTTCTACGCATCTACGTTAACCATCTTTTTAAGACACAATAAAAGACAAAAAACTCACCCTTCCTCACAGTGGAGATACAAAATGGCGTTTAAATGACTTCAATCGTTCAACTTTTGTTTCTTTCAAAACAGGTTTTATTCAACATTGTATGAGTGTACAATTACATGACGCTTAAAGAGACGATAATTCAATAGGAGCAATGAAGTGGAACGAAGGCCTATTTTGTAATTATATTCGTGTTTAAATGTTTTTTTTAAATGTATGATGCTTTTACCTTTGTGTACAATCATAAGGTAGCTTTTACCGTTATATTATGAACAACAATTTAACAGGTTTTAAAGTTTTATTGAAACGGAACACGAATACGTTTGACACTCTGAAAATATCAAAAGTAATTGAATTTGTATTGTATGTTGAAATTAAACTAATAAGAATAAAAATGTATGATATTAGTACAAAATGAATGCAGCCACACAGCCACATATTGGACTGTCTCAAACATTCTTGGAAATGGAAAAACAGGAACAAATCTGGGACTTTTTGAAAAAAGAAACATTTTGTTAAACATTTGATATGTTTGCACATGAAAGGTATACGACATGTTCTATAATAATAATCTAACCAATATACGAACTTGAACTGTATCAAGATATCAAATCATGTACAATTTTCTTCAAGTTAATTTTGTTTGTTTATTCTGTTTAAACACATCTATATCTTTTGCATAATTTTAAACACATAAATTGATTCCATTTTTACTTATTTTTTTAATGGGTCAAAAATTTTACTTCATATCCTTTGACACCAGTTGCACTTATGCCCAATTTGTTTTTTAGGTAGATGTATTTAAATTTGAATCCATCTGATGAGTTAGGATTTGTATAGTCCGTTCTTATGTTACACCCTGTCTTAGGTTAGGAGAAGATTGGGTGCTACTTATATGTTTTAGCCAACCACATTCTGTGTGCTTGTACCTGTCTCAAGCCATAAGATAGCCAGAATCCTGTTATTCAGTGGTTGTCATTTGTTTTTTCGTTATGTTTTTTGTACATTAATTCGTCCGTTAGATTTTTCGTATGATTGTTTTACAGTTGTGATTTTGGGGCCTATGCTAGCTGACTATGCGATATGGGCTTTGCCCATTGTTGATGACCATATGATGACCTATAGCTGTTAATGCATACAATGAACGTTTAAATAGTATATGTATGCCTATCGTATTTATTCATGGATAGGCCGATAAAGTTATTTAGATAGTAACTGGTATATTTTCTTCAATTTTAGGGTATAAAGTAAAATCATAAACAAACTGAACTCCGAGGAAAATTGTATTTCTGTTCAGATCATTTGATCTGTTGTTATAAGTAACACACTGTAAGAAAAAAAATAGTGTAAGTGTATTTAATCGTTCAACCTTTTTGTCTTATTTCTCAATTATAGCCGTGGCTCAAATGTTTTTTTACAAAAATATGTACTTTTTAAAATCAGTGTTAATAACATACCAATGAATCTCTAGTAATAACTTGATGTGTGGTTTGAAGAATTACGCACCCACCATTGTCACAATTTTCTATATCACAAAATAATGTTGAAATGAACTCAAGTTAAAAAAATGAATATGTCCGGTTTCGTTAAAAAAATGTGTCCTCACAATTACATCTACAAAAATGTATTTAAAAAAGGACAATGGAACAGAATGGTGTTTCATATTGAAATGGCAAAGAAGTATTATTAAACATGTTAAATTCGTCGTGTTTAAAGATACAAAAGAAATATTATATGCACTGTGAAGCTGTATAATCACATGTGATACACATCTTGCAAATTGTAATCATTCCCATATTGTTTCAAGTGTCTTCTCGACGAAAACATTATTAATGCTGTAAAAAAAAAAAACACAAAAAATATGTCTGCCAGGCGAAAATGCATGGCAGCACTTTTAGAAAACAATATGTAATGAATATATTGAATAAACAACCCTTATTTTAATACTTGACATTAAAGGGGTTCACCTGTATATAATTCAATAGAAACATTCCCGTTACTTAAATGTTGAATACATCAATACCTTTATATTCACGATTGCTATAAACAAAGGCAACAGGAGTAAAGAAAGCCAAACAAGAACAAATTTGAAAAGCATTGATCATGTTGATGACCCAAAATTTCAAAGAGATCTGCCAAATACGGCTAAATATATCTAAGCCTGGGAAAAGAAATTCCTCAGTATTTAGAATAATTCTTACTTTTGGAAACAGTAAATTTATAACAAAAATATAAAAGGAGTTACTTACAACAGAAAAAGAAACGAACATAGGACTTAAAACCCATGCATTTTCACACGACTGGATAACGCTACAAAAGTGACGTCACAGGTAAAAGTGAACATTTATTTGAATTACTTGTAGCAAAATAACCATCAGTTAATGTAAAAACAGAAGTAAGTATATATTAGCTCGTATATCACTTTGCCACGTAATTATAGAAGTGAAATAAAAAATACAGAATAATTCTTACTTTTGGAAACAGTAAATCTATAAAAAGTGCCCGTATAGTTATTCAAAGGTACCATGTTTATAATTCAAAACGTCAAACGCATTTTTCATATTCACTAGACTCATCAGTGACGCTCAGATAACACTAGTTATAAAGCCAAAAAGGCACAAATTTGAAAAGCATTGAGGACCCAAAACTTCCCCAAAAATGTTAAAAATACCGCAAAGATAATATATGCATATAATTAATGGTCGTGTTATCACCGAAGGGGTTACTTACGACAGAAAAAAAGGTACATAGAACAGCACTTAAAAAACATGCATTGTCACACGATTGGATAACGGTACAGAAGTGACGTCACAGGTAAAAGTGTACATTTGTTGAAATTAACCATCAGTTTATGTAAAAAAGAGGTAAATATATATCAACTCGAATATCACTTTGCCACGTAATTATAGAAGTGAAATAAACAATCTCAAATATTGCCTTTCCCTAGAGGGCTCGTTTGATATTTTTTCGGATGAAAATGATGAAATCAGTATAAAAAACAAAAAAGTTAATCAACATTTTCCTCTTCAAAAATAGTTTGTTGAATTAGCATGTCTATATTTCTATACAAGGGGGACAATAAAACATAAACTTATTTTATGTGTGCCTTTCATGGTGCGGTCGTATAAGCTTGTGTTATAAAACATTATAAAAGAAATGTAATATCCATAATAAAGCTGAATACTTTTACGGAAGAAATTGCATTGTGTATTTACGAAAGATACTGTCATGAATATGTTAAATACACAATATTAAATCATATCAATGTGTTGGGCCCTTTATAACTTGCTGTTTGGTGTGAGCCAATATTCTCTGTTAATACGGCACTTTCACCTATTATGGTTTACTTTTTATAAATTGTGACTTTGGTGGAGCGTTGTCACATTGGCACTCATTCCACCTATTCTTATATCTATAGACAGTTCACTAATATTAGCGTATTAAAGGAATGGAATCGTACTTTTCTTAGTTTTTCATTTTGGTGATGAATTAATCAGCACGCACATAACAGCACATTTTGCTTGTTTTTTTTTAAATAAATGCACTGATTTGGTATCAAGCGGATGCACATTGAACAGTATGAAAAGTAAATATTTCTCCTTTCAATGGACACAAAAGAAGACTTTACAACATTCATGATTATGCTTCCAACTATGATTCGTGATTTAAACTTATAAGTTTTTTTTTATTTGAAAAAAAAAGAAGAAAAAAAGAAAACAGTCAATGAAGTGTGTTCGTACAATTGGATGCTCTAAAAACATAATTGGTTATAAGGAGATGTATCTTTATTGCCAACAAGACAACTATTAATTCAGGTTCAAATGAAGTGAATCTACAAATGTAAGCAATTATAGCCAACCGCACATGTATGACATTTAACAATTAGGCTACAGATAACTTGACACCTCATACAAAATATGAAACAGTTCTAATAAGCAACTTATGGTATAAATCATAACAAAACAAATTACGGAATCAATATAAACACGAACTATGGACAACCACTGACATACAGATACTATACAGTTCAGCATGACGTATTAATACTTTAGATACAATATGACAAAAAAAAATGATTCTTCGACAAATTTGTAAAACAAATAGTATTGCACCCTTATTTTGTGAAATTTGTAAGTCTATCACTGACTTTTTAATTTGACAAGAAATAAGTTTTCAAAATGATTTGAACATAAAAGAATATTGCAAAATTGTTTACGTTCTAAAAATGTTTCGAGAAATAAAGTACTCAAATTATATTAAAATTTTGAAATGAACCCGCTTTTAACCTATAAATCTGTAAGATCGACTAATTAAAAAATGCAGTTTTACAAAAACATTTCGTGGCATACCACTGCAAAACATATAAACTATTTATATATTGGTATATTGTTGTAAGCAAATATTAGTTTGACTTACCCATTACCCAGACGGCCATTCATTAAAGGAAGTTATAGTTGAATAAAAACCACGAGGTAAAGTTTAAAGGTAATAGGTATATATACGGTGTCATTACAATTATGTTTAAAGTACGCCTATTGAAGGAGAACAAAAACTTGCATGTGCGTTCAACGATGCGGATGTATTAGTTACTTTACACTGTGCTTTGTGATATATTTATCGATGACAATAACAAATCTACATTGTTTTCTAAAGAAACGTCATTGCTGTATCATTTAAGTTCAAACGATACTGTAATTAAAACTTTTTTATCATTATGGGCATTGTCTTAATTTTTTTTAAAGATATTTTTTCCGAATTATAAGGAATATTTAAAGTTTTTTTTTTTTCAGACAGAGGGTTTTGCAATTTTCAAAGTTATTTATTCTATAAATAAAGGCAACAGTAGAATACCGCTGTTCGAAAGTCATAAATCCAAAAAAAAAAAAAATTGCTATAGATACTAGGTTCATAGTTTGGCTCTTGTTTAATGAAATTAGAGACATGATTCTTGTTTCAGAATAAAAATAAGTTAGTCTTATTTAAAGAAAAGTAACTCAATGAAGATTGTAAGCATAGACAATAAGGAGATGTATTATGATTCCCGATTTGACAAATATCCATCCAAGTTCAAATAAAGTGGATGTAAGCAATTTTAACCAACTATATGACTTTAACAATGAAAGAAACACATGCATTGACTTAAAAAATATATGAAAATCCCATTAAGCAACTAACGACCTAATTTATATCAAGACTAATGAAGAAAAACAAATATGACCATCACGAACCACCGACAACCACTGCAATACACACTGTTACAGACACATACAGAATGAGGCGGTGCAAATACTTGATAAAGTTAAGCGTTATTCATACATAAACACTTCAGGAAATTTTTTACCAAAAATGACCTTTCGACAAATGTTTATCACCTGAAACACAAATAAGATCACACCCTTAGTTTGTGAAACTTGTAATTTTATTAATGACATGGTCATTGGATGAGAAATTAGTTTTCAAGATGATTTGAACATATAACAATAAGGCAAACACTATTTAGTTCTATATTTTAGTAGTTTAATCAGAGTAGACATGCAGAATAACGCGAAAATTATTGTCCTGTCCCAAAGTATGTTGAAAATTATGTAAAAAGTTTAAAATCGGAAGTCTTGTCTATGACTTAAAAGCCGGTCTGATGACGGAAGCAATATCCGGACGCCTTTTGGTGTCATACCACCAATTAAAAGTCCCTATCTGTTCAACCAAATTTTACAATTTTCACAGCTTTCTAAATATTTTACCTTAAGGTTAACTTCATAGAAACCAGGTATATCCTGAATTGTACATGTATCAGCTTTCTACATGGGAATTTCCAACAGGTGTTTAATATCATATAAAAAAAAGGTCTTCCGAATAGAGGTACCACTAAAAATAACCCTTGGTTTTCTGGCAATCTTAAATTAGTATACTATGGGGTGCATTAATCCTCAATTTTGAATGAAAACTCATAAACAAGTAAATTTTAGATCAAAATGGTCTTAATATATTTCTCTTTCACCAAACGTTTCATTTCTGCCAATTTGTTGGTTAGTGTAAGTAAGCAATGATATCAAATGCACTATTTTTTGTCCGAGTAGGCCTACTTTCTAAATTTAAGGGCGTAATTGGTGGTATGACACCTGTTTCGTGTTTCGTGTTTCTCCCAAATAACTCAAACTTAATGATCATAAGAATGAATGACAAATGCGACAATGCATGGTACACAGAGGCACGCTGATTAATTGATTGCGAAAGGAATAGAAGCGATACACAAAATGAGGTCTTCTCATGTAATGGTATAGATGTCGCTCTAATGAATGACTTGATTCTTAAACAATATATGACTCACTGTTAATGAATGATCACGTTTGAAAAAAAACAATTGAGCGGAAAAAATAATAATTTGTGTTTGTATGAAATGAATATATCCGAATAGAAGACGACAGGTTTGTATTATAGGGGCACTCATGCATTTATATATTTATAATGTTAAGTGTATGTACATTTCAGATATAAGATAGGTACTACATTTTTGCAAATGGAAGAATTACTGAAACAGAAGAAATTATTGAAGTCATGTGGATTGGCATAGACGTTATTATACCTGTAACTGTGTATACTTTGGATCGGCAACATTTGTTTTAAGGATTGTTTAGCGTCTTACATATCTCTCAAACCAATTTCTACCATTTAAACAGTTTGTACGTTATTATGTTGGAATCTACAATTAGATAAACAATATATTGATCAAAATCTAATATCTAACATCGTTTTATAAAACGAAGACACTAAGCTGTGTTTCTTAACTTAGTAATCAGCTTTTTCATAAAAATGTCATTAAGAAAATGGAAACATCAGCTCTTTAATTTTACTTGTTTATAATTTTTTATTAAAACAGAGTCGAGTGAGTAAAAACTAGGGAAATAAAGACAGCAGACCCAATTGTAAGATGCATAAACCATCTCCATAGTTTTTCAGTTATAATCGGGGCATTTTAGCAGATGCATCACACGTACAAATGAATATCGCAGTGTTTCAAATTGATATATATTTCATTTTTAAAATAATTATGTAGTCTCATTTGTCGCCACTGGAAATGTGTTTCAATATCATTAAAAGGACCTGATACTCAAAATATTAGGCAACGACATCCCGTAACCATACAACTGCGTCACACGTTCATTTTCTATACGCGTTAAGTCACTAATGAATTACATGCAACTTCATTCATGCAATCGAACATCTATCACAATTCGTTCGTAACGCGTCAAAAGGTTTTACTAACTATTTCATATTATTTTGTATTTTCAAACAAAAGACTTATTGTTCAGATAAAAAAAAATGAATGACATGTTATATTTTGATAATGACTTCTTCAGTTCTAATATCAGCTCGCACTTGTAGGCTAGCTGGCTCTTCCTACTGATAATGCCAATGTTCAAAAACAAAAAAAGTCATAATTCTACATATAGTATGGATAAATCCATGTTATAGTGTGTTAATTATGTTTTAAAATACAAAAAAAACTTACCGTTTGATACACATAGTACACATCTACAATCTCGTTTTAATGGAAGAATATGAACGAGTTTAGTATCTGTTTAAAGATCTTTTAGTGAAGTGAACTGTGATATTCGGTTTAAAGGGACGATGTTTCAATGGACGCGATGAAATGGAACAATGACGTACTATCATAATTATATTCAAGAGGAAACATGCTTAAAAGACGGCTCGCGGGTCTAAATATTTTTTTTTTACCTAATATAGGATTTCTCTATATTTTTCTATAAATGAGCTTTATCTTATACTTAATAGAAAAATGAAATAAAAAATGGGATCACCGTTCATTTACGCTCACAATCTGCCTTCGAGAGAAGCATACATTTTGGTAAATGTCATTTTTTTCTGTTTAACTAATTGGAGAAAAAGGGGTAATATCGAAATAAAAAAAGAACTAAATTACAGAAATCGCTTAATTTTTTACAATTATTTAGTTTATGTACAGCTTATTTGAAAACAACAATAAAAAATATAGGTCACCGATGTGTTAAAAAAGATATTTCCCAAAAATGGCATTTTTGCCCCAAAGGGAGACAATTTGGAGATTTTTCAATGATATCTACATTTTAAAAGTCAACTGGGTCTCACGAATTGATTGTTTGGAATGATTTTTGTACCATATGATAAAGTAACAATTACTTAAGGTTATAAATAAAATTTATGATGAAAATTAATGTTTATTTTTTTTCTAAAAATCTTATACCCGCGAATCTCCTTAAGTACAGAATTGTTGAGTTTAAACATTTTTGCAAATATTACGAGGTATCTTAATATCAGTGTCATATATATATATAGTTGACACTTACAAATTTTAAGCCTGTAATGGTACATGATATATCCAGGTTGAAGCTTAGATGTATATTACGATATACCCTTGCCTTAATGTTTTTTTTCAGTAACAGATATTTGTTTAAATTCAGTCTGCAGTAAATACATTTTCCGCATACCTGAAATATCTTGTAATTAGTTAGCAAAATAATTATATCGTGTATGCATTAATTTGTAATGAAACTGTAAGACATTGATAATTATCTGATGTGTAAATCCGGTGATTTTATATTCAAACCGCATAATTGACGTATACACGTCATGATGTCTACTCTATGAGCCTTGGACTTTCTTCTTGTTCTGCAAGCTTAATACTATGTCACATAGTAATGTTCGTTATGATTACGTTGTTGATGATCCAATTGGGATACACAACGTCGTTCATGTATATACCCCGGCAATATCCTGAAAGTGTAAATACTGACATCTCTGTGTTCTTATCCAATCACAAAACTCCACACATTTGTAATTCGTTATATATTTTCTTCCTCTTAGGTAAATCTTACGATTAGATTAAAGAGTACCCATTGCACATACGAAATGATTTTTAATGAACGATTCCACCATCGTCTTTATTGAGTGCCTTTACTGAAAAATATCACCGATCATCCACATTTCTGATATTGCATAGGCAATTTATAGTGCATATTTTTTTCCAGCGCAATGTGTTCACAGTAGAGATTTTGTTGAGTAATTGCCTAGCTAAAATAATCTGTCACGATAAGACTGGTGGCATAATGCCATAATCATACTGTACAGTTGGTTGCAGACCAAGCATTACATAAAGTAAACGCAAGTTAACTCGGCGTGCACATTTTTCGTTAGTTAACTATAAATTTCGCGTTAACTAGTAAACGCCCGTTTACTTCATTTACGTTAACGCGGTCAAACGGAAATTTCTAATGTCTACTCGAGTAAACGAGCGTTTACTATGTGTCCGTGTAGTCAGTAGTAAACGTCCGTTTACTTCAGATTTCACAAGTTTAATTTTACGTGCACGTAAAAGTAAACGGGCGTTTACTACAGATTTCTCAATTGTATTTTTATGCGCACTTGAAAGTAAACAGGCGTTTACTTTTCGCGTTAACTAATTGTGTATATTATAAAATAATCGCCATGTGCATTTGTACATTTATTTATGTTGTTAAAATGACTTAATATTTTACGTATATGGGTTTTGAACCCTAACATTAAAAAACACTTTTTATTAGAAATATAAACATTTATCAATTGCAAAAATAGTCAGTTCCAAAAATTTTCAACAGCGGATTTTCTATTTTTTCTGTTCAAAATTTACATGTACAAATATCGACTCACAGTTAAACCGGCATATTTAAAAATAAATATGCCAAAATTAAATATTCCAAAACTTAATATCCTCTCACGAATGTAAACTGAAAGTATTGTAGGTTTTACAGTTCCAGGAAGAATTTCCATTTTGTTCTTATATGCAATGATTAATTTTCAATAAATTAATTAAAGAGGTCTCATTTCATTAAATGCAATTGCCAATATGTTGATCGAAAATGGACAGATGGATATTTGAATGTACCTTATCATGTGATATATTAGGTCAGTGTATCCAGGATACGAGGACAATCTGCGTTAACGCGCGTTTACTACAAACAGTAAACGGGCGTTTACTTTTTTTTAAAAGATAGAAGACACGCCTTTTTCGCGTTAACGCGAAGTAAACGCGAAAGTAAACGCCCGTTTACGCTTTACAAGATTAGAAGACGCGCGGTTTTCGCGTTAACGCGGAGGTAAACGCGAAAGTAAACGCCCGTTTACTATTTATGTCTACTAAAATTTCGGAGTTAACGCAGAGTTAACGTGACGTTTACACGAAGTGCACGCGAGTAAACGCCGCGTTCACTTTTAGGCCCGTTTACATGTAATGCTTGGTCTGCATCCAACTGTACGTGAAGATAGATGCTCCAATTTTGTGATAATTTATGAAAAACAGTCGTGGTTTATGCATTTAAAATGTTTTATCGATATAGGGTTTTCTATAGCTCGCAAACAGTGCAATAGAAAACACCGGGAAATAGGGTGTATTTTCTTTAGAGCAACACGAATTAATTCAATTGAAATAGAAAACACCGGGAAATAGGGTGTATTTTCTTTAGAGCTATACGAATTAATTTAATTTTCTGATTACAGACAAATATGACCAGAAGTATTTTCTACGACGACAATCATCGATTTTTTAAACTTGAATGTGTACATGTGTAACATAATTGAACATGTCAATTTCAGCATGAATGTTTAGTGAATGTGAAGTTCAGTTCAAAATTCTGAAGCGTAGGACAACTTGTACACTTTTGTTTCAAGTTGTACAATGTTTTGTTGTTTGTTTTTACTGTTGAAATTAGATGTTATGTTTATTCACCATAAGAGGTGTATTATTAATGACTATTCGAGATTTTTTTTTTGCGATCCCATCTTCAGCTAACTTTGATTTTAATATTACTACGCGGGCCTCAAGGGATTTGCGTTCAAAAATTAATGCAAAAAAAAGAGTTTATTGGGTATTTCAAAGCACAAACAATATACAGATTTAATTGCATGATAGAGACAGTAACTGTTTAATGACTTTAAATGTCAATTGTATTTGTATTCGGCTCGAAACAGGAGTAAAAGCTCGCTAAAGCTTACATTACACCTGTTTCGTAGTCTCGTACAAATACAGCTGAAATTTGAAGACACTAAACAGTTATTGTCTATTTCACAGCACGTGGTATTGCTTATTTAAAGATAAATTATAAACCCAAAGATGACGTGACAATTATTGCAGTAATATATAAGGTATATGTATAATACTTAAAAGTACTTGTACAAAGTTGATGATCATGTTTGTGTATCTGTTATACTATACCTTTTTGTCTATGCCTCATTTATAAAAAAAAACTGTTTTACGTGTAGTAATGACATTTGTTATTTATAGCTCTAAATTTATTCGTCAAAATATAATTATCCTAAAACTAGGGAAACAGGTGTGTTTTTGTCGTCTCAGGTTTATCTCTGATTAAAGTGATCTTTCACCTAAACAAATCAAGTCCTTACAATTTACTTTGTGGTATGTGTTAGAAAAAGTGTCCGACTTCAGGTTTAAGTCTCCAACAATGATATTGTTGTAAATTTATACTCGTATCGTGTCTACATAAAACATTCTATTACAGATAAGTATTTTGATAGTTGAAGTTACTTTGTATGCTATTTTCATTTGTGGCATTGATAAGCATCGTTAATCTTGTTTTGATCTTAAGTAGCAGAGTCATATTATGTGAACACTTTATCATTAATATAATTATGTTTTAGTCATCATTAGTATTCATATATATCATGTATATAGTCCAACCACTTTCACAATTCATTATCTGCGTGTAGAAATAGTTTTGACTATTATAACATTATATTTCATAGTCTCGAACTACAAAAATATGGCTAAGTTAACTCACAATTGCCGACAAAAAACTATATGGCATTTTTTTTTATAATGACTTCGTTTAATCGCGATTGATCTCGTCAATTTTTGCTCTATCGATATGCTTGCCGATGAAGTTAGTATAAAAAGCTAAAAGATTATAAATCTAATTATTGTATGCATGAATCCATGCAATCATGGGTATATTTTGATTATAACAACACAATATATTAAAAAAAAAAAATGACCCATTGATACATAAATGATTCTTGTTATGCAATGGCGTTTTCAGGAATGGATTTTATCGAGTTAAGTTTCTGTTAACAGGTGTTTTAGTTAAGCGAACTAATCGGATTAAAGGAATGATATTTCAATGGACGTAATGAAATGGAACAAAGACGTATTATCATAATTATATTAATGAGGAAGTTTTCTTTAAACATGCTACAGTACAAAAAAAGTAAATATCTTATTACCATTGGCATATGTATAGTTGACGTTTAAATACAAATATAAATATAAGTATTCAAGTCTCAGAAAAGGCTTAGAGTTTAAATTCCCAAAGGCGAAGGTGACATAAACTGTAAGCCGGGAATGTCACATTATATACCCTGTCTGCAGCCTGAATTATCTCTGCCTAAATGTTTTTTTTTCAGTACCAGATATTTGTTTAATTAGTTATCAAAGGTTCCAGGATTATAATTTAGGACGCCAGACGCGCGTTTCGTCTACATAAGACTCATCAGTGAGACTCATATCGAGTATTTATAAAGCCAAACAAGTAAAAAGTTAAAAAGCAATGAGGATCCAAAATTCGAAAAAGGTGTGCCAAATACTGATAGGGTATTCTTTACCTGGGTTAAGAAAATCCTTAGTTTTTCGAAAAATTCAAAGTTTTGTAAACGGAAAATTTATTAAAATTCACCATGCAGTAAACACATTTTTCCAAACCTGAAGGATCTTGTAATTAGCTAGTAAAATCATTATATGGTGTATGCAATAATTTGTTATGAAACTGAAAGATATTAATTAATTATCTGATGTGTAAATCGGTTGATTTTATATCAAAACCGTGTTAGTGACGGGTACACGTCATGATTTTTACTATGTGACCCTCTGATGTTCTAAAAGTGTTCTGTGTCGCTTAGGACTACGTAACATAGTAATGTTCGTTATGTTAACGTTGTTGATGATCCAATAGTGGAACAAAACGTCTTTATACCCCGGAAGTTTTCTGAATATAAACTGACATCTCCGTGTTGTTATCCAATTACAAAACTCCACACATTTGTAATGCGTAATATATGTTATTCTTCCTAGGTAAATCTTACTATAATATTAAAGAATACTCTTTGCACATACCATACGATTTCTAATGAACGATTCCACCATTGTCTCTTTTGCGTGCCTACACTGAAAACTATCAACGGTCATCCAAATTTCTGATATTGCATAGACAATTTATAGAACATCAATTATTTTAAGCGCAGTGTGTTGACAGTAGAGATTTTATTGAGTGATTGCTCAGCTAAAAGAATCAGTTACGATACAATTGATGACATAACGCTATAATCAGACTGTTCATGAAGATAGATGCGCCAAGTATGTGATATTCTCAAGAAAATGTTGTGATTTATGCATTTAAAAAATGTATTATCAATACAGGTGTTTCTGTTGCCCGTAAATAGTACAATTGAAATAGAAAACACCGGAAAATAGGGTGTATTTTTCGATTTTTATTACCTCATACAATAAGCAAAAGTCTGCAATTCAGTGCAAATTAAAGACGCTTCCGACTATTGCTTTGATCGGAATAAGGTCGTACGCGAAAACGTGGGAAAATCATTGATTTTCAAAAAAACATAGAAAAATAGAAAAAGACTATCAATCCTTAAACGGCGATCAATATCTGATACATGTTAATACCATTAAAATATTTAACCAGTGTTTCAGTATCAAACAAGATACACACACTTTCATTATATTCTGCAAAAAAGTCACTGTTTTTTTAAGAATATTAAATAATTGAAATCGGATTGATAAGTTTGGTCTCTATGGAATTCATTTATACTTTTTTAATTTGTATTTATTAATAATGACTACTTTCTGATCGATTTTAACGAGATTCACATCTAAGTATTTGCCAAAACAGGAGAAAAAATATAAGTTACACAACAACCATACTTTGTTACACACACATGTCTTTAAAAGTATTACTTATGAGTAAATGTAAGAGGCCGGGAGAAGTTAAAGATTGACATCTTTTTTTAATATTAACATTTTTTTATTAATAATCACCTGTTACATCAACCCTCAGTTGCCCTGGGAAGCAACTAAGGGGGCCCCGATTTTTACAGTCTCATTTGTCGGGAGAAAAGCAAATGAGAAAAAAAACTCCCATTATAAATTATTAACATCTACCTTTATAAATATTATCTATCCTTGTACAAGTGTACATGTACATGCAATCATGATCGACCTATACATCTATGCCACACACCATATATAATTATTTGAATAAAGTATTTGTTTTATCTCTATTTATTTCTCACAAAGGCTGCCTGTATTTGTTAAGCAGTTTCAATTTTATCGTTCTTTTGTTATTTTAATTTCAATTACATAGAACATATTAGTTCATTGACTTGACATACCAACGATGCAAGGATGAGGCTTAGAAACGGGGAAATGCGAGGCTTTGCCTAGCTTTCTCCCCGTTACGAGTCGAATCCCTACATCGTTGTAATGTCAAGTCAATGCACTATCATTGTCTTTATACTGCAATCTAAAAAAAAAAGTAATGTGTTAATGTTGTTAATGTTGTTTATATTGATTTATTTTTTGATAACTCTTCCTTTGAGCGTATTCTTCAGGTAATTGTTACAACAACAAAAAAAGCTCAGAAGTTAAAGATGGAAAAGCAAAAGCTCGTACAATAAATAAGTTCTCTCTTCGATTAGTCTTCCTATAAAAATATTCGTAAGGGAAAGAAAAGCAAATAATCTACTAATATACTCAACAACCCTTTCATTTTAGGTTAATCTATAACCGATTGAAAAAGTTAAGTACATCAATCATGAGTGTTCACATGGAAGATTTCCCAAATGTCAAAATATTGTGATTTTTAAAATCCCCTCTAATTACCCTTGGCTACATCTTTAGAAATGTGCACCACTTCAGCACTGTACCACTGCCCGTTATCAAAGAACATTACAGCTAGCCTCCTAATTATATTAGAATTAACCGTAACATATTTCGGACTACATATTTATCTTATGTATCCTACTCATCACCGTAATGATTAGAGTAGAGACAACGGACAAAATTGGACTGTATCAAGATATCAAATCGTACACAATTTTCCCTCTTTTTATTTTTCAATGGTATCTACCCTGGGTCAGGATATAGACATTTATCTTTTTAATTCAGTTTGTAATAGCATACAAACGAAATCGTTAAAAGCAAATATCCCGTTTGAGGAACCTTTTTACAAATCATTGTGACAGTCCCCTATGTAAACAAAGTAATATGTAGATGAATACAAACTTTACAGATTGAAGTTGATAAACGTATCCAGTATCCTAACAATTACAACAAAGAGGATGTTTCTTTGTAAATGAACCATTGAACACAGTCATTATAGTACTGCAACTAGAGTTCATTTTTAACTTTAATGGTCCGGAAGAACACACACCTAAATTATATATCGATGGAAAGAGGAAAACGTTTACAATACGAAAAGTTGGGTCTTAAAAACATGAATAACTGTGTCATTAGAAATTAGAAAAGAAAACAAGTCGAAAAACAAAATTAAGCAGATGCATACACATCTGAACTTTTTGTTCTTTATCATTATGCATGTTAAGTGTGCAGACAGATTGCTATTGGCTATTCGATATATTTAACCTTCAACATTTAATATATTATTAGCAGAAAGTTCGATAATCAGATTTTTTAACAAAACATATTACAAATTCGAATATTGATTACCACGAGAATTGCATTGATATAATTAATAGTAAAAAAAATATCATTTGTAGCTTTTATACGTTATAGTTATTTTCGATGTTCTTACATATTAACACAAGTGTAAATCAAAATTTGTTTTTTATAGTATATACGATTATATGATGAATCAAACACATCGTATATAAACTTTGAAATGTTGAATATTGAAAAGAAATGTGCAAAGATAAAAATTGTCACGGCCTAAAGAAGTTTCCCCTTTTGTTAACTTACAAGAAAACTCTTCAAGGAAACACAGATTGATTAGCGTCCACATGTTTCTTAAACATTAATTTAAATTAAAGGCGTTATGTTCCGAAAAAAATATTTGGCAACCAAATCGGTTTTAATCATTCAATCTACATAGTCGGTATTATTTTTTTTACCAAAACACCTAAGTCGTTCGGGCCATGTTAGGTCCCCCGAGCCATAAAAACAAATGACAAATTAGAGTTACATGTTGATAAACTTTAAAATATACCAAATTTGGCAGCATAAATGCTTCAAACGTATTTACTTTTAATATTGAGATGCAGTTTAACTCTCTCTCTCTCTCTCTCTCTCTCTCTCTCTCTCTCTCTCTCTCTCTCTCTCTCTCGAATATCGAAAATAAACTATAACGTGTAAAGGCAACAAATGATTTCCGGTATGTCATTTTTCTTTTTCTTTACTATTAATTATAGATATGCAATTCTCGTGGTAATCTCTCTTCTTTGTAATGATTCCAAAATATAAATGTATCCTATTAGATGATATTTCTTTACACAAGCTGGGTTTACTTTCTAAACCTCGTTTCTTGTAGTTCTCTCCAACTTATGTTCTCGTCATATACATAATGTATAATGGAAGACAATACATATTTTGATAGAGTCCATGGACAGTTTGCTAAATTATATTGAGTGTTTACTGAAAAGTTTCCAATATGTATAATATTGTAAGGTTTAGAATCCCCCTAAAGATCTTTGACCACTTCTTTAGAAATGTGGACCACTCTAGCACTCTACGACCGGTCGTTATCAAAAACCATGATATCAATATCCATAGAATTATGCTTAGGTTAGCCGTGAAGTATGACATATTATTAATCTGTTTGATTTACTCTGCCTGGCATCGTACTGACAGAAGTATAGATAAATGTCGACTTTTAATTGTTTAAAGATATCAAATTGTACACAAATTTCCTCATTCTAATTTTCTATAGTCTATAAGTCAACAGTTAGATATACAAATATACTATAATATATCAGTTCGTAATTGCATAAAAAATGACAATTTTTAAAGCACATATCGTGTTTGAGGAACTATTTACCCATCATTGTGACTGTCCTTCATTTAAACAAAGTAATATTTAGATGCATACAAACTTTACAGATCGGAGTTGATAATCATATCCAGTATCTTTACAATTACAATAAAGATGATGCCTTTTGAAATCGAACAATGGAACCCAGACTTGTTGTGCCGTTAAAGATGCAGATGTATTAGTTAGTTTATTCTGTCAGACAGCAAACATCAAACATTCTAATGTAATCACAGAAATTAAGATATTACACAATTTTTCTATTTTGTCTTGCCTGTCATTGAAAGACAATTGACAACTGTCATTACCTGTAACAAGTCAGGAATATGACAGTTGTTGTCCATTCGTTTGATGTGTTTAATCATTTGATTTTGCCATTGGATAAAGGACTTTCCGTTCTGAATTTTTTATCGGAGTTCATTATTTTGTTGATTTTACTTATGAAGGACCCATGTTATATGAATTTAAGGCGTATTCACTACACAAGTAAGCCGCGTACCAAAACCAATAGCAGAAAGAGCTCTGTCTTCATCATTGTGAGAGTTTCAAATTAAATAATTAGTTTTTTCTCTCAAATGAATGTAAGTTTTACAGATTCAAGTTGATACACATAGTCGGTTTGAACACTATTTTGTTTAAAATAGATCCTTTTTAACTGCAATAATACAACACAAACTTTTCTACGCCTCGTATGATGCGGACGTATTAGTAACTTCTTTCTGTTTAAATTTTTTTTTTTTCAGTTCTTCTTAATAATTTTACGGGAGAAATTGTGAATAGTGTTATGATAATAATAATTACACAGAAAATATTAATACGAGACAATACATTCGTGTAGAGTTCATTTTAATGAGGAATTCATCAACACGTTTACGAGAGCTCATTGTGCTTTTATCAAGAACTCAAATTATATCATATATTAGAATGCGCAATGTTTTACCTCTGTATTGGCCTTATTTGCTAGGTTAAACAAATGGTGAAGTTGAAATCACAACTTCGTGAATTTTACGGACGCCATCACCAGTTGGTTGACCGTTATGGAACAATCGTTTCACAAATGATATCATATATGTTCCTTACGTCGTAACTACAATCTCCTGCCCTTTCATGAATGTGACATACCGGATTTGTTATCACATAGGCAACACGACGGAGGCCACATTTGGAGCAGGTTCTGCTTACCCTTCCGGAGTACCTGAGATCACCCCTAGCTTTTGGTGGGGTTCGTGTTGCTTATTCTTCATTTTTCTATGTTGTGTCATGTGTTTTATTGCTTGTCTGTTCGTCTTTTTCGTTTTTAGCAATGGTGTTGTCAGTTTATTTTCGATTTATGAGTTTGACTGCCCTCTGGTATCTTTCGTCCCTCTTTTAAAACGTACTGAATACAAAACATTCCTGTACTAGATTATATTCCTTGACATATCACTGAAAACATTTAAACTATGTCTGTATTGTTAAATCGTTGAAAAGCAAATATGGTTTCGAAACACTTAGTACCCATTATCTAGTCTGTCATCTATGTAAGCAAGTATTGTTTGAAAGAAACCATTACAATTACGTTGAACCGGATGCCTTTGGAATGGGAACAATAAACAAAATTCCTCGTGTGCGTGTAATGACGGGGAAGTATTTCTTAATTCTCTCTGTTAAACAAAATGACTTTAAATAAGAAGATGATGAATAGTATAATATGCGGGATATTGTAACAACACTTGTATTTCTAAGTTTTAAATTTTCGAATTGCTTCAAACCAAAACATAGGCTTGCAAATAAATGCACACTCGTATCAGTAAAACACAAACTGCAATAAATCTTGTGGAAACATAAAACTAATTTTACCAAAGACATGAGACAATACCCAGCTTTTTGAGTGTAAAATGCATAATTTTGTTGAAACCAACTAACACAGCACGTAGTAATTTCCTTATGTTCAATCATTAAGTATGCCATAACATGTGAATATCGTGCTTTAAAAAAAGAAATTTGATATACACTGAATTAAGTATGTACGTTCAAATGAAATAATATTCATATGCATGGATTTGAGATATAGAATAACTTAGTTTGACGTAAATTTTGTTTAAGTTTGTTTTATCTCTCAAAGATGTAAATTACGCTTTCGCCTTGAAAAAACTAAATAAAATCACTTAATATGTAAAAAAAAATATGTTTCATTTATAAATTAATTTATTTTACACCAATAAAACACAACCAGTTAATTTCAATGATAATTGAGACAATAGACGAAATTGAATAGTATCTAGATATTAAGTTGTCCACATTTTTCTTATTTCAAGATTTTATAGATCTTGGGTCAAAAGTAATGATACATATATTAACCTTATTAGAAATATGTTTTTACATACAACTAAAATTCAAGTGCATTTCGCGTTAAAAGGTTCATGTATACATCGTTGTTAAAATTCCCTATACAAAAGTATGTGTTTCAGCTAATACTTAAAAAGATTAAATGGATAAACATATTTGGTATCATTGAAATATGTTTGAAAGGATGCCTTTTGAAGAGGAACAATTGAACACCGACTTGTTTGTGACTTCGATGACGCGGACGTATTACTTAGTAAATTATGTTAAAAAACAAACATGAAAGACATTTGTTTAATTTAATTTAAAAAATGCATCGGTCGTTAATGATTTAAACAAGACTATATTTAACAATTTTAAACTAATCGCGTCATGTGTTGAAATAGTTTTTGGCAACTGAATCAATTGATATTAATTAATCTGCACGTTCGGGTTGATCTTTGTACCGAAATACACACGTTGTTCAGGTCAAGTAGGGTCACTCTAGTCGCTAATTTTAAATGACCCATTCGAGTTACTTGTTGAACAACTTTAAGCTTATACCGAATTTGGAAGATTAAAGGATTCAATCTATTTACAGACAAAATTAATTTAGTTTTATTAAAGAGTTCAGTTTAAATTGCTAAAATTCAAACTGTTATTTAGAAACCTTTTATTATAAATATTGAATCGGGTGACTTTTTCTAAGAATGCCATTTTTTTCATATCCTTTCAGAATGCGACTTTTACATGTTTTATCAATTTTACCTATAACATGATATATCTTTTTGTTACTAAATCTGGATTTACTTTCCTCAATTCATTTTCTTTCGTTTCCCTCAAGATATTGTCATCGAGTTATGTATAATGTATAATGAAAGAGAACATGGACAGTTTGGTAAGTTATAATGAGTGTTCACTGAGAAATTAAAAAAAATTCAAAATATTGTAATTTTTAGATTTGCCCCTAGCGATCTTTGACCACACCCTTAGAAATGTGCATCACTTTAGCACTCTACAACCAGCCTCGATCAAAAAGTTTTATATTAATATCTTTAACATTATGCAACAGTTAGCCATGCGGTATTTATGACTATTAATTTACGTAATTTACACTACTTGTCCACTTAATGATAGTAATAGAGACAAAATTAGATTGTATCAAGCTTTCAAATCGTTCACAATTTTGCTCATTTTTTATGTCTATAGTCTCTGGGTTAAAAGTTAGATATTAATCTATACCTTAATAAATCAGTTTGTAATAGCATACAAATGATTTTTTTAAAGTACATATTGTGTTTGAAGAAGTTTTTTACCCATCATTGTGACTGTCCCCCGTTTAAACAAAGTAATATTTAGATGAATACAAACTTTTTAGATCGGAGTTGATAAACATATCAAGTGTTCCTACAATAACAATTCAGAGGATGTCTTTAGAAAATGAACAATGGAACAAAGACTAGTTGTGCCTTTAAAGATGCGGACGTATTGGTTAGTGTATCCTGTTAAACAGCCAATCTTAAAAATTCTTATATTCACTGTCATGACTGTCAAGCAATGCTCTTCAACTTCGTACTTTTTTTTGTCCTTTTATTCGAGTGTCACTAATGAATATTTGTAGACGCAATGCTGGTGCCACATGTGGAATACAAAATTTGGATCCTGGTATTTATGATGATTTTAATTAAAACAAACAATTACGTTAAACTATGCCTTTTGGAGGGGCAATAAAACAAAACCTTGTTTGTATGTTTCATCATGCATAAGTATTAGTTTGTTCTACCTGTTTGAACAGTTATGATATATCTACAAAAAATTACTTAATTAAACTTATGTTTGTATGAAATACACTTGAAATTAAACAAACTAGATATTACGTTTGTATAACTTTATATGGATCATTGTGACAGTCCCTTTAACATTATGAGTTATTTTCAAACTAGTGCAAATTGTAAAGATAAAAGTTGATAACATATTCGGTTTAAAAAATATTTGGTATAAAATAGTTCCTTATGTTTACTGTTCAGCTGAATAATTTGACGTGATAAATTGTTTATTGTATTTACGAAGGATAGTGTTATGAATATGACGAATACACAAAAACTATTCATACAAGACATTAGACTGTTTTCCGCGAATAAATAAATGAAATCATTTTTGTAGAGTTATTCATCAATACGTTCACGAGAGCTCATCATGTTTTTTCAAAAACTCAAATTATATTTAATATTAGAATGCGTGACGTTTTACCTCTGTATTTGCCATATCTGCTAGGTTACAACGTACTGAATACAAAATATTCCAGTACTAGAGAAGATTTCGTGACATACCACTGAAAATCATTTAAACTATTTCTGTACTGGTGAATCGTTGAAAAGCAAATATTGTTCCGAAACACTTGGTACCCATTATCTAGTCTGTCATCTATCAAAGCAAGTAATGTTTGCATGAAACCAATTGTCAAAGCTTAACATTGATAGGCATATTCGATGTCGTTACAATACCGTTGAAACGGATGCCTTTGGAATGGGAATAATATAACACAAATCTTTATGTGCGTGTAATGATAGGGAAGTATTTGTAAACTCTATATAAATAAGAAGATGATGCATAGTATGATTTGTTGAGCTGTATAATTGATAACAATCATTGTTATGAAGGATAATGTAACAAAACTTGTGTTTCTAAGTTGTAAATTGGTGCTGTTTCATTTTGAATGTCCCCCTGCAGAGTATATGATTTTTTCATACAAGAAAAATAGACTTGCAAAAATCAGTGCATACCCGTATCAGTAAAACACAAACTGCAATAAATCTGGTGAAAACACAATACTAATTGTATGAGACAATACCCAGCTTTTTTTTTGCGTGTAAAATGCATAATATTGTTGAAACCAAATAACACAAGACGTAATAATTTCCTTATTTTCAATCATTCAGTATGCCATAACATTTGAATACCGTGCTTTGAAACAGAACTTTAAAATACACTGAATTAAGTGTATACGTTCAGATGAAATGATATTCATATGTATGGATATGGGAACTAGAATAACCTAGTCTGACGTAAAAAAATACGTTTATAAATCATTTATTTCTCTTTGTCTTGGGCAGATAGGAAGATTATTTCAGTCCTCACAAGTTTGTTCTATCTATCAAAGATTAAAATAACGGTTGAATATCATACTATCAATATGTACAAAATATCTTAACTGTTCACTTCAGTACACAAATCAATGTAAACAAATCCTACATTATTTATCATTGTGGGTTGTTTTGTTTTACTGATTTTTAAGATATTTTCAGATTTATATGGCAAATAACACAGTTTTTCTGTTTCTTAGACAAACATTTTTACAATGTTCAGTGTTATTTATTCTAAATATGTAAGGAACACATTCAGGCATATGCAAATTCACTAATATATATTACTAATCTTGATTAAAAGACATGGACAAAGTAAAATCACAAAAAAACTGAACTCCGAGGAAATATCAATCGGAAGTCCCTAATCACATGTCAAAATCAAATGACAAAACATATCAAACGAATGGACAACAACTTATCAAAATACGAACTGGTGCAACATAAGTATTTTAAATCCGCTCTAACCTTGGCAAACGATTTTAAACATATTTTTTAGGTTACACCAGTATTCCTTTTGTATATCCCATTGAAAAGACCAACATTTAATTGTTTTTAAATATATTATCGTATACCATTTACGTCATATACTTTTTTTCTAGTCCCATGGTCGAAAGTTATGATAAAGAAAAATACCCACATTAACATTCTTTTAAATGACATAAAGATCTCGGGAATAAATATAAATGAGCATAGCGATGCAAAACACAAATTTGAAGATTTTACGCTAACAATTGCAATTACAACAAATTTTATCAATTAACACCTTCGTAGAAACATAAGAAATAGAATGGGTATATCAATCATCAAGTTAAACCCGTGTTTCAGAATCAAACAAGATAAACGAAGTTTTATTTTTTTTCTCCAAAAAAGTCAATGTTTTTTAAAATTTTAAATAATTCCTATTTGACTATTTTAGAATGCATATAAGTGCCAAAAAAAAAGAAAAAAAGATATATAAGTTACAATTTAGCCAAACTTAGTTTAGATGCGACATGATTTTGAAACTATTTCAGCTAAACAAAGTGAGAGGAGGTGAGAAGTTAAAGATTGAAAAGTTAAAAGTTCGTACAATAAATATATATGTTTCTCGTTTCTCGTTTTCTTATTTTATATGGATTAGACCGTTGGTTTTCCCGTTTGGTTTTACACTAGTAATTTTGGGGCCCTTTATAGTTTGTTCTTCGGTGTGAGCCAAGGCTCCGTGTTGAAGGCCGTGCATTGACCTATAATGGTTTACTTTTTTTTTTATTGTTATTCGGATGGAGAGTTGTCTCATTGGCACTCACACCACATCTTCCTATATCTATATATCTTCGATTAATCTTCCTTAGAGAATCTTCATCAGGGAAAGAAAAGCAAAAAATCTACTAGAATACCCAATAACCCGTTCAGTCATGAAATGTCTATAACCGATTCGGGTATTATAATTCATCAAACGGAACTTAAACTGTATAATGTGTGGGTTATATGTCAGTAATACAGCAAAACACTGAAAATGATAAATATTAAAAACGATATAAAGGTTTATATCAACCTGGATTAGAAGAATTAAAAGACCTGTGAAACAAAACCTCTTTTAAGTTTGTTTTTAATGATTCTTTTTTTTTAAATTTAGAAGCAATCTATCATTTGAACAAACCAATATGATAGCGCTAATATTTATTTTATAGAAAAGTTATTGATAGAAAAACAAATATTTCATACAAATAAAACACCCAGAAGGCCATAGATCTATTTGGACTCCTAGAATTCAGTTTTCATGAGTGTGCACCGAGAAATCTTCCAAAATGTCAAAATACTATAATGTTCAACCCCCCTCCCCAATGACATTTGGCCACAACTTTAGAAATATGCACCACTTTAGCACTCTACAAACGTCTGATATCAAAGATCATTATAAGTATCTCTAAAAGTATACTGAAATTAGTCGTGAGGTATTTCGGACTATTGATTTATTAAAGATACCGTACTTGTACTTTTGATGGTGAATGACATAGTTTCCCGTTTCTTTAACCTAATAGAAAACTTGAACAGGAGTCATAGACATGATAGACAGAATATGGTCTGCATAGTTCGAAACGTTCATTTAGATTAATGGCGTCATGTATTAAAATAGTTATTCATGTTATTGGTCGACCAAATATATTATTCAATCTGCACGGTCAGGATGATATTTTTACCGAAACACCCACGTAGTTCGGGTCAAAATATAGCACTCAAGGTAATGTCAACGTTATATAAAATTGAGAATGGAAATGGGAATGTGTCAAAGAGACAACAACCTGACCATAAAGCAGACAACAGCCGAAGGCCAGCAATGGATCTTCAATGCAGCGAGAAACGCACGAACCAGGAGGCGTCCTTCAGCTGGCCCCTAAACAAATATGTATACTAGTTCAGTGATAATGGACGTCAACTCCGAATTATACACAAGAAACTAAAATTTAAAATCCATTAGGCCAAACCAATTCAATTCCTTGTTCGACGGACCCGCCCGCACGCATGTTTTTCAAAACGTCTAAAAAATAAAAATGGATCGCAAGAGCGTTTTATTCAACGTAAAATGCGGTCAACAAATAATGCCGTCGGATGTGATGTTCGTTATTAGAATAAAGTATGCAGAAGGATGTATTTCTCCGTTTGTATATATAACAGGTCGTTGGTTTTTCTGTTTGAATTGTTTAACATTATAGCTTGCTGTTTGGTGTGAGCAAAAGCCCCGTGTTGAAGTATTACGTTAAACTAGAATGTACACACATTAACGACCCCCCCCCCCCCCAAAAAAAAAAGGAAGACATGACCGATTTGCTAGGTATAGGTCATGTCCTGGCCTGAGAAGGAGCAAATATATCTATCACCTATCACATGGTAATTTAAAGACCAATTAAAGCATTTGAAATAATCATTCAGTTATTCAGTTCAAGATATGTTGCATCAAAAACTATATAAGAACAACCATTTCACTTCGAAATGGGAAGGGGTTATGTTTTTTTTCTAGAAAAATATTCTGATCACCAAATTGATGAAATAAAAATTCTGAATCCAGATCTTCCCTTACCTTATATTGTTAGATATTGAAAAATACAATTTGAGTGAAGAAAGCATTGAAAAACTTTGTAAAATTTACCGCGCTTGGCATGAAAAAAATCAGTCTCAGACAAAAGACCATAACCCCCAACCACCCACCACAGTTTTATACTATCTTGTTTTGATTAATATTGTCAGAACCTATGATTTTATGTTTACACAAAAAATAAATCACGTGCCTTTACTTTTCAAGTTTCACCTCAAAGATTTGTAAATTTATTCTTTTTTTTATTAAAATTTTCAACTCGCAAGCTCGCCCCTTTTTTTTTGGAAAAGTTCGTAGAACAAAAAATTAAATTGGTGTGGCCTTATATGTATATTTAAAGACACTTAGCATTTTCATATATTGCATGGACAGTTTGCTTAGTAAGAATGAGTGTTCACCGAGAAATTTTCCAAGATGTAAAAATATTGTAATTTTTAGAATTCCCACTAACGATTTTTGACAACAACTTTAAAAATGTGCACCACGTAAGCACACTTCGACCGGTCGTTATCAAAGACCGTGATATAAATATCTTTAGAATTATAATAAAGTAAGCCGTGATGTATTCCAGACTATAAATGTATTTATTTACCCTACTTGGAACCGTATTGACAGTAATATAGATAACTGTCGAAATTTGATTGTTTAAAGATATCAACCCTACTTGGTACCGTACTGACAGTAATATATTAGATAACTGTCGAAATTTGATTGTTTAAAGTTATCAAATAGTTATTTTTATAGTCTCTGGGTCAAAAGTTGGATATAGAAATACACCTTATTAAATCATTTAGTAATAGCATACAATGTATTTTTGAAGGTACATATCGCGTTTTAGAAACTGTTTACCCATCATAGTGATTGTCCCCCATTTAAACAAAGTAATATTTTGATGAATCCAAAGTTTACAGATCGGAGTTGATAAACATATCCAGTATCTTTACAATTACAATTAAGATGATGCCTTTTGAAAATGAACAATAGAATACTTGTTGTGCCTTTAACAGACGCTGACGTATTAGTTAGTATATCATGTTAAACAGCCAATCTTAAAAACTCTTATATTAACTGTCAAGCAATGCTCTTCAACTTCGTACTTTTTTTGTCTTTTTATTCGAGTGTCACTAATGCATGTTTGTAGACAAAACGCACGGCTGGTGCAACATGTGCAATACAAAATTTGAATCCGGGTATTTATGTAATTTCAATTAAAACAAACCCTTACGTTAATATATGCCTTTTGAAGGGGCAATAGAACAAAACCTTGTTTGCATGTTTAATCATGCATAAGTACTAGTTTATTTTACTATTTCTACAGAAAAATACCTTAATAAAACTTATGTTTGTACGAAATACACTTGAAATTAAACAAAATACATATCACGTTTGTATAATTCAATATGGATCATTGTGACAGTCCGCATAACATAATAAGTTATTTTCAAACTTATGCAAATTTTACAGCTTTAAGTTGATAATATATTTGGTTTCAAAAATCTTTTGTTTAAAATAGTTCCTTTTCAATTGCGACCATACAAAAACAATGTTTAAGCCTCGTATAATGCGGACGTATAAGTAAGTTCCTTTTGTTTAAAAACATTAGTTTTTACTATTCGTCTGAATAATTTGACGGGAGAAATTATATATGGAATTTACAAAGGATAGTCTTATGAATATGATGAATACACAAACAAAATTATACAAGACATTACACTGTTTTCCGCTAATATATAAATGAAATCATTCGTGTACAGTTTCTCATTTTAATTATGAATTCATCAACAAGTTCACGAGAGCTGATTATGCTTTTTTTCAAAAAAGTCAAATTATATTAAATATTAGAATGCGCGATGTGTTACTTAAGAAATAATTCATGGGGGCTTGAATATATCGTGATTTTACCACGGGTTGGCCCTTTATGACAAATATTTTAAAATATCGGCATAAAGGGACAACCCGTGGTAAAATCTAGATATATTCAAGCCCCCATGAATTATTTCGATTCTGATAGGACACATACGGCAATTCTTTTGGATCGAAGCGCTCTAGGTGTAGGCAAATATTTGCCGTTCCCATAAATAAACGCACTAATAAACTAGCGTAAAAGAACGGAGCAAACTGCATTAGTAATATGCTTAAACTATTTAAAATAATGTATTTAGACAGTTTTGGATGAATTTGAATGATAATTTATTTATATGTCTTATATGATGTACAATAAAGGGCTTTTGCCACATTTTAGCATCATTTGTGTATGTTTCCTTGTGATGATTTTCGGATTCACAAGCGTGTATTTTCCCGTAAAATGCTTACATTCTAACGTCATTGTTCTATGACGTCGGGTATCTCATTCATAAAAAAGCATATGACGTGGGAGTACAATCGGAACAGCACTGGCAATATATTCATATTTTACCACGGGTGTGTACTCAAAGCGTTTGAAGGACGTCATGTTAGAACTATGTATTTGCCATATCTGCTAGATTAAAACGGACTGAATACAAATCATTCCTTTCAGATTAGACTTCGTGACTCACCACTGAAAATCATTTAAACTATTTCTGTATTCTGAAATCGTGTGAGAAGCAAACATTGTTTCGAAAGACTTAATACCCATAATATTGTCTGTCATCTGTTTAAGCAAGTAATGTTTGAATGAAACCAATTGTCAAAGTTTATCATTGATACGCATATTCTATGTCATTGCAAGTACGTCGAAACAGATGCCTTTGGAATGGGAATATAAGAAAAAATCCTCGTGTGCATGTAATGACGGGGAAGCATTACTTAATTTTCTCTGACAAACAAAATGACTGTTAAGCTCTATATAGATAAGAAGCTAATGAATAGTGTGATTTGTTTAGCTGTATACTCAATAACAAACATAGATATGAAGGATAATATAACCATTATCATCCACTGACCTTCGAAAGCAACTTGTTTTACATTGTCTTATCGGGGCCTATTATAGCTGACTATGCGGTATGGGCTTTGCTCATTGTTGAAGGCCGTACGGTGACCTATAGATGTTAATGTTTGTGTCATTTTGGTTTTTTGTGGATAGTTGTCTCGTTGGCAATCATACCACATCTTCTTTTTTATATTGGTTGATAAATTAACATTTTTTATAAAACATACGAAATAGAAAAAGACTACCAATCCTTAAACTGCGATCAATATCTGATACATGTCTTTACCATTCAAATATCAAAACAGTGTTTCAGTATCAGACCAGATAAACATATTTTATTTATTTCTGAAAAAAAGTTTTTTTAAGAATACTTAATAATTGAAATTGAACTGATAAGTTTGTTCTCAATGGAATTCATTTAGACTTTTTTAATGTGTATTCATTATTAATGACTTCTTTGTTATCGAATTGAACGAGGTTCACATCTAAATGCTTGCAAAAACAGGAAAACAAATAGATAAGTTACAAATCAACCGGAATTTGTTTAAATGCGACATGTCTTTTGAAAAGTTAAAAATTGACGTCTTTTCCTTTAAGGATATTCTTCAGGTATTTGTTGCAGCTGAAACAAAAATCTGATAGGAGTTCAGAAGTTAGAGATTGAAAAGTAAAAGCTTGTACAATATAAAAGATATCTATTTAATTAGTCTTCCTCTGAGAATATTCGTAAGGGAAAGGAAAGAAATTAATCTTATAGTATACTCAACAACCCTTTCATTTTAGATCAGTTTATAGCCGATTCAATTATTTAAGTACATCAGCCATAAACGTTCACAGGGAAATTTTCCAAAAATGTTTAAACATTGTAATATCTAAAATCCCGTCTAATTGCCTTTGATCACATCTTTAGAATATTGCAAAACTTCAAAACACTACGACCGACCGTTATCAAAATTATATTAAAATTAATCGTAAGGTATTTCGGACTATACATTTATCTTTTATATTCTTCTTGTAACCGTAGTGGTAGGAATAGAGACAACATACGAAATTGGACTGTATTAAGATATCAAATCGTACACAACTCTCTCTTTCATTTCTTTTAATGGTCCCTGCCCTGGGACAAGATAAACACATATACCTTCATAAAACTAGTTCGTAATAGCATACACATGACACATGAAATTTTAAAAAGCAGTTGTCACGTTTGATGATTTTTTCACATATCATTGTAACAGTCCTCCATTTAGACAAAATGATATTTAGATAATTAATAACTTTACAGATCGGAGTTGATAAACATATCCAGTATCTTTACAATTACTATAAAGATGGTGTTATTTGAAAAGGAACAACGGAACAAAGACTATTTGTGCCTTTAAAGACGTGGACGTTTTAGTTTGTTGTATCATTGTATACGTGCCAAAGTTGTAGTAGACTATTGCTGCCTCATTCCAAATGTATCTATAACGAATCTATCTTTAATTGTTACAGAAACAAGATGAAAAAAGGTTTTCAAACAAAATATACATTACCGTATCAAAAGAAAAACAAAACTGAATGTGTGCAAAAAATTATACGTATTTATACAAGACAATACACGATATACATATATCTAAATAAACAGGATCACTATAACACAGTATGCTAGTTTGAAATGTGTGTTATGATGTTACAAGACAAACGGCTGTGTATTTAGTTATACATATCATAAAAAAAATAAAACAAGTCAAGCGACAAAATATAGCATATGCATACACATTATGTAAAGTTCGAAATATGCATGTTACGAGTGCAGGCAGATGCTAATTTGCTAATCGGTATATTTAACCTTCAACATTCACCATATTGCTAGCAATTGGTTCGATATGCAAATTTTCTAACTAAACACAATATAAATTCGATTATTGATTACCATGAAAAAAGTGTTTCTTTTAAAAATTATAGTACAAATGGGGAAAATACATGAATTATCCATGAGATATTTCGGACTCTCTCTTTCTCTCCCCCATTTTTCTAATTGTTTGACATTATCCAAGAATGCCATTATTTTTATATATTTTTAGGATGCGACCTTTATAAATGTTTACCTATTAAATTGTCTTTTTTTTTAAATGTTTCACCAAAATATATTTTTAATTTCGATAACTTGTTCTCCTTCATTCCCCTTAAAGGGGCACTAGCTGTCAGATCGATGGCCACCGATTTTCCTCAAATTCTCATATTTTATTTATAACAATATAAAACATTCAAAAGTCTAAAGTAAACAATTTACAGAGCATATGGTCGATTATATGTAGCCTCGCGTCGTCTGTATTTTAGACCAGACGTCATCTCAGTAACTATCGAGCTGAACTCAGATGACCATATAAGCGATGTAAACATAAATATAGATATAAATAGATTAAACCAACTCGTGCAATTGAATTGCTATACATGTAGGTATGTTTAATTTTTTTCATAGATTAAAAATATATGTTTCTCATCGTTTTTACTTGTATAACATGTATAAGAAAGGTGTTTTGTGGATTGAATCAGTCTTCTTATGATTAATCTTTGTTTCACTTTCAATTTTGACATTCTTTTCATTTAAATAACCAGTTCACGTACAATGCACGCGTTGTCTATCCCAAGCTAAGGGTTTAAATTGAAGCTCACGTGAATACGGATTTAATGAGGTCGAATTATGCACTTTATTATAAATGTTATTTAAGCTAATTTGACAAAATTTAACCAATTTGGCTGCTAAAAGCGAATTATTATTTCACTATTTCACTCTCATTATTAATTGAACAAAACAAATCATACTTTAGATTTTTTTTTATATATTTCGTAGCTAGTGCCCCTTTAAGCATATGTTATCGAACTATGTATATTGTTTAACGAATAACAATTAGCCATTTTCGTAGACAATTTGCTCAGTTATAATGAGTGTTAATCGATAATTTTCCAAAATGATGAAAACAAATATTTTAATTTTCAAATTCCCCCTAATTACCGTTCAACATCATTTTAAAACTTTGCAATACTTTTAAGAACACAACGAAAGGCCGTTATCAAGGCATTTTTTTTAAATATCTTTAAGATTGTGCTAAAGTTAGTTTAACCATGTTAACTATTCATTTATTAAATTTACCCTAATTGGCAGCATACTAATAGTAAAAGAGACAACAGTCGACATTAGATTGATCAAGCTATCAAATCGTGCATATTTTTTCTTATATTATTTATTAAAGTCATTTGGTCAAAATGTAGGCACATATATACCTAAATAAAGCAAGTGCATAATAGCATACAAATGCAAATTTCAAAAAGTACATATCACGTATGAGGAATTTTTTACCCATCATTGTGACCGTCCCCCATTTAAACAAAGTAATATTTAGATGAATACAAACTTTTAGATCGGTGTTGATAAACATATCAAGTGTTCCTACATTTACAATTCAGAGGATGCCTTTTGAAAATGAACAATGGAACAAAGACTTGTTGTGCCTTGAAAGACGCGGACGTATTGGTTAGTGTATCCTATTAAACAGCCAATCTTAAAAACTCGTATATTCACTGTCAAGCTAGATAATTTAAAAAAAGACATTCCATATTGTATTTACGATGGATGGTGTTTCTATGTATGCGTGCGAAAGTTTTAAACTATTGTGGTCTTATTTTGAATGTCTCGTCTGTTTAACGAAGTAAATATTATTGAAACACACATTATATTAAAACTATGTTTTCGAACAAAATTTGCAATACCGTATCACTAGAAAATACAACCGAATTCGTTGTAAAAATAATACGTATTTATACAAGACAATACATGGTTTTCAACGTACATAATGTATGGAATCAATCCTGTCCTGGTTATTCGTTCTAACGATGAAAGCACGGAATAAACACGAACACAATAGCACAGTACAAATAAGTGAAAAGATATATAGTCAAAAACTGTTGTGTATTAGATTGTAAATGTTTAGCTTTTCTCTAACCAGAGAAATCAAGATATTACAAAATTTCCTTCATCTTATTTTGTCTCTCTTTTAATAGAACGAAATAATTTAAACATTATTCCTGTACTTTAAAATATTGATAACGTCTTTAATTTAAAGGACAGAAGATGTTTTTGAGTCCAAAAGGAATTTCTGAATAAAACCAGGATCCTTAATTTTAAAAGAGGGACGAACGATATCATAGGGAAATTCAAACAAACTCATAGATCGAAAACAACTGACAATGCCTTGGCCAAAAAGAGAAGAACAAAAAACAGTACCTGCTGCACATGTGGCACCCGTCGTGTTGCCAATATTATTACATACCCGTCAACTAGTTTAATTCGGTATGTCACATTTATTAAAAGGGAACAGGATTGTAGTTATAGGGGAAATATTAGATATCAGTTGGCATCCATTCTGATTGTCAACTAACTCAAAGTTCACGATGTATAAATATTTACAAACTGGAAGTACAGTATGACATAAAGGGACAATTTAAAAAAGAACAATAAAAGCACTTGCAACTCGATTTTAAATCGTTTTTTGTTTGTTTTCAAAATGATTTGAATGTGTATTATAATGATGAACACATGAAGTTTTCAGATTGTATAACATTTAAGATCGTTGACCATGTTTAATATCTTTTAAAATTGTTTATAGGGGCTCGATTAAAAAAAGAGTGACACACGATTCTTAAAAGCTATTATAATTCATAAGTCAAAAACAAACTGATTGTCCCATTTCAGAACAAAAACGAAAAATAATAAAACGACAAGTATCAGTAACCGAAACACTACTACTGATCGCGCAACACGAACCCTACACCCAAAATAAGTACTATCACAAGATTTAATATTATGACATATTACTGAAAATTCTAAAATTGCATTAAAACATTGAAATAGTTTTGAATTACAATAACGTTTTACAATACTTACCAGTCGTTCAGTTTGTCCTCCATTCAAACAAAAATGTATTTAAATGTATAGAACTATGCTAGACGTTTGTTAACATATTCGGTTTGAGTTATCTGGATGCATTGTGAAAATTGTCAAGCGAACAAAGAATTTAAATGCTCTATTGACCTGATTAATAAGCTAATTCTTCCTGTTAGATGTTTTTTGTTTTGTTTTTTCTTTATACTTATGCAAGTTAAGATTGCATATAGGTGGTTATTGGCTTTTTGATATATTCAACCTTTAACTTCCAACATGTTGCTAGCAGTCGGTTCGATATCAGATTTTCTTATAAAAAAAAATCAAATACAAATTCGATATTGATATTGATTACAATGAAAATGGTATTTCTATTATATAAAAAAAAAAGGAAAATGATATACAAGCAATCATCTCTGGCCCATATACGTCATATAGCTTATGTTCTTGCATATTGACGCAAGTGTAAATCAACATTTGCTTTTGATAGTTTAAAGTGTTTATGAATAAAAAACATTGTATCTGTACTTTTTAAACTTAACAAACATATCAATTGTTAATCAGTAACATTGCTTTTTTGACATGGTCTTAAAAGTGTTCCAGTTGTGACAACACGTACCCATTGTATGGCAATGCTTTGGGCTCACAGCGGGTAAATGTCTTGAAAGGTTTCATCGTCATTGCAATGTCTAAAGTTGTTTTTGTCTCGCCTAGACATAGGAATTACAGTCAGTCGGCGTTGAAAGCGATGGAGATGGCGTAAGCTTTTTTTTTTTTTTTTTTTATAAAAATGCATATTTCAGATGTTAAAGTACCTGAATGCTCCATACTCTGTATGCAAAAGTCTAATTTCGTCTACCATGTGTCCTTTGTCGTGTACCTTATTATCATGGCTCATAGATTGCTTGATAAAACCCTGTATACTAACATTCCCTATGTGAAATTTAATTTTGAAAATACTTTGTACGATAAAACGTATTTTATATTGACGTTTACCTTCTGATGCCAAGCACTCGACTCTTATCAACGAATGTGGTTGATCAATTTGGGAGATGCTTTTTGTACTTCTTAAAAATGTTTGATTTTGTTGTTATTGAGATTGTGACACAGTGATGAATGCTGCACCCCTATTTTGACATTTTAACATATTTTGTCTGTTTTGTTCACGCATCGTTGTAAATATAATGGAATTTGATGCGACTGTCATACAACAAAGAGGTTTAGCGCGATAAAACTAGATTCAATGCACCATTTTCTACATGGGAAAATGCCTGTACCAAGTAAGGAATATGACAGTATTTAACGACTTTTACGAAAACAAATAACATATTTTTATACGCGTACGCCATGTCCGCGCCCTAGAGTCTTCCACTGACCTTGGCATAATAACTTAGATAATAAATTAACATTTAAAAAACAACAACATACGAAATAGAAACAGACTATCAATCCTTAAACTGCGATCATTATATGATACAGGTTTATACCATTAAAATATTAAACCAGTGTTTAGTATCAAACAAGTTACACACATTTTCATTATTTTCCCGAAAAAAGTCAATGTTTGTTTAAGAATACTAAATAATTGAAATTGGATTGATAAGTTTGTTCTCAATGGAATTCATATATATTTTTTTAATGTTTATTTATTAATGAGAAAATTGAATAATGTGTCAAAGAGTCAACAACCCGACCATGCATGGAACAGAAAACAGCAGAAGGACACCAACAGGTCTTCAATGGAGCGAGAAACTCCCGCACCCGGAGGCGTCCTTCAGCTGGCCCCTAAACAAATATATATATATATATATATATATAGTGATAATGAACGCCATACTAAACTCCAAATTGTACATAAGAAACTAAAATTAAAAAAAAATACAAGACTAACAAAGGCCAGAGGCTCCTGACTTGGGACAGGCGCAAATATGCTGCGGGGTTAAACATATTTATGAGATCTCAACCCTCCCGCTATACCTCTTGCCAATGTAGAAAAGTAAACGCATAACAATACGCACATTAAAACTTAGTTCAAGAGAAGTCCGAGTCTGATGTCAGAAGATGTGACTACTTTGTGATCGAATTTAACTAGGTTCGCGTCTAAATATTTGCCAAAACATGAAAAAAATATAAGTGACAAATCAACCATACTTTAAGAAAAGTAACAGCTCGTACAATAAATAAGTCCTCTCTTCGACTAGTCATTCTCTGAAAATATTAGTAAGGTAAAAGAAAGCAAATAATCTACTAAATAAAACTGAGAATGGAAATGGGGAATGTGTCAAAGAGACAACAACCCGACCAAATAAAAAACAACAGCAGAGGGTCACCAACAGGTCTTCAATGTAGCGAGAAATTCCCGCACCCGGAGGCGTCCTTCAGCTGGCCCCTAAACAAATATATACTAGTCCAGTGATAATGAACGCCATACTAATTTCCAAATTGTACACAAGAAACTAAAATTAAAATAATACAAGACTAACAAAGGCCAGAGGCTCCTGACTTGGGACAGGCGCACAAATGCGGCGGGGTTAAACATGTTTGTGAGATCTCAACCCTCCCCCTATACCTCTAACCAATGTAGTAAAGTAAACGCATAACAATACGCAAATTAAAATTAGTATACTCAACAACCCTTTTATTTTAGATTGGTCTATAACCGATTGAAGTAAATAAGTACATCAATTATGAATGCAAATTTTCCCAAATGTCAACATATTGTGATTGTTTTAATCCCCTCTAGTTACCATTGACCACATCTTTAGAAATGTTCATCACTTTAGCATTCTACGACCGACCGTTATTAAAGAACATTATAACTATCCTCAAAATTATATCAAAATTAACCGTGAGGTATTTTGAACTATAAATTTATCTTATTTATCCTAGATGTAACCGTAGTGATAGGAATAGAGACAACAGAAGAAATTGGACTGTATCAAGATATCAAATCGTACACAACTCTCTACCTCATTTATTTTAATGGTCCCTGCCCTGGGTCAGGATATAGGCATATACCTTTTAAATTATTTAGTTCGTATTAGCATACACATGATTCTTTTAAAAGGAAATATCACGTTTGAAGAACTTTTTACCACTCATTGTGACATTCACCTATTTAAACAAAGTAATCTCTAGATAAATACAAACTTTACAGATTGAAGTTGATAAACGTATCCAGTATCCTTACAATTACAACAAAGAGGATGTTTCTTTGTAAATGAACAATGGAACACAGTCATTAAAGACGCGGACATAGTAGTTAGTTTATCCATTTTAAATCAGCAAACCTTAAAAATTATTATACTCACCATCACAATGGATAATGTTAAGAAGGATATGTCATTGCGAAGGACGATGTATCATGTATGTGACAGAGTTGTAAATCATTGCTGTCTCTTTTGTGAACATCTTATCATTGTTACAAACACAAAATGAAAAACAAGAAAATACGATTAACTGTATCATTAGAAAAGATAACAAGTCGAAAGACAAAATTAAGCAGATGCATACAAAATTTGTAAAGTTCCAAATCGTTACGAATAAAAATATATAATAATGTTATTATATTTGAAAAAAGACAACAAGGAAAGATCTGCTATCAAAACGTAATCCTCTCAATAATGTAACAGTAAAGGAGAAATACTCAATATTAAATAGGAATGTTTACAGAACAAGATAGTTAACGAACTAAACACATAGATTCAATTTTCTTTATCTTCCAAGAAAACTTTTCCAGAAGCCAAAGACTGAATCTACACCGCATATTTCTCAAACTTTCATTTAAACTTATGACATCATTTGTTAAAATAATTTTTGCGCAACTGAATAGATTGTTATCATTTGACCCACACGATCGGGTTGGCCTTTAAACAGAAATAACACATGTCTTCCGTAAAGACGGGTCACCCAAGCCGTCCAGATTGAATGCCACGAATATATTTAACATATACCAAGTTTGAAAGCCTAACTGTTTCATATCTCTTTATTTTTAATATTGAGATGCATTGTAATGAAGTATCTCACTCTCTCTCTGTTTTTCTCTCTCATGATGTTTGAAAGCTGTCTTGTCTCTATTTGCCCGCAACATCAATTTAGCTTTATTGAAGTGTTCAGTTTGAATTGCCAAGCATCAAACTACTATTCAGAAAACTTTTATTATTAATACTGATTTGTTGACATTTTACAAAAATCCTATTAACTTTGATCCTTTATATCTTGCGACCTTTATAACTTTTACCTATCAAATGATCTGTTTGACAAAATGTCTTATAAAAATCTTGGTTTTACTTTTTAAAATTCGTTCTCCTCTTTACCTCTCAAGTTAATATAATCGTTATACGTATAAAGAATAATGAAAGACAATAACACTTAACTATTATTACATAGACAATCTGTTCATTAATAATGAATGTTTACCGATAATTTTCCAAAAATGTCAAAGTATTGTGATTTTTGAAATTTCCCCATTATTACTTTTTGCTCATTTCACCATACCCTTAGAAATCTGCTGCACTCTTTGACCGGTCCGTATTAAATATCGTTATAACTATCTTTAACATTATACTAAAATTAACTGAGGTATTTTGGACTATTAATTTATCGAATTGATTGTCCTGAAAAACGTACTGATAGTAACAGAGACAACACACGAAATTTGATTGTATCAATATACAATACCAAACTGTAAACAATGTACCTCATTGCAGAGTCCTTTGGTCAAACGTTAAGATAAATAAATTTACTTTTTATAAGTAGTTCGTTATAGCAAACAAATGAAATTTGAAAATGTAGAACTCGCGTTTGAAGAATGTTGTACCCATCATCGTGACAGTCCCGCATTGAAACAAGGGAATATGTAGATGAATACAAACTTAACAGATCGGAGTTGGTAAATATATCAAGTATACTTGCAATAACAATTAATGGGATGTCCTTTGAAAGTAAACAATGAAACAAAGACGTTGTGTGCTTTTAAAGACGCGGACGTATTAGTTTGTGTATCCTGTTAAACAGTTTACCTTAAAAATGATAATACTCACTGTCAAGCGTTATAATTAAGTATAAGTATATAGAATATTGTATTAACTAAGTATAATGCATTACCGTTTCATTAGAGAATAAAACAAAATTTGTTGAAAATTAATTCGTATATATATACCACTAAGCTTGTTTTCAGCGTATACAATGAATAAAATCAATGATGCCCTTAATATTCCTTCTTAATGATACCACGGCTCTGTGTTGAAGATCGTATTTTGACCTATAATTGTTTACGCGACCAAATTGTCTCATTGGCACCCATACCACATATTCGTATATCTAATTAATGATGAATGCAAACAGTTCGACATAAACACGATAACAATACAAATTAAATAATTTATACTATGAACATGAGATTTCTATTATAAATAGTCAAAAAAGGAAAAAATGATATACAAGAACTATACACGTTATATAGTTTATGTTCGATGTTCTTGCATATTGACGTAAGTGTAAATCAAAAAAAAAAATTTAAAGTTTATAGGATTTTATGAAGAAGAAAAAAACAATAATTTTTATACTTTTTAATTTTTAATATTGAAAAGAAGTGTCTAAAGAACAAAATCTTTCACAGCCGAAAGGAGTTTCCCCTTTCGTTAACTTACGAGCAACTTTTCCAGGAAACACAGACTGATAATCGTCCGCATGTTTCTTAAACATTCATTTAAATTAAAGGCATCCAAATCGGTTATTATACTTTAATCTACATGGTCGGGAGTATCTTTTTACCAAAACACCCACGTCGTTCGGGTCATATAGGGGCCCCGAGCAATCAAAAACATATGACACATAAGAGTTACATGTTGATAAACTTCAACATATACAAAATTTGGAAGCATAAATGCTTTAAACTTCTTTACTTTTATTATTGAGATGCAATTCAACTCTCTCTCTCTTTATCTCTCTCTCTCTCTCTCTCCCTCTCTCTCTCTCTCTCTCTCTCTCTGTAATGATTCCAAAATGTATCAACGATCATTATAACAATCTAGCCGTGAGGTGTTTCGGACTATCTCTCTCTATTGAATTGTTTGACACTTTATAAAAATGCCAGTTTTTTTCATAACCTTTTAGGATGCGACTTTTATACATTTTACCTATTAGATGATTTTATTTTGTTTACACTATCAGGCTTTACTTTCTAAAATTTGTTCTACATCAGCTCTCTCCAGCTTATGTCCTCGACATATACATCATGTATAATAAAGGACAATAAACATGTCTATAGAGTCAAAGTTTGCTTAGTTATAATGAGTGTTCATTGAGAAATTTTTCAACTTGTAAAAATATTGTAATTTTTAAAATTCCCCCTAACGATCTTTGACCACTTCTTTAGAAATGTGGACCACTCTAGTACACTACCACTGGTCGTAATAAAAAACCATGATATCAATATCCTTAGAATTATGTGTAGGTTAGCCGTGATGTATTACATATCATTAATCTGTTTGATTTACTCTGCTTGGCATCGTAATGACAGAAGTATAGATAAATTTCGACATTTAATTGTTTAAAGATATCAAACTGTACACAAATTTCCTCATTTTAATTTTCTATAGTCTATTAAACAACAGTTAGAAATAAAAATATACCATAATATATCAGTTCGTAAAAGCAAACAAATGACAATTTTTAAAGCAGATATCGTCTTTGATGAACTATTTACCCATCATTGTGACTGTCTCCCATTTAAACAAAATAATATTTAAATGCATACAAACTTTACAGATTGGAGTTGATAATCATATCCAGTATCATTACAATTACAATAAAGAGGATGCCTTTTGAAATTGAACAATGGAACCAAAAACTTGTTGTGCTGTTAAAGATGCAGATGTATTGGTTAGTTTATTCTGTCAAACAGCAAACATAAACATTCTAATGTAATCACAGAAATTAAGATATTACACAATTTTCCTATTTTATCTTGACTGTCATTGAAAGACAATCTTAATTCATTACCTGTAACAAGTCAGGAATATGACAGTTGTCCATTCGTTTCACGTGTTTAATCATTTGATTTTGCCATAAGATAAAGGACTTTCCGTTCTGAATTTTTTATCGGAGTTCAGTATTTTGGTTATTTTACTTATGAATGACCAAACGTATAGACATACTATTTATGTTAGATGAATTTAAGGCGTAATAACTACACAAGTAAGCCGCGTACCAAAACCATAGCAAAAAGAGCTCTGTCTTCATCATTGTGTTTCAAATTAAATAATTAATGTTTTTCTCAAATGAATGTAAGTTTTACAGATTCAAGTTGATAAACATATTCGGTTTGAAAAATATTTTGTTTAAAATAGATCCTTTTCAAGTGCAATAATACAACAAAAACTTGTTTACGCCTCGTATGATGCGGACGTATTAGTAACTTCTTTCTGTTTAAAATTTTTTTTTTTACTGTTCTTCTAAATAATTTTACGGGAGAAATTGTAAATAGTGTAATGATAATAATAATTACACAGAAAATATTAATACGAGACAATTACACTTTTTTCCACAAATAAATAAATGAAATCATTCGTGTGGAGGTATTCATTGTAATAAGGAATTCATCAACCCGTTCACGAGAGGTCAATGTGCTTTAATCAAGAACTCAAATTATATCAAACATTAGAATGCGCGATGTTTTACCTCTGGTATTGCAATGTCTGCTAGGTTAAACAAATGATGAAGTTGAAATCACCATTTCGTAAATTTTACGGACGCCATCAAGAGTTGGTTGACCGTTATGGAACAATCAATTCACAAATGATATCATATATATTCCTTACGTCGTAACTACAATCCCTTTCCCTTTCATGAATGTGACATACCGAATTAGACTTTTCACCGAATTTATTATAACATGAGCAACACGACGGAGGCCACATTTGGAGCAGGTTCTGCTTACCCTTCCGGAGTACCTGAGATCTCCCCCTAGTTGTTGGTGGGGTTCGTGTTGCTTATTCTTTATTTTTCTATGTTGTGTCATGTGTTTTATTGTTTGTCTGTTTGTCTTTTTCGTTTTTAGCAAGGCGTTGTCAGTTTATTTTCGATTTATGAGTTTGACTGCCCTCTGGTATCTTTCGTCCCTCTTTTAAAAGGTACTGAATACAAAACATTCCTGTACTAGATTATATTCCGTGACATATCACTGAAAACATGTCTGTATTGTTAAATCGTTGAAAAGCAAATATGGCTTCGAAACACTGAGAACCCATTATCTAGTCTGTCATCTATGTAAGCAAGTGATGTTTGAAAGAAACCATTACAATTACGTTGAACCGGATGCCTTTGGAATGGAAACAATAAACAAAATTCCTCGTGTGTGTGTAATGACGGGGAAGTATTTCTTAATTTTCTCTGTTAAACAAAATGACTTTAAATATGAAGATGATGAATAGTATGATATGCGGAATAATGCAACAACACTTGTATTTCTAAGTTTTAAATTAGTGCTGTTTCATTTCGAATTGCTTCAAACAAAAAAATAGACTTGCAAATAAATGCACACTCGTATCAGTGAAACACAAACTGCAATAAATCTTGTGGAAACATAAAACTAATTTTACCAAAGACATGAGACAATACCCAGCTTTTTAAGTGTAAAATGCATAATTTTGTTGAAACAAACTAACACAACACGTAATAATTTCCTTATGTTCAATCATTAAGTATGCCATAACATGTGAATATCGTGCTTTAAAAAAAGAAATTTGAAATACACTGAATTAAGTATGTACGTTTAAATGAAATAATATTCATATGTATGGATTTGCGAAATAGAATAACTTAGTTTGACGTAAATCAAAGATGTTCATAAATCGTTTATTTCCCTTAGACCTAAACAGATAGGAAGATTATTTTAGTCTTCATAAGTTTGTTTTATCTCTCAAAGATAAAAATTACGGTTTCTCCTTTATAAAGACTAAATAAAATCACTTAATATGTAAAAAAAATATGTTTCATTTATAAATTAATTTATTTTACACCAATAAAACACAACCAGTTAATTTCAATGATAATTGAGACAACAGACTAAATTGAATAGTATCTAGATATTAAGTTGTCCACATTTTTTCTCATTTCAAAATTTTATAGATCTTGGGTCAAAAGTAATGATACATATATTAACCTTATTAGAAATATGTTTTACATACAACTAAAACTCAAGTGCACATCTCGTTAAAAGGTTCATGTATACATTGTTGTTAAAATTCCCTATACAAAAGTATTTGTTTCAGCTAATACTTAAAAAGATTAAATGAAACATTAAAAAAAACATATTTGGTATCATTGAAATATGTTTGAAAGGATGCCTTTTGAAGAGGAACAATTGAACACCGACTTGTTTGTTACTTCGATGACGTGGACGTATTACTTAGTTAATTATGTTAAAAAACAAACATGAAAGACATTTGTTTAATTTAAATTTAAAAATGCATCGGTCGTTAATGATTTAAACAAGACTATATTTAGCAATTTTAAACTTATCGTGTCATGTGTTGAAATAGTTTTTGGCAACTGATTTAATTGATTTTAATTAATCTGCACGTTCGGGTTGATCTTTGTACCGAAATACACACGTTGTTCAGGTCAAGTAGGGTCACCCTAGTCGCTAATTTTAAATGACCCATTCGAGTTACTTGTTGAACAACTTTAAGCTTATACCGAATTTAGAAGATTAAAGGATTCAATCTTCTTTATTTCTAATATTGTAATGCAGTTCAACGAGTTCTCTCTCTCTATCTATCCCTCTCTCTCGCTCTATCTCTCTCTCTCTCTCTCTCTCTCTCTCTCTCTCGCATGATGTTTGAAAGTTTTCATGTCTCTATTTACAGACAAAATTAATTTAGTTTTATTGAAGAGTTTAGTTTAAATTGCTAAAAATCAAACTAATATTTAGAAACCTTTTATTATAAATATTGAATCGGGTGACATTTTCTAAGAATGCCATTTTTGTGTATGGAAAAATCATTTCACTTTTGATAATGTTACTTATTTTATAAAGAAGAACCTTACTTTTACATTCTATTTTTTAAAAGATAATAGAATGAAAATGTTTAGATGGAAATTACTGCATACTATTACAGCAATTAATCATAATTTGCATCGTTGGAAAATATCTGATAATCCAAATTGTGTGATTTGTTCCAAATGTGATAACTATAATTATTTTTTCTTTGAATGTAAATGGGTAAAATATTATTGGTCTATAATTAATGACATATTTATGTATTTTAATATAGATCAACATGTCTTCTGTCTTAAAATTCTTGTACTTGGATATAAAATTGAAGATATTGAATATAATCCAATTAATCATGTCATAACAATGATTTGTTTTGTGATTTAGAAAAGAGAACTAAATTTGTGAACATGTTGTCAGTTCTAAAAAATGAAATTGAAACACAAATGTTATATCATCCAGAAAGTCTATTTTTGAGAAAATTTCAGAGGAAAATATCAAAACTTTGATTACATTTTTTTTAATGAGAATTAGACCTTATATAAATACTACAGTATTTAAATAACAAAGAATCAATCAATTAATAATTTACAAATCAATCAAGATCAGGGGTCAATAGCTCCTTCTTTGATCTCTTCAATATATTTCATTCTTACTTACCTGAAATATTCGATTATTATAAGTTTAAAATTCTACACATTTGATAAGTGACTTGATCACGGTAATAAATTACTCACCATTCCATTAAATTATTTGTCAAGCCATGAGGTCAACCATGCTTGATCATTCATGATCATTCTACTTTTGGTTAAACTAGTTTTATATAATCAAAACAAATGACGGGCAAAAATCCGGTTATTTTGTGTTCTTTTTTCTTATTACTTTCCTAAATGAGTGTTTATATCAGAGACATATATACACATGCGTATATGTCTCTGTTTATATATAGGATCACTGAATAATATATATGTATTGTGTGCTCGTATGAATACTTTGTAAAATGTAACTAACACAAGATATAAATATAAGATATTTTGCTAATCAATTCCCCTGGTTTCATTAGCAATTAACAACACAGGGAAGAACCTTAGCGTCATTGTTGTAGCGCTAAGGGACATTGTTCACAACCAGTAGTGAAATAAAATATCTAAAGTTGAAGAAAAAAAAAAAAAAAAGAATGCCATTTTTTTCATATCCTTTCAGAATGCGACTTTTATATGTTTTATCAATTTTACCTATAACATGATATATCTTTTTGTTACTAAATCTGGTTTTACTTTCTTTAATTTATTTTCTTTCGTTTCCCTCAAGATATTGTCATCGATTTATGTATAATGTATAATGAAAGAGAACATGGACAGTTTGGTTAGTTATAATGAGTGTTCACTGAGAAATTTTCAAAAATTAAAAATATTGTAATTTTTAGATTTGCCCCTAACGATCTTTGACCACACCCTTAGAAATGTGCACCACTTTAGCACTCTACAGCCGGCCTCGATCAAAGAGCTTTATATGACTACCTTTAACATTATGCTACAGTTAGCCGTGAGATATTTCTGACTACTAATTTACATAATTTACACTACTTGTCCACGTAATGATAGTATACAATTATAGCCTTTGTATGAGGTCGATACGAGGTTGTATCGACCTAAGAGAAGCATATTGACTGAGGACGAAGTCCGAGGTCGATATGCTTCTCTAGGTCGATATAACATCGTATTGACCACAACCAAAGGCTACAATTGTTATATTATTAATCAACAACTATTGCATGAACAATGTAAAATTGGGGATTTCTAGAATGTATTTTTAGTAACATGCTGTATGCCCTGTGCAATATGCTGTTTTTGACCTACGAAAAGCATAATACTTTTATCAAGATCTCAAATCATATCAAAATATTAGAATGCACGATTTTTAACCTCAGTTTTTTTTTTAATATCAGCTAGATTACAACGTACTTAATACAAAACATTCCTGTACTAGATTATATTTCGTGACATACCACTTTCAAAACATTTAAACTATTTCTGTACTGGTTAATCATTGTAAAGCAAATGTTTTTTTTAAAATGTAACCATTATCTACACTGTCATCTTTTTGAGCGATTGATGTTGAATGAAACCAAATGTCAAAGCTCAAAATTGATACGCATATTCGATGGCATTGCAAATACGTTGAACGGGAAATTTTTTGAAAGGGAACAATACTATAAATTCCTCATGTGCGTGTAACGACGGGGAAGTATTTCTTAATACTCCCTGTTAAACAAAACGACTTTAAAGCTCTAAATAAATAAGAAGATGATGAATAGTATGATTTGTTTAGCTGTATAATTGATAACAATCATAGATATGAAGGATAATGTAAAAATAACTTGTGTTTCTAAGTTTTAAATTACTGCTGTTTCATTTCGAATTGCTTCAAACAAGAAACTAGGCTTGTAAAAAAAAAAATGCACACCCGTATCGGTGAAACACATACTGCAATAAATATTGTTAAAACACAATACTAAGTCTACCAAAGATATGAGTCAATACCAAGCTTTTTGAGTGTAAAATGCATAATATTGTTGAAACCAAATAACACAACACGTAGTAATTGTCTTATTTTCAATCATTTAGAATGCCATAATTTGTGAATATCGTGCTTTAAAAAAAGATCTTGGGAATCACATGACGTTGTTTATCATTTCTTGTAAATTGCGAAACTTAAAGTAAGGACATATTCTTTATTCATTCGTTGAAAATGACTGTTTAAAAGAAAAACCGAAAACTGTCAAGGGGAGGCTTTACACTAAATTTTCTTCGTAATTGAAAGATAAACGGTAGTAACCAAACATTTTTCCAAATAACGTATGCACAAACAAAACATTAATTCATCCGTGTCTGAGGTCAAATTTATCCAAACTTCCCGAAGAAAAAAAGACCGTAATTGTGTTATTCCATATTCCGATATAGTTTGAGAAAAATGTATGTAATGACAACCATTTACCAAAACCAATTGTACATTACACAATTTTAACATAATTATACACGTAAAAGCACGCGATTTTTGCGCAGTGAACATACTTTTTCCGCAGTTGAATATGCTTATAATTCAGATCCCGTTTAAATAGAAAACAAGTACTAAAGTTATGTCAATATGCCAATAATGCTATATATTTATTTGAAAGATATATTAAATATTAATAGCTGTGTACAGAGGCAGACGTAAAGCCGAGCGTAGATAACATCTTTGTAAAAGCAAAATATTAAACCAGTGTTTCAGAATCAAACAAGATAAACGAAGTACTGGCATGAAAATACGGATTTTTTGTGTTATCGAAATTTGCTATTACAAAATATTAGAAATTATTATAAATTAAGGAATGTATCTCCCTCATGCAAAGCTCTGATTCCTTTCAGGAATTTGGTTATACTTTTTGGACCTTTTGGATTATAGCTCTTCATCTTTTATATATGCTTTGGATTTCAAATATTTTGGCCACGATCATCACTGAAGAGACATGTATTGTCGAAATGCGCATCTGGTGCAATAAAATTGGTACCGTTGATTTTATTTTATTACTTTTTCCAAAAAAGTCATTTTTTTATAAAATATTAAATAATTGAAATCTGATTAATAAATGTGTTTTCAATGTAATTTATTCAAATTTTTTTTTTCAATCTTGATTCTTTCTAATTGATTGTATTAGAGTTGAATATAATGGAGTAATTATTTAAATATGTGCCCCCCCCCCCCCCCCTAAAAAAAAGTGTTAAAGATCAAACAGATTCCGGATAGATGCGATAAGTATTACAGTTGAACAAAAGTGAAAGGAGCCGAAAAGTAAAAGATTGAGAGGTAAACAGCTTGCACAATAAATAACATATCTCTTCGATTATTTTTTCTCTCAAAGATTCGGTAGGGGAAAAAAAGATCAAATCTGGCAACAGGTACGTAAACAAAACAAAATATCCATGAATATTATATATATCCTAAAAAAGAAGCACGATTTGTAAAACAGCTGCATTTACAAAGTGCAACGCACACAATCCTTGATTAAACAAAAACCGATTCGTCCTTTTTTTGCACACACTAATTTAAATAAATGGTTCTTATCATTATAACCCACTACAAACTGCTCAGAGTCTGAATTGACCAGTGTATGTGCTTGACCAGTAAAATCGAGCACACATTTTACTCGACTAGTCTCGACATTGTCTTGACTGTACATAACTGTACTTAAGTGTACTCGACTAGGTCTCGACTTTACTAACTTACTGAATCCCAGGTCATTTTGTTTTTTGTTGTATTGCTGTCAAATTTTAAAATTAAAGTAATCTTGGTAAAAAAAGCCAGGATTTGCAATTCGGACAAAATAGAGATATTTTTTATATCATTTTCAAATAAACTTGGATTCAGAAAGCTTAATATATATCTAAGATGCTGCATAGTTTGATGAAAATCCAAGTTGATTTGAAAAAGTTATGAAAAAAAATTAAAGATGCCAATTTGAATTTATATAATAATTTTTATTTTTACCTGAAATTAAATTCTTTCATTTCACAGCAATAAATCAAACTACCAAATAAGCTTGATTTTTTTAAGATCAATGTTTAATTTAGTTAGATGGGCTGATTTACACCAGTCAAAACAAAATTCGAAGGTCAAGACTAGTCGAGACAGGTGAAGACTAGTCGAGACAGGTCAAGACTAGTCGAGACAGGTCAAGAGTGTCAAGGGAGGTCGAAACAGGTCGAGCCTTGGTCAAGACCATTTCAGACTACACAAACATCATCAAGTACTGAATCAGACTTATTAAGTAAAGTCGAGACCTAGTCGAGTACACTTATTTACAGTTAAGTACAGTCAAGACAATGTTTAGAGTAAAATATGTGCTCGATTTTACTGGTCGAGCACAACAACTGGTCAATTCATCAGTTTGTAGTGACCTGTATCAGTAAGTTTGTATTAACAGTTTAAACATATGCATGATGTAATGAATTTAACAAACTTGGTCTTGTACGACTATATTGGACTTCACCTAGAGCACTTCAATCCAAACTAATTTTTGTCTTTTATAAGAGAAATAATAAATAGTGCTTTGCATTTATTTTGAAAGGACCACGGTTGTTCTAATTAGATGATAGTTTACCTCTCTCTATCACTGGTGATACGCTATTGATAAAGGGGTGATACCGATTTTATTATATTTAAAATATAAAGCCTAGTAAATCATTTCTTTAGTATACAAAAAAAATGTTAATACTTTGTACAATAAGACAGTTTGTCAGTATCAGTAATGGCAGCACATACTTCATATCTTACTAATCACGGAAAAACAAATATAATATATATTATAGTAATATGGTTAAACATTTACTGTACAATACTCCATGATTAATAAGATAGTCATACTATTATAGCAGGTTTAACTAGCTTTAAAACCGGGTTTAATCAACAATTCTACATAAGAAAATGTCGTACCAAGTAAGGAATATGATAGTTGTTATACATTCGTATGATGTGTTTGAGCTTTTGATTTTGCCATTGATAAGGGACTCTCCATTTTGAATTTACCTAGGGGTTCGTTTTTTTTTGTTATTTCACCTGATTAATAAGTTTTTATTTAATGTAAAATGCTGAAAGAAGTTAAACGTTATATAACTAGCATTTGTTTTAAAAAAATATGATTCAAAGGAAGATTTTTGTTTTTTTTATGGAAAGGTCAATATCAACGACAAGCTCGAATATTTTTAACAGTATCGTTAACATGGGCGGAAGAAAAGTTGTTGTGTATTTGTTAAATTTTTAGCTTATATCAAATCTTTAAAAGTTATAAAGATCATATGTCGCCCATCTATGTCTATGTGCATCTTTAATCATGAAGAGTCTTTATTAGTGCAAACAAGAATATCTATCATGTATCACTAAAATTTGATTGTTTGTTTGTTGAACCTGTATTGTTGATAATTTCATTGACCTCATCTTCTTTATTCAAAACAGAATTCAATCTTCAATTAGGGTCAACAACTTCTATAAGACGAGAACTGACAATTTCATCTACAAGTTAGCTGATCCTTTTACAATATGTTATTGCTGCTATTTTTGTCCTATTTCAAGTTGAAATATAATAAATTAAATATCACCATTTAAGGGTGATGACTCCCATGAGAAGCCAACTTATGATTTCAGCAGTCTGATATATTTGTAGATCTTGAATGATCATTTTTAACTTTTAAGAACAAATTGAAAATTAAAATTGGGTATGTGTCACAGAGTCAACCTGACCGAATAGCAGAAAACAGATGTAGGCCACTAATGTTTCTTCAACATAGCGAGAAAATCCCTACCCTGAGGTGGGTTTTAGCTGGCAACAAAGCCAAAACGTGTGCTAGTCTACTGAAAATGGACACTGTACTAAACTCCAAACCATATAAATGAACTAAGATTAAGATTCATACTTGACTAACAAATCACAGAGGTTCCTGGATTAGGGAAGGTGCAAATATGCGAAAATAGGTAACAAAACAAAAATATCAACGATACATATATTAAAGGACTACTAGCAGTTACTGACATGCCAACTTTAGACCTGGGGTAAACTGTTAGGGATTAAGTATTATACCATCAGAAAATATATGAGTAGAACATAGTCATCAATCATGCCAACAACTGGTTTTATAATACATGTGTTTATTTACGGTGCGTAAATTCTATGATTGTATTGATATTATTATCAAACCATACCATCATTAATGAGCTGACAGCAGTGTAGTACCTATACAATTTTTGTATATCTTCTTTATAAGTCTGGTTTGGGAAGATTTTGATTTGAATGTCGACATTTTTGTGCTTTGTAAAGGATCTTACTATAATACATTGGATGCGAAGTACCAGAACGTATAAGATGTATGCATGTCGATTGATATAAACGTATGATGCCCTTCTACCGATGCTACAATTAAGTAATTGTTTTTACTAGTTTGCATCTAAATCCATTAAAAAAAAATTAAATTAAAAAATGTTAAAATGAGTAGTTTTAGAGCTATTACGCCTATATGTCTGACGGTTTTGATGATTAGGATAACGGACATAGATATTTTGACACTTTAGAACGCTGTACTAAAACAAATTAGAAAATGTAGGTATAATTACCAATGAAACAACATTTCATCATAAACCATATGACAGAGAAAGTTGCCAACCAAAGGAAACCGTACGTTCTTCAACAATTAGCAAAAGCCATACCCAATAGGCAGCTATAACAGGCCCTGACATAACAAATGTTAAAAAAAAAAAAAAAAAAAAAAAAAAAAAAAAAAAAATGACCTGATTGAGGTCCAAAAACATAAGAACGAAAAACAAACTATCATATACAGCAACAAACGATACCTACTAAATTATAGACTTCCGATGACTTGTACAAGGTATATAACAATTATCCATTCGACAAACTTAATTTTTAATAAAGTTTAAGAAAAACTTAGGTTTTATCAACATATTCGGTTTCATAAATTTCAGATATGCATATTTTAAGGTGATAAGTGTGAACAATTATGTTGTGTCTTTCTTCGTGCAGTAACAGTAATATTTGTATTGTGTGTGAATACACATTTCTAAAGTTTATATCTTGATTCGTTCTAATGATGAAAGCACAAAATAAACACGAACACAATAGCATTGTACGCTGTTTGAAATAAGGGAAATGATCTATAGTCATAAACTGTTGTGTATTAGATTGTAAATGTTTAGCTTTTCTTTAACCAGAGAAATCAAGATATTACAAAATTTCCTTCATGTTATTTTGTCTCTCTTTTCATAGAACGAAATAATTTTAACATTATTCCTGTACTTTAAAATATTGATAACGTCTTTATTTTAAAGGACAGAAGAAGTCTGTGAGTCCACAAGGAATTTCTAAATAAACTCCAGGATCCCTTATTTTAAAAGAGGGACGAACGATATCATAGGGAAATTCAAACAAACTCATAGATCGAAAAGAACTGACAACGCCTTGCTTAAAAATAGAAAAAGACAAACAGACCCTGCTTCACATGTGGCACCTGTCATGTTGCCAATATAATTAAATACCCGTCAACTAGTTTATACGGTTTGTCATATTTGTTAAAAGGGAACATGATTGTAGTTATATGAAAAATATCAGATATCAGCTAGCATCCATACTGATTGTCAACTAACTCAAAGTTCACGATGTATACATATTTACATACTGGAAGTACAGTATGACATAAAGGGACAATTTAAAAAAGAATAACAAAAGCACTTGCAACTCTACACTTTAGTTTTTTAAAACTTCCAAATTTATCCACGAAAAGTTTCGATTTTAAATTGTTTTTTTGTTTGTTTTCAAAATGATTTGAATATGTATTATAAAGATGAACACATGAAGTTATCAGATTGTATAAAATTTAAGATCGTTGACCATGTGTTATATCTTTTAAAATTGTTTATAGGGGCTCGATTAAAAAAAGAGTGACACACGATTCTTAAAAGCTATTATAATTCATAAGTCAAAAACAAACTGAATGTCCCATTTCAGAACAAAAACGAAAAATAATAAAACGACAAGTATCAGTAACCGAAACACTACTACGGACCGCGCAACACGAACCCTACACCCAAAATAAGTACTATCACAAGATTCAATATTATGACATATTACTGAAAATTCTAAAATTGCATTAAAACATTGAAATAGTTTTGAATTACAATAACGTTTTAAAATACTTACCAGTCGTTCAGTTTGTCCTCCATTTAAACAAAAATGTATTTAAATGTATAGAACTATGCTAGACGTTTGTTAACATATTCGGTTTGAGTTATCTGGATGCATTGTGAAAATTTTCAAGCGAACAAAGAATTTAAATGCTCTATTGACCTGATTAATAAGCTAATTCTTCCTGTTGAATATTTTTTGTTTTGTTTTTTCTTTATACTTATGCAAGTTAAGATTTCATATAGATGGTTATTGGCTATTTGATATATTCAACCTTTAACTTCCAACATGTTGCTAGCAGTCGGTTCGATATCAGATTTTCTAATTAAAAAAAAACAAATACAAATTCGATATTGATACTGATTACAATGAAAATGGTATTTCTATTATAAAAAGGAAAAAAAGGAAAATGATATACAAACAATCATTTTGTGGCCCATACACGTTGTATAGCTTACGTTCTTGAATATTAACGCAAATGTAAATCAGCAGTTGCTTATGATAGTTTAAAGTTTTTATGAACAAGAAACGTGGTATCTGTACTTTTAAAACTTAACAAACATAATTGAACATTATCAGTAAAATTGCATTTTTGGCATGGTCTTAAACGTGTTCTAGTTGTGACAACACTTTCTCATTGTATGACAATGTTTGGGGCTCACAGCGGGTAATTGTCTTGAAAGGTTTCACCGTCATTGTAATGTCAGAAGTTGTGTTTGTCTCGCCTTGACATAGGAAGTACAGTCATTCAACGTTGGAAGCGATGGAGATGGCGTAAGCTTTTTGTATAAAAATGCATATTTCAGATGTTAAAGTACCTGAATGCTTCATACTCTGTAGATATCTTATTTCGTCTACCATGTGTCCTTTGTCATTTACATTATTATCATGGTTCAGCGATTGCTTGATAAAAAAATTTATAGTGTTTTGTTATGTAAAGTTTTCACTTGTTATAAGTAATGTGTTTTTCTCACCATGATAGCTCAAGGATTTAGTGTTGAACAATTTTAAGTTCTTGGTTTATTTCTCAGGTACTATAAGAACTATGGATATTTTATCTGGTGTAAGAAATGATCTGTCTATCACATGCCTTTGACTTTTATTACTAAGTTCATTATTTTTCACGGTTTTGCAAGAACATCAAGTACATTAAGCTATAGGTCAACCACATGTTGTATTACATGTTTTTAAAGCAAGTAGACTATCTGACAGGGTTCAATAGTAATTGACCTTTATCTCATCATTATTATCAATTATGATTAAAAAATAGGATCGGGAGACATCTCAGAGGGTGTCTGCTTGTTTTCAAAATCGTTCCAATATTAAACTGGTACTTTGGCCTCTTTGTACTTATTAAAGACACACATTTTAATGTATTCCCTTTGATACCATTGAAGTGTAAATGGTCTTACTCCATGCCTCATCGAATAAACATTGACATATCATGAAGTTTGCCAACACCCTTGTTCTTTTATCCCGTGTTTAAACCTATATTTACTAGAACAATTGAACTGTATTCCCCTACATATACAATGATGCATATGGAAGACAGAATGAACTGGGATTTTTTAAGATTTTGATTTGTGTATGTACCAATTTCAAACCAAATTTTATTTATATTGAAGCACCAGGAAGGTAGAATAATCTTTTTGTGTGGTCTTCTGTAGTTTATACAATATGTTTCGAATATCCGAATATCAAGCGGACACTTTGATGATTTCTGTACACATTAAAAACAAAACAATCAATACAAGTCACATGACTGGTTCTTCGACTAGATGTTTTCTAATTGTAGGTCTATCTTAGATTGATAACATTAGAAGAAAAGAAAATCTGGCAAACTTCCAAAACTTATTTACTGTTGATTTTTCGTTAGTTGATAATAAAAGATTGACACTTTACTTTTTATTTTTCGTTTGTTATCGTATTTAAAATTTTCTTTAATACTTTTGGTCGTTTAGGTTTTCGTTGATAAACTTATCCACAAATAATATTTTTGTTCAGAAAGGCCTTATCTGATCTTGATTCTACTTCTAAAAAGACTTGTGTCAATTTGAAAAATTACTGATTCTTTTTTAAATAGCAAAATGATTTCTTACTAAATGCAAGGATAACAGAGTTATTGAATGAATCAAACCTTGACCAAACTTTACAAATGTGGCGAATACAGGAAAAGCGTCATTTATATTGGTAAAATAGAGAATGGAAATTTGAAATGTGTCAAATAGACAACGATCAGACCAAAGAGTGAAAAAAAACGCCAAGTCAAAACTGTTTATTTTATCCGAATTATCACAGGGAAAAATATTAACATAACTGATTCGGAGACCTTGACCGGTTGTATTATAAGACCGTTTGATCTAAACATAAGGCAATCTGATAAGCTAGATTCAGTAAACTTTAGATATGGTTCAAAATATATCTTCTAAAAATCCGAAATTTGGACAGTCAATTTGTAATTGCTGTTTTGGCCTTAAACCGTACACTATCTGAAATGGTCATTTTAACAAATTAATGAAAAGTAAAATCACAAAACTACTAAACATTATATTGAAAATGTTGCTTAAACAAAACAAACAGACACAATAGGTAAAAAAGTCATAAATAGGGTACAGAGGTCAACATCGTGTTATTATCTTAATCACTATAAAGAAACAAACAACTGTAACAAAGAAGCACAAAAAAGTTTACATACATTTTAACATCCTCATTTTGGCCCTTTTAGCAAATTAACAACCAACTAAGGATGGCACTTTCTAATATGTGTTTTGTGCTTTCTGTTGATCTGCTATATCGTAAACTTTTCAAAATTTATATTTAAGTTGGGTTTTGTTCATTGTTTAAGGCGTCAAAGTGACCCATAGTTAATTTATTCATACTTCAGAAGTAGTTTAAGGATTTCAGATAATGGAGGTAGAACGTTATCGTCCAATATGGTAGAATATGGTAGAAATAGTGCTGAGTGAATAGATATTTTGTTTTACCATCTTGTGCAAAACAAAAGATTTTTTTTATCTATATCAAAAACCCCATTCCAATCTGCTCTGTATTTTATTCAGAAAATAATAAAAAACAATTGATTAGATACATGAAACAGGTTATCCACTTTAACTGGTCTTGACCTACATATGCGCATTTGGTCTCTCGTGCTTGATGATTTCTTTGACAATCATGCATTTTCTTATTTTGATTTGACAATGGTTATGCGCTTCACCCTAGCTTGGGCTCATTGTGGGAGGTTGACTAGCACACATCATGGTAGATTTGCTTGGTCACCAGACAGTTAGTCGAGGTTTGGTCTGTTTATCATCGAATATACAGCAACAAACACATGTTCCATTTTATATGTTAATTATTTCGACTTACAATACATATTTCATTCTATATGTTAATTATTTCAACTTCCAAATATAAACATATGTACGATCCATGAAACAATTACAATTCTTTTCAAGGTAACCATTACATGTACCTGAGTGTGCAGTTCCTATACCTTTATCTGAATCATCATCATAAGGAGATTCGCCCCTCTGTTTTAAGGTAACCAGTTTTTAAAAGACTGTTATAATTTGATAGTTTATAGAAAACGGAACTTTAAAGACAGAATATTACTTTCATAATCAAAAAAATTTCTTTTTGTTCTATTCAGTCACGAAACTTTATAATGTGATCGTGTCATGTAGATAGCGAGTAATACATAAACACATTATACATACCTACATCACCATACCGTATCATACCATACCATACCGTACCGTATCGTTCTATCCGTATCGTTACCGTACCATACCGTTACCTTACCATATCGTATCGTGCTTCACCATACCATACCAGTATCCTAACCGTACCATGATTTACCATACCATACCCGGACCATAACCCATACCATTGCATACCTACCTACAGTGTTCTTATTCTTTGCCAGTTGTACACAAAGAAACTAAATAAATGATGATTCTAGAATTATTTTCCTTTTGTACTGCGACTCTGTTCAGCCCTAAAACTTTATAATGTGATTGTTCTATTTAGTTGAAAAGAATAACAAACGATTGAGACCGGAAATTTGGTACGATAAGATTGAAGAGTCATATAACAATGCCGTATCATTCCATACCGCAACCTATAACGTACCATACCGTACCTTACCGCTTTTATCCGTACCGTGACCGACCGTTACCATGCCGTACCGCTAGCATGCCGTATCGAACCGTGCTTCACCATTCCATACCCGTATACTTACCGATCCGTACCGTACCGTGTTTTACTATACCATACCCGTATACTTACCCGTGCCTGTATTCGTACCTATCTACATATATACTCTGGGACACTTCAAACTTGATTAGAATCTTTCAATATTTCAATTGTTAAATCAGGACGATACATACAAGCAGAAAATATGGTGCTGACAAATATTTAATTCAAAAAGATTGAATTACATGTACATACATGATGAAATTTACTATATAAAGCCGACAGTAACTTTTTTTCACTGTTAGTTCATTTATTACACGAATACGAAATCGATTTATTTTAAGGGGGAGTACTTGAAATTTAGTAAGTGTATTTCGCTTCCAATTGATTACGCTTTAACGTTTGTTTTACTAACGGTGCGTAGACACGGTAATATTTCCAATTCAATTTAATACCTTCTCCTTGGCCCAGGTATATCGTACAGCGTTATCTTCATTAGACTAGACTATTTCACATTCAGTTTATCAAACGAAATCCAACTTAAGTGTTCACACGTAGTTTTTTTTTTGGCAGACACGAAAAAACAGATAAACACATCGGATTGCAATCGGATGGAAAATCCTACCTTGTCAATTCTATCCTTTGATTCAGAAAGGGAGCCTCCTCAGACTTAAATGTGTGTGTATTTCCTGTGTCAATTTAGTGAGTAAAGAAAGGAAAACTAAACGTTTATCTCTCCAAAATAGCGGCAATGGGAATAACTCAAACTCAAATTATTTCATTCGAAACCTATCTATAGTATTGTGTATATTGTGAAAAGATAATATTTTAGTCAGTTTAATTGAGACTTGGAGCTGCTGATAGTCCTTTGTTAATTTGTGTTAAGTATTGTCATTGTGATTAGTTTCTTCTGTTACTTATTCTAACATCGTTCTCGAACTTCTTATAAATTGAGTTTTACTGTGCGTATTGCTGTTTATTTGTGTATTCAAAAATCTGAGCATCACAACGGACAAACTTCCATACATGGACCACGCAGTGCAAACAGTACAAAATATATCATTCTGAATCTAAAATTCAGTATATGAATTGTTGCTGTGTGTATTTGGCTACGACATAATTGCGGAGACCTTGACCGGTTGTAATATAAGACCTTTTGATCTAAAAATAAAGCATTCTTCTTCATGGAATTACGGTTTATCAAGCTATATTTAGTAAACTTTAGGCATAGTTCAAAATAAATCATCTAAAAAACCCGAAATTTGCATAGCCAATTTGAAATTTATCAAGATCTTAAAATCAATTAGGCTGTATCTCTTCCTATGGTAAGTATAATGAACCGATATGTCCTAATTTCAGTATGTCAGTTGTGACTTTGACCTTTGGTTACAAGTTTGTAATGGTGTAAATCACCATGGCTCAATATTGTGCCAGGAAATGAAAATGCTGAAGAAAGATTCATGATAAATTAAGCCGAATTAGATTTCATGCAATCTTCCATCATAGCAGATTTTGTCTGATAATAATTGAAAGGTGTAATTGCAAAGGCTGCGTACAGTGGTAATTCAGATAAATGATGAATGATATGTACCAATTTGCCATGTATTTCCAAGCCATATTGTTCAAACACACTAGTCCAAAGATGGCACTATCTAAAACGATTCTTTTCACAGATAAATAAATCAACCAAAGAGAACACTATATGAAATGGTTCTTTTTAACAAATGAATAAAACAACTAAAAATGACACTATACTCAATGGTCCTTTTACCAAATTGCAAAATCAATCAGGGATGACATTATCTGATATGTTGTTTCTTTTGCTTTGAGTCGATTTCTTATGTCAGAACCTTTTAAAATTTCTATACGGTTGGGATTTACCTCATTTTTGAAAGTCTCGTAGTTAAGTAAACCATATTATGTCAGGGCAGATCGAGGGTTGGATGAAAGGGAGACAGAGCGTAATCGCCAAAAAAGGGTAGAAATACACAAATGTAGCGACGAGTAAAGAGAGAAGCGACTTTTTTTTATCATTTTATTAAAAAAAAGGTAGTGTTCCAATCAAAGCCCTCCCGTCTAATCCGGCACTATATTTTATTCAGAAAATAACTGAAATTGATTTTATAGCAGATTCTCCTCTCTTATTGACATACAGTTGCGAACATCTAGTGGTTGTCGTTGGTTCATTTCTGTCATATCTGTATTTTATAAATTGTTTTGTTATTAATAAAGCCAGTAGTTTTCTTAATTGCATTGATTCATATTTTTCTTGTCAGGGCCTTTAAAGCCGACTTAACAGTATGGGTTTTCTCAATGTTGAATGCCTTAAGGTGGCCTATAATTGCTTATATCCACTAATTTATAACTTTGGTAGATAGTGGTCTTATTGGCAACCAAACCACATCTCCTCGTGTGAATATCTATATTTAAGTAATTTGGTCTCTCGTGGTTAAATATCTCATCTGTAATTTACCTACAGTTGCGAACATCTATGTCAGTTGATCTCTGGTTGAAAATGGTCTCATTGCAAACATACCACATCTTTTTATGTTGATATCCACACTTGCAAACACCTAATTCATTTGGAATCTGTTGGTTAATTGTCTCTTTTGCAATATAACAACATCTTATTTTGATTTGACAATGGTGAAGTGCACATTGGTATGCACTCCAATCCTCAGCACTGGGTTCACTTTGGGGTTTGACTAGCTGACACATGGTAGAGTTGGCTAGTGGCTGGTTGGTCAAGATTGGGCATGGCAATGTTTTTTCATCAAATATATCACAACAAACACATGTTCCATTGTAAATGTTAATTATTTCAACATTTAAATATATACTGATATACTTTGCATCAGAACTAAACACATTTACTAATTATAAACCAGTTGTTTGCATGACACGGGTTATCTTCTTCTCATATATGTTATGATAATATGATACTAAACCCCTCACGGGGAGGATTGTGCCTGATATTCATATGATGAAGACATAATTTTCTAATGAGTTTAATTGAAGACATTTTGTTTAATTTCTTTGGTTACATCTTCTGACATCAGACTCAGACTTCTCTTGAACTGAATGTTAATGTGCGTATTGTTATGCGTTTACTTTTCTGCATTGGCTACAGGTATAGGGGGAGGGTTGAGATCTCACAAACATGTTAAACCCCGCCGCATTTTTTGCGCCTGTCCCAAGTCAGGAGCCTATGGCCTTTGTTAGTCTTGTATTATTTTAACTTTTAGTTTCTTGTGTACAATTTGGAGTTTAGTATGGCGTTCATTATCACTGAAATAGTACATATTTGTTTAGGGGCCAGCTGAAGGACGCCTCCGGTGCGGGAATTACTCGTTGCATTGAAGACCTGTTGGTGACTTTCTGCTATTGTCTGCTCTATTGTCGGGATGTTGTCTCTTTGGCACATTCCCCATTTCCATTCTCAATTTTATATGTACTATCCATGAACACAACTACAGTTCTTTAACTACTAGTTTAACTACGTAACCATTATGCTAATTTACAGTTCCTTAACTAATATCTAAATAATCAAAATAACAATGCCTAAGTTTCACATTGTATCTTACTGATAATTTTTTTTTTATATTGATTTACCTGAAAATCATGAAATAAATTACTGCTCAATCAGATTTAGGCCTTCATCAATAAAGGTTGGACTTTTATTTTTTTTTAATCCAACTATTGACAAAATAAAATCTTGTTGGTTACACATTTATTTCAAACATAATTAATACATTCTTACATAATATACAAAGAAAATACCAGTTTTAAAAACAGTGGTTATTCGGCTTTCCTATCAAGTAGTTTAAAAGTTATTGCAAACGACCAAAACTTTAAGAAAAATTTAAAAAAAATGATACCTTTATCTGCAATCAAAAATTAAATCTTGACATGTTGCAAAACAGAGTAAAAACTTTCACAAAAATTTCATTCCTGCTTATTTAAAAAAAAAACAGACTAAATCTGATTTAGAATTTTTTTTAATATCTTAAACTTTTAGCATGAAAATAGATATGAATTTTTACAAGGGATATAATCATTATAAAAACATCGCCAGTAACTGCTTTATATTGACACTAATTATTTTTTTATAGCTTCATAATTCCAAAAGGACTAAGGCTGTCATCTAAAAAAAAAAGACAAACCAAGTAAGTCATAATTAATCAAAGCATTAAGTTAAAGATGTTCACTGTTTCATGTGGTTCCATTAGAAATTTTGCCTGCTGACCCCTATTTTTCTTTTCATCATTCAAATAAATATAGTTAAAAAAAGTCATTTTTTTAAACTTGATGAAATTTTTTTTCTTCACTTGCTTATATCTCAAAAACAAGCGTTCTTTTTTAGTTTATTTTATATACTTTCAATTTATAACAGGATTTCAAAAAGCTGATTTGTTATTTTGAACAAGGGGAACAACCATTTGTAATTCACATGAATATAGAGGCGAAAGATACTAGAGAGACATTCAGACTCATAAGTCGAAATTAAACTGGCAACGCCATGTCTAAAAAAGAAAAAGACCTACAAACAAACAAAAGTACACAAAACGCAGCATAGAAAACTAAAGACTTTGCAACACGGACTGTTTGTGATAGACAAAATATGCAGTGTACCTAAAGTCATTGCAAAAACGTCTTCATATAAGTAGCATATACAGTTCTTAGAATATTTAACATATCAATACAATTACATCTTTTAAAAATTCCTCCTATTCTGTAAATCTAAGAAACAAATCATATAAAAATCAATTGTATAACAGTCTTTTAAATAAGCATGTGTTTTTAAACAGAAGAGCGAACATCCTTTATACACCTTAATATGACTTTTTTGTGATAGACAAAGTATATAAAGTCGTCACAAATATATACAAATAACATAATTTTTTATATAGTTCTGTAGAACTTTTCAAATATCAATATAACTAATTTTTTTTTAATATTTCTCCAATTCTTCAAATATAAGACACAAATCACAGTATACATTTTTTTATTGATATTTAAATTTCGAACTTTAGTTTACTTATTGAACTAGTACTTTCTTTAAAAACAAGGACACGGACATTCTATGTTTTTTCTGCCTTTTTAGTTCCATTAAATATATACTATCAATTAATAACAATTTATAATAGTTTTTTTTTAATTTTTAAACATAGAAGCGAACATCCTTAATACACATTAATTAATGCTTTGTGATCAACAAATTATGTAGTTTTTCTACAAGTAGCATATACAGTTCCGTAGAATTTTTAGCATATCAATATAATTGTATCTCTAAAATATTCCACCAATTCTACCAATCAAAGACACGTATCACATAATGCTTATTTTTTTTTTATCGAATCTTTAGTTTTACTAATGGAACTAGTACTTTCTTTATAACAGCATAGTCCTTAAACATAATTAACATGAGTAGTATGTACAAAATGTAGAGTAGAAAAACAGGGATCAACATTGTTAAAATATAATATCAATTCAAAAAATGACAATACAAAAAAAAAAGGCCTACCACACGCTCCGTTTAGTAAATAATCCAACATCACAAGTAATGATAGCATAATCTGTAAACTTGGTTGATATGAGAATTATGTACAAAATATAGAAAAGAAAAAAAACATTTATGGCAAAAAAAAAGGACACTATGAAAACAGACTCCAACCGCACGTTCCATGTAGACAGTAACCCAACAGCACATCACATAAACATTAACTAACATAACAATAAACAGAAAATAAAAGCTCATAAATATGTACAGTGTAATCACATCTGAATATATTAAGTAAAATATGGAAGATTTAGAATGAAATTCAAAATACACTTAAACCAGTTTTAAGAGACCAACAAAATAATAGACTAATAAGACAGGTGTTTTTAATAATACAAGTTTAATGAAATGCACTACAGAAGGAAATGCAATTTATGGTATTATACCACAGATTTTTGCTGAATACAAGTGTTGTCTGAAGCATGTGTGACTGTAAGACAAAAAATTATCAGACTACACACAAAAAATAATATTACTTAGTAATTATATTTTACTTGAACTAAGTATTTTTTTTTATTACTCATTACTAGGAATTACTTACCAATTACTCCTTATTACTAGCTATTACTTATATTTTACTAGATATGAAAATAGTTACTTGAAACAACTAATTGTTTGACTGAAAAAGTGTGTCTATCAAAAAAATTACTTAAATTAAAACAAATACTAATAATAATTTTACTCACTTGAGTAAATGAGTTACTTAATCCATATTTAGGTAATAACATACCCGTACTTTTTTCAGTAGAAATAAATAAATAGATTAAGTCATATATTTAAGAACTACATATTTTTTTTAATTTATACTAAAAAGCTGTATGAAAGTTACTGGAATTACTTCTGAAAACATGGATATAAAATTTGTTATTACTAAGTAGGTTAAGGCACTATATCATGTTGTTTCCTTGCATAAGGCTTATTATATATAATATTAAATGCTTCCTATGAAATTTGACTCCATAATTTAACAATTTCAACAATATGTAGGTTTAAGTCTGAAATTACATAATTTTGGATAACAATTTTCTTTAAACAGGCAATTATTCCAACTTGGAAATATTTTTAATTACATGGAATTTGCATAATTTCCTGTGCTTGAAATTTTTTATAAAGTTAATGTATATTCTGTATTTTAATCTTTGTGTACTAATTCAATTACATGAAAATGTAATACAAAGAGTTGCTGGGAGGTAGCCCATGTTAACATACAACAAACAAGAGAAATGGATTATAACAAATAATATAGTATATGATCATTCTTTAAAAAGGTATGTTGCTATTTCAAATTATATGCATTTATAATAAAACAGTATAGAATTTTTATTTTAATCTATAAATATATTATAAATATATATATGATTTATGTTTAAAAGAAATACTCAATAAATATTAATAGAATTACTTACTTTTTATTAATACAAATAATCAATATGTATTAAAAGAATTACTTACTATCATTAAAAGAAATACTTAATGTGTATTAAACAAATTACTTACTTTGATGAAAAGAAATACTTACTTTTATTAAAAGAATTACTTACTTTTAATAAAAGAATTAGTTACTATAATTAAAAGAAATACTTAAGGTGTATTAAAATGAATTACTTTCTATAATAAAAAGAATTACTTAATATATAGGAAAGAAATTCCTTACGTATTCATTAAAATAATTACTTAAGATACATTGAAAAATTCTTAAATGTAATTACTAGGTAATTACTTACAATAACTTGGCATTATTAGGAATTACTCATTTTTTGACAAACATTTTCACTTGTTTTTTTACTTCATTTGAGTAAATTAAATACTTGTTTTAAGTAAATTCAAGTAATTATTTTTTTGGAGTGTACACTAGTCCAATAGAAATACATCTGACTTTATAAAACAATGAAGTAATTAAAATCAACTAAGTAATGATAGAACTACAAAGAGTAAGTATGGTACAATTTGTCTCTCCTGTTTATAATAATAAAATCAAGTTAAAAGCAATAGGACTTTAGAAAACAATGACGAAACTACAACCAACTAAGTAATGATAAAATTACACCATTTTCTGAGTGTGTTACACATAAACAAAAAGATGATGTGGTATGATTGCCAATGAGACAATTCTCCATCAGGGACCAAACGATGTACAATGTAAGCATCAATTGGTCACCATCAACAATGAAGAAAACCCATACCGCATTAAAAGCTATAAAAAGCCCCAAATGCCAAATGAAAAATTCAAGCAAGAAAACTTTGGGTATGATTAATTAACAAAACAACAAAGGAAAAAAAAACAAATTTGATGTACGACAACCGCTGATTTACATTGGCATCAACAAAATGGTTAACTCCACATCAAATCTTCTGTTCCTGGTAATGAAATCCAGACCAAAGAAATGTGACGTTAGAAAACAACGAAGAAATTAAAAACAACTAAGTAGGAGTAGAATTATAATGTTTTACTCCACATCAAACTCTATTCAAATATGTATCATCTGTTCCTGATGATAGAAGCAAGCCAAAATAAATGTTCATTAAAAAGGGAGGTAATATGCACATGATTATAACTATTGTTAAATAAGAGAAAAAAGTAATTGGATGAATAGCAGTCGACATCATAAAGTCAAAGAAGGAATTGGATGCACATTTGTAGATAACAAACAGAGAGAGAAGTAATTGGATAAATAGCAATACATATCAAACAGGGAAAGTAGTAAAGTAGTAATGGGATGAACAAGAGTAGATATCACAAAGAGACAGAAGTAATGGAATGAATAGTAGTAGATATCAAACACAGAAAGAAGTAATGGAATCAAAAACTGTCGACATCAAACTGAGACAGGAGTAATGGAATGAATAAAGTGGTTATTCCATATTCCGAAAAAAAATAAGTAGGTTTTTCTATATGAATGGGATTTTGAACAAATAAGCATATTAGCGCAAAATGTTGCGTGCTGTTACGTGCATAATTTTGGTAAACAAAAACAACGTTTGATGTACAATTGGTTTTGGTAAATAATTGCCATTACATACAAAAAATAAAAAAAAATGAAAATGAAAAAAAAATACTGCCTTTTGTTTCGGTAAATATGTTGTTTGATTGACTTTTGAAAACACTGATTTTCACCCCGGCCATTGGCCTCAGTGAATATCAGCTTTTTTAAAGTCAATAAAACCACATATGTACCTCATCAAAAGACAGTAATTGTATAAAAGCTACAGAGACAGAAGTAATGGGATGAATAACAGTAGACATCAAACAGCGACAGAAGTAATGGGATGAATAACAGTAGACACACAACATAGACAGAAGAAATGGAATGAATAACAGTTGACACCAAACAGAGACAGAAGTAATGGAAAGAATAACTGTGGACACCAAACAGAGACGGAAGTAATGGAATGAATAGCAGTGGACACCAAACAGAGACAGAAGTAATGAAATGAATAACAGTGGACACCAAACAGAGACAGAAGTAATTGAATAAATATCAGCGACACCAAACAGAGACAGAAGTAATGGAATGAATGACATCGGACACCAAACAGAGACAGAAGTAATGGGATGAATAAAAGTGGACACCAAACATAGACAAAGTAATGAAATGAATAACATTGGACATCAAACAGAGACAGAAGTAATGGAATTAATAACAGTGAAATCAAACAAAAACCAAACAACAAAATATATTAAAAAGACCATCATCACATAGATCAACATTGTGATTCTCAACTGACAATAACCTTACTATATCAGTATGTCCGTTCTGACTTGCAATGTTCAGAGGACTACATCCGTTATTGTCACATAGATCAACATTAGGATTTCGCTCTAATAGTAAACTTACTATATCAGTATGTCCTTCCCGACTTGCAATGAACAGAGAACTACATCCTTTATTGTCACAAAGATGAATGTTAGCATTCCTCTCTAACAACAGCTTTACAATTTCAGTATGTCCAAACTTACTTGCCTGTCTCAGTGGACTCCAGCCATCATTGTCACATAGATCAATGTTTGGATTCCTCTCTAACAACAACTTAACTATATCAGTATGTCCGTTCTGACTAGACTCATACAGAGGACTACAGCCATATACATTGTCACATAGATTAATATTAGGATTCCTCTGTAACAAGAACTTTACTATATCAATGTGTCCTTCCTGACCTGCCATTTTCAGAGGACTACATCCATCATTGTCACATAGATCTACGTTAGGATTCCTCGTTAACAACAACCTTACTACAGCAGTATGTCCGTTCTGACATGCCTTGTACAGAGGACTACATCCATATATATTGTCACATATATCAATATTAGGATTCCTTTCTAACAACAACTTTACTATATCAGTGTGTCCTTCCTGACTTGCCATGTACAGTGGACTACAGCCATCATTGTTACATAGATCAATGTTAGGATTACTCTCTAACAACAACTTAACTATCTCAGTATGTCCTTCCTGACTTGCCATGTACAGTGGACTACAGCCATCATTGTTACATAGATCAATGTTAGGATTACTCTCTAACAACAACTTAACTATCTCAGTATGTCCTTCCTGACTTGCCATGTACAGTGGACTACAGCCATCATTGTTACATAGATCAATGTTAGGATTACTCTCTAACAACAACTTAACTATCTCAGTATGTCCTTCCTGACTTGCCATGTTTAGAGGACTGCAGCCATCATTTTTACAGAGATCAACATTAGGATTTCTCTCCAACAACAACTTTACTATATCAGTATGTCCTTGCTGACTTGCTATGTACAGAGGACTACAACCATTAGCGTTAAATACATCAACTTTAGGATTTCTCTCTAACAGCAATCTAACTATAGCAATATGTCCGTTTTGAATTGCCATGTACAGTCCAGTGATTCCATTATCTCTACATTGATTCACATCCACATCATTATGTAACATCCACTGTACCATATCAGTATAACCATAGCAACAGGCCCCTATCAGTGGAGTACTACCTGATCCATGGTGCTCTTTTGGTAATACTGTATCATGGGTTCTGGCTAATGTTTTTTGCTCTGATGTATCCAGTTGTTTTAAGTGCTGTAATAGCTTTAGTCTAAATAATGGTATTTCCATATTATTATTTTCGAATATAACTCTCACTTTTCCTGCTGACCAGTCCTTTATAAATCTTTCTAAATATGATTCAAAATAATCATCTGGTATTTCAATAATAAAGTCTATGTTACTGTTCTTTTCATCTGGTGATTGTCTCCAAATAAAACGTTCATGTATTAAATCACTATCACCATGGTCTATTAAACATTCAATCATCTTGTTACCAAAATAGTGAACAAGGAAATCAAACAGTTTATCATGTACAGTTCTATATATACCGCTCTGTTTATGCACAAATGTACCTTCTAGAGTGAGAAGGGCTTCTTTAAGATTTGCCTTGGAAGTACCTCTATTCAATCCACAAGCATCACATGTAGCTTTGATAAGATGTCGTTGCTCACGTGTTACTGTACCCTGAATCCATTTGTCTTTCAGCTGATTATTAAAGAGAACTAATAAAGCTAGACCGCATATTTTATAGTTCCCCTCATCCCCATGCCTACTCAAAAAGTCTAGTTCATTTTGATAGACGAAAAAAGGATTTTTGAAAAATGCCTTAACATCTCCATGTTTTTTCCTAAGATATAAAGAGCATAAAAGAGGAAAGAATTCACTATTTTGTGATAGTTTATCAATATTGTCTAAACTTGAATCAATATACATACTGGCCATAATATCTTTTTCTTTAGCTGTAAGGCATAAGTTATCTGACATTAAATTACATTCACAGGACTTAAATGGTTTTAATATATTGAACTTATCATCTTTATATACTTGTAACCTACAAGATACAATAATCTTACAACATTTTTCTGCAATAATTGTTTCAATCACAGTTAACAATTGTTGCCAGTTTTCAATTTGCTGTTGGTTGGCAGTAAAATTTCCACAAATATCATCTATGATGAAGACTGTCTGTTTACCAGGTTGATAATAATCTCTGATATCATCCTGTTTTCTTACTGGTATTATTTTGTACCCTTCCTTTTGTAAAACTAGTGCTGTGTGTCTTGCAATAAAAGATTTACCTACTCCTGATGGTGCAGTTAAAGTCAAACAACTGTTGTCTTGTAAACACTCAAGTACGTGCTCACTTGCTCTTGTAGACACAAACATATTATCCTTTATTTCCCATTCTGTTATTTCGTTTTCTATTTGGTCTGAAAAATATTATAAAGTGTAGCTAATTAGAGATAAAATAATGACAATTTATATTAATTTAACTATATCATAATAATCAGGCAATTAATAGTGGATTACGTATGTTGTGTAAGTTGTTTCATATTTTGACATTATCGTCTTATCGTTGAAGGCTAGATGACGACATGAAGTGTAATACGGGGTTGACTTTGTTGGCATCATTTGCTTCTTATTTTGATAGCATTATAATTGAAACTACCCAAGACAATGATATTTTCTTTTAAGACACAAGGATATTGTCTTGTCTAACCATGGGAAGGTACTATAAGATATAGCTTATTGTAAAATCATTGAAAAAAACATATAAATACATGGTTTATACTAAATTTAAAAAAAAAGCATACATACAAATGTTCCATATTAACATCAATTTATTTAAACATATGGTCAAAAGTAAATGACAAAAAGGTTATAATAATATACAATACCGTAAAAAGATACAACCTTCATACCGAATGTCGTAAATCTAAAGTAAAAAAAAAGAAGGTTTGTGGACGATGATGTATCGTTGGTCTACTGCGATGACTATATCCAAATATAAAAAAAAAGATGTGGTATGATTGCCAATGAGACAACCGTTTACAATTGACCAAAATGACAGACATAATAACAACTATATGTCACCGTACGGCCTTCAACAATGACCAAAGCCCTTACCGCATAGTCAGCTATAAGAGGCCCCGATATGACAATGTAGAAAAATTTAAAACAAGAAAACTAACGGCCTCATTTATATAAAAAATGAACGAAAAACAAATATGTAACACATAAACAAACGACAACCACTGAATTACAGGCTCCTGACTTGGGACAGACACATACATAAATAATGTGGCGGGGTTAAACATGCATATATATGTCAAATGTCCTTAACATGTGATCTAATTTATACTTTTTGCACCTGACTTTTGATTGTTTTTTTTTTATCTTCTTTTTAACAAAAATAAAAGCAAAAAAAAACAACAGTGATCTCTGGCCTTCATTGTGATGTCATCTATTTTAGTTTATTTAACAGTTTTCGAAACTTTATTTATCATTTAATTAAAACTACTAGTTCTTTTAAATATTTTTACCACAGTCCTCTGTTGTCAAGTTATAAAGTTTCAAAGCATATAAACTGATAATATACCTCTGATATTCTTTGGTATAACTTCGTCCTGCTCAGTTTCCATTTTCATTATTTTCTCTTTAAGATAAGAATGTTCTTCTTTTTCTACAATAAGGACAGCATTCAGATCCATTTGATTAAATCACCACGGAAACTGCAGTACCAAAATTTTTATGGCAGTGACATGTTAAAAAAAATAAGATGATGTGACATGATTGCTAAAAGGCGAGTCTCACCAGAGATTATGAGGTATAAGTAAGCAGCTATAGGTCATCGAATAGCCTTCATACATGAGCATAACTAAGACCACATTGAAAGCTTCAAAAGGCATTGACATACAAACTTTGAATGTAAAAAAATCAAAGGAGAAACAAATATAGCCGGCCAACCCTACAACTAACATGGAAAAGTGATTTAACAGCAAAATACTAAAACAAGAGGACTCACTCATCGAATCGACAAACATTATATCAAAACAACTAACGAAAAGACATAAGCCATAGCATACCGATATTATTTGAGGGAACTTGTAGTTATGTGTACTGACAGGTCTTAATTCAATAACAACTAATGACATAATTAGCTGTGAGTCAATATAACACCGTTAAAGTGCTTATTGAAATTTTTTCAAGTATAAGGTTGGATATTTATAAGCCATTAAATCAGATGCAGAAAAAAATGCACGAGAATACCCTTTGGTGTATTGATATTGAATTTTAAATAACTGTTAAATGTCCTAAAATCTTGAATGACAAACCACACATTTTTTCTAGGTTCAAAAGTGAGTTCAAATTCACACAAAAAAAAAACCCACCAACAAATGATAAAAGCATACACGAGATAGTACATGGCACTTAAAAATAAATTTGAGAACGACTTATATTTTTCTATGTTAAACTAAGTATGAAATATAAAAATGAAGATGTAGTATGATTGGCAATGAGACAACTGTCCACAAGAGACCAAAATGACACAGACATTAACAAATATTGTTCACCGTACGACCTTGAACAATGAGCAAAGCCCATAAGGTCTATTTCCTGACTGTCTATTTCGTATAACTCTTGGATACAGTTATCAAAGGTACCAGGATTATAATTAAGTACGCCAGACGCGCGTTTCGTCTACATAAGACTCATCAGTGATGCTCATACCAAAATGTTTACAAAGCCAAACAAGAACATAGTTGAAGAGCATTGAGGATTCAAAATTCCAAAAAGTTGTGTCAAATACGGCTAAGGCAATCTCTGCCAGGAATAAGAAAATCCTTAGTTTTTCGAAAATTTCAAAGTTTTATAAACAGGAAATTTATTAAAATGACCACATTATTGATATTCATGTCAACACCGAAAGGTTGACTACTGGACTGGTGATACCCTTGGGGACGAAACGTCCACCAGCAGTGGCATCGACCCAGTGTTTATTTTATAATGTAATGCTTGAGGAAACTAATTAAGGCATACTAGGGATAATGCAAATTAAAGGAAAAGTTAAGTCAATCATAATGTTGATTGAGAATTGATTTCATCAAATGTTGGTTAAAATTGGCAGACGGACCCTGGGACGGAGAAATAGATGTTTCTATAAATAGAAAGAAAATTGACTAGATGAACAAATAACTGTAATATATCTAAGACTAAAATTTCAATCAGTACATACCCAGCGGATTTATTGTGATGACACCATCAATAGTAAAAGAAAACATTGATTGCGTGCATTGACAACATGTAGTCATGTACCGAATGTATGACTATATATGTTTAAAGCTGTATATAGCGATGTTTTTTTTTGTTTCTTTTATTGATAACAAAATAAATAAAACAATAATCAAAGTTATGTAAATATTTATACTCTTAATATCAATGTCTATCCAAGAAGTTATTTGAATCTGGATTTATTTTAAATACTTGAAAATTGATAAGAAATGTATCACACTTTAACTAAGTAGTATTGGAATGTGGAAAATTATGAATTAGTAAGTTAAGGTGGTACATATCACTACAGGAAGATACCTATGTTGAATCAGTTAAACTTTATACCACCTTTACACTAAAATATATAAAAGTGAAAGTAACATTAATCATAGGCGGAGAGTTTACCGTATGAAATTGGATTAGTTTTCATCATACAAATTTTTTAGAATCTAAAATAATTCCAGATTAGAATGTTTATTGTTTTTATTCATTCAGTGCATTGTAATTGCTTAGTATAGCTTATTATTATAGTAAACACGAGAAATCTAAAGAGATTTCAAGCTGACTGTCTGAACACATGCCACTGAATGTACTGAGAAAAATAAAGAGTCGTACACACAGATCGTTCTTTTTCTAATAAAATATTACCTTTTTCCATATTTTCAACAGCTGATTCTAGCTTCTTCATTTTTGAACTTTGCACCGCTAGTTCATTACCATAGACATTTAATCTTTCCAGAATACGTCGAATACTAAATGTAACATTTACAAGTTCGTTAAGTGCGTTGTAGTCCAGAAATTTAGATTTTGCATCACTTGCATCTTTAACATCTTGCTGATTTCACAAACCATGAATCGCCTAAAAAATGAAAACATAAAAATCAAATAGTGTAATAATCAGTTTCATTTAATCTTTCATGCAGATAATTCTTAAATAAGGAGATGAGAAATGATTGCCAATGAGACAACTACCTACCAAAAGGTTACGGGAAATAGATGTAAGCAATTATATATTATGCAGTTGTTTTAAGTGAAGTCGTTTCTGGTCCCTCAGAAAGAGTCTGTTAAACCAAATGTTGATTGAATTGTCACTGGCAATTTAATTCAAACCTATTTGGGATATCATAAGACGAATTTCTAGTGATCTCCTTCAATCATGACATTCATCTCCTGTTAGTTCCGGTATTTAAAAAAAAAAAAAAAATGAGTTGACCAAAATAAAGAAGACGAACACAACTCTAACAGAAAAAATATGTCAATGTCTCATCATTTAGTACTGACAAGTGTGATTTTATCCAGATATATGTATGCATGCCATGTTATAGGGTTATATAACATTTTGTCAATATCTTTATATAAATAAGATCAACATTGATGACTTATACATTGTATAATGCCTACTCATGGTAAATGAGCGAAGACTAATCTATATTGATTCTGATAAGAATGCTTGGTAGGAATAAAACAGGTTAGATTTTTTTTTCTCACTCAGCCCTTGAAAATTGAACCTCCTTCCATTTTAAAATGAACCCTATATATACTAGTTAATGTTATTGTAATGCATTAATAAATGCTTGGAAGGAATCAAATATCTTAGATATTTGTTAAACTATTATACTGAGCAATAGAAAATTGAGTCCCTTACTATAAAGACCTGAACCCCCATTTAGACCTCATGTGTTAAATTGGTCATAGTTGTTCCTTTTTTGATATATAGTAATAAAGCATTGACATTATTAGTAAGTACTATTGAAGGATCAAGTATGTTATAACATAGTTTAAATATCTTTACTCAGGCATGGTAAATTCAACCTATACCCTGGAAAAATGGGCACTCTTCAGATATCAGTTTTTCAGACTGTCATAGCTTTTCCAGCTAGTTATTATGCATTTATAAGTACATAGGAGCTCAAATTTCCGTAAAGGGAAGGGGACATCTTCCAGAGAGATGAAGGGGAGGGGGGTAATTTCGCGCTATAGAACATTTCGTAAACAATTAGAAAATAACCCCCAGAATCAATCCCAGCCTTCCTTTTGTAGTGTGATACCCTTTAATACAAATTCATGGAGATCAATGCACTTGCACTCAATGTATTCTTAGTACATCAAATATCTTCGGATGACGACGCACAGTTTTTGCAGTCCTATAAAAAACAATAATATTTATACCATTTCCAAATCGATCCATATTCTGTTGCAAACTGGATCTGATAGTTTTCCATCTTTTGAATGCGAAACTATGAAATTCTTATAGTACTTTATCCGTGCTATGTGCGCACCGTGAGACAAATCATTTGACAGTGGTAAAACATCAAATCCAGAAGCTGGTGGTGAAACATATGGTGGTAAATTTCGTAGAAGACAAACCATCAACGTAACATCTAAATCGGCAGATGATACTACAGGTGATCCTATAAAAAGGATTAACAATTTTATATGTGTTCTTTCATTCATTTTTATCTCATGAACTGCTATGTGTCGAACTCTAAATTCACTCACAGTTTTAGCACTGATTCATTGTTAAGTGTACCTACCAGTCAAAGGGCTTTCCTTATTGTAGCCATATGCAAGGACAGTAATGCTTTTTAACGATTTCTAATTGCCAAAAACTTTATCTTTTATGAAACCTTTCCATCGTTCATGGTTATTTCTATTTTTGCTTTACATACATATATTGATTAATTTGTAAACTAGTTTGGTAAGTGTTGTCCGTCTCTAATTGTAACTATGTACATTCTTTTTCCAAACTGATCAACCTGAACAAAATGCATACCTTTGCAATTCATCAATATGTTGTAAAATATACCTGGTTGCAAATACTGTTAATTGTGATATACATGTATCATCGAACACTCAATGTGTGTGTTATAAAAAAAGAAACGTAACAATAACAACAAATTTCATGAATTACTGCAATGGTTACTCGTTCAATAAATGTAAGTTTTATTAACACCTTTTTACCAACATGGACAGTTTTTAACCATAAGCCATCTGTTTATAGTGATGATCTTTTTACAACACTCTCGTTCAATATCTCATGACTGCAGAGTAAAAAAGTGAAGTCATTTCTTATTACAACAAGACCACGAAATTTAGCAAAAAAAGTAAACGGTCACGATACATATTCAAATTAATTTCTGAATGGTAAAATGAAAGTACTTCAGTAAACTGTGAATGTAGAATTTTTCGCAGTGTTAGAAAGTGGTGAAAATTCTAAAAAGGCTATCATTATCCCTTATGGGCCAGGAAATACTACCATGCCACCTAAACCACACCTGCAAAATTTGTTCGGACTCGATGGTATCTAACATCCGGCACAATGACGGAACATTAATAGACAGAAGAAAGCTAGGTTTCTCCTTATTTTCTTATTTTCTTTATGATATCGAAAAATATATATACATATATAATTATTTTCTATTGTGATATGCAATATTTTCTACAACCGTTCAATATTAACGAAGAATTAAGTAAAAATGCACGTCAAAATGACGAATTGAGGGAACCTTACCTCGAAAATGTTTAATTTCTCGTTAAATTGTTCACATTGTTTTGAAAGAAAAGTACAGGAAGATAGATACTGACACGGAGATTGCAGAACTAGTCATAATGAGCATCTTAGTTCTTGTATTTCTGTGTATGGAACGAAAGAAATGGGTCATGTCAAATAAAAATACACCGGTTTCGTCATTGTTGTTTACTAACAATCACCCGGTTTCGTCTATATATATCACCCGGTTTTTTTATATTTTTTTCAAAACCAACAATTTATGAAAAGCAACGTTAACACGGATCTGAACATTGTCTTTCGAAAGAATTTAAATATATATTTATCATAACGAAAACTTGGCGTGTTTACATTTATTTACATAGTTAATTATACTACACATTTTCCTAATGAAAGACGTATCCGTTATTTCACTGATCTTCAAACTAATTTTAAATGGAATATAAATAATCAATAGCAAACACTGATATCTAAATATTTTTTTAACAGTAACATTATGATTTTTTTTATATAGGTTTTGAGATACATCGCAATATGTGACCCCCCCCCTTTTTTTTATTTTACAAAAAACCTAAATAACGCTTAATAAACAAAATTTAAAACATCACCAAAAAGTATGCAGAAGTTAAGATTTATATTACTAAGAAGTGTGTAAAGTTTGATGCAATAATGATAAATCGTTTTGAGATATGGCGCGACATGTTAAAAAAACCACACTCCTGTTTCACTTACAAAGTTCTGTAACTCAAAAAGATTTCATTTGATTTCCACTTAAAGGTTTACAGATCGTTTGACTATTTCAAGAAATAACTCTATTAAGTTTCATGAAAACTAGATAAGCTGTTCTCAAGTTACGGTGCGACATGTTTACGCTGGACGGAAGGATATACGGATAGATAGACGGACGGACGGACGGACAGAATGACTGATAGATGGAGAAACGGCAGGATGAAAGAAAGGACAGACGGACGGACGGGTGTATACAATAATAATACGACCTTTCAAAATTTTGACGGGCGTGTAAAAACGCAATGAAATGAAAAAAAAAAACACTCTTAATTAACGGTCAAAAGTTTTATTAGGATATCGGCCAAGTCGATTTATTTGTATATCTTCTTGACTTTCTAAGTCATTTTTGCTATATGACTTTTATATATATGTTTGAAAATAATAGATAGAAATTGATAAAAAGAATTTCAAATTCGTCATTTAAGGGCAATGCAATAACTCCTTTAAGAACTAATGTGAGAACTTTATAAATAGTAGAGCTCAAGATTTTGAAGATAATCCTCTGGCCCTTTCGAATTGTCTATGTTTACGGCTGTTTTTAAATAATTAATATCATGCACTTGCATACCCCTCTTTGTTTATTTCTTATCCATGAAGGCCATCTTGGTTGACAAGCGGGATCACAGTAAACTTTTTAAAACTAGATACCCTAATTATAATTAAAAAGACATATGTTTTCAAATAAGGTTTGTTAAATGCAGCCTTGTAATTTTAGATGTGAACATTTATGAAAAAATTGTATTCAAAGATAATAAACGACGGTCGACCGGTGAAAATTTCAAATTTCACGAACCGGATGGGATATAGCAAACAACTTCACTGGTTTTTTTTTCAATAAAAAAAATAAGACATATTATTTATATTTAAGTGTACGCACTGACATGTCACACATGCTTAAATGGTCGCAATTCAATTTATGGTGAAGGTCTGTGGCAGAAGGAAAAATAATATAGAAATGAGGTCAAGGGCAGTGGACATATGGCAAATAGGAAAACAAATCGTTAAATCTGTGTTCCATTCTTGTATATGTTACAGTCAAACCTTCTAACTTTTGGCATATGCAGCTTTATATAAATACATGTAGTTCAAAACGCTATGAATTCGAATCACTTAGTGTCGCTTGTTTAAAAATATCAATTAGAATGTTTATAATAAACATAATCAGGAATTTTTCGCTACATTGAAGACCTGTTGGTGACCTTCTGCTGTTGTTTTTTCTATGGTCGGGTTGTTGTCTCTTTGACACATTCCCCATTTCCATTCTCAATTTTATAATCAGACTCACATAATCCGATTTCGCGGGGGTCCCTGTTTTCTTATTTCTTACAATATTTTGATTCGATATACACCTTATAATATAATTGGCGAATCTAGAAGACGTATAGATTGCACCCCCCCCCCCCCCCCCGCCATCCTTTTCTTCCTATAAACATTCATTTTTCCATGTCGATTATGCATGCATATATACATTTGTCTTATCATCAACGTTTATCCTTAAGAAGATTTACTTTTAACGATCATAGAAAAGATTACATAGTTACATAGAATGATTAGATTACTTATAAAGGTGTCTATCCTTTTATACGAAAAAATAACAAAATATCAATTGTGTGTTTCGATTTTTTCAGACCATCTTTATTCCTTTTTGGTGCAACTGTCTTGCTAGTAGATGCTTTGCTGTTATTGTTCTTTTTTCCAGATTGTTTTTTAGCAGGTGGTATTGTAGGAACTTCTATTTCAGTGTGATCTACATTTTCATCCTGATCTGTGTTGTCAACAGATGCAATATTGTCATTATCAGGTTGCTGTCTAGATTCATCATGATCATGTTCATCAACAGTTTAAAAATTTTGTGGGCAATCTAACATTTTGTGACCGCTTTCCTTACATGTTTTGCATACCCAGTCATTGGGACATTGGAATAGCATATGGCCAGGTTTAAGACATTTGTGACATGTTCTCTCTTCTCTTTCACCATTGTTGTTATTTTGGAATTCAGGTTGACCAGCATGAAAAATTCTCCCAAAATATCTTCCAATAGGCAGATTTCTGGGGATTGGTTTGTTTAGAGTCATGCTAATAACAAGCCTATCTCCTGTTTCACAAGCTGTCATCTTACCATTTATTCTCAGATACTCTCGAAATAAACCTTGTATTTCACAGTCTTGAAGGGTTAGGACTCGGTGTATTTGCCCATCATCCGCAGAAAGGGGGATGTTTTTCACCTTATGCGTATTGTGTCCTTTTGTAGCGTTGATGGGTTGTGAGGGTTTTCGTGAGTTAAGGGGTACTTGCCTGCCACGTAAGTTTAACCCCTATACCAACAAAGACAGTCTGTCACCCTCATTGTCCATATAGATTCGCCACATCTCTCTGATTCTCTGTACTCCTTTTATACACTGCTTAGGGACTTTGGCACTAATAGATTTGAAGATTTCAACATTAGTTAGCCATTGCGCCCGAGGAGGTTTTTTCGAGCCATGCACATCTTGATCTTTTAGAAAAATTGGCTTAACACGATCACTAGGGTCACTTGATTCCCTTGGTTTACTATATTGACTGCTTTTTTCAATGTTAGTTTGTTCAGATAGTGTGTTAACTTGACTTAAATGTGTATCTGAAATTACTTTGGCGTTGGTCGCCTGTGTTTACATTTTGATGAGCTGTCGCTTCTTTGTTATCTATAAACGGTTCTATACCTTGTAGACCTTCTAAAAGCCTCAGAAAGCGATCCTGGGTCATTTTCTTACACAATGCTTCAACTTCTGCGTTCATCATGCTCATTTTAAGTTTCGAAACAACGAATTTTATCACTTTTTGACGGAGTGTTGTGCGATACGTCTTGACATATCAGGGGACAGCACTCCGCTATAGTTGTTAATGTCTGTGTCATTTTGGTCTCTTGCGGACAGTTGTCCTTTCGGCAATCATACCACGTCTTCTTTTTTATGTTCGTAGATATATATATCTCCAAGTTACTCGTTACGGTCCCCCCTCGGTACATTTAAACATTTTAAAGTGGTTTAGTACATGTATCTTCAAAGAACTTGACACAAACATCTCGAAGTGACTTGGTACAGGCGTCTTGAAGCGACTCAGTACAGGCATTTTAACAGTAAAACAAATTTCATTGAAGAAGGGTCTAAATACAGCACAAACAACGTTTTACAAAAGACCAAAAAAGTGAAAAAGTATATTTTAACTAAACGCAGTTGACTAATATGTCAAATATATATATGTTTAGACGAGTTGTATATACATTATGTACACAGCCATGTATCACCATCATTGATGGCGATCAGATGGATACATCTGTTGTAGGGTTGTCACTGACTCAGAACTACTTATAAATATAATCATTTTCTGTGACTGTATCTTACATTAATTTGTAGGATCCTTTACTATAGATAATTTAGCTGATCTTTAACACTAACATCTTCATGCCTTATATATCATATACTGTAGTACACCGCTAGATTAAAACTGACGTGGAAAGGTAACACATGCCCACCGAAAGCTCTTTTTTTGAGAGCCCAGGTGGTCGTGTGGTCTAGCGGGACGGCTGCAGTGCAGGCGATTTTGTGTCACGATATCACAGTAGCATAGGTTCGAATCCCGGCGAGGGAAGAACCAAAAATTTGCGAAAGCAAATTTACAGATCTAACATTGTTGGGTTTATGTTTAGACGAGTTGTATATATATATATATATATATATACGAGTCTTAATTGAAAACTACGTTCAAACCTATGATTGCGTTGGATAATCAAAGCGCGAAAGCGCTGTAAAGGCAGTTAATTACAGGTTATGTGTATTTCTAGTCCAGTTATATCATTATCTTCCATAGAACAGAGGTGGTTTGTAGTATTTAAGATTTAGAGTTCTTTTGTACCTAGTTCACCTATATCTATAGTCTACTGTTAACAGTATATTTTATGTGCCTCGCCATGAAATGCATTTTTAGCCATGGCCTTGTCAGTTTGCTTTACATTTATGAGTTTGACTGTCCCTTTGGTGTCTTCCGTCCCTCTTTTTTTAGACATATAAGAACTTTTCCTTTTCAATATAAATAGACTATTTTTAATTATTGACTGTATACGCATATTCTATGACTCCAATAAAAATAGTTCACAAAGATTGACTAGTCTCTGTACTGTGTGTATAGCAAGAACATCAAGTAACATAATGGTAAATGAACATAGTAACATGTTAACTTTTTTGATGACCATACCTGCCAACTGTCAGTATTTGCAGAGTATTTCCCCCATCGAGCTCGAGGCTCCCAAATGGAAATTTTGTCGACTATTTTAAAGAAAACAATTAATTCAACAATGGCTATGAGCTTGTTATTGCACGAAGAAGCCAAAAACCACATTTGAATATATTTGAAGGGAATCCATGACAAATCGCCCCACTTTAAAAAAAAAAAAACGCCCCAACCTGGATTACCAAATCGCCCCACTTGTGAAATGTGTTAAATCCCGTTAATATTACTCCGGCCAACTTGCCCCACCTAATAGAAAATGATAATATCTAGATAAATATATTATTAACCAGGAAGAATTTAGTAATGCCAACTCGCCCCACTTATGGAAAAAGATGTTATCCCGTTGAATACAAGTTAAATTCCTTATATTGCATTATGATACAATTAACAGGTTTCTTTTCAATTGTTATGCAAATAACTAAGTTTCATAACTTACAGTTATTCTTCAACAATACATTTTTTTTTAGAATTATAATTTCAGTATTGAGTATATCAATAATAGTAATTAAATAAATTGTTGATTTGTTTGTATTCTGTGTAGATTAGTTTTCATTAAAGTGGTGCTAGTTTTTATTTTTAATTATATATATATATTAATCTAAATATTTAATTATTACTGTTTTTTATAAGTAGGGCGAGTTGGCAGTAGTAATCTTAAACATGATTTAACCAATTTCACATGTGGGGCGATTTGATAAATCAGTTTGTGGCCGCTTTTTTTAAAAGTGGGGTGATTAGCCAGTGGGGCGACTTGTCCTGCTTCCATTTGAAGGCCCCCTTAAAGGTTTTGTATGACTATATGAACCATCTTTCACGTAAAACCCCCATGTGCATTTTGAAAAGTTGGCAGATATGTTTCTAACTCCAGGCAAAATCTACCAGTATGAATGAAAAAGAAGTTTTCAATTGAGGCTCTGTGGCCATAACAGCTGTCTCATTAGCATTTTAACCACTTCCCATATTTGCAATTAAAACAATAGAAGAAAATTATTCAACGCAAAAACAAAACTTACTTGTAAATATGAAATTCTCTTTACGGTATGAGTTTTTCTCATTGTTTGAATTTGTACAGTAGTACCTGTAACTGCTTATACCTATTTCTTATTCACTTTTGCTTGATAAACTCACTAAATATCATGTATATACATTGTACCACATCTCCTTATTTTTATATGCATTCCAATAACATGAACAATTGTAATTCAATTCTATATACCAAAGCAAAATGAACTGCACCACTTTCATTCACTAGTATGCATCTTTTGGCAAGATAGCAAGTTCTTAAATGACACAATATATATTTATTGATAAAAAAATAAAATTTAGTATACAACTCTTTGACAGGTATAAAAAAGCACAGCTGTGTCATAACTTGTGAAATCTGTGTTGAAAACATAGACATTGATGGTATTTGAGTAATTCCATATGTGAAGCTCAACATTAGCTCGTCAGTTGGTGGTGGATAGTTATAGTTCCTTTCTGCAGGCTAGGATGCATGACTTTTCAGGAAAACCAATTTCACAAATCAAAACTTTACTTTAGATTTCTCCTACAATATTCATCCAGGTTAGTTCTTTTGGTTTAATGGGACACCGTCCTGATTTTTAATTTTGCAAACCATTCAGTCTCTTGCTTGCAAATGGTGCATGAAAATAGGATGGGAATGGCAGTAGACAAGTCTCTTTAAAGTGGGTTTGTGCCCTGAAAAAAGTTTTATAACTTAAGTTTTTTTGAAACTTGTGCAACATACATACCTAAATAACTATAACATAGAAGAGAGCATCATTCGTGTCAATGTTTTGTTCCTGTTTACATTGTCATTGATATTTTTCAGAAAGCCTGAGGCATAGCTCATGAATTCCTGTCATTACATCCTAAATTAACATAATTACTGCTAGAATAATTATCAGTATGATATACGTACACTATCATTGTACAGCCCAAGTCTTCAGTATATATAATTGTTGCATTGATTCATTTTCGATTCATTCACTCCTGTGTTCAGTCGTTCAAAATATTTAAACATCAACAAATGAACTTTCATATTAATAAGGACAAGAAAACACTAGAAAAGATACGTACATACAACCCGTGTTTAAGTGTATTTGAAAGAGAAATATATCTGGTTAAGCGATGTATAAAGGGGAAATATATCTGGTTAAACGATGTATAAAGGAGGAAAAAATTGTAGATATTGTATTACGATGCTTTCTACCTAATAGCACTTGGATATGTTTACATATTTAGACTTGACCCAGTATGACCCGTACCGTGTAGGTCACCGCCGTCGTTTAAACACTAAACTAGAGTCGTGTATAAGATAATAAAATGCTTAAGCCTGTACTATTTGTGTGAAGTAAATGTGTTTGTTCTGTACATTTAAATTGTTTTACCTAATAGCAAGGACGTATATCTATCCGTTTCCTTCTCAATTCACATTGTCAAATTCTTCAAGCTTCTTCAAAACATACGTATTACTGCGCCCGGAAGTGAAAAAAATATGAGAAATCCTCGTAAAATAATGCTATTTTCAATTTTTCAAAACTTAAGCAATATTTTCACTACTTGTCAAAAACACAGAGTTAACATATTTTTTGAAATTTTCCGTGTCCCGTTTTATTTTATTCTCGTTTTCACGACACAATCATTGGACTTTCACGTGTCGCGCTTACAAAAAAATCGGCTTACCCCAACGCGACCCACTATTCTACTCTTTTCTGACTCATATTAAGCCCATTATAAATATATTAAAAACGTTTGATTTTTATCCCTTTTTATCCCGTCTCGTTTTGGTTTGAGCCACAGATAGATAAAATGTCATATGTGACAATGAGAAAACTCTCCATCCGAGTCACAATTTATCAAAGTATACCTTTATAATACGTCAAAATACGGTCTTCAACATGGGGTTTTGGCTCACACCGAACAGCAAGTTATAAAGGGCCCTAGTGTAAAACCTTTTAAAGAGGAAAACCAAGAATTCAATCTATATCAAGATGTACGTAATTAGTGGTGAAGTTTCATGGAAATGGATAAAAAACAAGGATATGGAAATGGATAAAAAAAACAAGGATATGGAAATGGATAAAAGAAAACAAGGATAAAGATCCCTATACGATTTATGAGTTGAATTTATTTAGAGAGTTTTAAAACCAAACTTTCCTCCGTAAGTTAAATTTTATCAAATCCGTCTCTAACTCTATCTATTGTTTGAGCAAGTCTGCTAAATTAAGGCTTTACAGCTAGTTTCATAATGCTTGTACAGCAAAACTTTGGTTGACTTGCTTGCTTAGTTTGTATAATTGTTTATACAAACTTTGTAAATAAGATTGACATCTTTAAACAATATGTATCGGCATAGTTTAACCTGTATTTATATAATTATTATATTTGAATTAAATTGAGTGTTATCATAATGATTGTAAAAAAAAACCCAACAAAGCAAGCACGCTAACTAAAGTCTTGCTTTACATGCTTAAAAAAATACGCTGTAATAGATAAAAAAAATAAATATATCAGACAGTGAAAATGCGCCGCATATACAATAATAATGAATCGCTCTACAGTGAAAATGAAAGAATAGTATCATTATTCGACATTAAACATGACTCGCATAAAGAAAGCATCATAGTGGAATTCAGTTCAATATGAAGAAATCGAATGACAAAACCTATTCTACGTTATACAACTTTCATAATTGTGTTGAAATGAATATTTTTTCTGCAACAACATATAACCTGTTAGTTAATAAAACACCTGCATGATCTGTTCGTGAAATGTCCTAAATATTCACCTATTTTGGTATATATTTCACAGCTATTAGTTTTTCTTCCAGTTAACATTACATACAGTCTGCAGTTAAAATTTTAAAAATATTTATTTGACTCATAAACTATCCTGAAATTTTTACCAAACTTGGACAGAAGCTTCTTACAATCAAAAGATAGTATGAAGAGGAATATTTTTATTGATTGTTTTCCTCATTTTTGTTGAGCCTGGGAGTTACAGTAAAAGAAGGCGAGACACTGGGTTCCGCAGAACCCTTACGAATTTTTTAATTTATATGTTAAACCCAATATGAATTATATCTGGGAAAAACATAATGACACAGTTGCTGCAGAGATCTTTTTATTAACCTAATTCAGTTTTCTGCATGTCAAGAATCTTTGCAAGGTCATATTTAATCAAAATTGGTTCATAAGATTTCGCATAATAACCCAACCTATTTGAGATCGACCAACTTCTGTGATGTTCTTAACCTTTGACATTATAACCTCAGAATCTGAAAGTTCAATCGTGTGCAAACATCATTAACATGAAAAAAACTGTCCAAATTTCAGTTGATCAGTTATTGCTGTACCTTGACCTTTGGCTACCTGTTTTATAAAGATGTAAAGATAAAACAAACCGTGTTGTGCACAACTTTTTGGATCTTGGGTCATCGGTTATTTTCAATTTTGTACTTTTTTCGCTGGAGCGGCTGGAGCGTCTTGTAGATGAACCGCGTGTATGGTGTTTTAGATTTGATAAACATAAACAAGTAAAAATGATCTATTGTAACGATTATTTGTATATTTCTCTGTCCGTAATATTCTTGAATTTATTTGTACTGGAGTCCTGCAATATAATGTTAATATTTTACTGTTATTTTTACCAGGTATAACCCACCATTTTTCCTATTAAAAGGTCCTGAACAAAGTCAGGAAAATGGCAGTTCTCATTTATAGTTCGTTTGTGTGTTTTGCATTGTCGTTTTGTTTTTTGGTTGCACTTCAGTGATTTTGGTGTTTCGTTGTTTTTCTCTGATAGTTGATGTGTTTACCTCAGTTTAAGTTGGTAACCCGTACTTGTTTTCTTCCAATCGATTTATGACATTCTAACAGCGGTATACTACTGTGGCTTTTATTAATCACCATGACTCAATATTTGACAGAGAAATAAAAATTCTGAAGACAATATTTATCATATGATATGCATACCTAGATGAGCTTCATCGTTGCCAAATCAATAGAAGAGGATTCATTATTTTCCAAGAGACAATTATCCACCAGAGACCCAATATATATTGATATGGTTGGTACAATTACAAATTGTTATGCACTACAACGCTCATCACTCAGTTCAATGTGCCGTTAAATAACTGACACACGGTATAGTTGGCTTGTAACTAAAATAATGCCTGAGGTATGGGCATGGTAGTGGGGGTTATTATCAACTGATACACGGTAGAGTTGGCTTGTGACTGAAATACTGGATAAGGTTGGGCCTGGTAGTGATGGTTAGCATCAACTGACACACGGTAGAGTTGGCTTGTAACTGACATAATGGTAGATGTTGGGCCTGGCATCGGTAGTTATCAGCAAGTGACACACGTTAGAGTTTGCTTGTCACTGAAAGGATGGTTTGGGTTGTGCCTGGGAGTGATGTTAAGCATTAACTGACACACGGTAGAGTTGGTTTGTCACTGAAATGATGGTTGAGGTTGGGCCTGGTAGTGATGGTTAGCATCAACTGACACACGGTAGAGTTGGCTGGTAACTGACATAATGGTAGATGTTGGGCCTGGCAGCGGTAGTTAACAACAACTGGCACACGTTAGAGTTGGCTTGTCACTGAAAGGATGGTTGGGGTTGGGCCTGGTAGTGGTATTAAACATTAACATATACTCACGATAGAGTTTGTTTGTCACTGAAATAACGGTTGAAGTTGGGCCTGGTAATGGTGGTTATCATCAACTATATCAAAATATATACATGTTCTATTGTAAGTTTTAATTGTTTTAGAATTCAAATCCATCCATATGACTGTACAATTCATGAAACAATTACAGTTCTTGTCTTACCTTCACAGTAACTTGTTGTTTTTTTCAAGAAATCACTTCCTTTTTTTCAAGTTTACTTGATTATTACGTAATAAATGATTGCCGAATTAATTTCAGCCAACATCAAAACAAATTGGTTAATTTCTTTTTTATTTCAAGTATTTACAAAATAAAATTATCTCGTGATAACAAACATTCTTATTTCTTACACTACATTTAACTTAAACTGCAAAAAAACCCAACCGAAACAGCCAAATACTCGCTAATTCAGTTTATCTATCATTTCATTCCAAAATCCTTTTTATACTTAAAACATGGATGATAACAATGACAATCAACTATTTGAATCTTTCATATCATACATTAAACAAAAATTTAATGTTGACAGTTTACAAAAAAGTTAAAACTGTCGCCTAAACTAATTCTTGAAAATCATGAAAATTACACTGATATCTAAAAAAAAAGTTAAAATAAACTAATGATCTTGAACTTTAAGAAGAAACGTTAACATAACATGAATTTATCTAGGGAAGACAATTTCCATGAATAACTTGCCAGTGAAAAGAATATCATTTTTCAAAGGTGATACAAATATTGATAATAGACTAACAGAAAAAGTAAAAAAACACACACATTTGAATATGAAGCTAACACATTTTTTCTAATATTTCTATTCTGGTTATTTTTCTGATACCACAAATATAGTATTGCATTACAAATATAAACACTATATATCATTCATAACAATACAAAATAGTAACAATCGGTATATAGCATTTATACTTTTTTTATATTAACACAATAGTAAAAACCAGTATATAGCATTCATACATGTTGTATCAACACAATTGTAAAAATCAGTAAAGAACATTTATACATTGTGTATTAACACACTAGTAATAATCAGTATATAGCATTCATAAATTTTGTATGAACACAATGGTAATAAATAGTATATAGCATTCATACATTTTGTATGAACACAATAACAATAATCAGTATACATTTTACAGTAAAAAAAATCCATTTTTGAAAATCTTTAAATCTTTCATACTTTTTGAAAGATAAACAATAGTTTTGTATTAATTAATGGTATTAAAAATATAGTGAGAATCATTCCCATACAAATTTCAATAGCTTATATCTCAAAAACAATGACACGGACGTTTTATTCTACGTTTTAAGTTATTTAATTTATGTACTCTCAATTAATAATAAACATTTTTAAAAGCTTGTATTTTTAAACAGAGAAGCAATCAACCTTGTTACATATTAAAATAATATAATATAAACTTTGTTAATTTAAGGATGTTCACTAGTCACGTTTTTGATTTGTTTGTACGATAATCGGAATCCTCTTGTTTTATCTATTTGTATGCGATTAAATATTTTGCATGCTAACACTCATTTTGTTTTCACGAATCTTTTACACACACGATTTTAAATCTTATAAAATCCGTGTTGTTTTCTAATGTGTTGCGAGAAATAAAGCTAGTCAATTATAAAGCTATGACAAATCAAGAGTAAATTATTTTCGTCATATTTCTAAAAAACTTATATCGCCAAAACAAGCACACGGCCCTATGATTTTTGTTTCGCTTTTTTATTTCCTTTATTTATCGACTATTTATATTTACCAGTTTTATGCAAAGTTTGTTATTTTAAAACTGAGTAACGAACATCCTTAATCAGCATAAATATTATGTACACAATGTAAAGCAGAAAATAGGAATCAACATTATTAGCATAGAATGAATATATTATCAAATGAATATATTATCAAATAACAATTTGAAAGAAAATTGATGATATATTTTGCAATTAATAACAAACGTAATGATAACAACATTTGTAAGCTTAATTTACACGATAAATATGAACAACAAGTAGATAAAAACAGGAAAACTACAAAAAAGCAAAGCCAATTTTATATCATAAAATGAAAATATGAACAAAATAGGACTATCACGTGCTACATGTAACAAATAATTTATGATATAAAAATCTGTTAACTCAAAACGTATTCTGTACACCAAGTAGAATAGAAAAACATTGATATTCCAAAAATAAATAAAACATAACATGCACCGTTAAGTACACAATGTTAATACAACTTCACAAAAATGAAAACAAAACATGTAACCTAAGCAAGAAACTAGTGGTGTGATTTATTTACCAGACAATAAACGAAAAATAGATATAATGTACAACACCAAACGATAACCACTGAATTACAGTTTAAAACCAAATACGTCTCTGCTGATCAAATCAAGAAGAAAGAAATGTGACATAAGACCACAATGCACAAACTAAAAACAACTAAGTAATGATAAAATTACAATGTTAACCGAGTGTGGTACAGTTATATTCGTCGGCATCAGTTAAAAGGTTTACTACACATCAAATGGAAATATGTCTCTTCTGTTGCTGATGACAACGTCAAAACGAAGTACATATGACCAAGTAATAAGAATAACAATTATGGCTAACGGTGGAATATATACAATTATCAACTATGGTTAGATTGCAAATTAGACAATTCACCACAAGAGATCTAATGACGTATTCAATATGCAAATATAGGTCACATTACAGCCTCTTACACTGAGTAATACCATACTGCATAGTAAACAAATAAAAAAATATTGTATACAGACACGAAAGAAAACCCCAAATTAACAGTTATATTAAATGGCATCAACATAATGGTTTTGCTTTATTTGCTTTATGAAACATATGATAATAACAATGAAAAATAACAGGTAAATTATAATCAAACTAAAGCAAAAAAAAAGATAATATCATTGCGATGTTCACTGAGTGTTGAACAGTTATATTAATTGGCACCAACACAATGGTTTTAATGACCAATAAATGAAACATGCATCAATTTGGTACAAAAAATATGATTTAAAAAAACAATGAAAAATTAAAACAAATATGCAATGATTTATTGCGATGTCTGACTTTAGAAAACATTGAAGAACAAATAAACAATAATAGAATTGCAAGATTAACTGACTGTGGTACCTGCTATATATTTATTTGCATCTACAAATTGGTTTTACTGCACATCAAAATCAAATATGTCTATTCTGTTCTTCGCTATAAAGTCAAGACAGTAGTAAAGGGAGGTATGTCAGTAGATATATAACAGAGACAAAAATGATGGGATGAATATCAACCGATATCATAATGACACAGAAGTAATATGATGAATAACAAAAGATATCAACCACAGACAACCATAATGGGTTGAATACCAACAGATCTCAAACAGACAAAGACGTTGTGGGGTGAATAGCAGAGTCAGAAGTAATTTGATAAATAGCAGTATTTATCAAAGAAATAAGTAAGCATGTCATAGGACGAAAAGCAAGGTAAATAAAAAATTAGGCAAATGTAATTAAATATAGTGCAGAGATATCAAACAAACACAGAATAATGAAATGAATATCCAACATGGGAAGAAGAAATTGGATAAATTGCAGTAAATATCAAACAACGACAGACTTAATTGGACGAAAAGCATCAGATGAAACAAAACATCCAACCAACAACATATTTCCAAACGTCAATCCTCACCTAGATCAATATTTGAATTCTTCTCTTTAAGTAATCTCACTATATCAGTATGTCCCTTCTGAATTGCTATATCCAATGGACTACAACCATTTGCGTCACATAGATCAATATTGGGATTCCTGTCTAACAACAACTTTACTATTTCAGTATGTCCTTCCTGACAAGCCTGCCTCAGTGGACTACAACCATTTTTGTCACATAGATCAATATTTGGATTCCTCGTTAACAACAACTTTACTATTTCAGTATGTCCTTCCTGACAAGCCTGCCTCAGTGGACTACAACCATTTTTGTCACATAGATCAATATTTGGATTCTTCTCTAACAACTTTACTATTTCAGTATGTCCTTCCTGACTAGCCTGCCTCAGTGGACTACATCCTTTTTTGTCACATAGATCAATGTTAGAATTCTTCTCTAGCAACAACTTTACTATATCAATATGTCCGTTGTAACTTGCCCTCTCCAAAGGACTACATCCTAATATATTGTCACAGAGATCAGTACGAGGAGAATTCTCTAACAACAACTTTACTATATCAGTATGACCTCCCTGACTTGCTATATTTAACGGACTACAACCATTTATACCACAAAGATCAATGTTAGGATTTTTCTCTAACAGCAGCTTTACTATTTCAGTATGACCATAAACACTTGCCTGTCTCAGAGGACTACAACCATTTTCGTTACATAGATCAATGTTAAGATTTCTCTCTAACAACAACTTTACTATTTCAGTATGTCCTTCCTGACTTGCAATGTACAAAGGACTATTACCATCCGTTTGACATAGATCAACGTTAGGATTTCTCTCTAACAACAACTTTACTATTTCAGTATGTCCTTGCTGACTTGCCATGTACAAAGGACTACTGCCATCCTTTCGACATAGATCAATGTTAGGATTTCTCTCTAACAACACCTTTACTATTTCAGTATGTCCATTCTGACTTGCAATGTACAGAGGACTACCTCCATCCTTTTGACAAAGATCAATATTAGGATTCCTCGTTAACAACAACTTTACTATTTCAGTAGATCCTTCGTAACTTGCTAGGTTCAGAGGACTCCAGCCGTATTTGTCACATAGATCAATAATAGGATTCCTCGTTAACAACAACTTTACTATTTCAGTATGTACGTTTAGACTTGCCTTGGACAGAGGACTTCTGCCATAATTGTCACACAGATCAATTTTAGGATTTCTCTCTAACAACAACTTTACTATTTCAGTATGTCCATTCTGACTTGCAATGTGTAGAGGACTACAACCATCATTTTGACAAAGATCAATATTAGGATTCCTCGTTAACAACAACTTTACTATTTCAGTATATCCTCCCTGACTTGCTATGTTCAGAGGACTCCAGCCGTATTTGTCACATAGATCAATATTAGGATACCTCGTTAACAACAACTTTACTATTTCAGTATGTACGTTTAGACTTGCCTTGTACAGAGGACTTCTGCCATAATTGTCACACAGATCAATGTTAGGATTTCTCTCTAACAACAACTTTACTATATCAGTATGTCCTTCCTGACTTGCCATATTCAGAGGACTCCAGCCATCTTCGTCACATAAATCAATATTTGGTCTCTTCTCTAACAACAACTTTACGATATCAGTATGCCCGTTCTGACTTGCTTTGTACAGAAAACTACAGCCATTTTTGTCACATTGATCAATGTTAAGATTTCTCTCTAACAACAACCTTACTATTTCAGTATGTCCATTCGCACTTGCTTGTCTTAGTGGACTCCAGCCATCATTGTCATGTATATCAAGATTAGCATTCATCTCTAACAACAAGTTTACTATTTCAGTATGTCCGTTTTGACTTGCCATGTACAGAGGACTACATCCATCATTGTCACATAGATCAATGTGAGCATTCCTCTCTAACAACAAGTTTACTATTTCAGTATGTCCGTTTTGACTTGCCTTGTACAGAGGACTACATCCATTCTTTTGACACAGATCAATGTTAGGATTTCTCTGTAACAACAACTTTACTATATCATTATGTCCTCCCTGACTTGCTATGTGCAGAGGACTGCAGCCATCTTCGTTACATAGAGCAATGTTGGAATTCCTCTCTAACAACAGTTTTACTATAGTAGTATGTCCATATGAAGCTGCCGTGTACAGTCCAGTAACCCCATCATCTCGACATTGATCCACATCCACATCATTCTGTAGCATCCAATGTACCATATCAGTATAACCCTTCCCACAAGGTATTATCAGTGGAGTAGTACCTGATCCATGGTGCTCTTTTGGTAACATTGTATCTTTGGTATTGGCTAATGTTACTTGTTGTGATTTGTCCAGCTGTTTTAAATGCTGTAATAGCTGTTGTCTAAATAATGGTGCTTCCAAATTGCTGTTAAGGAATATAACTCTAACTTTTCCAGTTGACCAGTCCTTTATAAACCTTTTTATATATGTTTCTAAATAGTCCTCAGGTATTTTAATAATGAACTCTATTTTACTGTTCCTGTCATCTGGTGATTGTCTCCAAATAAAACGTTCATGTAATAAGCCACTATCACCATGGTCTATCATACATTCAATCATTTTCTGACCAAAGTAATGAGCTAGGAAATCAAACAATTTATCATGTACAGTTCTATATATACCGTTCTGTTTATATACAAATGTACCGTCTAGAGTATGAAGGGCCTCTTTAAGTTCTTCCTTAGAAGTACCTCTGTTCAATCTACAAGCCCCGCATGTGTCTTCTATGATATGTCGTTGTTCATCTGTCACTTTACCCTGGAACCATTTCTCTTTCAATTGATTATTAAAAAGAACTATTAAAACTAGACTGCATATTTTATAGTTGCCTTCAACACCACATCTACTCAAACTGTCTAGTTCATTTAGATAGACTGTAAAAGGATTTTTGAAAAATTCGATAACATCTCCATGTTTCCCCTCGGCATATAAAGAGCATAAAAGTGGAAAGAATTCACTATTTTGGGATAACCTATCAAGACCGTTCAAGCTTGAATCAATATAAATGCTTAACATATTATCTTTTTCTTTTGCTATAAGGCATAACTCATCAGACATCAAATTACATTCACATGATTTAAAAGATTCTAATATATTAAACTTATCATCTCTATAAACTTGTAACCTGCAAGATACAATAATCTTACAACATTTGTCTGCAATAACTGTGTTTATAACAGGTAACATGTGTTGCCAGTTTTCAATCTGCTGTTGGTTGGCAGTAAAGTTTCCACAAATATCATCTACAATGAAGACTGTTTGTTTACCAGGTTGATAATAATCTCTGATATCATCTGGTTTTCTAACTGCTATTATTGTATATCCTTCTTTCTGTAAAAGTAGTGCTGTGTGTCTTGCAATAAAAGATTTGCCTATTCCTGATGGACCAGTTAAAGTCAAACAACTGTTGTCCTGCACACATTCAAAGACGTACTCACTTGCTCTTGTAGTCACAAACATCTTATCTTTATTTTCCCATTCTTTAATTTCTTTTTCCATTTGTTCTGAAAAATATTATACATAAGCTGATTAAAGATAAAAAAAATCAATTTATTTGAAATTTATTTTATCATTTACAACTTGCATTCAATTGTGTGGATTGCGTATATTGTGTAAGTTATTTCCCGTTTTGAAGTCTAAATAACGACATAAAGTGTTGTATTCTACAAACTTATCCTGTGGTTGGTATTTGTCGCAGTGGTTATCGTATCCCATCTGCTTGTTTTCCTAGCATAATGATTGAAACTACCGAAAGATAATGATAACTTCTAGCAAAACAGTCCGATATTGTCTATATTAACCGTGGAACAGTACTGTACAAATATAACTAATTTTAAAATCTATTTTATAAATTAAACTATAGTTTATATTAAATTTGAAAAACAGTTCAAACAAATGTTTCATAAAAGTGAAAGATATCAGCAAGCAAAATCGTGTGAATTGTGCAAATGATGATACAAGCATGAAAATTAGCACGAGGCTTCATTATTATATACTTTTTAAGACAAATCTGCTGGCCATAAAAAATTTTTTTTTTTCAAAATGGCCACGGACTTTTTCAAAAAAGGCTGTTTTTTCGAGTTCGAAAATACTTATTTTTCTGGAAAACGTTTTCTTTTACCTTCTTTAAGTGAAAAATATTATCAGGTTTTGTGGCTACATTCCTTGCATGTGACGTGTTTAAAAGATATATATATTTGACTTTTCAGGATTTGTGCATGAGCAAAAATGTAACAAAATTCACACCTGGACATTTGAACTTTTTTCTATTTACTTGGTGCTTTTGGATTTTTAATGATAGTATGAATTTGTTAGATAACATTTTAGGGTTACGAAACAAATGCATTTATCAGTTTTGCGCATGCGCAAGCTATTTTTAGACATACAGAGTGATTTGCACCCAATACCATTTTAGATATGTATATATAAACTCCAACATATAGGGTCCGAACAATACGAAGATATTTTGAAGCAAAAGCAAAACGACGGAGAATCTGCTTTTTATAACCAAATAAAAAATTTCCTATCAAAGCCTTAAATTGAAACTGGAAATGTCGTAAAAAAACAAATCTGAAGAATACGAAAAGTTCTTGGTAAAGTAGACAGTTTGACCTGAAAGATGTCTTAATACACGAAAACTAAATTACTCCTTTGGCTTTGTCTAGGGATGTCACTTTAGACAGTTTTATCAAATCGCAGCATATTGGTTTGCTTGAATTATAGGTATATTAATCCAATATCCAACCGTTTATAGTATGGATCACATTTCCGACCTTACATTGATTACGTGCTACGTGTACAATGTTTCGAGTTCTTTCGGAATTATATTCCAGGTAACTCTCTTCAGAGGTCGTCCGTTCTATTTTTATTTTCTAAATGTTTGTTTGTTTATTATTTTGTACATTTTAATTATTATTGTAAATTTTATTTATTATTGTTCGTTTTATCGACGTGTGGATAACTGGTTTTGGTTATTAGATTTAGTTTAAGATACGTTTCAATATGCATTTTTCATTGTCAACGCACCTTCCTTTGGTTTTAGTGTAACTGTCTAATTAATTTCTATTGGGAGACATTGATTTATTTCAAGTGTTTCTTAACGATTTCCCCAATGTTCCTGTTTCTTTTGAATGCTATTGTAGGTTTTTTGTCAAAGAGATTTTTGAACTGTGGGTTGTCTTGAATTAAATGCCAATGTTTTCTTATAATGGTTTGTAAATTTTCCGCATTAGCGTGGTATTGTGTTATGAAAGATATATTATAGTTATCTGTGTTTTTGTTTATGCTTGTTTCTTTGTTTGTTAATTTGTTTAATCTTTCTGTATGGGAAATATTTCTTAATATTTTATTTACAAAAGCGATTTTGTAACCTCTTTGTATTAATTTTTCTGTAAATAAGTTTATTCTTTCATTAAAATTTTCAGGATCAGAGGTATTTCTAAGAATTCGTATTCCTTTACCTTTAATAAAGGATTTACAACAGCTTTTAGCGTGGTTAGAATGTTGGTGTAGATATTGGAATTTTTCAGTTGGTTTTGTGAAACATTTAATATCTAAGATATTTTCTTTTTGAAATCTCTGTCCTTTATACGTTTCTAAGTCTAGAAATTTCAAACTTTGTCTGTCAATTTCATAAGTAAATTGCAGTAGGTTGTGGTTTGTGTTTGCAGTGTCGCTCTCAGCAATTTAACAACATATTTTTACATGTTAAGAGCTTTTCCTTCCGGGGAACAGCAGCAATTCGGAAAAACTTGAAATCAGGTGCGGGTCCAGAATTTTGAAGACCCAAGCAGGTCAGCCAATAGAGGGTTAGCATAATGACACCACGTTCACATCTCGTATTAGGAACGGACCATTTGATTTTCCATGGAATAGGGCTGGGATTTTCATTGGCACATGGATTTTTTTTTCATCATTCAATGTTTTCCCTATGTGTTCAATACACAAAATTTATTTCCAAAATTTGTTGGGGAATTGGCAAAGCTGCTATAAGTGCTAGACAGATTTTTTTTTACCAAATCAGGGTTTGTATATTTTTGATAAACAATCCCAGTCAGTTTTCACTCTATATGTCATCAGTTAAAGGTATTTTAAACACATATTATTTTGATCAGTGCAATGCATCTAGGGTATATGTATAACAATAACATATATTATGCTTAGATCACAAACGCCAATAGTTTCTGTCAGGAAGACTATTCTTTTGGTGTCATATTGAGGGGTGGTATTTCCTCTGTGACACGCTTCAACAAGATTTAAGGTCTTAATATCGCCTTACACCAAAACGATATATCTTCAAATAATGAACCGGTATTGTCTAGTAAGGAATTTAACAATACACAGTACCGTTGAAAATGTATCCACCTTCAAATCGAATGTCGTAAGTCTGAAGAATTTTTTTTACAGCATATACAAATCAACTTTTACTGGCTTTTTCTAAAAAGTAAAATTACCACAATTGAACTCCGAAGAAAATTAAAAACAGAAAGTCCCTAATCAAATGGCAAAATCAAAGCTCACAAACTCAAACGATTGGGCAACAACTGTCATATATTTGAGTAGGTAAAGACATTATAATACTCATCATACATACGTTTTTAATAACGAAATACCACTGTTATTATTAAATATTCCCCTTCATGTCTTGCCATTTTTTTTATTATTTTCCACTGACTTTGGATGCGTTTTTTGTTAATTGTTTATGTATTTTCGTTTTGAATTCGGTATTTTTGTTAGTGTAGATTTTGAAGGTTGCCACAATAAGAATAATGATCTATTAATCTCAATGTCTAATATTTCACGTTTTGTTGTAGTTAGCTAGTGGGGTTAGACTTGAGGTGGCTAAGTTGTTCTAACCCTGTCCCGAAAAAAAAAAGAGTTAAACTGTCAGTGATTTCTTACCTTCATTGTGATTTCATCTATTTTTAGAAGGGTTCAAACCTCTATGAAATATTCAGTTAAAACTAAAAGTTTTATAAAGTATCATTACTATAGTCTTTTGTTGTCAAGATATAAACTTTCAAACTATGGACTAATGATGTACCTCTTATATTCTTTGGTATAACTTCGTCCTGCTCAGCTTTCATTGTTATTATTTTCTCTTTTAGTTGTTCTTTTTCTAAAATTAGGACAGAATTAAGATCATGTGCAGTACACAAATTTATGTTTTAAAATTTTCATGGCATTCACATGTGAACAATTTTAGAAGATGTGAAATGATTGCCTATAAGAAGAGTCTCGCCAGAGAAGATGAGGTATACGAAAGCAACTATAGGTCATCGAACAACCTTAAAACCTGAGCATAACCAATACCACACAATTTCAAAAGGGATCAAAATTACAAACTTTTGTCAAAGGAGAAAAAAATAGCCTTCCAACCCAACAGCTAACATGGAACAGTGATGTAACGGCAACATATTAAAACAAACTATAAAATCTGTTAATAAGGATTTACTCATCGAATCGACATACAACAAACAAACCAACTAACGAAAAGACATAAGACATAGCGTACCGATACAATTTGAGAGAACTTATTGTTACGTAAACTGAAAGGCCTAAAGTCAATAACAACTAACCAAATGCGTAGCTGCAAGCATATGAAACACCGTTATAGTGCTTATTGAAATAGTTTCAACAATAAGATTGGATATTTTTAAGCCAATTAATCAGATGCTGAAAAACCTTCAATCGTAAATAACTCTTTACAATACTTAAACTCTTGAATAACGAACCACACAATTTTCAAGGTAAACAGTGAGTTCAAATTCACACAAAAAAAAAACCAACCAATGATCCAAGTATACACGAGATAGAACTTGACACTTAAATATAAAATTGAGAACGCCTCTTATTTATCTGTGTAATATGAAGGTCAATTTCCTGACTGTCGAATTCGTATAACTCTTTGATAAAGACTTATATATTTTAGAATATAATGTTTGAAGAAACAAAATACTCGTCTAGTGTAAGTGCAAGATGAGGAAAAAATCAAAAGAGAGCTTTTATCGGTCAATCATAATGCTGTACTTAAATTACCGGAGTATTGATTAAACCAAAAGTTAGCTATAGAACGAACTATTGTCGGATGTACTCTCGGACAGACAAATAGACGTGTATACAGATAGAAAAAAAAAACGACAAGATGAACACATAATGTAACTGTAATATATCAAAAACTAAAATGTCAATCAATATACACCCAGATGATTTATTGTGAAGACATCATAATTAGACAAAGCAAAAACATGATTGCGTGCAATGTCAAAATGTACGAATGGACCGAATGAAAGACCACATATGTTCATCGCTGTTTATCATGTTTATATCGATATACTAATATTTTTTATGTTTCATTTTTTTTATTACAAAATAAATAAAACAATAATCAAAGTTATGTCAATATCTGTACTAATAAAAACAATATGAATGTCTATCCAAGAAATTATTTGAATCTGGATTTATTTTAAATTTTTGAAAATTGATAAGAAATGTATGTCATTTCAACCAAGTAATATCGGAATGTGGAAAATTATGAATGAGTAAGTTAATACTAAAATATATAAAAGTGAAAGTAACATAAGCCATACGTGGAAGTTTTACTTTAATAAATTGGGTCAGTTTTCACCGTACAATTGTTCTAAAATCCAAAATAATTCAAGATTGAAATATAGATTGTTGTTATTTATTCAATGCATTGCAATTGCTAAGTACCGCTCACTTTGATAGTCAAAAAAGAAAAATTTAAACAGATTGCAAGCAGGCTGTCTGGATAAATACGACTGAATGTTCAAACAAAACATATAGAGTCATGCACACATACCATTCTTTTCTAATAAAATATTACCTTTTTCCATATTTTTTACAGTTGATTTTAGCTTTTTTATTGTTGAACTTTGCACCGCTAGTTCATTACCATAGTCATTTAACCTTTCCAGATTTCTGTGAAAACTAAAACCAACATTTAAAAGTTCTTTAAGTGCGTTGAAGTCCAAAACTTTAGATTTTGCATCAGCTGCATCTATAACATCTTGCTGATTTCCCAAACCATAGATCGCCTTAAAAATAAAAACAAAAAAATAATATGTATTTATAATCAAAGTAATGTAATCATCACTTTTGTTATAAAGTAATAAAACATTAACATAATGCAAAAGTACATGGGAAGGATTAAACATGTTATACAATATTTTAAATATCTTTTCTCAGGCATTGACAATTCAAACCATGGAAAAATCAACACCCTTCAGATATCAGGTTTACAAACTGTCATAGCTTTTCCAGCTTGTTACATGTATAATGCAATAATAAGTCCCTAGAGGTTCAATTTTTCATAAGGGGGGGGGGGGGGGGGGGGGGAGGAGCGGGGGTTATATTTCGCGTTATAGAACATTTTCCATAGGATTTTATTTCCATTTAGACAAATAGTGTAGAAAATCTAAACATACTAAAAACACGGTTAACGTTAAATTAAAATAGGTTTAATTTGGATACCGATTTCGACTTACTTGTTATGTTGCCACCCTCCAAAAAAACCATGAAATAGGTTTAGATTCAGCATATAGCATTGAACCCTAAGATTTTAAGACTTTGAAATAGACCCAATCGAAATTTGAATACATAAACAATTCAAACAAATATTAGAAAAGTATTGTGTCCCCAAAATTCCCCGCGATTAGGTCCATAACCCCTATAATCAATCCAAAACTTCTTTTCTTGGTGTGAAACCATCTGGTACAATTTCAGAGAGATCTATAGACTCATACTTAAGTTATTTTCAAGAAAACAGAATACAAAATCCATGTTCTTTGGCACCTTTTTGGTGCGTTATTTCTAAATGATTTGGGCTTTAACCCCTCAAATCAATCCCAACCTTCTTTATACGATTTGGAACCTTGTGGTACAATTTCGTGACGATTTACACACTTATACAAACATGTTTGTCTTAAAACACGAAAACTGCTTGTTTTTGCCACCCAATTCCTAAACAATTAAGATAATAACCCCCAGAATCAATCCCAGCCTTCCTTTTGTATTGTAGAACCCTGTGATACAAATTCATAGATATCAATGCATGTACACTCGATGTATTCTTAGTGAATCAAATGTCTTCGGATGACGACGCACAGTTTTTTCCGTCCTATAAAAACTATAATATTCATACCATTTCCAAATCGATCCATATTCTATTGCAGTCTGTATCTGATAGTTTGCCATCTTTTGAATGCGAAACAATGAAATTCTTATAATACTTTATCCGTGCTATGTGAGCACCAGGCGACACATCATTTGACTGTGGTAAAGCATCAAATCCAGAAGCTGGTGGTGAAACATATGGTGGCAAATTTCGTAGAAGACAAACCATCAACGTAACATCTAAATCGGCAGATGATACTACAGATGACCCTATAAAAAGGATTAGCAATTTAATATGTTTTCTTTCATTCATTTTTATCTCATGAACTGCTATGTGACATACTTTAAATTCACTCACAGTTTTAGCACTCTCAATGTTAAGTGTACCTACCAGTCAAAGGGCTTTCCTTATTGTAGCCATATGTAAGGACAGTAATGTTTTTTTAACGATTTCTTATTGACAAAAACTTTATCTTTTATGAAACCTTTCCATTGTGCATGGCTATTTCTACTTAACATACATATATTGCTTAATGTGTAAACTAGTAAAACCTGATTGCAAATACTGTTAATTGTTATAATTGTGATGCATCATCGAACACTCAATGTTTGTGTTATAAAACAAAGAAACGTTACAATAACAACAAATTTCACGAATGACTGCAATGGTTACTCGTTCAAAAAATGTGAGTTTTATTAACACCTTTTTACCAACATGGACAGTTTTTAATCATTATCCATCTGTTTGTGATGATGATCATTTTACAACACTATCTATAAATGTCTTATGACTGTAGATCAAAAAGAATGAAGTCATTTCTTAATACAACAAGACCACAAAATTAACTTTCACTGAAATAAGACTAAACTTGTAAGTGTTTGCCGTTTTTAATTATCATTGATGTGGTTATATTTATAAATTAACTGTTTACAACATTTAGAATTTTTGAAATACTAAGGCTTTTCTACCTTAGGCATATATATTACCTTATCTGTATTTGGAAAACGTTTAGGAATATTGGTCCTCAATGGTCTTCAACTTCGTACTTTATTTGGACTTTTTATCTTTTTTGGATTCGAGCGTCACTGATGAGTCTTTTGTAAACGAAACGCGCGTCTGGCGTATATACAACATTTAGTCCTGATATCTATGATGAGTTTATTTAATTGTTTGTATAAAAGCCAATATGATGATTTTCTTACAACATTATGACATCTGAGTACCATCAAGAGTATCACATTTTCATTTTATTCATTTTGTAAGTTTAAGGAGACAATTACCTGATGATGGATACAAAGTATGCCATTGTTCAAGAAACAATACTTTCCTTTGGCCTCTGGGTGGTTTGTGCAGGTCTGAAAGTATTGCCTTATTTGATGAAGATGACACGACTGATTGCAAATTAGGATGAACACTGTCAAAATACCTCCTTAACGCTGTTGTTCCTACTCGGTAATTTAAGTAAACAATGCGAAGAAAATTATCTTCTTCCTTAGTCATGTTAGTCGCCATGACAACGTACATTTAGTAAATGTTCCAATTATGTAGTATAAGCCTATATTAACTCTTTTTGCTCCTCCCTTATAATCATGATTTGACTGTTTATCACTGACTTCTGAAAATGAGATCACACAAAATAATTAAGGTTTTATGTACACACAGCGTTGATGTTCAACATTGTAAGAAGCTGTAACTATGCATGTATATATAGTGTCTTTGTTCAAATATATGTATTAATATGAATAGAAAAAGTAAAAACTTGGACCCATAACATTAAGAATATGTACATTGTATTAATAGCATGGTTGTGTCAGAGGGTTTGCTAAATATAATGCTTATATATTAGTGTAGCAAGTATTATATTCCTGTTTAGTAACTATATAATTTGAAAAAGACATATCTGTTTTTATACATTAAAAAATAGTTGAGAGACGTTTTGAAACATCGTACCTAGATAAAGGTTGAAACCCCATGTCGTGTAAACAATTTTGTTTTACAACTTCGAAAACACATGATTTCCAAATTAGATAACAAATATGTAAAGGATCTGCAAACTGATAAAAAACACAATTTTGACCGTGACATACTGATCGTATGAAAAAAAGCTACATTTATATATAAGACACAGAAAAAAAGGCAAAATATTCAAATTGGACATTCAAACTAATAGTTGAAAATATACTGACACCGCCATGGAAAAAAAAGAATCAACAGAGAAACAACCGTACACAAAACACAACATAAACATTAAAGACACGATTTTCACAAAAAAAATACAGGGCTCCTTTAAAAGTAGATGTGAAACTGACAATTTGGTATAGAAAAGAATCATGAAAAAGGAAAAGATAAAGAACAGATCGAAAATCGAAAACGTTCTACATTTATAGTTAAATCACATACGAAACCGGAGTTGATCTAAGGTACTCTTGATTGAAAAAAACCTGCTCAAAATTTGACACTTGAGTGAGGTGCAAACGATGAAATAAAATAACAAAATAATGAACTTCAAGGAAATATAAATTGAAAAGTTCTTTATCAAAGGATAAAATCAAAAGCACAAACACATCAACCGAATAGATAAACAACTGCCATCTTCTTGATTTGCTATGCGCAATACCTGGCGTAAAAACATGTGGATTAAAATTTGGTTTAATAGCTAGCTATGCCTGTTAGTTGAAATCGTGTTATGTTATTATGCGTTTCTTACATGAGAAAAACAAAAAAATCGTTTGGACTTTAACCTAATGTTGGGGGGTTTATTGTTATTCTTATCAACTTCTGATTTTTTTATTTATTTCTTATGTTTTTCCGCCTTTAACATTTGATAACCCATTGGTAGCCTTCGACTGTGTTTTGCTCTTTGACACATTTCCCGTTTTCATTCTCAATTTTATTGCATATGTATTTGGTATTATATCATATTTATGGGCACAACAATTTACTTGCCAATAATTTCAACAATTCTTCATTAAACATAATGTCGTATTTATCAACAGATATTGATATTCAAATATTCAGTAAAATGATATTTGAAAGCTTGACATTAGCAAGGGGCAATGGAGCTATGATGCAAGTTAAAACAAAATGTTTGTATAAATAAATATATCCAAACACTATCGTTTGTATGTTATGGGCATACCTGTACTAATACATACAAAATGTGAAGTTGGTGTGTACATTTCAAATATTAGATGTCTATAGATATAGGAAGATGTGGTGTGAGCGCCAATGAGACAACTCTCCATCCAAATAACAATTTAAAAATTAAACCATTATAGGTTAAAGTACGGCCTTCAACACGGAGCCTTGGCTCACACCGGACAACAAGCTATAAAGGGCCCCATAATTACTAGTGTAAAACCATTCAAACAGGAAAACCAACGGTCTAATCTATATAAACAAAACGAGAAACGAGAAACACGTATTTATATAAACAAACGACAACTACTGTACATCAAATTCCTGACTTAGGACAGGTGCAAACATTTGCAGCGGGATTAAACGTTTTAATGGGCCCAAACCTTCTCATTTTTTCTGAAACAATAGCATAACATCACAACATATCAATAAAATATCAATTGGCAGACTTAACTCAATCAAAAAACGTATGATTACACAATGAACGAATAAATTTGATCTGCGATATCTGAATACAAATGCACAGTTAATTAAATATTAGAGACAAACATTCATGACCAAAAGGCTAGCAAACAAATTTAAACACACTGAGAAATATTTAACCAATCAATGTTCACTTTAGAAAAAAAAAACCGTTTTTTTATAATCTTGAAGTTTATACAAATGTTGTAAGAATAAGTGAAAAATTGAAGATATTACAAATAATCAAAGCTGGTATACAGACAAGATCCATATAAATAAAAAATGACAAAAAAGCATTATAAACAGTATCAACAGGTCGAATTAACAAGAAAATACGATTTGAGAGTACTTTATATTTTCATATGAAATAATGAAACAGAGAAAATTATTCTATACGAAAGCCATGTTGATTCGCATGCAAGGTATTAAACCTGAACTGTGTATACTTCAGATCGGCAACATTTGTTATAAATGGTTGTTTATCGTCTTTTCGAAAAAGTTTAGCAATGACGTCATGCTACAATAAAGTATCGTCAAGCAATCATTTCCATACGCGTCAAACTATAAATTAAATGATGCGACTTCATTCATACAATCGAAACTCTATCAAAATTCCTTTTCTACGCATCGAAAGGTTTTACTATCTATTGTATTTTATATTTTAAGAACCAAAAACATATTGTTTGAAACAAAATTGTCGATAACATCAGTAATGGCATTCTATTTTTTTTATAATGACTTCCATAGCTTGAATATCAGATCGCCCTTGTCGGGGTAGCTTGATACTCTTGCTGTTAAAACCAGTAAATAAAATAACAATATATGAATCTATGGCATCATGTGTAAAAAATGTTTTAATACATAATAAAAGAAAAACTCACCCTTCCTCACAGTAAATATACAAAATGGCGTTTGAATTGATTAAAAATGGCGTTTAAATTACTTTATTTGTTGAATTAGTATTTCTTTTACAACAGGTTTTATTCAACAATGTTCAAGTGTTTAAAGGGACGATAGTTCAATGGGAGCAACGAAATGGAACGAAGGCCTATTTCGTAATAACATTCGTGTTTACATGTTTTTTAAATGTCTAATAATTTTACCTTTGTATACTATCATAAGGTAGCTCTTAAAGTTATATTATGGACAGTTAAATAACAGGTGTTAAAGTTTTATTGAAACGCAACGCGAATACGTTTGACATTCTGAAAATATCGAAAGTAATGGAATATATTGATTTCCCATAAAAATTAAGATTTCAGTAATATTTGTATTGTATGTTGAAATTAAACTAAAAAGAATAAAAATGTATTATATTAGTAAAAAATTAATGCTGCCACACAGCCAAATATTGGGCCGTCTCAACATTCTTGGAAATGGAAAAACAGGTACAAATCTGGGACTTTTAAAAAAAGAAATATTTGTAAAACATTTGATATGCTTGCACATAAACATGATAAAAAGTCTACAAAAACATATTAAAAGACAATTTCTTTGAAAAAATTCCAAACGTTTGCAAGAATTAGAAAAGACCTTTGAATTTCAAAGATAACACATTTACAAATTCAAACAACTTTAGGCAACTTTTTCATGCAAAAGTCGTTTGTTGCATTTTAAATACACTTATACATTAAAATCAGAAAATACTCGGACAGTTTCTATAAATATATTAAGGTATAACAGATATGGCGTAGCCCAATCAATTATTAAAAAGAGGGGTTTCCACACATGCAATTAACGTATACGGGCGGGCGGATGTAACCCCGTATGTTACTATACAAAAGCAAAGCATAACGGGGATACAAACACCCAACTACCCCTTTATACGCCACTATAGAATAAATAGTTCAAGAAAACGAAATTATCAAAATGACGTATTCGGTTTATCATATTTTTTTCATTGTTATAATTTGAATATGATACTAATGCATATAACTCGAAGGGGTAAAGTTATCATTTGAATGAGCCTTGTGTAAAATTTTAGGTGTTTTTATAGAATTTATAACAAAAATGCATAACATATTCCAATTCATTCACTGTTGTTATATATTCATATAGCAGTTATATTTGCAGGGAAATGACCACGTTAATCTTGAAATGTTTAAATGAAATTAAAAGTAGTTACCGCTAAGATAAAAGACATGCAAAACGGAATCCCAAAATACTCATGTGATTTGTTTTTGTTATAATAACACGAAAAAGGAAGCATAGCAATCACTTTCGGTTTGCTTGTATTGTAATTTAAGATGTGTTTTGAAAATCATGCATGGTTGATACCAGCGTGATTCAAATTCTCAAAATCGGCATATTAGGGTAGCAATCTAACCCTTGAGTTAAAGACGATCTTCCCTAACTTAACAAGTAAGCTACCTTTATATCTCCAAATCATCTACAGTGATCCCTATTTTTCTTCTTTTTTTTTGGGGGGGGGGGAGGGCTGCGTACCATTAAACCCAGTAACTCACAGAGTCACTACTGTACAACTCCGATATTTTCACTTGAAAACTCACTGGCCAGTTCCTTGCATGACATGTGATGAAACAAAATAGTAGCTTTACAACTGTGTAATATACGTACACGTATGTGTTTAAGCTTGTTAATGCAAATAAAGCAACTAAATAAAAAATGATATGAAAGGTAGAATATCGATACAGTGTTCCATAAATCTTAATACACTCTATATGTACATGTATGCATAGGATTGTGTAAGCATTTACGACAAGACAAACAAAGAACCAATATGTTTATTAAAATGTAATGGAATGATCAGACTGATAAAAACAATGAAATGGAAAAAAGGCCACTTTTTTATTTTGTGGGATAAATCTTATACAGGGAAAATAAGGTACACTATTTTATAAATATATCGAGCAAATATGACACTCTTCGAATTCTCATAAAAGAAGGCACCTTTTGAAACCATTGTTTTTTTCCATGTAAATGATGCAAAGTATAAACAAGTTTCTACTAAAAGATGAAAACGAACCTGAAAATAAATACAATAATAAGTACATAACTATATAAGGTGATAGCAAGTAAGTATTTACAAGACATTTTTGTAAGTTATCAAACATGAACAAATATAAGAAAAGGCGTTCATAGAATCAATATATACTGACATTTACAGTCAGTTTGAAGAAACTTTTTTTGTTAATCAACAATGTAATTGTCAGTTCAAGTAAATGCTAATATGTTATCAGCCATTGGATCTTCTTGACTTCTTAAAACTTAATGACGAACTGAACATGACACTGCATAGCTACTTGCTTTAACGTTTATCTGACAATGTGAGGGTTACATTGTACAACATGTTATTTCGTATTAATGTATGATCGTGATAATGACGTTTACATGGTACTATATAAGGCTATGTACATCGACTTGTATTCATCATATATAGGTAAATATGACTCTTTGTGACTAATGATTAGACCTTTTTACAGAAACACTTGTATTTCTATCAACATTTCAATTTTCAGTTTAATGTTAATTATCAGACAAGGGATCTTCTTGACTTCTAAACTCCATAATAAGCTGAACATGACTCTGCATGGCTACGTGCATTAACGTGTGTCTGACATGGTAAGTTATTCATAGTACATTATGTACTACATGACATATCGAATAGATGTGTGTTCGTGATGATGAGCTTTAATGCCTTAAGCATATCTACTCGAATTGACGTGTGTCTGACATTGTAAGCACTTAACAATAATACTGTATAACTACTGTATTATATATACTACACGGCACTATACGCAGGTGCTCCCATTGCTGACAGTTTCTCATATTGAATTATACTTTACACTATATAATGCAGCTCGCAATGACAATTGTTCGTCATTCCACGCTCATGTCTGTCCTAATGAGATCAACATTGTACCGTATGGATATTGATATTGACGTGTGTCTGTCCTAATCAACTCAAAATGACATTATACGGGGCTACTCACATTGATGTTTGTCCGTCCTAATGAGGTCTACGATGCGCTATAGATGGCTGCTATCAATGATTTTATTCGTCAATATTAGCTCTACATGGAACTATATGTTGTTTGTACGTCATGCTAAAGTTTACATCGAAATTCACAAGACATCGACTTGTGTTCGTCATATATAGGTTTACATGGCTGTACGTAACTAAACAGATATCACATCGCTTTTTTTATTTAGTTAAGTCATTCCCATTGATATTTTATAGTGTCTATTTCTATGTTGTTATGTTATACTACTGTTTCAGAAAAGGGAGAAGGTTTGGTACCATTAAAACGTTTAATCCCGCTGGAATTGTTCTTTACCTGTCATAAGTCAGGTATCTGGTGTTCAGTGGTTGTCGTTTGTTTATGTGGTTCATAAGTGTTTCTTGTTTTCGTTTTTTATAAAGATTAGACCGTTGGTTTTCCCGTTTGAATGATTTACACCATTAATGTTTTAGGCCCTTTATAGCTTGCTATTCGGTGTGAGCCTAGGCTCCGTGTTGAATACCGTACCTGGACCTTTCATGGTTTACTGTTATAATTTATGACTTGGATGGAGAGTTTTCTCATTGGCACTCATACCACATCTTCCTATATCTATTAGACATTTGTAAGTCATGGTGAGCTTAAAATTCCAATACATGACTACAAGATCGTCATGGAAGCAGTGGCGGACTGACTCTAATATTACACTTTTGTAGTGTAGTGGGCGAGTGGTGTCTCTTGAGCCGATCGTTATGGACGCAGTGACGGACTGCCTATACACAGTACACTTCTTAATTGTCGTAGGCGGGTGATGTATCTTAACTTAATCGACATGGACGCAGTGATGGACTGACTATAACATTACACCTAAGAATTGTAGTGGGCGGGTGTTTTCTCTTCAACTGATCGTCATGGACGCAGTGGCAGACTGACTATAACATTACACCTCTGAATTGTAGATGAGAAGTTTTCTCTTAATCCGATCGTCACGAAAGCAGTGACGGCCTGACTATAACATTACACTTTTGAATTGTAGTGGGCGGGTGATGTCTTTTCACCCGATCGTCAAGAACTCAGTGGCGGACTAACTATAACATTACACCTCTGAATTGTAGATAAGGAGTAATTTCTCCTCACCCAATCATCATAGAAGCAGTAGTGGATTGACTACAACAATACACCTCTGAATTGTAGTGGGTGGGTGATGTCTCTTCACCCAATCGTCAAGAACGCAGTGGTGGACGACCTATAACATTACACCTCAGAACTATAGATAAGAAGTAAGTTATCTTCACCCGATCATCATAGCCGTAATGGCAGACTGACTATAACATTACACCTCTGTATTGTTATGGGCGGGTAGTGTCTCTTTACCCGATTGTCATGGAAGCAGTGGTGGACTGCCTACACCATTACACCTCTGAATTGTAGTGGACCGGTAAATGTCTCTTCATTCGATCGCCAAGGCCGCATTACTCTTCTGAATTATATTGGACCAGTAGGTGTCTCTTTACTCGATCGTCATTGACGTAGTAGCAGCCTGGTTATAGCATTACACATCTTAATTGTAGTGGGCGGGTGATGTCTCTTCATTCAATTGTCATGGAAGCAGTGGCGGACTTACTAGAGCATCACCCCTCTTAATTATAGTGAGCTGGTGGTGTCTCTTTATCCGATCGTCTTGTGAATATTAAGAGACTCAGTAAAACCCTAACTCGTATAACGTGCAGAGTAATGTCTTTTCAACCGATCGTCAGGGATTAAATGTTTTACTTTCCTTTTGTTCGGGGAAGACAGTATCTTTTCACACGATCGTCATGGCATTAATTGTTGGTTAACTGTCGAATAAGATCACTGACTTGAAAAATGATGTACGTGTCTTTTCGTCAGGGGGACATTTGAGGATGCAGAGTCACATATTCTCAAAATTTTTAAGGGATGGCAGTATCTTACTATACGATTGGAACAATTGTCGATTGGCTATCACCTCATACATCTAACCTAAAATTGGAGGCTGCTGTTTCTATTCATGATCTTAATAGGAACAATTAAATATTGGCTATCACCTTACACGCTTGACTTCTTGTGGTATAGAATGTGTCCTTTCAGAAGATCATTAATATACCAGAGCTTATACCATGAAATGTCTACACAGGATCGTCTTATAAACAGTATATTGATTATGAAAGTTTGTCAAATTACACTCCTTACTCGTATTATCAGAGGGACAATTGGTGATTGACTCACAACACACATGTTTATACTTTTATACGAAGGACAATATCTCAATATACAATTTTTACTATAAAAGAACATGTCTGACTTCCAGATGATGGGGCATATCTCCATACAATATTTATTGGACCAATTAGACATTGAAAGTAAAAATTCACTACTGACTTGGAATCTAAAAAAACTAAATACTCCCTTAAAACCCTATCTGCTTTTGGACTGCATGGAGAAAATAGCAGAAAATGATTAGATAACTGGGTCTCCTTTCTAAAATGCCCTGACGTACAGTTCCGAACATCTATGTCAATTGTCTATTTGACAGTCAAAATTCACTTGGAATTAATAAAAAATCAAAACACTCCCTCAAAATCTTATCACCGTTTGTAGTATATTGAGGTCACTGTAGAGGTTGATTAGCTGACATATAAAAGAAGTTTGTTGCATACTGAAGGGTGATCAAGATTTGGCCAGGCTGTTGCGGTTCCCATAAAAAAAATCTCACAAAAACACATGCTCCATTGTAAATGTTTAATTTATTTCACATTCAAATATATGCATATGTACAATAAAAACATTGTTTATATTCGGATTCCTTTAGTTTATCTATGTGTTGCTAGTAAACCATTTCCAGCTTTTTTTACTTTTTAAAATCCCTAATGTATTGTTCATCAATTTATAACAGTCATTTAAAGAGCTTGTTAATTAGAATTTAAGTAGTGAATACATTTTTTTCTTCATAGAACTCATTTTCTTTACTGTTATTTTGCAGTTTCTAAACCAATATCGATTATTTAAGCATCACATTTACCATGCCTTCGATTCAAACCTCTTTTCTAAATACTAACCTTCTCCTTTTATATTGTTTTACCTGACAATTACGAATTAAATTACCAAAATGACTGCTTGATCAGATTAAGTCCTTCATCATAGGAGGTTTGACTATTTCTTTGTTATCCAGCATTTCAAAACACAACATCTTATGACTTACAAAACATAACTTTCAAAATTTATATCACATAATAAATACATTTATATTTTACTTTTTTATTGTTTTTTCCTGACAATCATAATATGAATATTTCCGAAATCAAATTTGATACTTCTGAAAAACGGGTCTGATTTTTTTTTTATATCTTTTAAAATATTTACAACATAAAACATATTACACAATCAATACATTTTTACATTTTTTGTACTTTTTTTCCCCTGACAATCATGAAAAAAATAATTGTGAAATAAAATTAATTCATTTTGAAAAAAAGGGCGGAATCATTCCTTTTTTTAATTTCACTGTTTACAACATCAAATATATAACACACTCATTACATTTTTAATTAATCTGCAATGGAAATAACAGCTTTGACGAAAAGGTGTTTTTTTATGTGTATTCATCAAATAATTTCAAAATTGATGATTACAATTCCAAAAACAATTTTGAACCTTTTATCTTAGAAATTCAAAAAATGGGTTTGACAGTTTGCAGAAAACAAATAAAACTGTCGCAGAAATTACTAACTAATTCTTGAAAATTTAATTAAAATAATAATGAAAAAGTTATCTAAATAACTTGATCTAGAATTTAACATGAAGATGGATTTCAACTTTCTTAGGGAGATAATTTTCATAATTATATTACAAGTGAAAAGAATGTCATTTTTCATTGATGATATGAACATTGATATGGATTCATTTATATTCTCAGGTACCAATCTTTGTGGATAGAGGAAAACTTGCATCAAATAGGATATTTGTTTTCGTGGTTTTGCCTTATAATAAAATTTGAAATTCGTTGCGCGATTATTTTCGTGGTTAACCTGCACTGACAAAATCCGCGGAAATTGGTATTCAAAGAATAATAATGAATCCAGAGTAAGCTGAACAAAGTAAAAAATATTGAATATAAAGCCAATAAACATTTATATTCTTGTTATTTTTCTGTTACAAAAAATTACAAATATAAATAATGTATAAATTTCGTAACAATAACAAATAGTAACAATCAGTATTTATCAATTATAACAATAATCAGTATACTTTGCACAGTAAAATAATCCAGTATTTTAAATCTTATATAATCATTGCATTTCTATAAATTTGTAAAACAAACCACCAACGTTTCAATGATATATGTATAAAAATACATGAGATAATCATGTATCATACAATTTTCAATTTATCTCAAAATCAAGGATATAGATTTTCTTTTTTTTGCTTTTTAAGTTCTGTATTTATATGCTATCAATTTATAACAGTCTTTTCAAAAGCCTAAAAGAGGAACGAACATCCTCAATATAAATGAATAGGTCTAATTGTGAAAAAAACTAATTAACCAGTGTGTTTTAAGTTTTTAAAAATGTGTAAACAAGTAACCTATAAAACTCCTTAGAACTTTAAAATATCACTAAATTAGTTCCTTTACATATTCTCAAATTCTGAAATCTTAGATTTAAGACATGAATCAAATAACAATAACATTTTTCGAGCGTAAGTGCTACAAATGGAGCACCTACTTTTTTTTAATTACTTCAAAGTTTGAACACTAAAGGCGGTCATCATTTAGATTTTTTTAAAGTTTTTTTTCAATGAAGATAGTATAAAAAATGATAAAATGACGATATGAACACAGATCCATACCACACGCTCCATTTTTTTTTAGCAAGACAAGTGGTGATAGCAAAATTTGTAAGGTTTATGCGAATGCGTTTTATGTACAAAATGTAGAGTATAAAACAGAAAGCTACATTAATAGCTAAAAAAGAAAAAAAAATCCATAAATAAAAAATATGAATAGTACTGTCACACGCTACATGTAAGAAAAATCCAATAGCATAAGTTATGATGAAGAAATCTGTTAACTCAAAACGTAATATGTACAACAAGTAGAATAGAAAAACATTGATATTCAAAAAATGAATAAAATATAATATGACATTATGAAAAAAGATTCTTACCACGTCCATGCACCGTTAATTACACAATGTTAATACAACTACACAAGAAATGATAACAAAATCTGTAAGCTTAATCAATGAGTATTTTGTACAAAAATGTAGAGAAAAAAATACCAATTATTGTTAAATGACAATTTAAAAAATAGAGTCTTATTACACGATCAATCTAGTGAATAATTCAACCACAAAACTTATAAAGCAAAATTTTTTAAACTTAATTATACATGAGTATTATGTACACAATAAAGAGTTAAAAATAGAAATCTACATTGATAGCAAAAAATCCAAACAAACCAATAAAAACAAAATATCAATTCATGACACTATGTAAAAAGACTTCTGCATATTATTTAAAAAAAAGACCAACATACAACATATCAAAATAAGATATGTCTCGTCTGTTCTTGATGATAACGTCAATACAAAAGAAATCTGAATTTAGAAAATGATAAAAATTTAATGAAAAAAGGTCCTACTACATGCACCGTTTAGAACATAATACAACATAATCTAACAACGCGAGTTATGATAGAAAATAGATTAAATAGGTTTGATGTACAAAAGGTAGAACAGAAAAAACTTTGATAGCAAACAATAAATGAAATATAAACTGACATTATGAAAAAAGAATCCTACCACATATATCATTCAGTACAAAAAACAACACAAGAAATGATAACAAAATAAGTAATCTTAATTTAGATAAGTATAATTTACAAAATGTTAGGAAAAATCCGATGATTGTTAAATGACAATATGAAACACAATCCTTTCTAGTAAATAATCCAGGAACACAAATAATGGTAACAAAACTTGTAAACTCAATTAGCATGAGTATTATGTACAAAATGTAGACTAAAACAACAATTGATCACATTGATTACCATACAAAAAAATAAACAATTGACACTACTTCTACCACACGTTCCATGTCATCTATAATTCATAACAGTAATAAAACAAAATAATAAAAATAATGTTTACTTGAATACATAGTATGTACAAAAAGCAGAATACAGCATGTCAAAATTAGATATGTCTCGTCTGTTCTTGAAAATAAAATCAAGACATAATACCTGTGACTTTAGAAAATGATGCCAAATTTAACAACAGCTAATCTATGATAAAATAGCAATGTTTACTGATTGTATTACATAGAATAAGAAGACAATGTGGTACGATTGCAAATGAGACTCACCAACAGAGACCAAAAACGGAGAAGTATGTAAGCACTTATAGCTCACAGTACAGCCTTCACAATGAGTAAAACATATACCATAAGGGAATCTCTCTCAGGCCCCAATTTAACATTTAATTTAACATGTAAACAATTCAAACAAGAACTAACGGTAAATTGTATGTACCACACAATGAACGAACAAATAAATACGATGAAAGACAGTAAACTACAACCACTGAACAGCTACATAAAATGTGTCTCGTTTGTTCAATGCAATATGTACTGAATTTAGTATAGTTATATATGCATTTGCTGAATAGCAGTAGTATCTAAACTCAGATAAAAAGAAACAATATGAGACCGATAAATTTGTAGTAATATAGTAGATAAAAAAAGGAGATAGAAGTAATGGGATGAATAGCAATATATATAATAGAGAAAGAAGAAATGGAATGAAAAGCAGTAGAAATCAAACAAAGACAGACGTTATCGGACGAACGCCAATAGATGAAAAAACAACATGGATTTAAACTACATTAAGACAATTCTTATATTGATCAACATTGGTATTCTTCTCTAAAGATATCCTTACTACATCAGGATGTCCTTGTTGACTTGCTTTGTTCCATTGTTGTTCAGAGGACTACAAACCATTAATTTCTGTAAAATCAACATAATAGATACCAATTCCTCCTATATCTAAAAGTAACCACACTATATCAGTATGTCCTACTAGACTTGCTATGTACAGAGGACTCCGGCCTTTGTTGTCACAAAGGTCAACGTTGGGATTCATCTCTAACAACAACTTTACTATATCAGTATGTCCTTCCTGACTTGCCATGTACAATGGACTACAGCCAGTGTTATCACACAGATCAATGTTAGCATTTTTCTCTATCAACAATTTTACTATTTCAGTATTTCCATTCTGACTTGCCTTGTACAGTGGACTACAGCCATCATTGTCACATAGATCAACGTTAGGATTCTTTTCTAACAACAACTTTACTATGTCAGTATGTCCTTTATGACTTGCCTGTCTCAGTGGACCCCATCCATGATTGTTACAGAGATCTACATTAGGATTCTGCTCTAACAACAACTTCACTATTTCAACATATCCATTTTGGCTTGCATGATACAAAGGACTGCAGCCAGTTCTCTTGCTACATAGATCGATTTTTGGATTTCTCTCTAACAACAACTTTACTATTTCAGTATGTCCGTTCTGACTTGCTATGCACAGAGGACTACATCCATTGTTGTCACAGAGATCTACATTAGGATTCTTTTCTAACAACAACTTTACTATTTCAGTATGTCCGTTCTGACTTGCTATGCACAGAGGACTACATCCATTGTTGTCACTGTGATTTATATTAGGATTCTTCTCTAACAACAACTTCACTATTTCAACATATCTATTTTGGCATGCATGATACAAAGGACTGCAGCCAGTTCTTTTGCTACATAGATCGATGTTTGCATTTCTCTCTAATAACAATCTTACTATATCTGTATGTCCGTTATGACTAGCCATGAGCAGAGGACTACAGCTGTCATTGCAACATATATCAACATCAGGATTCCTCTCTAACAACAACTTTACTATTTCAGTATGTCCTTCCTGACTGGCAATGTACAGTCCAGTAACGCCATTGTTTTGACATTGATTCACATCTACATCATTGTGTATCATCCACTGTAACATATCAGTATAACCACCAAAACAAGTTTGTATCAGCGGTGTAGTACCTGATCCATGGTGCTCTTTTGGTAAAACTGTGTCACATTTATTGGCTAATGTGACTTGAAGTGATTTATCCAGATTTTGTAAATGCTTTAACAGCTGTTGTCTAAATTCTGAAACTGTCAAATTGTTGTTCATCAATGTAACACTCACTTTTCCTGTTGACCAGTCCTTTATAAACCTTTCTAAATACAATTCAAAATAATCTTCTGGTATTTGAATAATAAACTCTATATTACTGTCCCTGTCATCTGTTGATTTCCTCCATACGAAGCGTTCATGTACTAAATCGCTATCACCATGGTCTATAATACATTCAATCATTTTCTGACCAAAGTAATAAGCAAGAAAGTCAAACAATTTATCATGTAAAGTTTTGTAAATACCATTCTGGTTATGTACAAATGTACCTTCTAGAGTGAAAAGGGCCTCATTAAGTTTTGCTTTGGAAGTACCTCTGTTTAATCCACAAGCATCACATGTAGCTTTGATAAGATGCCGTTGCTCACGTGTTACTGTACCCTGGATCCATTTGTCTGGCAGTTGATTATTAAACAGAACTAATAAAGCTAGACTGCATATTTTATAGTTCCCTTCATCGCCATGCCTACTCAAACTGTCTAGTTCATTTTGATAGACGAAAAATGGATTTTTGAAAAATTCCTTAACATCGCCATGTTTTTCCCAATGATATAAAGAGCACAAAAGTGGAAAGAATTCACTATTTTGTGATAATTTATCTATGTTGTCCAAGCTTGAATCAATATAAATGCTTGCCATATTATCTTTTTCTTCAGATGTAAGGCATAACTTATCTGACATTAAATTACATTCACAGGACTTAAAAGGCTTTAATAGGTTAAACTTATCATCTCTATAAACTTGTAACCTACAAGATACAATAATCTTACAACATTTGTCTTCAATAACTGTGTTTATTACAGGTAACATTTGCTGCCAGTTTTCAATTTGCTGTTGGTTGGCAGTAAAATTTCCACAAATATCATCTACTATGAAGACTGTCTGTTTACCAGGTTGATAATAATCACTGATATTATCTGGTTTTCTCACTGGTATAATGTTGTACCCTTCTTTTTGTAAAACTAGTGCAGTGTGTCTTGCAATAAAAGATTTCCCTACTCCTGATGGGGCAGTTAAAGTCAAACAACTGTTGTTCTGTAAACACCCGATGACGAACTCACTGGCTCTTGTAGTCACAAACATCTTATCCTTTATTTCCCATTCTTTTATTTCTTTTTCTATTTGGTCTAAAAAATATTATAAAGTGTAGCTAATTAGAAATAAAACAATCACAATGTATATTAAGTTGACTGTGTCATAATAAGCAGGTAATTAATAGTGAATTACGTATGTGGTGTATGTTGTTGCAGATTTTGACATTAACGTCTCATCGCTAAAGGCTATTATGACGACCTGAAGTGTTATATGGGCTTTTCACAGTGGCCATCACATCCCATCTGATTGTTTAAATAGTATTATAATTGAAACTACCCCGAGACAATGATATAATAAAACAAAGCAAAGAACTATACAAATATAACTGATAGTAAAAACATTTAAAAAAAACAAACATTAAAAGACATGGTTTATTGTAAATTTTCAAAGTTGACACCAAGATGTTCCATAAAATTAATTTATTTTAAGGCCAAAGGTAAATGACACAAAAATAGTATAACAATATGCATCACCGTTAACAAAATATCCAACTTCATACCAAATGTCGTAATTCAAAGTCTAAAGAAAACATGTTTGGCTTAACCAATGATGTATTTTTGCCCTATTGCAATGACTACATGCAAATTTGCATGTGTATGTCAAATGTCCCTTACATAGTAGAATAAAAAATCAAAGTCAATCAAATGTCCCTAATATGCATGTATATGTTAGCATTAAATCAGAGAAGAATGTGTCCATGGGACATAACAACCCTTCTTGTAAATATACTGCATATTAAGCAATGTTTTGAATAAAGGACAAAACTCCAATGAAAAGAGGGACCGAACTCGTGAACAGTGAAAATAACGTCACTCAAAGGAATAAGCATTGTATGTAAACTAAATATCATTTGGGCGAAGTAAAATACAGTAAAAGTGCAGAAACTGCTAATTCAACATTTTTATATATCACACGAGCACGTTGAACGTACCACATGACATCTTGATTTATCAAAGTTTCACAGTTTATACAATCCAACTTTTACTGACCTTTTATGATACTTGTCAGTTTTGAACAGCAAAATAACTCAGTTGCTTTTATTTACTATTCAATATTCAACTTTTTAAGTCATGTTTTAATTCTTTTTCCTCTTTTCCACTGATTTGGATATTTCATGCTTTTTGAACAGACTAAGTTCGAAATAATGAAACACAAAAAAAAATCCTCCAAGAAAAGGGTCCCTTGTCAAAGAAGAGTTAGTGCGTAAATATACAACTGCTTGACTACAACACTGTGTGATACAATTTTGTTTAGCCTCAAAGATAACAGGGTGGATTATATGTACTTTTCAGTAGCTCAAATACAGTATTTACAATTAATACACGACGATCCTGAAGTATAGATTCTAGGTACCAATCTAATTAAAAACCGATCTCTAATCGCTCCCGTTTTCTGATATGTCGCGTGGGAGATCTTACGAAACCCGCTTTGAGGTCACATGTGAGTGACCTCGTTGGTGTGTCTTTTTCAACCAATGAAATTGAGTCTTCCACGATCTTGAAAGTTTATCGTAAGGTTAGGGGATGTAACTAATTTTATTTACGACGAAATCGTCAGTCAAAATAATTCATAAACTTTTTTGATTGTCTTATTCATAGGTCGTCAACTCATTTGCATATCATTATAAATTCATAACTTGTAGTTCACTCACAAATGCAGTATTTACAAGTACTACACGACGATCCTGAAATATAGATTCTAGGTACTCATTTTAATAACGTGTTATAGTGTTCTTTATTTGTCTTTGTGAATATTACTTTTACTGTTTAGCCTATTTTTGGTTATATCCATCCGGCCTAGGCTCGGTACCATCCCGTCACTGTGTTATTGTGCTAGGTACATTTCTGTATTGTTTTATTTCATTTTTGCTAATGTGTTATGTCTATATGCTTTTTTGTGTTTCTTTGTTGACCATTTTTTTTTTACTGATTAAGATTATAACACATTGTTTACTTCTATCCCTATTAATGACATTTTTACCTATTATGTCTGCTTTTTTGTTAAGACATGGTAGTTAATATAATTGAATTTTGTGCAACTGTCAAACACGTGAGAGAGTAAGCTAGCTATAAAATCAGGCTTAACCCACAACTATCTACATATGTAAATGCCTGTACCAGGTCAAGAATATGACAGTTGTTATTCATTCGTTTGATGTGTTTGAAATGTTGATTTTGCCATTTGACAGACTTTTTGTTTGGAATTTTCCTCTTTGAGTTCGGTATTTTTGTTAATTTACCTTTTCAATTAGTGTTTCGGTTCTGTTCCAGCTGCCAGTGGTTTGAAAGCAGAATTTTTTGCTACAATCTTTTGTTGTCAAGATATAAAGTTGCAATGCATTTGAACTTATAATATACCTCTAATATTTTTTGGTATAACTTCGTCCTGCTCAGTTTCCATTTTCAATATTTTCTCTTCCAGATCAGAATGTTCTTCTTTTTCTGAAATTTAAACATAATTTTTTCCTGAAATCTATTACCATGATTTCACTAAGGAAATGAATAAACTCAAGTGAATACTTAAATTATCATGTAAACAAAAACTAGAAAGATACTGCATGATTGGCAATGGGACGAGTCTCCACCGAACAAAGTAGAAAAAAGGAACTATAAGTTATCTCAAAACACTGAGCAAACCCTACCACAAAGCAAGTTTAAAGTGGCCCCAACATGACAAATGTAAACAAATTCAAGTTAGAACAATTGAGGGCGGCTGTAGAAGGATAGTGATGCATTAACCAAACATCATAGCAAACTACAAATATCGGTTGATAAAAGACAATAACAATCAAAACCAAGGAGTAAACAAAGACTCACACAAACCAAAGGACATTTACAGCAACAGTTATCAATGATAATTAAGAAACAAACAGCACGACCTCCACTAAAAACCGGGGTTTTGACATAAATAAAAAAAATACTAACAACTGAAATCAATCTTGGGAGTACAATGATTTTTCTTTAACAAAGGAGTAGGTCCGGTAAGGGCCGATTTCGGCCTTAAATTTCAAGTTCATTTGACGAAAGATTTTAGACACTTTTTGAACACTTAATTGTCTACTTCAGTTGATTCAATTATCTTATGTGAAATATTTTAACTGATTTACTCATAAAAAAAACGCTCCGATTCTAGCTTAAATACGAATATATGTCAAATATGCCAAAGTATGTCACTTTTCAGATGGTTTTTGTCAAAAATAAAAGTACTCGCATCCTTGTTCATCCTCAATCTTTATATGTGTTATGTAATAAATATATCCAAAATATGTAGGCACACGTCGCAATTTCAATATTTAAAAGCATTAGATCAGATACAAAAAAGAATTCACGAATAAGAATACCGTTAGGTATATAAATATAAGGTCATACATATCTGTTAAAAATCCCCAGAAAATCTAAAATATTTTCAAAATCAAAAGCAAGATTATATTCAATTATCCCAAAAACATTTTAAATTTGCAGTAATTTGATCCAAGCAAATAAAGCCGGTGCATGACATTTAAAAATGGCTTTTATTTATCCATGTTATTTGACGGTCAAATTCCCATAACCTTGAAATGATAAATTGTAAATTTCGTAACAGAAAGTTTTGAGGAAATCAATTTAGGCTTACTGATGTTAGTGCAATGTGTAAAAAAATATCTCACTTCATCCGGTTGAAGTCCCGTAGCTCTGTGCATAATAAACATTGTTTAAAACACCCAACAGGAGCTTTCTTTTGTTATTTCAAATGTTGTGTTAAAATTACATGAGAATCGGAAAATAAAATTTGAGCTATAGTACATGGTCTTCAGAGACGACAATTGCAGTGAAATATTATTGTACATATATTCTACATTGGCTAGAAGGTATAGGAGGAGGGTTACATTGTACGGTTTCACAAAACATGTTTAACCCCGCTGCAGTTTTGCACCTGTACCAAGGCATAATCCTCCGGCCTTTGTATCTCTTGTATGTTTCTTTAATTCTAAATTTTAGTTCATTTATATGTTTAGGAGTTCAGTGTGACCTCTATTTTAGCGGAACTAGTATATGCAATTGTTTAGGGGCCAGCTGAAGACTTCGGTTGCATGATTTTCTTACTGTGTTGATGACCCATTGGTGACTTTGTGCTGTTTTCTTCTCTTTGGTCGGAGCTACAGAAGCTCAAATCCTGTCATTCTTCATTATAAATAGCAAATTATGACAAGTGCTGTCATCTTTCCCTATTAATAAACATAAATGACAAATCATCATGTGCTACTTTCTAGTATTAGATATTTTACTTATCCACGTTAAGAGTAGTAAACTGACGGGTGCCACTATTGAAGTAGAATATGGGCATTCAATAACGTTAACCTAGATTGTAAAGGGATATATGTTGCTTAGTCTTTGGTTTTCTGTGTGGGTTTGCAAATGCACCAGTTAGAAAATATTTTTACTTTGTGAGGAGCGATATTTCGTTTTTTGTTCAGATATGTTTAACTCATGTCTCTAAGGTTACCTTTTAAACCATTTAGAACCTTTCTGACTTGTTTCTGCATCCCAACATTCCATGTTATATCTTCAGGATCATCATCTTCACCAAGTCTTACCAATATCTGTTCACAAACACAGTATTACATTGACAATGTAAATGTATTCCTATCATAAAACATGAGGTATGCTTTCGTGTATAAAAAAAACCTAAAGTATAGCCAAATGTTGTAGAATTGGTGGGAAAATGAAAAATGGAAAAGTTAAAAAATTGAAGGATATATAATGTATAAAACAGGTTCATTTATAGATGATAGATTAGTTTAACCTTGTATGAAGTGTAGTAGTCATGGGCAATTACCATGTAAATCTAAGATAAAAAGCTTACTTCTTTTACTGTTCGAACAAATTGTCGATATTGATGTGAATCCATCACTGTCATTCTAAGTATCTTTTTGTACCAAAACTGTAGTCTGTATAAGTCTGCTGATAAGTTGGTTTCATGGCTTTCTGGTTTTGTATTTGAAATCTGGACAGCTTTTACCATTGAAACTAATGTAATCATTGTCTGGTACCCTGGTGTGTGTGTAAGTGGTGGTACTATGGTTCCTGTAAGAGGGATATATATATATTGTAATATCTCATAAACATGTGTAACCCGCCGAAAATTTGCGCCGGTCCCAAGTTAGGAGCCTCTGGCCTTTGTTAGTCTTTTATGCTTTTTAATTTTAGTTTCTTGTGTATAATTCTGAGTTTAGTATGACGTCCATTATCACTGAACTAGTATACATATTTTCTAAGAGGCCAGCTGAAGGACGCCTTTGGGTGCGGGAGTTTCTCGCTACATTGAACACCCATTAATTGCTTTCGGCTGTTGTCTGCTCAATGGTCGGGTTGTTGTCGCTTTGACTTATTCCCCTTTTCCTTTCTCAATTTTATTATTTTTTTTGTTTGGATCCTGTTTATTAAAACCTTTGATGTTTATTCATATCGAAATGCGTTTGATTGATTGATTGATTGATTGGCGTATAAAAACACTTTCAACACTTTTGTGCCATTTCGTGTCGGTCAGTTTTTATTGGTTAAGAAAAATTTAGTGTCCGGAAGGAACCACGACCTCCGGTAAGAAACTAATAGTCCTAGCTAATTGAGATTAGAGACAAGCACACTTGCCACGTGTGATGTACAAATAATCATTGACTCCTATTAAGTTGTTTTCTATTTGGTCATGCCATGGTCCTTTACAGCTTACTATAAAGTACTGATTGTATTTTTAGCAGGCCACATAGCGACCTAAAATCTTACATCCACGCTATGCGGTCTTTGGTAGGTCATTTGTCTCATTGGCAATCATACTTTATTTTTATGCTGAGTGCATAACTATTTAGCATTATTAAAAAAAATACTTTACCTGTTTGAAGTAACTTTAATTCGTCAGGTTTTACGTCTGTTGATTCTAAGTCAGATACCAGCTTAACATTTGAGGTATCCTCCTTCAGTGCCTCCAGAAAACACTGATAATCTTGTTCACTTCTGATGTATTCTATCAGTTTTCTATTTATTTTGGTTTGTACTCCGCTAGAAACTATTTCTGACCGGTCGTCAGGATCTAACACTCCATTTGATATTAATGAATCTATGATACATTCTGTATTAGACAAATTCTGAGTCAGATTGTGGTAGTTTTTTTGTATTCTGACTGAATGGAACCCTGTAACTACATCAAAGAAAAGCAATTTACTGTGTTATCATTTGTAGCTTTGTCTTTTTGGAACATATTTAAATGGCTTATTGACACTCAAAAGAAGCTACACACGTATAAGGGTTTAAAAATAAAATTTTACCACAAATTATAGCTTCAAGGAAAATGCAAAACGGTGAGTGCATTGTATGATGAAAAAAAAACAGAAACGTATATAATGCATGTTGGGTACTTTGATCTTGCTCTTAGTAACTGTGAGCATTCTTCTTCTTCTTCTATGAATTCTGTTTATGTGTTTTGTTATTTACAAGCGTCGGTTTCCCTCTCCCCTTATTTTTTTTAATTATTGTCGCATAAGTTCTTAAATTACCCGACACCCCATTTCATAATTATAATTATCATGTGAACAAAGTACTCACTACTTGATCTAACTTTCGACCTAGAAACAACTGTATGATGGGAATAAAGTTGACCTTCCATACATTCTATCAAGTCTTTAGAACATGTCGAAGACTCCTTAAGAACTTCTAATAGCACACTGTAGGATTGTTCTGGTCTTATAATTAGTAAGTCTAAGATGCATTTATTGCGGTCAGACTGTCTTGGAAGGTGTTCTATTTCTGCTCTGTCTTCTTTCCTTAAGATACATCTGGAAATCAGTAGATCAAGGACTTCATTATCTAAAACGTTGTCTTGTATTATCTGATCATAGAAATGGTATAGTCTGTGGTGAACTGGAAAAGAAACAAAACAACTGGTAATCACGTGGATTTAGTAAGATAGTTAGGACAAATTTTGTAAAGAAGTATGTCCGGTAAGGACCGATTTTGGCCTCAATTTTGTCAAGTTCATCTAACGAAAGATTTAAGACACTTTTAAAACGCTTAAGTGTCTATTTTATTTGATTCGATTAGTTAATGTGATAGATTTTAACTGATTTAGTCATCAAAAACGCTCCGACTGAAGCTGAAATATGAAAAAATCTATCAAATATGGCAAAAAACGTCACTTTTCAGATGTTTTTTTGTCAAAAATGAAAGCGGCTGCATCCGTGTTCATCCTCAACCTTTATATATATTATGTATCACAATCAAATACAACTTAAATTTCAATATTATGAATGAACACGAATGCGGCCGTTTTTAACTAAAATGCTTAAATTTTGAAGATTTCAGTAATTTAGCATGACTTAATGATGCTAGTACCCGATATATGTGCATTGTATTGTCAAAAACAGCCCATATTTATTTAGCAGAAATATCAACTTTCCAATAAATAGCTAAAAGTTTACATTTTCACAATTTTGTAAAACTGCTTTATTTTGGGGCCAAAAAGGGATATTACTGAACCTACTCCTTTGGTGTTCTGGTGTAACATGTGTAATATCATTAAACATAAAGAGTATTTGAAAAAATATAACTCTGAAAGCAACAGCACTTTTCTCCACTTGAAATGAAAAAATATGATTAAATTAATGTTCTTTTATGGGTGAAAACATTCAATAAACATTTCAATTTATATAATAAAAAATGAAATAAGAATGTGTTTATTTTACACCTTTGTTAATATACGGTAAATGTATCAATTGATAAAAGAAAAACACTTGATAACGTAATGCCACCAAAATCAAACTTTTATTAGTGTTTAGGGGTTACATGAATTATATACAGATGTCTTACTTTTTTGTTGCGTAAAAGCAATCTAGAGTTTAAGGGGTAAAACGACAAATTTAGCAATTTTTCCATTTACAAAGAGACACAACTGCAAATCGATGACAATGACGCCACAAACAGAAAGATATGATTTCATTTTTGTGACACTTAGCATTAAGTCTCATAGCTGTTGTAAATCTAAAAGTAGAAAACCGAAACTAATAATGGGAAGTGCATAAAAATCAAATGAACAAGGGTAATAGTTGATGCCTCCATCGTTACGTTGGGATTAACAATGCAGTTCTGTATATATCATTTTTGAACCCAAAACGAGCTTGGCTTATTCTTATTATATATTTTTTGACAATTTAACTATTATGTCTGTTTGTCTTATTCAATCATTGTTGTCAATATATTTAAATTTAATGTGACTGTCATACACATGAGAGGTTAAGCTAGCAATAAAACTAGGTTTAATCTTGTAACAAGTCAGAAATATGATAGGCATTGTCCACTCGTTTTAATATGTTTGAACATTTGACTTTTTAATTTGATTTGTGACTTTCCGTTTTGATTTATTTTTAGTTCAGTATTTTGTGATTTGCTTTTCATACACTTTCCTTAACTATGTATGAAACTTCTGCAAATGATTATATTTCATTGACCAGCTAGTTAAACTGATATAGAGTCTCATTGAGAAACACACAACTATCAACATGGGTTAAACCAATTTAAGTTTACTTATCAACTGCCTGAGAAAAAAAACAAGTTTCTGGAATTTTCAAGCCTCTGCATTTAATTTCTGGTTCGGCTTTATTCTCGTTTTATATCTATTCATTATTCAATTTTATCCAATTGATATGATTTAGGGTTTATAGTTGGCCTCATTCAGATTTATAGCAACTCCATTTGCAAAGGAGAAGTTCCGGTAAGGGCCGGTTTTGGCCTCAGATTTCAAGTTCATTTGACGAAAGATTTTGGACACTTTTTAAACACTTAAATGTCTATATCAATTGATTCAATTATTTTTTGTGACAGGTTTTAACTGATTCACTCATTAAAAACGCTTACATATGAAAAAATTATCAAATATGCCAAAAACTGTCCCTTTTCATCTGGTTTTTGTCAAAAATGAAAGTGGCCGCATCCGTGTTCATCCTCGACCTTTATATATGTTATGTATTATCATTAAACACAACTTACATTTCAATATCAAGAATGAACACGAATGCGGCCACTTTCATTTCAGACGGAAACCGTCTAAAATTTAACTAAAATGCTGAAATTGTGAAGATTTCAGTAATTTAGCATGACTTCATGATGCAAGTACCCGATATATGTGCATTGTAAAGCCAAACTAAAGCCCATATTTATGTAGCAGAGGCATTATACCTTCCAAAAAATAACTAAAAGTTTACATTTAAACAATTTTGTAAAACTGCTATATTTTGGGGCCAAAAAGGGGTCTTACTGAACCTACTCCTTTGATTTACTATTAAATTATAATCCTGGTACTTTTAATAACTATTTACAAAAGAACTATTGTTCAATTATTACCAGTTTTAGTACAATATAAGACCTAGTAAACCTTTTAAGGTACATTTTTGATATGATATAGGATTTATAGTTGAACTAGTTCAGATTAATAGCAACTCCATTTGCAAATTTGGTTAACAGAAGAACTATTGTTCAGTTATAATCAGCTTAAGAACAATTTGAGACCTAGGAAACCTTTGAATGTACATTTTTAATATAATTTAGGATTCTTAGTTGCCTCAATCAGATTTATAGCAACTACGATTGCAAATGTACAGAATTTACAGAAGAATTATTTTTAAATACGTATAAGTTTTAGTACAATGTAAGACCTAGTAAACATTTGAAAGTACAATGTGTAAGACATATAAGTAATATACCTATTTGTTGGTTGAGTAAATCCCATTCTTCTGATCTGAGTTTAGTCTTCAGTTGATCTTTATAATCACGGATAGCTTGTAGAAAACCACCTTTGTGCTCTCTGTCTATGTAGTGTTCAATAGCCCTAGGTACAGTATAGAGAATAGTACACGCTGCTTGTAACAAGTTGTCTTCTTCTGTTTGTATTCTGTAAATATGAAATATGTAATGTAACTTTCAATCGTAAAGAGAAGGTGAGCTGAGACTATTATCAAAAAGTGTTCTGAATTATTTTTAGGAAATTCCCAACATTAATAATAATATGAATTTAAAACTGTGGATTGAGTTATGTTTGATTTTCCATGGATGCAACATAAACTGTTGACACGGAGATATTTATCATCTGTAAGTATTCTTGATAGACTGCAAATGATAAAATTGAAATTGCAACACTTCAATCTGTGAAATGCTAAATTTTCAAAATCAATTATGCATTAGTGGAGAAACATGGCAAATTAAAAGCTGTGGAAATGTGATATTTCAAATCTGATATAACTACATTCCAAATATTATTGACCTTCCATGAGATGTGTCCTTTAAGGTAAGATAATCACAAATTTGAACATGAGATTTTGTCAGATTAAGACCATAACAAAAGGGGCAAGCACAAGTAAAATAATCTTCTAGGAAATGTATAGTTATAATGCAAATTCATTGGAATACAAAACGTTGCACAATTATGAGTATTTCCCTCAGTCCAAACTAATCGGCAATTAACCAACTTCCTGATGCCATCACTGACTGATACAGGATGCATAAAAGAAAGACGAAATATATACTCATAAATCGAAAAAAAACTGACAATGCCATGGCTAAAAATGAAGAGGACAAACAGACAAACAATAGTACACACGACACAACATAGAACACTAAAGAATAATCAAGAATCCCACCTGAAACTAAGGGTGATCTCATGTGCTCCGGAAGGGTAAGAAGATCCTGCTCCACATGTGGCACCCGTCGTGTTGCTTATGAGATAACAAATCCGGTAAATAGTCGCCTTAAAACTTTATTGAGACAAACACTATACATGCTATAATGGTACTTTTTGTACAAATAAACTGATAACGCCATTTCGAAAAAAAGAAGAAGACAAACAAACAAGAAATAGTACAAAAGACACCCGATAGAAAATTAAGGGCTGAGCAACACGAACCCCCACAACAACTGGGGTTATGTGAGGTGCTCCAGAAAGGTAAGCAAATCCTGCTCCACATGTGCTAGCCGTCTTGTGGCTCATATTGTCTAATTCGGTATAAATTATATTCGTGATAAGGCAAGGGGATTGACATAACGACATATCCGATATCATATGCGAAACCGTGAATCGATTTAGATCAACTAAGGTGCGTCTTGATCCTTAAAAAAAGTTTAAGTTTTCGCTCGTTCAACTGATTGGTAGCAATGGATTATTCAGTATTTTTGTATGTTGTCCTATTTTACTTTGTTACTTCCCTTAACCCACTACCTCTTGAAGTCATCGGAATATTGCATTTGTATCAATCGTGTCAGCACCTCATGTCTGTTTCATTAGAGTTATATAAGTAATGATTGTAATGTTTTTTTTTGCTTATGAAGAGATAACATAAATTTTTGGTGCACACTGATTAATCTGTTTGTAGAGAACATATACCTGTATGTGCGACATTGTACCTATGTTTTCCAAAATCTCTTGCTGTACTTTACTTTTGTACATTTAAAACAAATGTTAATACCTCAGTAACAAAAGGCAATTGTGTCAATCATTTGAACATCATAACAGTGATTGACATCGGTAAGATATTACACTTCAAACGTATTGTAAACTGTATTGTATTGTAAACCTGTTTTATTCATTAATGCATCTTTCAGAGTGTGCAGCATAAGCAATTTGATATCAGTCTCATACTATAGATACAAAATTACGCTGTCCAAAACTACTTTCTTTTTGAAAATTGAAATTTAGAATTTAACCCTTCCAACTTCAGAAATAAAAAAAACATATGCAAATGGTGGATATAGTTTATTTGTGTGGGTTAAAGTTAAAAGAAATTTATTAACCTAGACATCTACAAGATAAAGTGATATCCAGGAAAAACGCGAACGTGATATCGTAGCCACACAAGATGAAGATATATTTTTCATAATCACTTGTGATGTCACAAAAAATAATTTACTGATTAATCGTTCAATTCTTAACTAACATACTACATTGTAAACCAATTGAATGGCAAAAAAACTTACGTTTCTGGTTTATTCGACCAAACATCTGTACTTCTCTCCTTCAATTCTGCAAGACAAATGAAATATCTTATCTATTACGTATGTTTCGTTCTGCAGAGTTACTAGTTACTTTTACAAGTATATTTCAATTCATTTTCTCATTAAAACATTTTCATCATGATATAAATGTAAAAAGCAAGTCCAAAATTATAAAATGTCACTAACAAAATAGTAAAATCATGTATAATTATTAAATAGTTTGGATAACTCATATCTTTTATCAGTAATGATTTTTATCTTGACATAGTGTAGTCCAAAAAGGAATAAACTTGACCATCATACAAATGATCCCGAATCAATACGCTGGTAAATTTGTTCAATATTGATGTGTGAAAGGAGGAATACATCTCGTTTAGACTGTAAGAGTCTTACAATGAAGACTGAGTTACTGGAACAAGTGATGGTAGAGACTCATTTTATGTTTTTATGAATGCCCTCATGAGAAGCTGTTCTTAGCTGTTTAATAAAAAAAAATCTGAGCTAGTCTGTCAACCCTTGACCAACCTCGATGACCATGCGTGTGTTGCACTGCTGGTCTGTCTCGCCAACATGCTGCGTGTTACATCGAATGTGTATAGATGACTAGAGGTATCCAACGTCAATATATCTGTAAGTTGACGAGAGGTAACAAACGTGTATAGTTGTGTTAGTTGACCAATTGAAATCATAGTCAATGTATATGTTAAATCATGTACCTGTCTTGGGACTTGATAATGACTGTAAATCTGCCTGACTGTCAGACGAATGCTTGTCTGCCTCACCTTCTGACTGTAACAAGTCTTCACCAGATTCCGCCATAGATATGGGTCTATGTTGTCATAGTATAATGATTTGTCTAAGTAGACATGTTGCTCTGTGGGTTAAAGTTATAAAATTATCCATATTTTATTTGTCATATAAAAAGTCAAGATAACAGATCCTCAACATTTGACAATTTTTTTAATTTTTTTTTCTTTTTTTTTTTTAAATTTGATCATACTTTATTGATAGTTTGACATTTGTTAGTGGATACATCAAATACCGGTACCTTATCCCGGCCTCGTTAACCGTTAGTAGCATATAGTCAATTTGGTTAGTATTTGTTAGTTTATTTAACTGTAATATATACATTTATAAATCATTGTAAATTATGATATATCCAACTAAAACACTATCAATACAGAATGATCAATAAATCTGAATAGATAGAAAAAAAAATAATAAAGAATAAATAAATAAATATCACAGAAATCTGCAATTTTGGAAAAAGCAAAAAAATATAAAAAAAAAATAAAAAAAAAAATAAAAAAATAAAAATAATAAATATATTTTACTTACAGCATTCATAATGTAGCTTGCAGGATTTATTTATTCAAATATTTGCGTACAGGTTATAACTTAGAGGAACATACATGTAGTTATAAACATAGACTAAAACATCAAGCATATATATAAACCAACATATAACAGTATCAAGTCATAACATAGGTGGTGATGTGGATAAGGAAAGAAATGTGCATAAAAATAATTCCGGTACATGATGTACCAATTTCTTGATAATCAACCTAGTCTTCTAAAATTGGAAGCCAGGGGTCCCAGCAGATATTGGCCATATAAAAAGGTTTTCTTTTAAAAAATAAATTCTTTTCTAGTGCCAGAGATTCTTTGAGGTAGTTTTTAAGTCCTGTAAAATTTACCTTTTTTGACATAGTTTTGTTCTGTAAATATAGAATTTTGTCAGGAGTATTATTAAGTTTTTTATCATAGTATTTCCGTTGTTACCTAAATTTCCAAATAAAATAATATCTATATTAAATGGAATCAATATTTGTGTTTGGTTATAAATCCAATCACCAAGTTCAATCCATAAATCTCAAATGTTATGGCATGTCCAAAATATGTGCTCAATATCTTCAATAGCTTCATTACAGAAAGTACATTTATCTGATTGTTTTATCTTAATTTTAAATAAAAATTAATTTGTGCCTATGATTTTGTGCACTATTCTGTACTTGAACCAATGAAGTTTAGAGCTTTTTGTGGTGTAGAAAGACATATTATACACTTTTTTCCAATCAAAATTTTTATTTAATCTTAGAGACCATTTATCTTCACAACTAGGCCTTGTACTACTTTTTTCTAAGAAAACATTATACATATCTTTTGACCCTTTATTTGACAAAAAAAATGTTCTAATATTATTTGGTAGAATTGGTCCATGAAGATTTTCTATAGAGATATTATGTTGAAGAGAATTTTGATATGATTTTATTGCTTATATAACTCCATTATAAACTAGAAAGTTAGATGTAATTTCATAAATATTTTTGCATTGCTCAAACGACATTAATTTACCATCATTATCTACCAGATCATTAATCAACAAAATACCGTTATCAGCCCAGTCTTTATAGAACACTGATCTGCTACCTATTTCAATATTTCCATTATTCCAAAGTGAATCTGTTAAAAATTCTTCTTTATTTTTTGGTTTAAGTTTATTTAGCATTTCTGTCCATGCTTTAAAAACCTCTTTCCAAAAGGGGTCTTTACATTTGTTTGGTGGGCCTAGAAATACTAGATTTTCAATATCAATATTATCTGTGCTTCCTATAAGCTTTTTGAGTTTTGTATTGTTTTTTAGCAACCTTCGGACCCACGTTAATTTTAACCCTTTTATATATTCTTCAATATCTCACATTTTCAGCCCCCCCAAATTTATGTTCCAGACATAATATTTCTCTTTTAATCTTGTCAGGCTTGTTTTACCAAATAAATGAATATATTGTACGAATAAGTTGTTTAAGAATAGTATTGCATGGTGTTGGTAATGTTAAAAACAGATGATTTAATTTTGAAATAATTAGTGTCTTGATAATTGTTATCTTTCCCACTGGAGTAAGTGTTTGTCTAGACCAAATATTGATTATATTTTCAATTTCTTTTATTTTAGGATAATAATTCAAAGATTCCATTTCTTGCAAATTGACAGAAAAGCTTATTCCTAATAGTGTAAACCTGCTGGAACCCCATTCCAATCCCCTCTTTACACACATGGTGTCTTGACTATATTTTTTCTTTCCGATCAACACCACCTTTGTCTTGTCTAAGTTCATATGGAAACCAGACATTTCAGCATATTTATGTAATAAGCGGAGAGATGCGTCAAGGCACTCTGGTGAACCGTCGAGAATAATTGACGTGTTATCAGCATTTTGAGAGATCAAATAGTCAATATCATCTATTTGAATTCCCTTTATATCTTTATTTTTTCTAATTAATATTCCAAGTATTTCTGCGCATAAAAGAAATATATAAGGTGATAAAGGATCCCCTTGTCGACAACCTCTTTGAATTTCAAAGAATTCAAATAAAAAACAATTTTGAGAAACTGCAGAACTTATATTTTTGTAAAAGGTTCTTACCCATTGTTTTATAGAGGGGCCGAAATTGAAAAAGTCTAAAACGTCTTCAATGAAATTCCATGATACAGAATCAAAAGCTTTTTCAAAATTTATGAGAAGGAGCAGTCCTGGTAAATCATTTAGTTATGTATGAAATAATATATCGTAAATATGACCAGTATTTCCCCCTATAAATCTACCCGGAATAAAACCAGTCTGATCACTGTTAATAATTTGAGGTAGAACTAATTTTATACGCTCAGCTATGCAGCTTGATGCTAATTTATATGTGGTATTTAGTAAACTTATTGGTCGCCAGTTTTTCATGAATTGTCTCGGTTTATCTCCCTTTGGAATACAGGTTATAATACCTTGTCTTTGAGTAATTGATAATTCCCCCTTTTCGTAACCATTAATTATAGACCTAAATACAAATTTTCCTATATCTATCCAAAAAAACTTGAAAAATTCATTTGTGAAACCATCTGACCCCGGGCTTTTTTCATTTTTTATTTTTCGTAAAGCGGTTGTCGATTCACCATAAGTAATTTCACCCTCCAAAGATTCTCTAAAGGTATTATTTATTTTTTTAATATCAGTATCAGGGATTTCATTGTTTAGGTTAACATTATTCAAACTTTCTGTTTTAGTATATAGCCTTTTGTAATAATTGTTTGCTTCTTTTAATATTTTTTCTTGCTCACTGATAGTTACCCCTTTTTCATTGACTAATTTTGGAATAGTTTTATTTATAAAATGTTTAGTTTCTAAATTTAGAAAAAAGATTGAAGGTTTTTCTCCTTCTTCTATCCATTGAATTTTGGATCTGATGTAGGACCCCCTCATCTTTTCTTGTCTTAATAGTTTTAGATCATTTTTTTTTCAGTTTCAATAAATATTTCTTCTGTCAATAGTTGTTCTTCTAGCTTTTTATTATCTTTTGATAGTATTCTTTCTTTTTTATCTTTTTGTTTCTTCCTAAAAGAAGCATATGAAATTGATTTTCCTCTAATTTCTGTTAATAAAGTTTCTAGAAAGAGTTGATCGTTTATAGTAAATTGAATTTCTAAGTCATTTATCTTTTCTAATGTTTCTCTCTTGTATACTAGTGATGCGTATTGTTCTTTAACTTTATTTATAGTCTCTTTAACAACAGCTGAATATTCAATGTCAGGTAAAAGTGAATTGTTAAATTTCCATAGACCTTTACCAATTATACAGTTATTCATCTTTAAATGTAACATTATTGGGGAGTGATCGGATCTATAACGGTTGAGAATGTGTATTTCATGTACAGGTTGATTAAGGCCTTGCGATATTAAAAAGAAATCCAATCTTGCTTGTTTAATGGGATTATTTTTTCTCCATGTACATTTTTTTAGTTCAGGGTACAATTCCCTATAGGGATCTGTTAAATCATAATTTTCTATTATATTTAAAACTTTCTCTTTGGCTTTTGGGTTATTTACATTTTGGTAATTATAAGTATCAAGATTTTGGTTTTAAATTGTAATCTCCAGTTATTAAAACTGATCGGTTGTTCAAGTCTTCTATTGTATCACTTACTCTAGAATAAAATGCAGGTGAATCTTTATTGGACCATATAAGCTTATCAAAGATATTCTTTTCCCTTCAATTTCAATATCAATTCCTAACAGATTTCCTTGATCATCTTTTTTTATCCTATGTATCTTGTATTCAAAGTTTTTGGTAAAAAATATTGCTACCCCTCTTTTGTTTGTTGCAAAAGAGTTGAAAATACAGTCTCCTCCCCATAGATTTTTTATTGATATTTCTTCTTTTTCTGAAAAATGTGTATCTTGTAAACAATATATGTAGCAATTTTTTGCTTTAAGATAATCAAAAACATCTCTCCTCTTCTCCTTTGAATTTAAACCTTGACAGTTGTATGAAACACTTTTTATACCACTATCACTCATTTATTCAATTTTATTTTTATAGCTGAATAATAAATACTTGAGATTTGATAAGAGTATTGCGACGTATTCTCCCATAGTGTTTTATATAAGTAAGTGATAATGTAACTCTGAAATGTCTGACCTCCTCTACCTTGTCTGCATTAATTTCCTGATGTATCCTAAATACATTATAGTTTCCATACAATAAGTAATACTGTGTCAAAATGAAAAACAAACATAAACAATAAAAAAAAACAAAAAGAAAGAAAATTTGAGATCATAGTGTAAATATCAAACATCTAATAATAATTAAAAACAAATTACTATTGTAGTGAAGAGTAACCTATCCACTTGTGTTCAAATATTTTTTGATACAGAAATACTGTGTACAAAGGGAGATAAATCTATCTAGTTTAAATTATAATAAAAATTATCTCCATTATATAATGTGTTTTCATATCAAAATCTAAATGCATTAAATATACACTGTTTTGGTTGATTTAAGTAACTTTTTATTTCATTTCAATTCAAATGAGTCAGACCGAAAGACATAGTGGGTTAATGAAGACAATAAATATGTGTATATTTAGTTTTTGCTTTCAACATGTACAAATAGACAAACAAATGTTTGATTTTCTATGAAATCAATAGATTTTTTTTGTTTATATTGTTCATGAAGTGTTAACATTTTCAGGATTTTTCAAGTGTTTATTTTTTTCTTAATACACTTCATGATATTTACACCATGAGCATAGGAAAGCATGTATATGTAACTAAGAATCAATAGCAGCTAATCTAAAAGCTCTTGACATGTACAAATTAAGCTTCAGTCATGCACTAATTAAGCTTCAGGCAAATCAACACAAATAAAAATCATATAAATATAAGCTAAGCAGTAAGCAGTCAGCACTAGTAGAAAACATAAAGCATGTTTGATAGGGCTATACGATTGATTCTCTTTTAAAAGAAATAAAATTTAAATTTCGCAATAAATTTTCAATTATTAGTACTATTTGTTAAGCCAGCTTCACTTATTCATTCATGTCATTTGTAATAATCTCACCTTCTATCATGGTATTATTTGAGACAAGATAACAGTAAAACAATTGTGTCCTATAAAGTTTCATTAGAACAAGGCTTCTAATGATGAATTTTGTGTAAATTTAACTGTTTTACGGTTTCTATTATCGGGTGAGTACTGATCTTACAACCAGTCATTTAAGCGTGAGAAAAAAAATAGTCGTTAAGCTTTAAAATTTGGAGACTATATAATATGTATATATGACATACATAGTTTAACCTAGTATCCTATCTTGGCTATTGAAGTGGGGTAGGAAAACATTCCCGTTTTACCGGCATTACATGCTGGAAAGCACTAAAATAAAAATATAAAGCGGTAGCAAACAAAAAACGCAAGAAAAAAAAACCCAACATACACACATCACAAAAAAAAAAAAAAACAAAAAAAAAAACCAGAACATTAACACATCTATACTTACTGATATGTCACACCCTAAAAAATATTAAAGTATTAAATATACATTTCTGTATATTTGTTTATCAATCTAATAAAAAACCGATCTCTCATCGCTCCTGTTTCTGATATGTCGCGTGGGAGATCTAACGAAACCCGCTTTGAGGTCACATGTGAGTGACCTCGTAGGTGTGTCTTTTTCGACCAATGAAATTGAGTCTTCCACGATCTTGGAAGTTTAACGTAAGGCAAAGGGATGTAACTCATTTTATTTACGACGAAATCGTCAGTCATAATAATTCATAAACTTTTTTGATTGACTTATTAATAGGTCGTCAACTCATTTGCATATCTTTATAATTCAGGACTTTTAGTTCACTCACATGTGACCTCAAAGCCGGTTTCGTTAGATCTCCCACGCGACATATCAGAAACAGGAGCGATGAGAGATCGGTTTTTAATTAGATTGTTTGTTTATGAATATACATATTTATACCGAACAAGTAAATATACCAAAAAAACAGAGATACATATATATAATATGTGTACTGTTTGTTCTACATGTACAAGTGTTGATCAGACACAACTGATGTCTTTACGGACGTTCCAGACATCTCGAGCATTTATACGGGTTTCTAAAACCAAGTGTACACCTCTTCCTTTTATCTTTGTTTGTAGTTTTTCTTAAGTCCTGATGTTATAAGCTATTTTCGCAAGATCGTTACGTGCCTCTTTCATAATAACGGGGAGATCATCAACAATTCTTATCCTTTTTTTCGCAAGTTTGTAAGCCTGAGCCATAATACATTGCTTGTCGTCATAATGCATGACCTAACAATAATTGCATCAGGGCGTTTTGTACCGTCAAGTGGAGCTTTAGCGGGAATCCTATGTGCATTTGCAATAGGGAAACTGTCGGCTTTAAATTTTTCTATACAAAGATCTTTATAAGTTATCAATCACTTCCCAAATTATCTCATTTAGTTTTTGTTCGACTCCATAGATGAGGACATTGTATTTCCTATCATGTTTCTCAAGTAGTACTTGACATTCTTTGAGTGAAGCAAGTTTTTTGTCTATGTCTAATTTAAGCAATTCTAATTTCTCGGTTTCTAAACAATTGAACTGAGATTCCAAATGTCCCACACCTCTCTCAAGCTCATTGTGGTCTTGCCTAAGTTGCTGTACTTCAGTGATTGTGATACTAAGGTCAGATTTTACTTGCCCTACTTCAGATTTCACATCACTAATAAGTTCAGTCAAGTTTTTCTCAACGGAGTCGAGCCTAGATGAAAAGTTTGTGACCTTACTGTCTATACTCATCATTATGTTTTTAAGGTCAGCAACGTCTTCTTTTGTCGCCATGTCTATTTCATTCAAATTTCAATCAATATGTACGGATATTTTGTTTCGATATATTGTTTTTGTAGTGTTTATTTGTTACCACAATATTCTGAAAGTTGTATGACTGTTATATGACTATTAGTTACATATTAATGTCATATTTTCAACAACATAAACACATAATAAATGGATAAGTTACTCTTTTTTCTTCAGCTTGAAATTTTCATGGGCGCCGCCATGACAGGGGCGATAATCCTACCATTTGACAATGTTTTAAAGACGGAGTATATTAACTGTATAAACATATTGTCCTTGGGTGATGGGTAGATTAACAAAACGAGTGAACAAATTATCACCAAAGATGAGGTATAACTCCTTCGTCGAAGGACGGTAAGTTTTTATAATACTGAATACCTTATGATTTAAGTATGCACTATGTTATTAGGAGGACAATTGTAAAAGAGTTATATATAAAGATAATTTACTAATAAGGGTAATGACATAATTGCGTGTAACATAACGTTAAACTATACTTAAGTAATCCGTATGTAACATTACACCCTTGGTTACGTTGTTATGCTTTCTGTAATAAATCTTAGGTACGTTCCACTGTAATTTATTGTTGTCCAAGTTATTTAAATAACAACAATAACACGACTGATGAAGAAATGAGAATCTCTAAACATCGGCCGTGGCGGGTGTTAACTTAAGAGATACTACTTGTTTCAAATATTATCACATGCTGCTATGAGTGGGCGGGGCTTCAAAAAAGTAGGTAGAACACAAATATTGCGTTTCTCATGAAATTATACGCTAAAATTAGAATTGTGCATACAGTATGAAATATATTGTATGCATAAGGCCAATTTGAATTAATTGATATTTTCATCCCCACCCGCTTCTCTGAAATCGTCCCGCCCCTTTAAAAAAAAAAAATTTACTATATCCGGATTTTGTTCATTTCCGTTTTCGGTCACTGTCAACAATTTCGTTTCATTTAAAACTTCCTTTTCAAATTTCGGTTTTTGTATTGTTTTGAGCATTTTAAAACGAATTTGAAGCTCTATGATGACAAAATCAGCTACCGAGAGTAGAGATTGATTATGAGAAGGGCATGAAATAATCGGAATTCAAGTAATATGCTGTGTCCAAGAATGCAAATCGCAGCATGACACACATTTCTATGATTTAAAAACCGTTGATTATTTTATTGATAAAATGACCTTGTGTCAGGAATTTTGGACTATGATTTATATCCAAAGAGCAAGAATTGTTGAACAAATTGGTACAAAAACATAACTTGATTATACAAATTGACACAAGCACGAACTTCTTAGATTGATGACAGTATATTGAGTTCAAGAAGTCGGCAAACTTACACTTAGATGTACCCATGGCTATTGTTTTTTTTTGTTGATAAACAGCAAACACCTTCTGTCCCAATACCCTCAATAGAGTCATTAAACAACTTCTTTTTTTTTTGTTAAGTTCATGTTGTACATATTAATTATATTTACATCTATCCTCGATAATTGGAAGTTCGTTACCCTTAGTCGAAACGGAAGAAAAAAATCAGAACCTTGGAACAAATGTTATCCACTGAGAATGAAATATTCTTAACTCATTTGCAAACAATCTGAAATAATAAAATTAATGAATAGTTTCAGAAACATGGTCAATCTGTCTGTATTTTGTAATGTGACCGTAAAATAAGTAGACATGCTTGTAAGTTCGCGACCTTTGTATTGGACAGTGTCTTTTGCGCATGTGCAACAATATATAGGTCAGGCTTATTGCATTATGTATTTTAACATTAAAGAATAAACTTGAAATTAAAAATAAATGAATATCTCGTTAAATAGAGAAATTGGGACATATTAACTTTTTTATTCTCCATACAAGAAATATTGAAATTTTAACTTGTGACTTAAAATTGTCAATTGGAAAATTCAGCATTTAACATCTTTTATATAAGCTTTGGATTGCAAATATTTTGGCCACGAGCATCACTGAAGAGACATGTATTGTCGAAATGCGCATCTGTTGCAACAAAATTGGTACCGTTAATTTTATCACGTGTCATTCCTTACGCAATTGCATTACTCAATCAAACGTTTCATTCGTGATAACACGTGGTCCCACAATAAAATGCACAGGTGAATCAAATAAAAAAAAATTAAAATTCGTGTTTTCATGATCATAGCTGTAATTAAAAGAATTGAATGCTTCTTTTTTGTCACTTCAAAGGGTTGTAAATGCGTTGACCGTGCGCACATTATTATACAAAATGTACTTCGGTCAACGCTTTTACACCCAAATGAAGTTACAAAAAGAAGCATTCAATTCTAAAATAATTCCACGAATTCTATCTCTAATATGCATAAAACAGTATATTACCTTGTGATATCAGAGAGTAGGTCAGAATCAGTTATGGTAGCGAATACATCATATGTTACTAGAAACTGAAAAATCAAGTATGAAATATGTTATTAATAGGAGGCATAATTTAATATTATACTTTATGTTAAACTGTGAGATTTTGATTGGCTAATACGATTGAGACAAAATGGTGAAGTTGAAATCATCTCTTCGTAAATTCTACGGACGCCATCATGAGTTGGGTGACTGTTATTAAATAACCGTTTCACAAATTACATCGGATATGTTTCTTACGTCGTAACTACAATCCCCTTTGCTTTGATTGTGACCTACCGAATTAGACTATTTACCGGATTTGTCATCACATAGGCAACACGACGGGTGCCACATGTGGAGCAGGATCTGCTTACCCTTCCGGAGCACTTGAGATCACTCCTAGTTTTTGATGGGGTTCGTGTTGTTTATTCTTTAGTTTTCTATGTTGTGTCATGTGTACTACTGTTTTTCTATTTGTCTTTTTCATTTTTAGCCATGGTGTTGTCAGTTTATTTTCGATTTATGAGTTTGACTGTACCTTTGGTATCTTTCGTCCCTCTTTTAAAACTGCAACCTCTATTTGTTTATTTTTTTTATTATACTTTTACCACAACTTTATTTTAGGTTAACGAACAGTGTGCAGGACTATTGAAACCAACATAGCGAACCAAACAAAAAAATGTTAAGTCTCTTTAGGTGAAAAAGAAACAATTGTTTAAATATTCTTTTACTTTGTATTTAAAGTTATTTTAATTGAAAACAATATAAATAAAACATTCGTACTTGTATTGAGTTATTTTTCTTATGTTTAAAGTTAATCTTTACCTGTCTACTTAATCTCAAATATAGAACATGAGAGAAAAACTAATATCAAAATGTCAACCAATTCTAAAACATGTCTCATCATTTGGAATATAACCGTTAGTATCCGTTCCTTTGATGTATTGTGCTTTTAATTTTTACCATTCAATTAGAGACATTCCGTTTTTTTGTTAACTTCGTCAATTTTTCACAAAATTCAAATTTTGATTAATTAAGATCTATCACCCATTCAATAGCTTTTTCTCAGACCAAGAACAGATCGCATTTTCCTCTTTCATACATTTGTTTTTATACAAAATAATTGTCTGCGATATTCATCTTTTTATACTTGACCCAGGTTCTTTGGGTATAATTCAAACGTCAATATTCAAGTGAGTTTTCTTATCCCAGGAATAGATTACCTTAGCTGTATTTGGCACAAAGTTTTGGGTTCGTGTTGTTTATTCTTTAGTTTTCTATGTTGTGTCGTGTGTACTATTGTTTTTCTGTTTGTCTTTTTCATTTTTAGCCATGGCGTTGTCAGTTTATTTTAGATTTATGAGTTTGACTGTCCCTTTGGTATATTTCGTCCCTCTTTTGGAATTTTGGGTCAATGCTCTTCAAATTTGTACTTGTTTGGCTTTAAAACTAGTTTGATCTGAGCGTCACTGATGAGTTTTATGTAGACGAAACGTGCGCCTGGCGTATTGAATTATAATCCTGGTACCTTTGATAACTATTATGGGACCCAATGTGTCCCAATATTTAAACTACTCGTTATATCATCTCTGTCCTGTGAGTCAGAGGCAATTTCGTTGAACATTTCCTTAATGACTACAACGCAAATCTAGCCAATCAAATACCAGGAGTTTTATAACAATTCACGTTTAATTCCGTCCTCCACTTGGGAATGATCAATTTGAGCATTTAAATTGCCTTTGTATTTTCATTAGACGTTATTCTAATTTCACAAATAATCTATCTTCTTTACATAGTTCATGATTTAAACATTTTAAACAAATATTTGCAGTATCCCTTTTCTATACCATTATAAAAATCTGTTTCTATAGACGGACATCCATAATTACAATATTTTCCATCTTAACCCTCTATGCTAGTTCATACATTTTCGGAGTCCATCTTTTTCAAGCTTAAAGAGATACTTTATACATGTAATAATTGATACGCCTGTCTCTTCTGTATCTACCTACTTTCCTTTTCATGAAGGTGACCTACCGAATAAGACTATTTACTGGGTTTATAATATCATGAGCAACACGACGGGTTCCAGATGTGGAGCGGGATCTGTTTACTCTTCCGAAGCACCTGAGATCAGTTTATTTTTTAATCTATGAGTTTGACTGTCCCTCTGGTATCGTTCGCCCCTCTTTCAAACCTAACACAAGGACAGTGGTTTAAGATAGATTCATGGTATACCGCCATCTTCGATTTAACTATCGCAGTACACAATCAATCTAGTTATTTGCCAAAATCTGCAAATTTGTAGACAGATGTGCTATTTTATTGTTTAGACTGTTAATGATAATGTCACTGAATAGACATAATTAAGTCAACTTTAACTTCTATTGATTTTTTCCCCTATCATTAAAAAAAATGAACTTTTCCTTTGTTCTCCTACTGATATGTAATTAAAAGACCTGCATATTTAATTATGATAACCAATAATTTCTCAAATATGATTTAGCTATATATTTTTTTTAAAAAGAGTGTCGCTGAAAAGAAATAATTAAATAATCTTTAACTTCCATTGAATTATTTTCCCTATGTTTAAAGTTGAATGTTCCCTTTGTTTACCTGTCAACATGATGAGTTACGCTCTACATTCGTGGTTGGATAATCACTCTGTTTGAAATTTATGACGATTAAAGTTTTAAAACGTCAAAAAGAATAACCATAATAACATGTATTTAACAAATTAAATTTAAATGGCATTCCAAATTATGAAACGCAAATCTGCATTCATTTTTGTTGGACCTTTTATATTTTAAATATTCAATACCTATATATTTAAAAAGAAGTAATACAAAAACATATCACAATACAAACATCGTGATCTATTGAAGTTTCAAAGGTGAAATTGGTAGATTAATCCTTTGTATTCTTGTTGTCATGACATTCAACAAAACAACGATCAAAATGTATGGTTCAATATCATGTGTATGCTTACAAGTAATATTTTTGACAGTTTGAACTTTAAAAAGAGTTAAAAAATGATTTCGTTTTTATACTTACAGCAGTATACTTTTTCAGTATATTCTTAAATTTTACTCAGGAAATGATTAACTTGTATAGTATTATATGTGATGTGTGGTAATTATAAAATAACTGGATATTTAATGCTGAAATAACGTACAAATACATAAATTAACTCATCATAGATACCAGGGCTCAATTTTATATATACGCCAGACGCGCGTTTCGTCTAGAAAAGACTCATCAGTGACGCTCCAATAAAAAAAAGTAAAAAAAAAAAGCCAAATAAAGTACGAAGTTGAAGAGCATTGAGAACCAAAATTCCTAAAAGTGTTGCAAAATACAGCTAAGGTAATCTATGCCGGTAATCTATGCCTGTACAAATACATAATAGCGTTAATGTTATATGACATATAGTTTTTGACGTCTGACACAATTGTATGGTTACTGACACCATGCTGATAACCTTTTTCATCTTTTAGACGTAATACGTCAACAATTATCAATGAACTACTACCTAACCGAATTTATTTCTTCCACCATGATACTATAATCTTTGAAACAGCCGTCGCCATTTGGTTTTGTAGTTTGGTCTAAATTAACTTTTACTTCAAAATTATTTTTAGTTAACTTACCTATAATTGTTTAGCCCTTTTCACACCAAAATGCCCGTAAAAAAATAAAAAGTTGCTTTTAAGTTACAATTACCAAACAATTTTCAAATCTTTTATAACTTTTTAAAGGGTATATCATTAAAAAATACAATTATAAATTTCGTACTTTTATTGAAAAATGTTTCTTGTGTTTTAAACGTTGGGTTATTTTGTTCACCTGTCTACTAAATATATAACACCGTTTAATGGCATACGATACAGTTACGGCAGAGGTTAAGACGTTGCTAACGTAAACTGGGAGTTAAAGCGACTTCAAACTGTGACATTTCGCGAAAAGATACATTGTCTAATTGAATTCTATTATCCAAACTGCTTAAACTTTAAAACGTCTTTTGAATAAAAAAGTTAAGAAAGTCTATATACAAAAATATTGTCTGTGGTTTTTATAAACCAACCCCAAAAAAATCTACGAGGCTTGAATATTATGATTGTTATAATCTGCGGGGAAATAAAATGCTAAGACTTACATCAAATGCAGACGAGGAACAGAGAAATACATTCGAAACTCTCAAGTTTTGCATATAATGGTTTATTACACCAAGAAAGGTTGAGATAGGTAGGTGTTATTGTTGAAAAGTCAACCGAAAACATTAGACACGCAAGCACATGCAGACTATATAGTATGCATGTATGTATGTATGTATGTATTTGAGTGTGTGCGTAAGCGTCTGTATTATTTGTAAGCCCCGTTGACAATATAGGGGAATCACAACTGTAGTTGGCAAAGTTTAACTTGGTCATTTTCTTGGTACTAGAGCCAAAGACACTTTTCTCAGGTTATTTTTTCCTATATACATTATACAATGCACATTGATCATGTTGATATAACATTATATAAAATGGTTTATAGGAAATTTGTTTCTTAGACAAGTACCTGTGTCCCACCTAACTATAGGAAATTATAAATATAAAAATATATATGATGATTTAACTGTAGGAGGAGATAGCTGGACAAACCAAGATCTTTATTTGCAGCTGCAGTACCAAGAAAAAGACCATGTCTAACTTAGGCAACTACAGCTGTGATCAGCTGTAATTGTCAGAATATTTGGAAGAAATCAAAAACCTGTGACCATGCACACCTGTATTATGTGAATGAACATCATACAACAGATTAAAGTTGTACCTCCAAAACTGTAGCAGACAGCCGTACCAACAATGCATCTTGCGGACGAATAGACGGATGAACAGGGGTAAATTAATACCCCCTATTTTGTCACGGGAATTAAAAATAATACAGACGCTAACGCACACACTCAAATATATACACATATACATACTATATAGTCTGCATGTACTTGCATATTTAATGTTTTCAGTTGTCTTTTTAACATTAACACCTGTGTTGGTTTATAAAAACCGCAGACAACATTTTTGATAATGATCTCCGGGCTCTTGATTAACAGCAAAGGATTTTATTATGAAATATAATCTGCGGGCTCTTGATTAAAAACCGAAGATTTTCCAATTGATAATATTTGGCTAGAGTCTGATGTTTACAAGCCGAAGAGTTTATAGTTGAAAATAATCGGCGACCATAAAAGTCGAAGATGTATTTATATCCATATTTTTCTAAAGAAAAACAAATATACCCCGGCAGTCGAAGATTTATTTAAATCCCTGTATTTCTAAGGAAAAAAATAATGATGGGGGGGGGGGGGGGGAAGGGGTGTTCACTGTGGCTTTTCATAGATAACTGACACCAAGCTGATAAACTTGTTTGTATTTTAAATGCATCACATTAACAGTTACCTAATAATTAGACTCCATAATGTATGAACATATTTCTAGCATAATACTATAATGTGTAAAACGGCAATCGCCAATTTTCCCAATAATTTTACTACAATATTCCTTAGTAAACTTACCTATAGTTTGTCAACCCTCTTTATACCAAAATGGCGGTTACAAAACAAAAACATATGTCAAGTTTCTATAAAATATATTTTTTTTCAAATCTTTTGTAACTTGAGATTGAGATGTCATTGAAAAAGAAAAATTACAAATTTCGTACTTGTAATGAATAACTTTTCATTGAAAAGAAATAATTAAACATACTTCAACTGTTATTGAACTATTTCCCCTACGTTTAACGTCGAACTGTTCCTTTGTTTTGCTGTCTACATTATATGTGACACCCTACAATCAATATTTCATGCTAACTGTAATTTAAAATATGAGAACGACTAGACTTTCACGTAGATACTTATTAAATATTTACGTTATCGCTATTCAAGGAAAAATAAAATTGAGAATGGAAATGGGGAATGTGTCAAAGAGACAACAACCCGACCAAATAAAAAACCACAGCAGAGGGTCACCAACAGGTCTTCAATGTAGCGAGAAATTCCCGCACCCGGAGGCGTCCTTCAGCTGGCCATTAAACAAATATATACTAGTCCAGTGATAATGAACGCCATACTAATTTCCAAATTGTACACAAGAAACTAAAATTAAAATAATACAAGACTAACAAAGGCCAGAGGCTCCTGACTTGGGACAGGCGCAAAAATGCGGCGGGGTTAAACATGTTTGTGAGATCTCAACCCTCCCCCTATACCTCTAACCAATGTAGTAAAGTAAACGCATACGCACATTAAAATTCAGTTCAAGAGAAATCCGAGTCTGATGTCAGAAGATGTAACCAAAGAATATAAACAAAATGACAAAAATACATAAATAACAACAGACTACTAGCAGTTAACTGACATGCCAGCTCCAGACTTCAATTAAACTGACTGAAAGATTATGATTTCATCATATGAACATCAGGCACAATCCTTCCCGTTAGGGGTTTAGTATCATACCATCATAACATATATGAGAAGAACATAACCCGTGTCATGCCAACAACTGTTTTTAAAAAAATAATGTGTTTAGTTCCGATGCAAAGACCTTATCAGTGACTCAATATTAACGCCAAAATATGCAATCTTTAATGACTTGACAACAGTATAGTAATTATATCCCTTCTTAATAAGTCTATTCAAAGGTTTTGTAAGTTTCTGAGGTGAATACTGACACCTTTGTGCTTTATAAAGAATATTACCATAAAAAATTGGATGTGAAATACCTGAACGTATTAGAAGTCTGCATGTTGAGCTATATTTACGAATGATGTCTTTATACCGATGATAAAATTTAGTAAATGTTTTGACTAGTTTGTGATATCGAAAACCCTGGTGTAATAATTTTTCAGTAATACATAAATTTCTCTCGTTAAAATCTAAAACATTGTTACATACACGAGCGAATCGTACAAGTTGAGATATATAAACACCGTAAGATGGTGACAAGGAAACGTCACCATCTAAAAACGGATAATTAACAATAGGAAATGAAAAATCATCCCTTTTATCATAAACTTTAGTATTCAGCTTTCCATTAGTGATATAGATATCAAGATCGAGAAAAGGGCAGTGGTCATTGTTAGTATTAGCTTTATTTAAAGTAAGTTCGAATGTTATCAGATTTCCTCTGATAGTTTATTCCAGATATATAATTTTTATAGTATAAATAATATTTCCACACGAGACCAAATGACACAGAAATATACAAGTACCAATCACCGTACGGCCTTTAACAATGAGTAAAACCAATACCACACAGGTTATTTGTAAGGCCCCAAAATGATAAAAGTGTAAAATCATTTAAAAAAGAACCAATGGTCTTATTTATTTATACAATAATGAGCGAAAATCAAAAAGTATACAAAAGAACAAACTACAACCACCGTCTTCTGCATAACACTCAATACATTAATATGTCGCAACATGAAAATTAAAAGTCTAAGGTCTTTTACCCTTAATCTTTTTTTTTTTTTAAATTTTGCAAATCAACTTGTTTCTATACCCTATAGCATTAAACTTTTTCGGTATTTTTCTTAAATCCTGCCTAAAGAAATGGCAACAAAGAATCAACTTAAATATTTTATGTGATATGTGGTAATTATAGTGCGTATATGAAAATTGAAATATATAAGGCTGTTATGGCGTATTTTAAGACAGTTCAAATACGTAATCTTCATTTAATAGTGTTAATGTTATATGACATATAGTTTGGGACTTCTGACACCATTGTATGGTTACTGACACCATGCTGATAACCGTTTTCGTCTTTTGGAGGTTATACATCAACCGTTAACAATAAAACAATCCCTTACTGAATCTTTGAAACAGCCATCGCTTTTGTTCCAGTTTGGTATAAATTATACTTTACATCAATTTTCTTTATATTTAACTAACCTATATGTGACCTACCGAATTAAGACTTTCTACCGGATTTAAAATTTGTAATCACATAAGCAACATGACGGGTGCCACATGTGAAGCAGCATCTACTTACCCTTCCAGAGCACCTGAGATCATCCCTAGTTTTTGCTGGGGTTCGTGTTGTTTATTCTTTAGTTTTCTATATTATGTCATGTGTACTATTGTTTGTATGTTTGTCTTTTTCATTTTTAGCTTTGGCGTTGTCAGTTTATTTTCGATATATGAGTTTGACTGTCCCTTTGGAATCTTTCGTCCCTCTTTTAAAACCACTGTGTCGATGTCTCTGCTGGTGGACATTTTGTCCCCGAGGACATCATCGGCCCAGTAGAAAAACTACAATTGCATGAATTTACTAAGATCAAACAGGAAACTGGCTCGGACGTCGCCAAGTATAAAAAGATCCGAAACAGACGTCACAATGGACACGGTGTCGTCTGATACGGGAGGTGTCCCCTCATCGCCAGACATGACAAATATATCAAACATGACTCATTTAGATCATCGTCCTAGTGACAATAACAAAATTACACATATACAGTCATGTTCAGTTCTCCTTAAACAGGTCGAGAACTCTAGATTTCCTGACGTCAGAATATATTTGCATAGTAATTTCCCAAACACAAGTCCAATATGGCCTCGAAAAAATGACCAATCTACTCAATGAACTACAATGCATTGTAGGCTACTACGAGTTTACTATCACTTGAAAACACGAGAAATTAGTGGGAAAATTGTCAACTAATATAGTGTTTGGGACTCTCATAATAAATCGTTTTGCTCTGCGAATATGTTTATTGCAAAATGTATAACATAATCTTCAATTTGCATGCTCAGATTAAAAAAAAGTATTGTTTATTGGCTACACGATTCGACTTTCTTTTTCGCCTTATAAAAGTAGTTGACAGGTTTTTTCATTGTTATGCATTGTGCCTGTGCAATATTTTTACGGCGAAAAAACAAGAAGAACTGTCACTGAAACACTTTTATCTGTATTGAATGTGATTTTTTTTATCAGGAGCAGAACTTCAGTTGAGAATATCATAATATTCAGTATGTTAGGAGTTAGTGTTATAAAAGCGGGGACAGGTAAATAACTTAACATATTTTGTACTATTAGTTACATAGTGTGCTAGCGACCTAATACGGTATATATGGGGTGAGAGCGAAGCTACAAAGGAAGAATACAAATTATCCAATAACTAAAAGAAACATTATAGTTTAGACTCAACGGTGCACTTTTCAATAAACCTATCAAAGTTCACGTCCTTGTCGCCCATAAACATGGATGGCATCATTTCTGGTTTTATAAGGTTGGCAAATGGCCGAGTCCGTTAGATATATAAAAAAAAACAAATATCTCCATTTAAACAAAAATAAACTTTGCAAAGACAAAAATAAAATGAAACTAGAGTTGCTTGATTTATTACCTTCAGAACAAACGGAACAGTTTGAAAATCCAAAATACTGAAATACGTCAAAATTCAAAATTTATTGATTTTGTAAACACTGTCAGACAAGAATTTAAAAAGGTTTTGCGCATTTTTGATGATATATGACGGATGTTATAGGCTGTGTGCATGTTCTGTACCCTCAGTCTGCAGTTGTCAAATTCTCAATATGAAAATATTTCTGATATTCTACAAACATCAGTATATGTTTGATAATGGAAACCCGAACTATCTGAAAGATGTTTGTATACAGAAATAAGGAGATGAGAATGGTTGCCAATATGACAACTATCCACTTAAGTGCAACATTTATAAAATGTAAAAGAACAAAGCTAGCAGAAATAAAAAAAAACAAAAAAAAAAAACAAAACAAATCAGATTCCGTCTACATAACATTAAACAGAAACCAAGAATTGAACACTATGACATTTATCTCAAAACATCAGTAAATTCTATCTCATCCAAATATCAGTTTTCAAGGAGCAGAAACTAAACAGGTATCTTCTATTCCTTTCGTATTTTTTGGGGGAAGGAAAATCTAAATATTTATTGATCAAATTCAATTTAAAGGATATCGAAATATCTATTATTTTACTGTGCATTTCGTACCATTCAGATATAGAGAATACTATTTTGAAGATTTTTTTCACAAGTCTCAATAGAGGGAAGATGGGAGAAGGTGGAGAAAATAATGTAACTTTGTCGGAGTCTTTTTAAAAAAAAACTAAAGGTTATAGATTTTTTGGCGTATATCCACTTCATTCAATAAGGTAGCTGGGGTGTAAACAAAATCGACGTAAGCTTCTGCAAAAGACTAACCGCTAAAAGTAATTTCAAGTTTAAACATAAAAAACTGGTGTTCACGGAGCTTGTTTTTTCGTTATAATACATTAGAATTAATGACATGTAGGTTATGAAGGGGTACTTATTGAAGAAACATCAAACGATAGAGTTGTTTAAAATTCGATGAGAAAATTTCTGTTCGTTAATCAGTACTTCTGATATAACAAAGGATAACAGGGGATCACGGGCCTATTTTTCCTTAAAAAATATGTAGATAGTTCAATCTTTAAAAAAAGGTATGATAGTATAGCATTTCATAATGACGAGTCTTCAACTTCGTACTTTGGACTTTTTAACTTTTTCGGATTCAAGCGACACTAATGAGTCTTTTGTAGACGAAACGCACGTCTGGGTAAATACACAATTTAGTCCTGGTATCTGTGGTGAGTTTATTGCCAACTTCCGACGCAAGATTTTCTGCTCTACGAACTTTCCCGAAATTCTGAGTCATTTGCCGAGTTTAAAAGATTCGGTATTTGCTCGGAAGTTGTCACCTAGTATTGGACTGGAAACATTCTAATGAAATTACGCAAGAAACATTTGTTTAACATCATAATGGACGGATGAATTATCATAATATCGCCTTTGGTACATTAATCCTGCAGCATTACACCAGTACATTTATATTATTACGCCAGTACATTTATACCAAATACCTATACAAAAAGCTTTATAATTACTTTACAATACGGCCACAGCATTAAAATATACACACTATCATAAATCTAAAAATTGAAAATAATCGGCGTGAATTTTAAAGGCCGAAAATTTATTTAAATTAAAGTATTTCTAAGGAAAAAATTATAATGTTCCCCCGGCAGTTGAAGATTCATTTCTAAGGGGAAAATTATTATAATCGAGGGAGGGGGGGTTCAATGTGGCTTTCCAAAGATAACTGACACCAAGCTAATACCTTCTCTTTGTATTTTTGATGCATTACCTCAACAGTTACCCTTTAATTAGACCCCATAGTGTATTCACATTTTCTAACATAATACTATATCCTGTGAAACAGAAATCGCCATTTTTTCCAATAACTTTACTACAATGGTTTTTAGTTAACTTACCTATACATGTGTCAACCCTCTTTGTACCAAAATGGCGGCTACAAAACAAAAAAATAATAACTTAAGTTTCTATAACATATATTTTTTTTCAAATCTTTTGTGTGATTTAAAGGGATTTTATTGAAAAAGTAAAATTATAAATTTCGTACTTCCAATGAATACATTCTCGTTGAAAAGAAATAATTAAACAAACTTCAACTTCTATTGAATTATTTTCTATATGTTTAACGTCGAATTGTTCCTATGTTTTCCTGTCTACATTATATGTGACACCCTATAATCAATATTTCTTATTAACTGAAATTTAAAAAATAAGAACGACAAGAGTTTCACTTAGTTACAAATTAGATATTTAAGTTTTCGCTATATATTTCGATACAAAGTATGTTATAAGATTTCCTCTAATTGCTTATCCAAGAGATAAAAATTTATGTAGTATAAATAAACTTTCCACACGAGACCAAGACAATAACAATCAAAACCAAGGAGTAAACAAAGACTCACAAAACCCAATAACACAGACACATACAACTATTAGTCACTGTACGGTCTTTAACAATGAGTAAAACCTGTACCGCACAGGCTTTTTTTAAGGCATTTAAATGATAAAAGTGTAAAACAATTTAAAATAGAACCAATAGTTTCATTTATGTGGAAAATACTGAGCGAAAAACAAGGAGTATACAAAAGAACAAACGACAACCACCGTCTTCTACCCTTATTTATTGTTTTTTAATTTTGCAAATCAAACTGTTTCTATAATTTTTCTATAAAGGTTTTTGTTTTAATTTTGACTTACAGGTGGCCATGACCTCTAAAAAGTAAAAACACAAAAATACTGAACTCCGACGAAATTCAAAAAGGAAAATCAAAAATCAAAAGGCAAAATCAAAAGTCAAAACACATCAAACGAAGGCATAATAACTGTCATATTTCTGACTTGGTACAGGCATTTTCTAATGTAGAAAATGGTGGATTGATCCTGGTTTTATAGCTAGCTAAACCTCTCACTTGTATGACAGTCGCATCAAATTCCATTACATTGTCAACGATGCATGAACAAAACAAACATACCCAAAGAGTAAAAATGTCAAAAATAGGGGTACAGCAGTCAATATTGTGTTATCATCTGATTTCCAATACAATTGATACACATGGTATATTCAATGCAAATAAGAAAAAAGGTTTGATGTTGATGTTGTTGAAATTCAAAACGTGTTTTATTATACAGAACCGATATGATGCCTTAAAAATAGAATTTAATTTTGGTAATATCTTTCAACTCTAAATGTCATTAGTTTTGTTTATATTTATATACTATATCAACTGTTGGGGTGTAAAATGAAAAGTCGATTGTAGTAAAACATAAACTGGCTGTGGTTATTTTCCTCAAAGAAATCAACAATAGACGCACAAACAAATCTTAAAAAAATATACGTGTACATGTGCATACCTTTACTGTTTTAAGTAGAAAGACAGTTTTACTTATGTAACATTGGACTGAAGAAAGCTAACGTTTGCAAAGAGATACATATGCGAGCGAGCAGCTTGTTTCGTCTTATAAAAGCAAAACGTCTTCAAGACTAACTATAATAGTACATATTTATCAAATTGAATTTAAATGACTTCCCAAATTATGGAACTCAAATCTGCTTTTATTTTTGAAGGACCTTTTATATTTAAATATTCAATGACTATATATTTGAAAAGAAGTAATACAAAATAATATCACAATATAAACACAGTGAACTATTGAAATTACATTTGTGAAATTGGTAGATTTATCCTTTGTATTCTTGTTGTCATGACATTTAACAAAACCACGATCAACATGTATGGTTCAATAATATGTGTATGCTTACAAGTAATATTTTTGACAGTTTGAACTTTAAAAAAGAATTTAGATAATGATGTTTTCGTTTTTATACCTTATAGCATTTGACTTTTTCAGTTTTTTTTCTTAAATTTTGCTTAAAAAATGGAAACAATGGATCAACTTTAATATTTCATGTGATTTGTGGTACTTATAGTGCGTATATGAAAATTGAAATAAATAAGGCTGTTGTGGCGTATTTTAAGACAGTTCAAATACGTAATCTTCATTTAATAGCGTTAATGTTATATGACATATAGTTTTGGTACAATTGTAAGGTTACTGACACCATGCTGATAACGGTTTTCGTCTTTTAGAGGTAATGCGTCAACAGTTAACAATTTACTAATCCCTTACTGAATCTTTGAAACAGCCATCATCGTTGTTCCAGTTTGGTATAAATTATTCTTTTACTTCAAATTTCTTTTTATTAGAATAACCTATAATTTGTTTATCCTTTTTCACACCAAAATGGCGGTAACAAAATGAAAAGTTGCTTTGAAGCAACAGATACCAAACAATCGTATATAATTTTATATTTAAAGGAGTATTATTGAAAATAAAACAATCATACATTTTGTACTTGTATTGAAAAATGTTTCTTGTTTTAAAGGTTGGGTTATTTTGTTCACCTGTCTACTGAGTATATAACACCGTTAAAGGGCATACGATACAGTTACAGCAGATGTTTTGACATTGTTGACGTAAAATGTGATTTTTCGCGACTTCAAACTGTGACATTACTGGAAAAGATACATTTTCTAATTGAATTCTATTATCCAAACTGCTTTAACTAAAAAACGAGTTTATGGACCCCTATTCTTTAAAATGACATTATGTTTGATTGCGTTTGAATATTGTTTGTACTAATTTTAACGAAAAAGTTGCCAGTGATGTTTTTTTTTAGATAGATAAACGGTAAATACTTCCATTTTTTATTTAAATTCCGAAATATTCTTAAAAAAATATTATTTTCAAAGAACTAAATCTAGAGCATACTTATGCCAAGAATAATTAACAAATGTTAGAACATTCGTTTTTTTCTTGATTAAATTTCAATTTCGAAAGGATTGCGAAATGTGTATTCTTCTGTTGAGCTTTGCGTATCATTCAGAGCAATAGAGAATACAGGTTTGAAGATTTATTTTTCACAAGTCTCAATATTGATGATTATTATAGAATTATAGAGTATAAGGATAGGGAAGATGGGAGAAGGTGAAGAACATGATGTTACTTTGTCGGGGCCTTTTATAAAAAACAAAAGGTTATCGATTTCTGTTCATTTTTGAAGGCCTAACGGTTGCCTATTATAATTGCATTTATCCATTTCATTCAATAAGGTAGCTGGGGTGTAAAAAAAAAGAATCGGCGATAGCAATTATTCGTAGGCTTCTGTAAAAGACTTATAAATTGGTAAAAGTAATTTCAAATTTCAATATAAAAGCTGTGGATCACGGACCTTGTATTTTCGTATTAATACATTAATTAACGACATTAAGGTTATTTTGTTTTATTGATGTATGGGTAAGTTTCCTTTTTGAAGAAACATTAAACGATAGAATTGTCTAAAATTCGATGAGATAATTTCTGTTCGTTAATCAATACTTCTGAATTAATAAAAGATAAAATCAAAAATGGGATCACGGCCTAGTTTTCCTTAAAAAAAGATGTTGATGGTTCAATCTTTTAATAAAAGTGTAATAGTATAATATTATAGCATTTCATAATGAGGTCTTCAACTTCGTACTTTATTTAGACTTTTTAACTTTTTCGGATTCGAGCAACACTGATGAGTCTTTTGTAGATGAAACGCACGTCTGAGTAAATACACAAATTAATCCTGGTATCTGATATGAGTTTATTGCCAACTTCCGACTCCAGATTTTCGGGTCTACGAACTTTCCTGAAGTTCTGAGTCATTTACCGAGTTTAAAAGATTCGGTATTTGCTCGGAAGTGCTCTCATATATTGGACTGGAAACATTCTAATGAAATTACGAGAGAAACATTTGTTTAAAATCATACTAAATTTTTTTTAATTTTTTTGTAATATCTTTGACACTCTAAATTGCATTAGTTTTGTTCATATTTATATACTTTATCAACTGTTTGGTGTAAAATGAAAAGTCGTGTGAAGTAAAACATAAATTGGCTGTGGTTATTTTAGTCAAACTAATCAACAACAGACGAACACACAAATCATCAAAAAGCTATACGTGTACATGTGGCTATCTATACTGCTTTTAGTATAAATACTGTTTTACCTAAGTAGCATAAGACTGAAGAAAACAACGTTTGCAAAGATAAACATATACGAGCAGCTTGTTTCGTCTAATAAAAGCAAAACGTCTTCAAGAATAACTATAATAATACATATTTAACTAATTTAATTTAAATGGCATCCCAAATTATGAAGCGAAAATGTGTAATTATTTTTGAGGGACTTTTATATTTAAATATTCAATGACAAGTAATTCAAAATACATTACGATACAAACATCTATTGAAGTTTTATCCTTTGTATTCTTGTTGTCAAGACATCAACAAAAGAACAATAAAAATGTATGGTTTAATATTCTTTATAGAATCATACTTTTTTTTTCTTAAATTTTGCTTAAGAAATGGAAATAATGGATCAACTTTAATGTTTTATGTGATTTGTGATAATAATAGTACTTATAAGATAATTGAAATATAAGGCTGTAATTACGTATTTTAAGACAATACAACATGTACAAATACACAATTTTCATTTAATAGCGTAAATGTTATATGAACAATATTTTTGGAAGTCTGGCACCATTGTATGGTTACTAACACCATGCTGATAACCTTGATTAGGGAACACACCTAACGTGTCACGGTACTTGTCTATCCCAAATTCATGTATTTGGTTTTGATGTTATATTTGTGGAATTTTGTCTGATGCTTGGTCCGTTTCTGTGTGTGTTACATTTTAGTGTTGTGTCGTTGTTCTCCTCTTATATTTAATGCGTTTCCCTCGGATTTAGTTTGTTACCCCGATTTTGTTTTTTTGTCCATGGATTTATTAGTTTTGAACAGCGGTATACTTTTGTTGCCTTTATCTAATATAGAAAGCAACCAATTTGTCTGGATACATGTCTAAGCATTCTTTCCACAACTCATGAATGTTCCGAACAAAGCAAATATTGATTAACAAAGATTAATTAAAACATTCATGATAAATAAAAAAAAAATACCACAGTTTCCTCATGTTCTTATTCGGTTATCTATTATAATATGGCGTAATTTTTTACCAATTAAATGTTAAGACCACTGGCAAAACTTGTTTTATCCCAAACAATTACCTGCAGCATTTTTCATTTTAACCTTTTACCAAGTAGTATTGATATTATTTAAGTGTGTTATAAGACGCTCATACACAGTGATACAGGTAAATATTGTCAAACATTTTCTTTATGACCTGCACGACATTTTCGTTCTTAGAATCAGAAGTTTTATAACTGGTAACTGACATATAAGGCTGTACTGATGTAAATGGAAGACAACATATGCCCATAATAATAATATTAACATAACATATCATTTAACATGTGGGAACAGTTGTATGATAACTGACACCAATCTGATTAGACAATAATTAGACCCCATTTCTGTTTTTAACATGATACTATAATCTGAAACGGCAATCGCCCTTTTTCCAATACATTTACTACAATGCATCTTAGTTAACTTACCTATACATTTTCAGCCCTCTTTATACCATAATGGCGGCTACAAGTACAAATTTACCTGAAGTGTCTATAACATATATATTTTTTCAAATCTTTTGTAACTTGAGATTTAAAGGGATGTCATTGAAAAAGGAAAATTATAAATTTCGTACTTGCAATGAATCATTTCTTATTGAAAAGAAATATTTAAACCTACTCCAACTTCTATTGAATTATTTTCTCTATGTTTAACGTTGAAGTTTTCATTTGTTCTCCTGTCCTTATGATACATGACGCCCTACATTCAAAGTTTTATAATAACTGTAATTTAAAAAATTGAACGACTAGAGTTTAAAGTAGTTACAAGTCATATATTTACGTTTTTAGTTATTCTGGAAGAAGTGGGTAACAATATTTTTATTGATAACTTGTTCCAGATAAATATTTATAAATAAACTTTCAACAACAGACCAAATGACACATAAATAAACAATTATAAGTCATCGTACGGCCTTTATCAATGAATAAAACCAATACCGCACAGGTTATTAAAGGCTCCGAAATGATAAATGTAAAACAGTGCAAAGAGAAAATAATGGCCGGATTTATATTTAAACTAATGAACGAAAAACAAATATTTTACACAGGAACAAACAACAACCACTGTCTATTGCATACTACATGAACACTACAATTTTGAATCTTTCTGCCCGTAATGTTTTTATTTTTATTTTGAATTTTATTGTGTCAATGATCTTCTTTTCTAAGGAAGACTTCTTTTGAATTTTGGACTACCTGGTGTTCACTAGCTCTGGAGTTTAAATTGATTTCCAATACAATTTATACATATGGTATATTTAATGGCAGTGGCGGATCCAGCCATTTTAAAAAGGGGGGTTCCCAACCCAGAGTAAAAGGGGGGGTCCAACTATATGCTCCCATTCAAATGCATTGATCGGCCGAATAAAGGGGGGTTGCAACCCCCGGACCCTCCCCTGGATCCGCCCCTGAATGCTTATAGTGTAATTACGAAATTGTGTTTATGCTATACTTCTTTCTTTATAACTATTAAACATATGCAACCTACACCACAATACTGTCAATCTGTTAGGAATCTGTAAAACGGGAATAATCTAATTGATACGAACGACGAACACATATATTTAAGATTCATCCCAAAAGTTTGCTTTGGTGCAATGATTATAATTATTTATCCTAAGTAATATACACCATATTCAAATTTAAAGGTTAGTTACCTGTATACATATTATGGACGGCAGATGCCACAAAAAGTGTGTTGGGTCAATTACCTCTAGCGTACGGGTAACATAGTGAATAATGACCCGAACGACCCTTCATAAAATTTTAGCACATTTAATTGAACAATGATTTACGATTTTTCTGTATATAGCAGGATTAGATTAAAGTAGATTTATAATTCTCAATTGCGTAATGCTTGTTCACTACTCATTAACATATTATATAGGATAGATACAACCAGCCCCATCTGTGCAAAAAGATGTGCCTTTCATTTCGAATCAAATCCAGTTTGTGGTGGGGTTCATGTTGTTCAGTTCAACTAGCGTTTTCAATAGTATTGTTTATATTTTCGTTGTTTAATTGTAATTTGCCATCGTAATGTATCTTTTTTCAATTTGTATGTGCTGATTCTCTCCTTGGCTTTTAATCTTCACCGTCTTTCGTAACGTTACAAAAAAAAAAACTGAAAATCACCTGTTCACTGATGTGTCAAATATATAACCCATAACCGCATGTAATTTGAAAATTGTTATGTTATTATTGTTACAACAATCGAAAAAAAAATAATTTATTTTTGTATCGCTATGCTATTATTCTATCATGAATATGAAAATATAGGTTACAATGCAATATGTGAAGAATGCTTTTTTTACGAATTATATGTTAGGCACATTAACAAAATGAGCAGTTGTAGAAGAGATGCGATTGTTATATAAGGGACATTCAAACTCAAAAGTCGAAAATAAACTGGCAAAGCAATGACAAAAAAGATAAACATCAATATAATACTCAACACAGAAAAGTAAAGGCCGAGCAACACAGACTACACCAAACACCAGGAACTGCGGAAGAGTAGGCATATCCATCTTCACATGCGGTACCCATCGTGTTGCTAATGTTGGTATAAACCCATTGATAAGTATACTTCGTAGGTCATATCCGAGATCAACGGGGAAGGGATTGAAGTTACGACTGCATGTATTGGAACATATCCGTTGTCCTCTGTGAAACTCATTTTCCATAATGGTCAGCTCATGATGGCGTCGGTAAACTTACGAAAGGACGACTTCAAATGAACCACTTGAAACTTTTGATTTGATAGCTTCCTTGTGAACAGCAACCCTTTTCCAAAGAAATGATTAAAAGGAAATACGAACCCCGAATCAAATTAAATGAAAAAAGTGTATTAAGTAAGAGAAATAGGACATTTTTAAAAGAGGTACATGTGTGATTCCTTCATGCAAGTATGTACGATATGTAAGATATAAACCAACAGTAAAAATATTAAAATTAGAAGGACAAATGAAACCTAAATGTTCGAAAATATTTTTCTGATTAATACGACTTTGTTCCAAAAGTTTATGCATCATACAAAAGAGGGACGAAAGATACCAAAGGGATAGTCAAACTCATAAATCTAAAATAAACTGACAACGTCATGGCTAAAAATGAAAAAGACAAACAGACAAACAATAGTACACATGACACAACATAGAAAACTAAAGAATAAACAACACGAACCCCATCAAAAACTAAAAGTGATCTCAGGTGATCTCAGGTGCTCTGTAAGGGTAAGCAGATCCTGCTCCACATGTGGCACCCGTCGTGTTGCTTATGTGATAACAAATCCGGTAAATAGTCTAATTCGGTAGGTCACATTCATGAAAAGGAAGGGGATTGTAGTTACGACGTCAGGAACATATCCGATATCATTGGTGAAACGTTTATTCCATAACGGTCAACCAATCTTCTATACAGTTTTTCCGTTGGTTGATAATTTTGATTGTGTCTGTTTTTATGGACTCCCCTTTTTACCATTCACCTTAGACATGGGTATATTTGTTTTACTTGTTTCCGCTTGTGTTAATTTCTTATTAAAATACATCAGGTACATGTCTCTATGATTTTAATTGGAGAAAAATAACTAGATAATTTGAACCAAATTTAAAAAAACCAGCATTTTTTTAAAGTTTATAAATGTTTGCACACTACTTCAATTTGATAACGTGATGTCACAAGGATAAATGTTTTTTTAAATAAAGTTAAGACTCGATAAATAAATTAATAGTCACATATTTACAGTAGTACATTCATTTTACCAATAAAGAATATGTACGATATTTGTAACGAAATAGATTTGTTAATGTTTCGTAATCATTGGTAATACGCCAATTATGGGAAGTCTATTCGAAAGAGGACACAGGGTTGTTCATTTAAAACGTCCTTCAATAAGATACAATACATGACTGACGAAAGCAATTATCATATATGACTCAAAAGTTTTCTCTAATTGCTTTCAATTTATTCGTTAGATATTTGAACTTGGATAGACGGTGACTCACGAATAATTTAAAAAGAATGATACATCTAGTGGCTCGAAAAGAATCACTTTTATCATTACACTAGATGGCTATCAATGTTGATGTGTGTATGTCTACAAGATATCATATGGCAAGTTGAATGTTCGTTTTTCTGGCATGAGTTTGAAATACAATCACACGGCTACTTGCATTAACGTGTGTCGTATTGCGAGTGTAACATATCAGTTGTCATTTATAGTGAGATTTTAGTACATACAACTGCATGTCAACTGTTTATGACTATTGTCCGTCATGGTAAGTTTAGCATGGCGTATATGTCAATGTGAGCTCGAGGTTTTGACTACACATCACTACATGGTTTCCGATATTGACGTATGTTCAAACAAACGAGCTCTAAGTGGTTATTTACAAGGCTTCGAATTAGAACTTGTGTTCGTCATGATGATATATAAATTACAATACATGGCTACCGGTATTGAAGTTTATTCGACATAATGAGCTTCACACTTCATGTCAACGTTTTGTTTATGTTTGGGAAAGGTAATTTCAACATGACTTCTCGCATTGAAGGTTTCCTCAATTGGTGTTCATAGGGAAATATTCAAAAGATCGGGTAAATATTAAGACGAACTAGCTCAATGCACAATGTACAAACAGGAGGTTGCACATAGACATATTGATTAGTTAATGTTCTGAAAAACTATTAATGTGCATGGATTCTGGTTATTATTTTTTCGTTTATTATTAGATTTCTTTTGTTTGGATTTTATGTTTTCCTTCCTTTTAGGAAAAACATGGTATCTTAACCCACCACGAGATTGTCAGGGGATTAATTAGTGATTTGCTGTCATATCAAACCTCTGATTTGTAGATTAGGGTGTTGTCCATGTTGTCTGTTTACTCGATTGTCATGGGAGCAGTGAAGAACTGACTTTACATAACAACTCTAAATTGTAGCGGGCGGATAATGTCTTTTACCGATCGTTATGGGCGCAGTGGTGGACTGTAAAAGTATTTATTACAACTCTGACTTGTAGTGGGCGGGTGGTGTCTCATAATTCGATCGTCATGGAAGTATTTGTGGACTGATTACAACATTACACCTCTGAATTGTATTGGGCAGGTAGTGTCTCTTCAACCGATCGTCATAGATGCAGTGGACTGACTTTATCATTACACCTCTGAATTGTATTGGGCAGGTAGTGTCTCTTCACTCGAGCGTCATGGATGCAGTAAGGGCTGTTTTTAACAGTACACCTCTGAATTTTATTGGGCAGGTAGTGTCTCTTTACCCGATCGTCATGGATGCAGTTGCGGACAGATTATTACATTACACCTCTGAATTGTATTGGACAGGTAGTGTCTCTTCACCAGATCATCATGGATGCAGTGGCGGACTGACTTTAACTGACCTCTGAATCTCTGAATTGTAGTGGGCGGGAGGTGTCTTCTAACTCAATTGTCGTGGAAGCAGTGGCTGACTTACTTTTGCATTACACCTCTGAATTGCATTGGCTAGTAGTTATGTCTGCACTCGATCGTCCTAGAAGCAGTGGCGTACTGATATATCATTACACCTCTGAATTGTAGATGATGCTGATGGCTCTTCATCCAATCGTCATGGAAGAAGAGGCAGACTGACTATAATATCACTTCTCTGACTTTGTGCGCCGATTATGTCTCTTGACTCGATTGTCGGGGAAACATTGGCATACTGACCATAACATTACATGTCTGAATTCTAGTGCCTGTTAGGTGTCTCTTAAAACGATTGTCAGGAAAGCAGTTGCGAACTGACTATTATGCGGACTATGTAGTTAAAGTTTTGAATTATCTCGGGCTGGTATGGTCTTTCGTCTGATCATCATGTGAATGATTAGTGAATGACTGCAACACTAAATCTCTGACTCCTATAAAGTGGAGGGTTAATATCTTTTCATCCGATCGTCATGAACTAGTTGTTGTGTTTTGTTTTCCATCTGTAAGGCTGTATTATTGCATGCGAAAGACTGTAACATTGCATCTCTGACTATAGGAGACAAGGTGTTGTCTCTTCACCTAATCGTCATGTAAATTGAAAGTGATCGACTGCCACACTTACACCCTGACTTATATAAAGTGGAGGGTTATACCTTTACACGCGACCATCATTACATTAATCGTGGATTGACTGTCGCATTTGATTACTAACTAGAATAATGAGGTACTTGTTTTTTATACGATTTTATAGGGAACACATGATAATGCACAGTCATATTATGCTCCAGACTTTTTAGGAATGTCGGTATCTAACAACACAATCGTCATTGGAGCAATTGGAGATTGACTGTCAACTCATTACTCTAGCTTGAACTTGGAGGGTGGTGTTTCTATTCATAATCTGCATACGAACAATTTATGATTAACTGTCACCTCGTTACTCTGACTTGAAATTAGAGGCTGGTGTTTCTATTCATAACCTGCATACGAACAATTGGAGATTGAATATCACCTTTCACGCCCGACTTCCAGTGGGATAGACGTGTCCTTTCGCTCGATCGTCTCGAAATTGTCATTTTATACTCCTGACTTTAAGAGGAATGGTGGTATCGCTTCACAGGATTGTCTTATAACCAAAATATTAATTTCAAATGTAAGTCAAATTACACTCCAGACTTGACTTGTAGAGGAAGGGCGATGATTTATCTAACGAATATCGGAGAAACAATAGGGGATTGCTTGTCATATTACACTCCTAACTTTTAGAGGTAGGACATTATCTTCATTCGATCTTTTTATAAACAATATATTGATTATGAATGATTGTCATATAACACTTGGTAGATAAAGGGCGATAATTCTTCAGACGATTGTCAGGGGAACAATTTGAGATTGACCATTAAAAAACACTATTGACTTTTAGACACAGGGGGGACATATCTCCATACGATTTGTTTTGATTAATCAAGCAATGAATGTCAAAATTCACGCCTGACTTCGAATTAAAATTTGAAAAATCGAAAGACTCCCTAAAAACCATATCAGTTGTTTGACTGTATTGAGAAAAGAACAGAAATTGATAAGATAACTAGGTCTTCTCTCTAATGGACACTGGCTTAAAGTTTCGAACATCAATTGTCCCTTTGGCAGTCATCCAACATCTTCTAATTTTGAATTGACAAGGATAAAGTGCACCTTAGTATGCACTTTGACCTTCACCCATTGATTAACTGTAGAGGTCAATTAGCTGACATAGAATACAAGTTTGATGAATAATATAGGGTAATCAAGGTTGGGATGGCTGTGCTGGTTGTCATCAAATATATCACAAAAAACACATGTTCCATTGTAAATGTTTAAATTTTTTGAACATCCAAATATATGCATATGTACAATAAAAACATTGTTGATATTCGAATTTCGTTGGCTTTATCTATGTGTTGCTAATAAATCATTTGCCCGCTTTTTCTAAAATCTCTTATTTATAGTTTATCAATTTATAACAGTCATTTAAAAAGCTTGTTAATTGGAATTAAAGTAGTGAATACATTTTTTACTCTTAGAACTCCTTTTATATACTGTTATTTTGCAGTTTCTAAACCAATATAGATTTCTTTCAAGCATCACATTTACCATGCCTTAGATTCAGATCTCTTTTTGACAAACTAACTCACTTCTGTTATATTGTTTTACCTGACAGTTACAAATTAAATGACCACGATGACTGTTCGATCAGATTAAGTCCTTCATCAAAAGAGGTTGGACAATTTCTTTGTAACTCAAATATTAACAACACAACATCTTATGAGTTACCAAACATTACTTCCAAACTTTATATCACATAATAAATACATTTTTTTAATTTCTTTTTTTTATTGTTTATATTTTGACAATCATAAAATAAATAATTGCGAGGTCAAATGTATACCTTCTACAAAAGGGGGCTGAATTATTCCGTTTTTTAAATTAACTATTTACAACATCAAATTTATAACACAATCAATACATTTTTTATTAATCTGTAATGGAAATAACAGCTTTGACTCAATTTTTTTTCTGTTTATCTATCAAATAATTTCTTTAAATGAATGTTAACATGGTTAAAGACCAACACTTGAGGATTTCAATTCCAAAAAATGTTTTTTTGTATCTAAAACATTAAAAAAAAATGGGTTTGACAGTTTGCAAAGACAGTTATAACTGTCCCAAACATTTCTTAGTAATTCTTTTAAATTAAGCTGAAATAATAAGGAAAAAGTTATCTAAATATCTTGAACTTTGGAAATTTACATAAAGATGAATTTCAACATTCTAAGGGAGATAATTTTCAGAATACTATTGCAAGTGAAGAGAATGTCTTTTTTTTTACTGGTGATATAAACATTGATAATCAACACTGTGGATTCATTTATCCTCGTGGATACCAATTTTCATAGATAGAGGAAAAATTTGATTTCGTGGTTTTGCCTTGGTCTTTATAAAACCATATACAAACTTTGTAATTCGTTTCACGTTAATTTCGTAATTTACCTGTACCCATGAAATCCACGAAAACTGGTATCCAACGAATATTGATGAATCCAGAATAAACAGAAAGAAATTAAAGATATTGAATATAAAGCTAATAAATATTTCTATTCTGGTTATTTTTCTGTTACAAAATTTTTTTTTGTAAATAATTTGTTTAATTCGTATAATATTAAATAAGTTGAAACAGAAAAACATTGACAGCAAAAAAATATATAAATCATAAAATTACATAATGAAGAAAGATTTCTACTACATGTACCGTTTATTACATAATACAACAAGACGAGAATTATATCAACATATCTAATCTTAATTAATCAGACTATTTCGTACAAAAAGTAGATACAGATATCAATAAGTATTAAATGACAAAGTGAAAAATCGCACGATCAATTTAGTAAATAATCCAACAAAATAAGTTACAATAGCAAAATTTGTGAACCTAATTTACATGAATAGTATGTAAAAAATGTATAGTGAAAAACCAGAATCAACATGATAGCCAAAAATAAAAATAAAGCAAAATATCACACGCTTCATTTAGTAAATAATTTAACCACGCATGTAATGATAGCAAAATCTGTAAACTTAAGATTTAATATATTCAGACAAAATGTACGAAATGTAGAATAGAAAAACATAGATAACTAGTCAAAAACATTTACTAAATTTTATCATCGGTATAAGGACATCATTCGTAAATATAGCTCAACATGTAGACTTCTTATACGTTTAGGTATTTCACATCCAATTTTTTATGGAAATATTCTTTATAAAGCACAAAAATGTCAGTATTCACCGCAGAAACTAACAAACCTTTAAATAGACTTATTAAGAAGGGATATAGTTACGATACTGTTGTCAGTTCATTAACGATTGCTTAATTTGGCGTTAATATTGATTCACTTATAGGGTCTTTGCATCGGAACTAAACACATTTATTCAAAAATCAGTTGTTGGCATGACACGGGTTATGTTCTTCTCATATATGTTATGATGGTATGATACTAAACCCCTAACGGGAAGGATTATGCCTGATATTCATATGATGAAATCATAATCTTTCAATCAGTTTAATTGAAGTTTGGAGCTGGCATGTCAGTTAACTGCTAGTAGTCTATTGTTATTTATGTATAATTGTCATTTTGTTTATTTTCTTTGGTTACATCTTCTGACATCAGACTCGGACTTCTCTTGAATTGAATTTTAAATGTACGTAGTGTTATGCGTTTACTTTTCTACATTGGCTAGAGGTATAGGGGGAGGGTTGATATCTCATAAACATGTTTAACCCCGCCGCATTTTTGCGCCTGTCCCAAGTCAGGAGCCTCTGGTCTTTGTTAGTCTTGTATTATTTTAATTTTAGTTTCTTGTGTACAATTTGGAAATTAGTATGGCGTTCATTATCACTGAACTAGTATATATTTGTTTAGGGGCCAGCTAAAGGACGACTCCGGGTGCGAGAATTTCTCGTTGCATTGAAGACCTGTTGGTGACCTTCTACTGTTGTTTTTTTCTATGGTCGGGTTGTTGTCTCTTTGATACATTCCCCATTTCCATTCTAAATTTTATAGCCAAACAAATCAACAACAAAAAAAACATAATTACAAAAGAACAATAAAAAAAAGAGTTCTACCACATTAAGACAGTAATCCAACAACACAACAAATAAAATAACATAACAATAATCATTAGATAGTAGATCATATGAGTGTTGTATTATCCCATCTAAAAACATAATATCATCAAGTAAAATAAGAAAGCTTCAGACTGAAAATGCAGTGAAACCTGTTTTAAGAGAACACTTTTAAGTGAATGCAAAAAAGTGGTATCATAAGACAAGTAGTTTTTTGAAACACGTTTAATTTATTTAAATAGCACTACAGAATGACACCAATTGTATGTAATCATACAGCCTTCAACAAACGACAACAACTGGTTGAATAAACCATGTCTCTTCTCTTCTCTTCTATTCAATGCATTCTTTAACGGTTTAAGATATATTTATTTGAATTCTTGAATGGTTTTTACTGCACATCACACTTAAATATATCTCTTATATTCCTGGTGATGAAATCAAGACAAAAGAAATGTGACTTAAGAAAACACAGAAGAAACTAAAACAAATTAGTAATAATATACATCGTGTAGTTACAAAATGATATTAAGCAGTACTTTTCATGACCATCAACATGATTGTTTTTCACATATCAACATTAAGAATTTATTTTACGTTCCTGGTGGACAATCGAAATATCCATGTAAAGTAAAGCTAAAATGCATGAGTTTTGTAACCATGATAGTTTTTTAAGATATTAGTAATTGGGCAGACAGAAGTAAACATCAAACAGGTAAAGGAATAATGAAATGAATAGAGAAAGAAGTATTTGAATAAAAAAATAAGATATATTAAACAGAAAAAGACGAAATGGTATGAAAAGTAGAAGATATAAAACAAAGACAAACTTTATCAGATGAAATGCAATAAACAAAAAGAACCCAACCCCAATATATTTAAAAAAAAAAAGTCAATTCTCACATAGACCATCATTAGGCTTCCTCTCTAAAAGTTATCTTAATGTATCAGTATTCCTTGCTGACTTGCTTTGTTTTATTGTTGTTCAGAGGACCATTAATGTCAAAAAATCAACATTATGATTCTTCTCTTATAGAATACCAATTTTTTCTATATCTAATAGTAACCACACTATATCAGTATGTCATTCCCGACTTGCTATGTACACCAGACTCCGGCCTTCATTGTCACAAAGATCAACGTTAGGATTCCTTTCTAACAACAACTTTACTATTTCAGTATGTCCATATTTACTTGCCTGTTTGAGTGGACTCCACCCATCATTGTCACATAGATCAACGTTAGAATTCTTCTCTAACAACAACTTTACTATATCAGTATGACCTTTCTGACTTGCTCTGTACAGTGGACTCTGGCCTTCATTGTCACAAAGATCAACGTTAGGATTTCTCTCTAACAAAACCTTTACTATTTCAGTATGTCCATTCTGACTTGCCACGTACAGTGGACTCCAGCCATCTTCGTCACATAGATCAATGTTAGGATTTCTCTCTAACAACAACTTTACTATTTCAGTATGTCCATTCTGACTTGCCACGTACAGTGGACTCCAGCTATCTTCGTCACATAGATCAATGTTAGGATTTCTCTGTAACAAGAACTTTACTATATCAATATGTCCATTTTGACTTGCCATAAACAGAGGACTACAGCCGTTATTGTCACGTAGATCAATGTTAGGATTCCTCTCTAACAACAACTTGACTATATCAGTATGACCTTCCTGACTTGCTCTGTACAGAGGACCCTGGCCTTCATTGTCACAAAGATCAACGTTAGGATTCCTCGCTAACAACAACTTAACTATTTCAGTATATCCATTCTTACTTGCCTGTCTCAGTGGACTCCAGCCATCTTCGTCACATAGATCAATGTTAGGATTTCTCTCTAACAACAACTTTACTATTTCAGTATGTCCATTCTGACTTGCCACGTACAGTGGACTGCAACCATTTTTGTCACAAAGATCAATGTTAGGATTCCTCTCTAATAACAACTTTACTATTTCAGTATGGCCTTGTTGACTTGGCCAGTACAAAGGACTGCAGCCATTATTTTGACAAAGATCAATGTTAGGATTTTTCTCGAACAGCAACCTAACTATATCAGTATGTCCTTCCTGACTGGCCATTATCAGTCCAGTAACCCCATCGTCTCGACATTGATCCACATCCACATTATTTTGTAACATCCACTGTGTCATATCAGTATAACCATGATAACAAGCTCTTATCAGTGGGGTATCACCTGATCCATTGTACTCTTTTAATAACACTGTATCATTGTCCCTGGCTAAATTTTCTTGTTGTGATTTGTCAAGTTTTATTAAGTGCTGTAATAGTTGTTGTCTAAATAATGGTATTTCCATATTATTATTTTCGAATATAACTCTCACTTTCCCTGCTGACCAGTCCTTTATAAATCTTTCTAAATATAATTCAAAATAATCATCTGGTATTTCAATAATGAAGTCTATGTTACTGTTCTTTTCATCTGGTGATTGTCTCCAAACAAAACGTTCATGTACTAAATCACTATCACCATGGTCTATTAAACATTCAATCATTTTTTTACCAAAGTAATGAGCAAGGAAATCAAACAATTTATCATGTACAGTTCTATATATACCATCCTTCTTATGTACAAATGTACCTTCTAGAGTATGAAGGGCCTCTTTGAGTTTTGCCTTGGAAGTACCTCTGTTTAATCCACAAGCATCACATGTAGCTTTGATAAGATGTCGTTGCTCACGTGTTACTGTACCCTGGATCCATTTGTCTTTCAGCTGATTATTAAAGAGAACTAATAAAACTAGACTGCATATTTTATAGTTTCCCTCATCTCCATGCCTACTCAAAAAGTCTAGTTCATTTTGATAGACGAAAAAAGGATTTTTGAAAAATTCCTTAACATCTCCATGTTTTTTCCTAAGATATAAAGAGCACAAAAGTGGAAAGAATTCACTATTTTTTGATAATTCATCAAAGTTTTCCAAGCTTGAATCAATATACATACTTGCCATAATATTTTTTTCTTCAGCTGTAAGGCATAACTTATCTGACATTAAATTACATTCACAGGATTTAAAAGGTTCTAATATATTAAACTTATCATCTTTATAAACTTGTAACCTACACGATACAATAATCTTACAACATGTGTCAGCAATAATTGTTTTAATCACAGGTAACGTTTGTTGCCAGTTTTCAATTTGCTGTTGGTTAGCAGTAAAATTTCCACAAATATCATCTACTATGAAGACTGTCTGTTTACCAGGTTTATAATAATCTCTGATATTATCTGGTTTTCTCACTGGTATTATTCTGTACCCTTCCTTTTGTAAAACTAGTGCTGTGTGTCTTGCAATAAAAGATTTGCCAACTCCTGATGGTGCAGTTAAAGTCAAACAACTGTTGTCCTGTAAACACTCAAAGACGTGCTCACTTGCTCTTGTAGTCACAAACATCTTATCCTTTATTTCCCATTCTTTTATTTCTTTTTCTATTTGGTCTGAAACATATTATAAAGTAGTTTTTTAGATATAAAAAAATAACAATTTGCATGATTTTTTTTATCATTTACAACAGGCATTCAGAGGTTGATTGAGTATATCGTGTACTGTGGTTCCATTTATTTTCATGGGTATCGTTTTTCGTGCTGGAAACTTTTAATAGAGCAGGGAAACAAACGAGCCATCTATCTGGTAAATGACGTCATACAGGCGTGCGCGGAAATGAATCCAGAAATGACGTAATGTCGTAAGTAATACAAATAATGAAAACATGTTTGGCCTAACCAACGGTTTATTTTTGGCATACTTTGATGACTACATGCAACTATGCATGTCTATGTCCAATAGCACTACGATGTTAGAATTTAATCAAAGACGAATGTGTCCATGGGACACACATACCCTGCTTGTAAATATACGGCATATTCAGCAATAGTTCCAATAACGGACACAATTCCAATGAAAAGTGGAACCTAACTCGTGAACAGTAAAAATAACACTCCTCAAATTCGGACTTGTTATGCAGTTTGTGATAGTAACGTGAATAAGCATTGTATATAATCAGAATAACATTTGGGCGAGGCAAAATAAAGTAAAAGTGCAGAAACGGCAAATTTAACATGTTTTCATTTATTAAGGAATAGAATACGAGAACGCTGAACGTAACGTACGAGATCTTGATATATGAAAGTTTTACAGTTTATACAATTCAACTTTTTACTGGCCTTTTACATGTTTTATGATACAGCGGAATACCTCTGTTGCTTTTATTTTCTAATAAGTATTCACCTTTTTAAGTCTTTTGTCCTATTTTCCACTGATTTGGATGTTTTTATTCTTGTGGTTTGTTTTGAACAAACTAATTCAAAGTTCGAAATAATGAAACACAAAAAAAGTGGTCCTTTCTCTAAGACGAGTTAGTGTGTAAATATACAACTGGTTGACTACAGCACTGTATGATACAATTTTGTTCAGACTCAAATATGACAGGGTCAACTATATGTAATTTTCAGTAGCTCAGATACGGTATTTACAAGTACTACATGACGGTCTTGAAGTCTGGATTCTAGGTACTGACGTTGTTATCATCTTATTAACCTGTTATAGTCTTCTTTTAGTTGTCTTTGTTAATATTACTTTTACTGTTTAGCCTATTTTGTGTAATATCCATCCGACAGGTATTATTCCTTCGTTTGAATTGTTTGACATTTTGATTTTGCCATTTGACAGACTCTTTGTTTTGAATGTTCCTCTTTGAAATCAGTATTTTTGGTATTTTACTTTTTCAATTAGAGTTTCGGTTCTGTTTGAGCTGCCAGTGGTTTGAAAGCAGAATAGTTTACTACAGACTTTTGTTGTCAAGATATAAAGTTGCAAAGCATTTGAACTAATAATATACCTCTAATATTCTTTGGTATAACTTCGTCCTGCTCAGTTTCCATTTTCAATACTTTCTCTTTAAGATCGGAATGTTCTTCTTTTTCTGAAATTTTAACAGATTTTTTTCCTGAGATCTATTACCATGATTTCACTAAGAAAACGCACTAACGAACGTGTATACTTAAATTATCACGTAAGACACATATATTCAAAAACTAGAAGATACACCCTACCTCAAATCAATTTAAAATTGGCCTCGAAATGACAACTGCAGATAATTCAATTAAGAACAATTAAGGGCGGCTGGAGGAGAGAGTGATGTAACAACAAAACAAACTTCAAATATCGGTTGATAAAAGTATGGACATGAATAAAATAAAACAACTAAATAAAATTGTCCCGCCAAAACATGTGACAGCAGCTGCACCTTGAGTTCATGATGTATTCTTATTGTGCTCATTAAAGTAGTTGCCGAATAAAACGGAATATTTGAAAGCATTAAAGCAGATATAAAAAAAATCATGAATAAAGATTCCGTTAGGTATATGAATATAATGTCATATATATCTGTTAAAAATTCCCAGAAAATCTGGAATGACAATTCAGAATATTTTCAAAATCAAAAGCAAGATTATATTCACTAATCCCAATAACATTTTAAATTTGTAGAAGTTTGGTCCAAGCAAATAAAGCCAGTGCATAACATTTAAAAATGTTTTTTTATTTATCCATTTTATTTGACGGTCAAATTCCTATAGCCTTGGAATGATAAATTGTAAATCTTGTTACAGAAAGTTTTGAGCAAATCAATTCAGGCATATTGATGTTAGTGCAAAATATAAAAAAATCTCTTGATTCATCCGGTTGAAGTCCCGTAGCCTGTGACTAATTACCATTGTGTTAGATACTCAACAGGTGCTTTCTTTTACCATTTCAATTGTTGTGTTAAAATTACATGAGCATCGGAAAATCAAATGTTACATTTAGCTATAGTACAAGGTTTCCAGAGATGCCATTTACAGTGACACATACTTGTACATCTATTCTACATCGGCTAAAAGATAAGGAGGAGGGTTAAGGTTTCACAAAACATGTTTAACCCCGCTGCATTTTTGTGCCTGTACCAAGTCAGAAGACTCCGGTCTTTGTATGTCTTGTATTTTTCTTTTTTTTAAATTCTAGTTCATTTATATGTTAAGGAGTTTAGTGTGACTAGTATATGTAATGGGATTGGGGCCAGTTGAAGCAAAATTACGGTTGCAGGATTTTTGCACTTGTTGATGACCCATTGGTGGCCTTGGGCTGTTTTCTACTATTTGGTCAGAGCTACAGATGTCATAAATCCTGTCATTCTTCATTTTCAATAGCCAATGATTAATTAATAAGCATTATTATTTCGTTTTTTACGTTGACATGAGTAAACTTACGGATGCCACTCTTGAAGTAGAATCAGGGCATTTGATAAAGTTAACCTAGATTTTATAGGGATACATGTTGCTTAGTCTTTAATTTTAAGTGTGTGTTTTGTGAATGTACCCATAAGTTATGGGCCATAACAATACTTTTTTTTCACTATGCCTATATGAGAAAGCCAGATATTTGTTTTCTTCACATATTTATACTACATGTCAATAAGGCTACCTTTTAAATCACAAAGAACCTTTCTAACTTGTTTCTGCAGTCCAACATTCCATGTTATATCTACAGGATCATCATCTTCACCTAGTCTGACCATTATCTGTTCACAAATCAAACAAATGGTTACATTGATAATTGAAAAACAAAATATATTTCTAATTTAAGTATGACAACACGACGGGTGCCAAATGTGGAGCAATATCTGTTTTTAACCTTCTAGAGCATCTTCAATCATTCTATATTGTTGTGGCTATCGTATTGCTCAGTCTTTACATGTGTTGTACTGTATTGTGTAAACTATCGTTTGGTTTTTCCTCTGTCAATGTCATGGCGTTGTCAGTATTTTCCATTTATATAGCTTCCTCAACAAATGTACAAGGCAATGTAATGTTGATTAATATGTTTTTTATAAACCTTTGTTCATCTTAGGTGATACCAGATAAAAATGATATACAGTGTCTATTTGACATCACAAGTCTTTTTTTTTTATTCCGATCACTTGTACATAATAACAGATTTCTTTTCATTCTCAGTTTTTTAACAATACAAATATTACCTCATAATAAGAAATAGCTGTATTGTTTAAAAGGGGAGAATAGTTTTCAAAAGCATGTAAAAAAAGTGCATTTCTGGATGAGCTCTCTCAAAGATATGTCAAAAACAATAAAACAATTTTTTTTTAAACATTTCACCGACAACCTCTGCTACCAGAAAATCAAATTATAGGCAAAACAAAACTATATTGTGCAGTAAGATAATGCATACATCAGGGTCAACCCTTTTTTAATGATATATTAATTAAACCTTGTATAATGGTTATTGTTCAATCGGTTGTTGACAAGAAACAATAAACGAAAATAGAATCAATAGAATATCCTTCTTAAGACTTGTACTGTGTAAATTTAAGAAAATAACTTACTTTTTTAACTGTTTGAACAAATTGTTTATATTGGTGCGAATTCATCAGTTTCATTTTAAGCATCTGTTTATACAAAGACTGTAATCTATATAAGTCTGCTGATAAACTGGTATCATGGCTTTCTAGTTCTGTCTTTGATATCTGTACACATTTTACCATAGATACTAATGAAACCATTGCATGGAACCCTAGTTTGTTTGTAAGTGTAGGTATTATGACACCTGTAAGGTAAACATCTGTTCGTTTAAAAAAAAATCTTTAGTTGGACATTTCATTTACATTTCATTAAAACCTGTGATGTGTATTCATATTTAAATGTGTTGGATTGTTTGATGAACGGTTTGTTGTTCAACCCAACTTTCAGTACTATGTTATATTAGCGACGGTCGAGTATATGAGAAGAAAGCCAGAACGCCTAGAAGGAATCATCGACCTGGGGTAGGAAAAATGATAATATTAGTTTAGAGCATTGGTGTCAAACACACATGCATCACAAATAATTCGAAATCACAACCTCAGTGTTGACAAGACAGTGGTACAGTAGAACCTTAATTTAGACAACAACGAATTGATGCCTTTTAATGTGTTGGATGTTTATATTGTAGAATAAGATATATTCTATTTATGACGACGAACGAAACTTGTTTAGCAGAAATATTTAATCCTTCTGTTCCCCAAACTGCCTTGATAATCATGGTCATTGCAGTAAACTGTACCTATCTAGTCTTGAATTTATAGTGCCATTACCCATCTTAATAACTATATGTTCAATAATTATATTTACCTGACTTCTGTAATTTTTGTCTATTTAATTACATTTGAATTGTCACTTTTTTTTCAAGATGTCAAATATGTTTTGTTTAGCATACATCTCCATAAAATTGTTTCTCATTTTCTCGTGTCATGGTCTTTTACACCATTTTAGTACTGTAGTGTGATGATTACACTTTATAAGGAGGCCGCATGGCGATCTATACGTTTATTGTTAGTGCCAACTCATTTGGTCTCTGATGGGACTTTGTATCATTAGCAATCATACTTTATGTGTATGTTGAGCAAATTGTAATTCAAAATTTGTTTAGAACATTACTTGACCTGTTTGAAGTGACTTTAATTCATCTGATTTTACTTCCGTTGATTCTAAGTCTGTTGCCAGTCTTGTATTCGTAGGATCCTCCTTGAGTGCCTCAAGAAAAAACTGATAATCTTGTTCACTTCTGACATGATCTATCAGTTTTCTATTCATTTTGACCTGTACTCCACTATAAACTATTTCTGACCGGTCATCAGGATCTAACACTCCCTTTGATATTAATGAATCTAAGATACATTCTGTATTGGACAAATTCTGAGTCAGATTGTGGTAGTTCTTTTGTAACCTGACTGCATGGAACCCTGTAACTAAATCAAAGAAAATCAATGTACTGTGTTATCACGCTAAATTTTGCCTTTTTTTTAGTAAATTTAAATGGCTTATAAACACTAACAAGAAATTGCACGCGAATTAGAATTTTATTATAAAATTAAAGTAAAATAACAAAAAAATTAAATTCGAAAGCTTCAACACATCAAGCAAATTAAAAAAAAAATGTCACATACCAGACTTCTTTCAGGCATGTATTTCTCAAAGACAATTGTAGTTCAAACCTGGTGCTGTAGCTAACTCTTACTTACACGAAATTCACTTGCATTGACAACAATATATGAACAAAACAAACGTAATTAATAGATATAAAAGTAAAACAAGGGGTAAATCAATCCATATTGTGTTATGTGTCAATTAATACAAAAAGGAACAAATGTGTTAACAACAGGGAAAATAATACAAATATATAGAGAAAGCACCAAAACATAACTGAAAGGCAATAATACAAAATATGACCATAGCACAATCACACAATAACTGGAGGTAGAAGTTCCGAGACACGTCAAAATTACACTACCAAAAAAGGAATAAATAGTTTAAATGAGTGTTGATATACCATTAAAATTGAAAACACAAGATGATGAACTACGTCAGTTCCTAAACTATGTGCAGTTTGTATCGAATGTTTATGATCAAGGTATAAGTATCTTCCAATGATATTTTAAAAAGGGTCCAGACGTTCTTTGACAATAGAACCATGTCTAACTATGGAACGCCACACCGAACATCAAGCTACCCTTAATGATATGGTTATTGTTATCATCAGACAGCTGAAGCGTTGGAACATCAAGCTATAATGGGCTCCAAAATGAGTAGGTTAGTGTAAAACCATTTAAACGGGAAAAGTAACGGTCTTATATATATATATAAAACGAGAAACGAGAAACACTTATGAACCACATCAACAAACGACGACCACTCAATATCAGATTCCTGACGTATGAAAGGTTCAAACAAATCCTGCAGGTTTAAACATTTAAGAATACATCGGGAAAAAAAATCAATGGTTTTCTTGAAATTTTTCTATATCAAAAAAATAAAGTGTTAATGTTATTTACCATCTCGCATTGAAACTTTTTTAATTCATTTTGTGATTTCACATATATTTAATAACTACACAATGTTTTAATTCAAGTGATGTCCGATTCCTATGAATTTAGAAGACGTTTCGAAAGGAATCATTTATGAAAGCGTAGTTTTGACATCTGTATAGCAATTTTAAATTACTGCAAGTCAACAAGTCTTAGTAACAAAAGAGAGTATATTTAGTTTTTTTTTCTGTGCACACAAACGTATACACTAGCAGGTTAAGTACTTTGATCTTTCTATTCATAACTGTGAGTATGTTTTCTTTGAGTGATATTTTCATAGTATGTTCCTTTATTAACAAGTCTCGGTCCCAGTCTCACCCTACCCCTCCCCCTTTCCAAAAAATAAATAAATACAACTTTCGCATTGGCATTAAAAGCTATCAACATGTAGACAAAGAACTCACTACATGATTTAACTTTCGGCTGAGAGGCAACTTTATGATGGGAATAAAGTTGACCTTCCATACATTCTATCAAGTCTTTAGAACAAGTCGTAGACTCCTTAAGAACTTCTAATAACACACTGTAGGAATCTTCTTGTCTTAGAATTAGTAAGTCCAAAATGCATTTGTTGCGGTCAGACTGTCTTGGATGGTGTTCTATTTCTGCTCTGTCTTCTTTCCGTAAGATACATCTGGAAATCAGTCGATCAAGGACTTCATTATCTAAAATGGTATCTTGTATTATCTGATCATAGACATGATATAATCTGTGATGAACTGGAAAAGAAATAAAACAGGGTGTTACCAGGTATGTAAGATAGTTTTGTGTTGTCCTGTATTACATCACCATTATAAGCTGAATGGTGTATATCAGCAGTTAAATTCTTTCAAACTACGAGTTATTAATAAATATTTCTCTAATTCTTTTATATTTTATCACTGTCTGCATCCATAGTATAAATACATTCAATCAACGTATGGTTGTCTGTGATTTCAGATGATGATTTGATGATTCAAGGGTCAAAACCTGTGTCAGCTCACTAGACGAATCTAATTAACAAACAGGTGTTAGTGAAATTGACAAAGTTGCTTGTGTACAATTTGGAGTTAAGTGTGGCGTTCATTATTACTGAACTTATACATATATTTGTTTAAGGGCCAGCTTAAGAACGCCTCATGGTGCGGGAATTTCCGGCTGCATTGAAGACCTGTTGGTGACCTTCTGCTGCTATCTGATCCATGGTTGGGTTGTTGTCTCTTTGACACGTTCCCCATTTTCATTCTCTATTTTATCTTCGTGGAATGTGGAAGGCGACCGAAAGAGATTTTCGTTTAACAAGAAATGGAACATAAAATGTTAATCATTATAGAAACAGATTCTTACATAACTACACGTGGATTATTGAATGAATCAAATCTTGAAAGTTAAATTATAAATTTTAAAAACCTCGAAGAGGCTCCTACTTCAAAATTGATAATTTAACTATCTTGATTGGACAAATCCAATTTTCATCTTGTATCAATGTAAACATTTTATATAAGTTTTCCTCAAAACACGAAAATTGGTACCAACGAAAATAAATGAATCCACAGTACAGTCTCGTTTCAAAATATAAACACGATGTTAAAACAATGTAAATGTTCCGGACCATATGAGTATTTAGACCATACGCGTATGGTCATGACCATATGGGTTTATACTCATATGGTCCGACCATACGCGTATGGTCGGGGTAATTAACACTCTGTTACAGTTTAATTATAATACTTCTAAACTCTTCATATGGTTTGACCGTTCATTCAAAATACGCTATCATATAGGTAATTCTATCATTATATTATAATAAAAAGATAAGCTAAATAAAAATAAGAAGTTTCACATAGTTAATTTTACTTAATTGTCAAATTTAGTGTAAACACATTTTATACCGATGGTCATTACCGATTAGTTATTACGAGTAATTGGCAATATGTCGACTAAAAATTAAATTCCAAACAATTCTTAATGAACTGTTACATAAGAAGTCATTGGAAAGTAGCATACTATTAGTTTATTTAAGTTGTGTTGTGAAGATGGTGTATTGCAGTCATTTTACGATATTTGAGATCTAGAGCTTCTTAAAAACACCATAGACATCGGAATTGCTAAAGAACTTGGTATCACAGAACGCAGCTGCAAAAAGGCTTGTTTTTCACTCGCAAACAAAATGTGTAAATGAAAAAGATCGTGCACAAATTTCTTGCAAATGCAAAAAAGCTATGATCCCGTGTGGAAGTGAATGTCATCCAAACCTATATGCACGAATGTAACTAGCGATGAAAACTAACTATGGCATCAATACTTTTTTTACGTAGTTTTTTGGATTATAAAATTAAAAAAAATTGTCATGTTTTAAACCATCACTGTTTTTTTAGATAAAGTTTTTGTATTATTGAAACGTTTAAAAATAATGTAATTTGAAAAAATACATACACCTATATGGTTCAAATACTCATATGGTCCGGCCCGTTAATAACCAAACGAGTATTATACTCATATGGTCCGACCATACGCGTACGGTCGGACCATACGCGTATGGTCGGACCATATGAGTATACGCATACGGTCATGACCATACGCGTATGGTCCAAATACTCATATGGTCCGGAACATAAACACAAAGCCAAAGACAAAAAACGCATTAAGAACATAATTTCAACAAGTTAGATTAAACATTGTGATGTTTAAGAAGTAAAAAATGTAAATACATAAATATAATACGGGTATATAGTTTAAATATGATGTCGAAACGATAATAATCAAAGTAGTGATGTTTGCAATGTTAACAACGTAAACACAAAGATTCAGTTTACAAAATTAACGCAACGTCGACACGATATAATTGCAATGCTGACAATGTTAACGATGTTAAAACAATTTAAATTACTAACATAGAATTATAAACATGGTTTATACGAGGTACTGTCAACATATAACAGACGACAATATATTTTCCACACCACTGTGTTGACGATGCAACAACAAAGGAATACATGCGGTAATCAATTTAAACAATGCAGACACGCTTTTTCCAAAGATCTCTACGATATAAACGACGTAAACGATGTAAACACGAAGGTTATGAGTTGGTATACAATATATGATGATGACTCGCTATCGTAATGTGTACTAGCTAACATTGTACACACATTGCATAGGTAAGATACAATGGAAACACTATAATAAAACGAAACAGTAGACATCGCGATGATGACAATATCATTAGAGCATTGTGTCATATACATACTTCATTATATTGTCTATATTTTCAGAAATTCAACCTAGAGAGGTGATTAAGGAATCATAATGACTCCTGCCTGTAGAAACTGAGAGTAATATTGTAGCCAAAGTTGAAAGGCTGTAAGTTTATACGTTTAACATTATTTTGTATATTTTCAGATATTCTGTGTTGTCAGTGACTGAAATTGTATACGAGTTAGATGAAAACAGTGGAGTGCAATTTGGAACTGAATGTTTGCCCTTTCTTTATTTTAATTAACGCCATGTTTTCGTTCGAATGCTAATATTTAGACGAACAACACAAATCACAAGTATTTATTTTAATTTTGAAAGAAATAGGAACGCATTATCAAGGAGGATATATACGATTTCATAATTTTAATGTTAAAAGTTTGGTGGTACAACCTATTACTTTATCATTTTAGTTAATTTTAAAGAGGTTTTGTTCATATATTATACTAACAATCTAGATTTTGGAATATTCTCTTTTTAATAAGCGAGTACCATAACTGTGAGGCGCTAAAGTGAAAAAGAACCCAACAATATTTGCATAATTTTCGTTTCATATCTGTTTATTTTCCAATGTTTTCCCAATAATATGATTCATAATTCACAGTTGATCTCAATCAGATTAAAATCAACTCAAATTTCAAATTCAATTTAGAGAAGATTTTAAAAGTTTTCAATTTATTCGTACAATATAAGAACTAGATATGAGCGTCTATATTTGCTTTGGTGTATAGTTTCATCATTGGCAATTATCAACCATCTTCTTATTCTTAAAGGAAATGTTTTAGGTGGACAGCCGTGGTGTAGCAGTAAGCACATCGGGGTAATAACAATCCACTATAAATAAATATGTTTATACTAAGGTACATTTACTTACGTAATATAAGTAAATACTATACCTATAACTTGGCTGAGTAAATCCCATTCTTCTGGTCTGAGTTTAGTCTTCAGCTGATCTTTAAAATCAGTTATAGCTTGGTGAAAACCACCTTTGTACTCTCTGTCTATGTAGTGTTCAATAGCTCTAGGTACACTATAGAGAATAGTACACGCTGCTTGTAACAAGTTGTATTCCTCTTCAAATATTCTGTAAATATAGACTATATATGGAACTTTGAATGTAAGGCACGGTAAGAGCTGAGTGTACTTTAAATGAAGTATAAAACACAACTTAGTCTTTCAAAAACACAATCGAACATTTTTTTCTACATTTTCAGTAACAAAAGCAATTATGTTAATCACGTGGGCACCATAACAATGATTACCATTAGAACGATATTAACTTCAAACTTTTGTTGTGATGATGAAACCTGGTTTTTCCAATGCATCAATAGCATACATTGTAAGCGGACTGATATCTGCCTTATACTGTACTCTTTATCCATTAAAAACGTGCTGTCAAAACTTTTTCTTTCATTTTTTAAAACGTAAATACAGGATAAAAACATCCAGCTCCAGATATCATAAAAAATGTGCAAATGGCGGAAATAGCTCATTTTTAACAGAATTAATAAAGTGCTCCAGGTAACTAAGAGAGTTATGAAACTTGCCATATGCATGATGCAATAATATCAAAGGAGTTAGCGGACATGACATTGTCTCTACTCATGTTTCGATTTCTCAAAATAACTTGTGATGTCACAACAGAATATCTACCGATTAATCGTTCAGTTCTTAACCGACATATTTAACCAGTTAAATAGCAAATAAAACAAACTTACGGTTCTGTTTGTTTCGACCGAACATCTGTACTTCTCCCTTGAAATTCTGCAAGACAAATAAGACATATCGTTACACGCATGTTTCGTTCTGCAGAGATCTTTGTTACTTTTTTTAAAATCAAAAGAAACAATTAAGTATATTTAGAATCATTTCCTAATCAATAAATGTACATTATAATATAAATGTATCATGTGTATGTAAAAAGCAAGTCCAGAATTATAAAATATCACTCACAAAATACTAAAATTTTAATATTTTATGTAGTTCGGATAACTCATATCCTTCATCAGTAATGATTCTCATCTTGACATGTGCATGATGTGGTAGTCGAACTGGAATAATAATCTTGTTCGTCATACAAAAAAATCACGTATGAATACGCTGGTATTGTTTTTAATAATGATGTTTGTGAGGAGGGAATAATTCCTTACAACTTTAAGAGTCCTGTACCGATGCCTGAGTTTCAGAAACAAGTGATGATAAGAACACAGTTTATGTGTTTTACTTTAATGACCTCAGGTGAAACTCTCACAGAGCCAGTCTGTCAAACCTTGACCAACACTCGTTGTGGTCTATGAAAAGTGATGAAAAAGATTCTGAGATTAGCCAGGCATGCTCAATCGATCTCAAATGACGATTTACTCGGGGCCGGGCTTGCAAGTGTAGTCACTACGATTACAATTAATGCGTTTGTTGTCAATATATGAGTTAAAAACAAGTACCTGTCTTAGAACTTGAAAATGACAGTAACTCTGTCTGACTGTTGTGAGACGGATTCTTGTCTACCTTGTCAACTGACTGTAGTACGTCCTCACCAGATTCCGCCATATATATTTGTCTATGTTTTCAGATAGATTGTATAATGTTTAGACAAATTAGACATGTTGCTTTGTATGTTAGGGTTCTGAAACATCCAAATTTTCAATATAACAGACATATGTATCCCACATTTTCCATCATGGTGTCATGAACTAAGTATATAAACTATATTTCATGAATAAAAGGAAATGTGGATTTACGTCAAAGAGACGCCAATATCACACAAATATTCAAATTCATTTAGATGGCACAACATAGCCTGCACAAAGAATGGGTTTCTACAAAATACATGTCAATTTCTAAGTCTTTAATTTCTCATTAGTCAATTAATGAATAAATCACTACAAACAGAAACTATCAATGTCATTGATATACCTAAAGGTCAATCTTAGTTAAAATGGGTCATAGCGACTTATTTCGGTATAAAGCTTTTATATTCTCCTACATGTAGATGCATCTAGATACTAACATATTTATATACATAATAATAGTAACTTTCCTTATCAGCTTCTTAAATTTTATGTCTTACCATTTCACATGTATTAAGCATGTTAAAGCTTTAAAAGTTATACAAGTAGTTCATCATTTTTTTCATTTCGATTTACAAAGGAACTACACAGATTCATTAAGGTAAATAGTTGTTATGCCTATCTTTTCTGTTATCAAAGGTGTGATTAGGTCAAATGAAAAAATCTAAAATTTAAAATTGATAAATAAAACAAGCGACCATTGTGTATAGCTAATGTTTCATGTTTACAATAACATACTCGCGGGATGTTTAAACGGACAGAGCGACGTAATATGTACAAAAGAAACAAAAAAAGTCACACGTACAAAGCACACCAGCTAAAAAGAAAGATAATACAAACAACTTATTGACGGGACGGATAAGTACCGGGCGACGTAAAATGGTTATCACCAAAAACAGACCAAGCAGTAAAAGTAAGATTAAGGTTGTTCATGGTCCTTGTATTGCGACATGACCTTTCAAATTTTAAAAACATTACTTAATTGCTTTTTTCATTTTAATTGCAGTTGAAAATGATGCTAGGAAGAATAAGAGCAACACCAGAGATCAATTTTAATAACCTAAATAGAACGATGAGTCACTTTAATGGGAAATCAAAAACCGACATTGTCTACTAACGACTTTTGTTACGTTTACTTACAACATGATTATAACATGTTTACAAAAATATCGTATACATGTAGGATACCATGCCTGTTTGTGATTTAAACCACATATAAATATACCAACTGTTTTAGGTTCTTAGAAAGAATTGTCAGAGCTTGTGGGTGCAAAAGAAGCAATGTCATAGACGAATGATAAAAGAGTTATATGGTTCAGCAGAAATCCGAATTCTTTATGTCCCAACCGTTAATCAAATTATCATGTTATCATTTACGATTAGACAAGAACTCAGTACAACAATATGTTGCTTTTTCATTTTAATTGCAGTTGAAAATGATGCTAGGAAGAATAAGAGCAACACCAGAGATCAATTTTTATAACCTAAAGACGGGAGGGAATAAATTTTTTGAAAAAGGAAATTCATAAAAGCAACAAAAGCAAGACTTACAACGAGCATAATCAACTTATTGAATTAGTCATGTTAGTGCTCAAAGAGACAACCCCAAAACATGAGAAAATGGCTGTGATACAAGTATTGGAAGGGTTAAAATCAATTTGAAAGTGATTTTTTTCCTTAAGAAACCGTTTTGATGAGTGACAAAATTGTTGTATTGGAAGGTGACTTTAATCAAATGTTTTATTAATTGTCTTTTGTCATTTGGTTGTATTTATGTTTAAAGAATGAACATTATTGGGGTAATTTTACTAATAGTTTTGTTTTTGTTTTAGTGAGTGAACTATCATTTACGTGTAAAAGTCAGTTATGCTACCTTTAGCTGTCCAATATTTTAAAGAAAGATCGAGAAGGGCTATTCTTAAAAATATTGGAGAGCTAAAGGTAAAATAATGGTTTCTTACAGATAAATGATAGTCCAATCACTGAAATAAAGAACGGGTTCAGCAATAGAATGACGTCACAACAATGTTTTAAGTTAAACATAATAGAACGATGAGTCACTTTAATGGGAAATCAAAAACCGACATTGTCTACTAACGACTTTTGTTACGTTTACTTACAACATGATTATAACATGTTTACAAAGATATCGTATACATGTAGGATACCATGCCTGTTTGTGATTTAAACCACATATACATATACCAACGGTTTAAGGTTCTTAGAAAGAATTGCTAGACCTTGTGGGTGCAAAAGAAGCAATGTCATAGACGAATGATAAAAGAGTGATATGGTTCAGCAGAAATCCGAATTCTTTATGTTCCAACCGTTAATCACATTATCATGTTAAAATTTACGATTAGACAAGAACTCAGTACAACACTATGTTGATTAAATTGTTATGACCCGCAACATATCATAAACTAATACACCAATAGTTGTTTTAAACTGAAAGATATATCTTTTCATAAAAACATTATTTGAGAAATGACTAAATAAGCTCCTTATTTATATTTTACTTTAATATAAATCGATGATTAAAATTATAGTTAAAATAGGCTCCAGTGACATTAAAACTATATACAACAGAACAAAGGACCCAATAGTATTATGCAAATGCACCAAAACATTTTTATCTTCATTGGTGGGGTATTAAACAGGTGCACAACACGTATTAATGTTTAACACTGATGAAAATTATAAAGATTAAAATTAATCGCCTTTCCCTTTGTTTTTACTGATCTTTTTCTATATCTAATACGGAAATTAATACTCTATAACATTAGCAAACGACACCCCGTTACATAGCAGAAGAGTCCGGGTCAATGTATCGATGAAATGCACATAATTTATTAGATAAAACCGGACAACTGTAACAATTTAATCATCAGTGGAATTATCCCAATTACTTCCCTTAGAAGAATGTTTACATATAAGGCGATGTTGCAATGGCTGTCACTGTTGATAAACAGACGAAACAGTGTCAATTGCAGGGACAAGTGTGTTTTTTTCTGCTACATGTTCTAAAGATGAAGAACATGTGACGCTTTCTGAATGCACAAAAACATTTCCAACCATTTGAAGTTTTGCAAGTTGCCAAGTGGCCACCAATCAAAATGGGAGGCTGATGTCATATCATACAGATTTGGACTTTTTAGGTAATTAAATAATTATTCTCACATTGAAAAAACGTGATAATCAATGTTTATTATTATCTCCTTTCAGTTAATGAGTTAATGCTCTTTAGATTTTTTTGTAAATTTCCAATCCCCCTTTTAAAGATAGTATAATTTTGTTTATGCTGATACCTGCAACTGGTTGTGTTATGAATAGTCAAATCATGAAACAATGTCGGCTTAGAATGGTTTAAATTTTAAACATAAATAATAAGCACCTGATATATTGATAAGCATGAATAGATAGAAAAAAATATTTACAACTAGCATCCATTTTTGACAAATTTAAAACATGCAAAACAATTTTGTTTTTGTCTACTCGTAAAACATGAACCTGAATGTAGGGATAATAGCTATTCCTTATAGACAGAAAGAGATTTATATTCTTTAGTCTAATGCAAATTTGGAAGAATGTTCACATGTGCATGCTTTTTGACCAGGTGACCAACAAATGAAGAAAGCTAAAATGAATTTCACCATGCATGACATATATAATGAGTTTGATAATCATACTACAGGTGTTTTTTTTTATTTTTGTGAACATGAAACATTTGTCCTCAACAGTCAGTGTTTTTCAATGCTTAAGCCAAGTTTGATTCTTCTTCAAAAATGTATTTGATATTGTAGCTTTCAACCAAACTTGAATGTGTGCCCTGTACATTGGTACACTATAGGGTTGTTATGGAAACCTTCAAGGTCCTGTGCCTATCCAGACCATAATGGAAATAAGAAAGTGACCGAAGTGACGATGGCACAATTGAGTAGGAATTTATGTAGCAGAGAAGGCCTTTTTATTCCTGTTGGAGCAGGTACATAATATTCAAGTTACATTGATTGATAAGTTAAACTGTTTATAAATCAGACCATTTTGAATGGTTGACTGCAAACATGGGTGATACATGTACATTTGAAGTATAAGCATGATAAAAGGTTGGAAAAATATGGTCTTTTTTAATGTCTTTGCACTTTGCCTGAACTGGAATAAATTATTTCTTCTTATTATACATGTAACTGTACTCTACTGTCTTTTTGATAAATATGACAACGAATTGGTTAATGAGGTTTGATGTTCATTATCAAATATGACATGCATATCAGGACAAGCACATGTTTACAGTTAATCATGTTAGTTTTGACTAGACTGACAAGCATGACATTCTGAAATGGATTTTTAACATCCTGAGAGTCTAGGAAGCCCTAAACTCAGGAGACCAATCCTGTTTGACTACAATATAAATATAAGGAGGTGTGGTTTGACTAACATTCAGCATTTTTGTTCAGACAACTATCAACAAGAGTTCAAATGACTCACAGATAAACAGTTTAAAGGTCACATAACAGGGTAATTTTATTTGATTTGGTTAAATAAAAGTTCAAGTTTTCCAATTTTATTCCATTAACAATTTCAATTTCATGCTGAAAAAGGATGTTTCAGGGGCTCTTAGAAGTTGGTATTGTATACAATATAATGCAGATGTTTAGCATAACTTTTACAAAAAGTTCCAAGGGAGTGGTCAATTGTAATTTTAAAAACTGCAGTGTGTATTAGACATGTACAACAGTTGTCTATATCATATCATAGATACCAGGATTAAAATTTAATATTTACGTCAGATGTGCGTTTCGTCTACAAAAGACTCATCAGTGACGCTCGAATCAAGAAATGTTAAAAAGGCCAAATAAAAAATATATGTTTATAAGAAACAATGACACTATACTTATCTATATTGATTTTTAACTCTAATGTGATATTATCATTAATTTATAATATGTCATTTAGTCGCAAATTTGTCTTCAGGAAACTTATACTTTAACGCCGGACATGTTTACGTTTATAGCGATAAGGTTGTTTAAAATATTTAGTTTGAAGGTTAAAACACTTATTATCATTTTTAAACAGTTTGTAATGGCAACCCTATTTTCTATTTAACATTGAATGCCGTACATACAATGTAATAATGTAATTGCATTTAGCTGTTATTATATTAAAGTTTAGGAGGAATCAACAGAATATTATTTTTTGATTATGTTATTGATTATTAAAACTAACAAAAGTAATGATTTGTTGACGGTCCAGTATCTTAAATTAAAAACAGAAATGTTGGCACAATGAATAACGCATATGCTAAGCAACTAATAAATTGTAGTAACTTTGCACCATATATTATAAATGTAAGGACAATATATCTTCATTACCAAATTTAAAATGCCATCTCAAATATTTTCATTTAAAGAACACATGTGGCCAGATCATTCATTTTGTCATTGATAAACACAAATTAGAAAAGGATTTAAGCTTAGTATGTAGCAGATACATAGAGTTCTAGTCCCATCAAATTCTCCGTGTCGAAATAAACTGTTTGCTTCATTGGGGCTAAAGAAACTTCGGTAGCTGACCTGTCGGCAATTATAAAAGACTTTCTAGGAGCTGTCTATTAACTGTCATACGTTGAATTTCACCAATCAGAACATCTGGTTAACAAGTTTAGTTGCTGATTGTCACCACACCCATATGTAGAGACTTTTAAAACTTAATAAACAAAATGATATTGTTTTTTTTCATATTTTGCTCTTGAAACAACTAGATTTTAAAATTGTGGAACAAGCTTAAGAGTGTCATTATTCAGCTAAAAAGAAATTCCAGAAAAAAGTTGATGGTGCTTCGATGTACATTGACATTATCCATGATATAACGAATCAAAATAACTAATGAAATAAATGCAATTTTTTTCTTCTTTTTTGAATGCCTAACCCATAGTTGAATAAAAACAAATCTACGGCTGCCATGAATTATCTCTTAATTTAAGAAGATGTATGATGTTTTCATGGTCAATGTTATCAAGCTCACATTGCTGTTGCTTAATACAATTCCCAAACGATAAATAGTGATGCAAAAGCTTGGCAACAATTTGAATTTAGCGTCCAAATCAGAACGAGCAAGACCTTGCTAATGCATACATTCAATATCATTGACATTATTGTCTTGCTTCAACGGCTGTTTATACAAATTGGTTTCAAACAAGTGATTTCGGAAAGTGTTTTAAGTAATAGGACAATACTTTTGTGTCAATATTATGATTGCAATGATAACACGTCTGTTTCAATAAGCAGTGTTCTTGTTTTCGTTGCAAATTGGTAAACATGAGTACGGTTAAGTTCATTTGGTCTTGACACAATTTTCATGAATCATGTCAATCATGACCTGTTTATATATAAAAAAGAAGATGTGGTATGATTGCCAATGAGACAACTATCCACAAAAGACCAAAATGACACAGACATTAACAACTATAGGTCACCGTACGGCCTTCAACAATGAGCAAAGCCCATACCGCATAGTCAGCTATAATAGTCTCCGATAAGACAATGTAAAACAATTCAAACGAGAAAACTAACGGCCTTATTTATGTAAAAAAATGAACGAAAAACAAATATGTAACACATAAACAAACGACAACCACTGAATTACAGGCTCCTGAATTGGGACAGGCACATACATAATTAATGTGGCGGGGTTAAAGATGTTAGCGGGATCCCAACCCTCCCCCTAACCTGGGACAGTGGTATAACAGTACAACATAAGAACGAACTATACAAATCAGTTGAAAAAGGCTTAACTCATCAGATGGACAAAAATACAAGTAGACGTGGCCGGGTACTTATACATCCCGACACAATAAGACGTAAAAAACAGATCTGAGAGTACTCGCAGTTATCTGACAGCTAGTTCAAAGCCACTAACAACTAATAAAAAATCATGCATCTAAGACTAAACGAACGTTTTTATAGAACCTTTACATTAAAAACTTCCAAGTTATTCAATCATCTTGATTATAATCTTATACTTAGGTTTATAATATAGTTCATGGATTTTTGTATAAGAGCTATTGAACCATGCTTCAAATTTTATACAATTATTTTAACATTTTCAAAACCACCTATCTAAATATTAGGTTGGAAAATTCGTTAAGATTTAGTATTCTTACTATTTAAATATAGCTCTCTGGGTCAACTATATTCAGGATTGTTTCTATCTAAATAAAGCTCCGGTTTTAATATATTTCGGATTTCTACTATCTAAACATATCTCTGTGTTGACTATATTCAGAATTGTTTTTATATAACCATAGCTCTGTTTTTACTATATTTAGGATTGTTCCTATCGAAACATAGCTCTGGTTTGACTATATTCAGGATTGTTTCTATCTTAATATAGCTGTGGTTTTCCTTTATTTCGGATAGTTACTATCTTAACATATCTCTGTTTTGACTATATTCAGAATTGTTTTTATCTAAGCATAGCTCTGGTTTTACCATATTTAGGATTGTTACTGTCGAAACGTAGCTCTGGTTTCACTATATTTAAAGTTGTTTCTATCTAAACATACCTCTGGTTGACGATATTTAGGATTGTTCCTATCAAAACAAAGCTCTGGTATGACTATATTTAAAATTGTTTCTATCTAAACATAGCTCTAGTTTGCCTATATTTAGGATTGCTCCTATCGACACATAGCTCTTGTTTGACTTTATTTATGATAGTTCCAATCTAAATATAGCTCTAGTTTGACTATATTTCTTGGTCATTTGAGTTTATCAGTCTTGCGTGTTTCTATTTAGTTTTGATCTTTTCATATTTATATCCTGAGCATATCTGAAGAGGTACATGTTAGCTTCATGAGCATTTGATACAATACAAATGGTACCGTTGATAATTTGACATACGTCTGCATGGTCTGGTTGTATGTCGCACATTCATGGTCTAACTTTTTTCTTCTCTTATACCAATAGATGTGCAGTAAATTAAGTGCATTCATACATTGAATAAACAGAGGTGTATGAATTATTGTAACAGCAACTGATCAGGACAAATCGATACACAATGAATAGTATCTACCAATTAGCGTACATGTACATGATTATATTTTAAATATCGTTAGTTATTAGAGTCTTAGTTTTGTTTACTAACTAAACACATTGTTTTTTCAACACCATATGCAAAAAAGGGTAACCAGTATTCGAACAATTAGATTAATATATAACCTAACATAATCAAAGAGAAGGCAAACTCACGAATAATATAATGGGTTAATGGACATTTTATCAATAGTGATATCTTCATCGAATGTTTGAGAAAAATTATTCTACTATATGGTTGATATTGAAAATTCCTGCTGCAAAGCAACTACATGAACAAAATCACATCTAGCAAATACATGCAGTCACGAACGATGTCTATAAAAAATATTTTTCCTGGTTGACACTACACTTTTTGATAACAAAAACCATCAAAGGTCTATTGATTCGTCAATCCATTTTATTATCATTCCATTTAGAAAATAGAAAGAAATAATCTTTGTTTACTGATCTGAATACCATTCGGCCAATAAGACACATTGAAGCCAATATATTTATTTATAGCAGTTTTGTTACAGTTCAGGTAAAAAAAAGTTACACGTACATCTTTCGAAGTATTTGACATTTGGGATAACATTGTTACATACAGTTTTTTTAAATGATCATTTTAAATCTATTGCAGTCTGTGTTTTAATCAACACTTCAAATTAGTAATAAATAGATAAATAATAAATAAAAAGAATATCAAACTTTTGTTTTAAAATACGTTTTTATTTTTTTTTATTTTATACTTTATATTAAGATTGATTATAAATGCTAGATAGTTTACAATACAAACCGATGCCCGGACAGACAGACAAACGAACAGCAATTATATATCCCCGGCCGCTTTGAGATGCCAAGGGGGACACCAAGAATATATATTGCGTATATATCAAGGATACACTATTTCATCTCAGAAGTCAACTAGCCATTGTCCACCCATAGGTCTCTACACGCTTTGATTAAACTCGCATGTTTGACGGTAACCATGAATACGCAATTTAAATAATATTATTACATACATTCAGTTCTGAATTTGCAGTATTTCAAGTTTCTCCATATAGTCAAACACTACCATTTGTTTAATTACTACAACTTGTTAGAACTGTTTTAGTAAACTGAAACTAATGTCTCATCTGTAGCAGTCACTCTTGTAAAATAAGATTGCAATTGCAAGTAAGAATATATGGTTCATGAGTAGGAACTGTTTTCAATAAATTTAATAATTTATGAATCGAGGGGTAGGGCATAAGGGACAAAATATATGGTACACTTAATTAATCTAGTCCTGATATATTCTTTAGAGTATATAGTTTATTGTTGGGTATCTGACTGGTGTCTACAAGGCGCGCGCCCCAGGAAAAACAATATTTTACTCAAAGATATGATTGCAAATATATATATATTTTAGATGTAAGAATATGAACATATTTCAAGCTATGATATTCAATTGTATGAATGGGATATGGCATGCCCCCCCCCCCCCCCATGTGGAATCAGAAAGGCAATTTAGATTACATATGGGTAAGAGATTGCGTTCTGAACTTGATTGTCAAGATAAATCTAAATATGCAACGTCATTATATCAGGGAGCTGGACATGACCCCCAGTGAAAAACCCTTAGTTCTACTACAAGGGTCTTGCCAATTCTGTGGCATATTCATTGCCTATTACCACTTCAACTGTGGTGAATAGTTGTCTTACAGGTAGTCAGTACACTTCTCCTTCATACTGACATGGCAAGAAATAATATGTTTGTTTTAGGGTGAAATATAGAATTATATGTTTGACCTTGAAGGTCAAATATCAAGGTCATTTTTTATGGTACACAACACATCATATTGGGTGCTGACATTTGCGTCAAGTATTATAAAACTTCTTCAAGGGAGAAAACATGTGTGCTTCAGTCACAAAAAGTAGAAAAAAATCAAACATTTAGTTTACCTTGAGTTCAAAGGTCAAGGTCTTCTAGTAGTTTGCATTTTATGAGATATGATGTCTTAATGTAATAAACCTTCATGCCAAATATCAAAGTCAGTGTAAAAAAAAAAGTTTTCATGATTAAATACACAGATTATTGTAAAAAAATATGTGAAAATTACCCATTTTTATTCTATTGCCATGTTAACGGTGTAAGAGACCCCAGGTTAAAAAATTATTAAACTTGTAGAATGCATGTAAACCTGTATAAAAATACTAAACAGATTTACAAAATCATAGTTCTTAAAGAGATGTCAAGTCTTTTGATACTCTTTTACCAAGTATCAAAAATATGCCCAAAATGCCTTTTTTAGACAGGTCAGCCCCAAATTTTACCTTTACGCAAGCTTTAACATTTTAACAACTTTCGAAGGACGAATGATGCGTGTTAAGAAAATCAATTCAAATAACAGGTAAACATAACCTTGTCTAGCATATTCAGAGTAACAAAATTGTGATAATTTTGTAAAGTTTTCGGGAAATTGAGCCCTTTTCAGAAGGTGGCACTGTAATATCTAAAAATAGCGTAAAATATACTTTTAAAGTTAACAATTTTTTTCTATTGGCTATCATAACATGTGTGCAAAATTTCACTTCATTTAGTTGACATGTCATGTGGACTTACTTATAAGCATTTTGAAAGGTTTTATCAAAGACTCGGTGTTAATGGTATCGAATACACTATGGTCATTTCACTGTAAGAATAATACATCTTTTTGTAAGTTCACTGTCTTCAACAAGTAAAACACTCATAATGTGTGTAGTTAACCTGATCATACAATAATACTAATATTTGTGGAACATACTGTATAAAATTTAATCACTCAACGTGCAGTCATCTTTGGTAATTGGAAGAAGCAATTATGAGACCATTACTTGACAATCAGAAAACAGTGACGTCAATGAGGAGGAAGTATCATGAATATATATGTAAACACTATAAGATTAAACTTCGATGTTGGAAAGCGTAATAAGACTAACTTTTTTTTCCAGAATTCAATCTTCAGTTATTTAGTAAATATTAAAACAATGGTATAAGTCCCTACCTTTTCTTGTTTCACAATCCAATCATTCACATCATTAAGTCATCCGCCCTTTTGTGACAAACCTTTCGTCAGGAAATACTTGTACTTTGTCAACGGAAATGTGTTAGTACATAATGAGAAATTCGATGAATACAAAAAAAGTTTGAATACTAATATCTAAATCTGTTTAATGTATTTGTTTGTAAATTTCTTACAAAATCTTCATTGTTTTGATGGATTTTACAAAAAACAACATATTATAACTATTGCTTGCTAAAACACTGAAAATGAGTTTTCGTTCAATATATTACACATTTTAAAACAAGTTAACAGAAACCTTTAAACATCAATCAACTCAATTGCCTCTCCCCCTATTTTCACCTTTTCTTCATCGGTTAGGTTCAGGTCTTGCCACATTAAGTTATCAATGAATTTCCTTTGTTAAAAAACAAATTTAGTTTACTGCTTGACTGAGAACGATTTAGACAAGCCAATACTAGTAGTATCAGAGTTTGGATATTGAGAAAACTAGCTTCTGAAATCAGCTATTTGAATGTTACTGACATCGATATTTTAAGGCATATATCTTGCATTTCCTCCGTTTTTAACAAAATGACAAATTTTGTTTATCTAAAAGAGACATTGGGCATCGTGTTTCTACCAAAACATTAACTCTGTTAGCGCAACAGTATGTGTCTTTGCGACTTTTTCCCAAAAAGGATTTAAATTTTTTTTTCACATTTTCCCTAAATTTCATATGAAACATATAGCCCAGCGGATATCAGAATAATTGATCACTTTATGGTAAAAGCATGAAACTTGGCATAGTGAAAGATTAAGGGGTATAGGCAAAATTCAGATATGGAGCCATGAAAAAAAAATCCAATATGGCCGCCACATTCAAGATGGCCGACATAAGTATAACACAATTCACTTCATGAAGTCTTCAATTTTAATAAGTTCAGAAGATGTCACAAACTTAGATAAATACAACTAAGATATGTCAATTATTATTTTTTTCAAACCTTATAATACAAAAATCATCAAAATGGCGTCCAAATTCAAAATGGCGCATCAACATGTCTAAGTTTGACAGTATTTGTATGTATACTCCATCATGGTGTGATAGAAAGTTACCAAATCCGTGAAACTGATCAGTTTCTATCGACAAAGGCCTACAATGTATCATTAATGCCTGGGTGCAAAGATAATATTTCAAAATGGCGGCGATATTCAAGATGGCGCCGTTCAACATGTCAAAATTTGACGTTTTAAGGTTTTTTAATATGGTATAAAAATTATTAAAAAAAAAATGGATCATTTATTTTAAAACAAGCACCACAGGCACTTGTTTCTGTCAATGTGGGGTTTACTATCCATACCAGTACAAAAATAAAACACAAGGTAGCTAAAGGAAATTTTCAATCTGTTCGCTTCAACCAATTGTTTTTTTAATTTCCCTTGACTTTTTCACGAATAAAAGTACACCAGTTTTTCGGTAATTGACTTATCTTAACAATGAAACAATTCTCACGTACCTTGAGAATACCCCTCAAACAGAAAAACACACTTGAGATGATAATTATTGACCATTTTCCAGACCAATGAATTTGTAAGGACTTAACATCCGGTTAACTTAGGAAGTGAATATAACTGTGCCTTCCCATTGGTCACATTTTTCTGGTTACTGGTAACTAGTACATTGTATACATAAACAGGTAACCAGATAAATTAAACCAATGAGATTGCACAGTTTTATAGCAACAGGTGATATTAACTATGAAATAAAAATGGCCGATACACCTCAAAATGGCGTCTTTGACGAGTTCTTATTTTTCACAGTTACAGGTAACGACCTTAGAAAATTTCACAATTTTCCTGAAATGGAAAAAAAACTATATATGCAGTATTGAATCAGTGCAAAGAGTATTTCTTTTTTAGAAATGAGATAAGAAATAAAAAAAGACTCACAAGTAACTATTTAACATAACAACAGATTAAATTATAACTAAAATATGATACAAATGCAGGAAAATCAAATGAAAGCACAGTCTCAATCAGTTTCTCTTTCACATTCCGGTGAACAGTGGCATAATGCTGTGCATTTTAATTGTGTTTTAAAGAATTTACTTGCTCTTCGACATCTTTTCTTACATTGACAGTTGATGAGCTCTTGGCATGACATTTAAGTTTCAGCAATCACAGACCAGAATGACACCCAAGTACCATCAAGTTTTTGTCAACCAAATAAATCTGGTGATATCATACTTTGATTTGCAACTAAACAATTGCCCAAAATAACACTACCTTGGTAAGCTTCACGTTTCGTATGGTCAATGAAGAAATGCATCTCGTTTTGGAGGAATATTGTCAATTATTCTTGTCTTCTGTGACATTAACTGTTTTCTTAACTCATTCACCATATTAGCTGTACTAGACCGATCATACAAAAGCACAACATACCATTCTATTACTTTTAACATTTTTAAAATTTCCAATTCATTTGGATTCTCAATAACCTGCAGAAATGCTTCTGACAACTTCTCATATACGGACCATGTGTCCCAAGCTGATTTCTTACCTTTACCAGAAAAAAGCTGAGACTGTGTCACAACCGGTAAATGAGTGGAACAGTGGAAAGACTTTCAACTTCAATGGTCTTATAGCAGCGCACAATCCATGAATTGAAATATATAGGAAGTTCTTTCCAGTGTCAAAACCTATCCACAGCTTTTCAGCCATTTGAATTCCCCTTTTAATGCAGTTTGGAATGAGGACATATCAATTGAAAGTTCTCCTTCAACTTATAGGATATCAGCTGGTTCGCTGAATCTGAGTACAGCTGGTGGAAGATTTGAAAAACTCTCTGGTAAAAATGACACTCTCTTTGACTGGCAGTTTCAGATTGGTGAAATGTTTGAACAACGCCTTAAACCTCCTCTGAAATATGTTGGAATAAAGATATACCTTTACCATGGAATAAAATCTTTTAACGAGATACTGCTTGGATTGCGATCAATGTTGTCTACAGCAGATGAAGCAAATACATTTTGTAGTAAATTGGTAGGGCAAACACTACCTTCCTGGACATAACGATGACAAGCATCATTGGCCATGGAAGTAGAAATTTCTAACACTCGGTCGTAGGAGACAGACATTCCAAGTTTGAAAAAAGTATCTACTAGATCACGTTTTCTAGTCTTACATGGATCATGATTCCCAAATAAGCACACACTGGAGGTTCATGATCTTTCATATGACGGTTGAATAGTTTCTTTGTACAACTATACATCAGAAGATGTGATATTGTTGATGTCGACTGAGAATATGAACGATCCTAAATGTCGGGTCAAAACTGAAGCATACTGACCAAAGTAAGCAATGACTGGTATTCCTTTAGGAAGGTTCCTTAAATTCTGAATTGATGCGAACATATCTTTACGAACAAACGTAGCTGCGTTTGATATGTTGACAAACTCATTGTGAAAGTCTTCTAATCAGACGCTCTTCAATGCAGGACCAATGTCAATTTTGAAAGCAAGAAAGTTTTCAAGACCTTGTTTATAAGCATCTTAGTTAGGGACATTACAATTCTGTGTTTAAGTCGTATACTATTAACTCGAGATGAAACATCTGCACCTAGACATGTTATTCTTTCCATATAAAGTTTACATAAATCTGACAACTTGTAAACACTTACTGTCTCATCGGCTGACCTTGTTTCATTCCTTGTTTCATTTATATATGAGACTAGTTTTAAAAACGCAATACAATGGATTTGACTTTCCTTCTTAGATTTAACATTATCAATTTTTATTTCAATTCGAGATGCACCATTATAAAAGGAAACTAAACATTTAGAGTGGTACTTTGCTTCCTGTGCAATTAGATCACTGGCACTTAACTTTGCAAGTAACAACGTGTCATTTAATTGTACTGCACATTCTCTCACACGTGTATCTTTTCCAAACGTTGAGGACTCTCGAAGGGCTTCTTGGCCATTTTCCTTATAGAAAAGGCACACAGACGGGTTACTGGTTGACTAAACGGAAAAGCTATGTTTAGTTTTCTCTTTAGATGTGGTTGCTTTATCATCTATTCTCTCATGTGAGGTTCGGTTTTCGGCTCTATCCAAATTTGTCCTGTATAGTTTAAAGTTGCAAGATTTGTGCCAACATGCCTTTTGGTCAATGAAAGACTGTGCTATTCCAGATCCCTCGTGTAATTTTCCGATGCACACATTAATGCCTTCAGGTATCAATCGTAATTCATGAAACTTCTTAATATTGTCAGCTAAAGATTGATAACCAGCACCAACATTGAGATGTTTAGAGTCAAATGGGCATATAAGTTTTTCATCTTTAACTTCTTAGCATAGGAAGCAAATTGCCGAATCAATATTATTTGATTTAGTCGGTTTGTCATATTTTACACTTGATACCCTGAATGTCTTTTCAGTAGCCATGTTGTATGAACTATGATCGCAAATTAGTTTATATATTCCTTGTGGATAACTTCTGTATACCAGACGCGTGTTTCGTTTACAAATGACGTATCAGTGACGCTTGAATCGAAAAAGTTACACGATATAGTTTCTGATAGTAAGACTTGTTGCGGCCATTTTGAATTTGTCGGCCATTATGGAATTATTTTTTATTATTCCATATTCATTAAAGATCAATAAGCACCATAACTTGCAATTAGCAAAGTATTGTGCTTTTATTTTCAAATGATAAATTATACCATATTTTTGGACTCTGCCTCATGACTTTTGGCGGCCATTTTGAAATTGGCGGCCATTATGGATTTTTTTTATTGTTACATATTCAAAAAAGAATAATAATCATCATAACTGGCCATATGCAAAGTGTTGTGCTTTTATTGTCAAATGTTAAATTATACTATATTTTTGGACTTCATGACTGTTGGCGGCCCTTATGGAATTTTTTTTATGGCTCCATATTCAAAAATGTTTATAAGCATCATAACTAACACTGTGCAAAGTTTCATGCTTTTACCATAAAGTGATCAATTATCCCAAAATATTGGACATAGCTGCTGGACTAATACCACGGGACCAAAACAGTCGAATCACCTTCAAACTTTTTTTTTTATGAAATAGTCGATCAATTATCTTTCATATGAGCCCAATATGGAACTTGCATGACAATTTATATTGAATACAACATTCAAATGAACTTTGATAGTGTCTTTTCGATAAGTAAATGTATAAAATGTATGATAGGGTAAGGGTTAACGGTACATGGTTGGTACATCTGCTTGTAGACTATCATTTCATGAAAGGTATGCGAGTTTGGTCTACATAAAACTCAACAGTGACGCTCAGCCTCATCCATAATCTTTCCACCGGAATGACGATTAAAGTCGCCAAGGAATTTTGAAAATAGCTAAACTCGCCGGCTGACTGACTTAATGGTGAAGTGAAACCGATATCAATATCGGTAAAAGGAAGACAAATTGTTCATTTACAAGTTTCACAGGTAATCACAGATGGGAACCGACAAAGAAAATCGAAATTTTCCACACGACTCCGGACTTATACTGTCGACGTTTAATGAAATGAATACGACGGTGACTTTGAACATCCATGGACTTAACATTCAAAACTATTGAAACAGAAACAGAGCGTCCGATTGCGTTATCATTCAACGAAGATTTTCTATCGAGGATGTTGCGTAATCAAATTTGTTTTCTTTATATTTATCACGGGACTATTTAACAAACTTATGACCTACATTACAGTCAATATTGTACAAAATGATGACCTACATTACAGTCAATATTGCATCAAATAATGACCTTCATTACAGTCAATATTGTACAAAATAATGACCTTTATTACAGTCAATATTGTACAAAATAAAGAACCTACATTACAGTCAATATTGTACAAAATAATGACCTTCATTACAGTCAATATTGTAAAAAATAAAGACCTACAATACAGTCAATATTGTACAAAATAATGACCTACATTACAGTAAATAGTGTACTAGATGATGACATAAAATAATGGAAAGTAACTTGCCAATTAAAAAGTTATCAAACAAACTAGAAGTCATTTTTTTATAGAGAAAATTGAAGCAGATGCAAATGGCATTAATGCATGATAATTTTACATTGCATTCAACAAACTAAATATTAAGTTAACAGCACAAACGATTGAATGAACAAATAACAACTACATCACTAAACTTTTTTTTTTAAGAATTTTCAATGCATTGCATTAAATATCATAAAATAAAACACTACAAGTATATCTTTTTAAATAAAAAAACTTTTCATTAATGATATCGATGTTCACGTAAACAGTTTGCAAACGAAACGGACATTTAAATTTCACTTTCCCAAAAAAATGACCCCTGTTACAACTTAGGACATCGTAATCTTAATGACTAGACTAAGACCCTTATAAGTAATCATCTATCATAAGATCATCATATGTCAATCAACTATGTACATGCACATATCCTTATTTGAAGAGACATTCGTTATCGTTAACACAATCCTAAAAAAAGTATAGCATGATACCACAGAAAAGCAAATAAGTCTATTAATAATAACAAATTTAAATGAAGTGACACACTCATTTGTTTATTTTCTAGCTGACAAAGCAAAGCAACGCCATTAAATTATCAGAAGTTATCTTTCGTTGGTCTGGATAGTCTCATTTGCATTTTCAAAAACAACTTATATCCCAAGAAATAGTTAACTCAAATAATTACAGCGCCCCCTTACGGTTATTGTCCTTCAATGTAGTGATCGAGAAGGAGCGTAATATCAGAACTGGATTATTTGGGTTATTTAATAATGCTATACCGTATATATACATTAAGTAGCTATATAGATACATGTACTTATGTTCAGTGGCAAACCCAGGGGAAGTTCATGGGGTTGGAACTCCCCTTTTGTTGGACAACTAATGATTTCAAATGAGAACATATGGTTGGAACCCCTTTTAAATATATGGATCCGCACCAGATGTTGATGGACTGTGTAAAGGTAACATAATGTATTCAACACGAGGCGTTTGAACTTTGAATGAACTTGGGAACGCATGTATTGTTTAAAATACCATGATTTTATTAGATAAACTGATTAAAATTGTGAATCTACTAGGTCACAAGATGACATACCAACCTTTTATCTCTATATTATCATTTGCTATAGTTTGATAGATCTCTTCACATCCAGTAATAACCTATGTTATGATATATATGTTTGTATTGCTAAACGTCCATTGGCAAATATGTCCAGCTGTAAACGCTACAATACAGTAATCTTCTAAGTTTAACACAAAATTAGCTATTTTTAAACGAAATAACGATTCCCGTACAGTTGATTCAATGATTATTTTTACTATTCGAACTATAGGATTTTGGGTGATTAATTATTTTCGGGAGGAAATAGGGGTGGGTGTGATTCGGTGTCAGAATGATTTTGAAAATGAATAACTTGGCTTGTTAAGAACTGATAATACATAACGGTTCGCAAGACTTTATTACAACAACTATTGTGCAACACAAAAGGCAGAGAGCAAATGTACAACAGGGAAAGAGCAAATGTACAAATAATTGTCAAGCTGCAACTTGGGTGTTTGGTGAAATTTTTGTTGTCCAATCTTTAGTTTTAAATACTGTGTTATGTATACCCCTCTATATCTGTTCGTCAGTTTATTTAGATGGCATTGTCAGTTTATTTCGAAAGCATTTCAAAATTTGAATATCCCCCCATTTGGTATCTTTGCTGTAAAAATTCTAAACACTGAAAATGTAATTTACATATCGTTGTCCGAGAGGAATTTAAAAAGGAAAATCCATCAAAACTGACAGAACCAAACTCTATTATTCCATGGAACAAGTTAAGAACAATTCCATATTCCTGACTTTAGACACATGCACCTCAAAGTGACTTTGTAACGAAATCTCAAAGTAATTTGGTACAGCCATTTGTCAAGTGACTTGGTACAGACATCCTCAATAGAACCTTTTCAAGTGACTTGATACATGCATCTTCGAGTGGTTTGTTACAGACATTTCAAGCGACTTGGTAAAGACATTTTTCAAGTGACTTGATACGGACATCCTCAATTGACTTGGTACATACATTTTTCAAGAGACTTAGTACAGACATCCTCAATTGACTTGGTGCATTCATATTTAAGTGACATAAGACATAAATATTCCTGTGACTTTGTACATGTAACTCGAAGTGACATTGTACAGACATCTTGAAATGACTAGTACAGGTATCTTCAAGTGACTTGGTTTAGATATTTTAAAGTGACTTAGTACATGCATCTTCAAAAGACTTCGAAAAACATTTTCAAGTGACTTAATACGTGCATCTTCAAGTGACTTAGTACATATATTTTCAAGTGACTTGTTGCAGTCATCTTCAAGTGACTTGTTGCAGTCATCTTCAAGTGACCTCGTACAATCATTTTCAAGTGATTTGGTACATAAACCTACAAGTGCTTGATACAGGTATCTTGAAGTGACTTTATACATGCATCTTCAAATGACAAACACTTTTGATACACTTGGTACATATCTCTTTAAGTAATTAAGTTCAGATATCTTCAAGTGATCTTTTACAGACATCTTCAAGTGATCTTTTACAGACATCTTCAAGTGACTTTGAATTAAATTAATACAAGGACTAGTCAGTAGTATTTGATTATTCACTAACGATTTGAAAACAATCCCAAAATAAAACAGCTCGTTTTCTCCAGCCGACAATAGATTGACCGACAAAAAATGTAGCAGCAGGGCACTGAACACTCTAACTTCTTTTGATCATGTGAGCATTTTTCAGCAATGTGCAGTATAATTAATTCATCATATTTTATTTTTTTCAGGAAATGATTATCAACCGCTATTCTTTAAGAAAGTTCCGTTATTCGAAATTGTATGATGCAGAATATTTGTTTGCAATGTCAAGATAAAAAAAAATTAGGTACACGAAATATACATATAATTTCCTTCCAATATCTGGCAACTCACTGTTTGTTGTAAAAAGACCAAGACTATGGTTCTTAACTATCGTCATAGACAGACACAACATACAAAATGTAGCTACAAGCACACTGTTTTAGAATCAGTAAATACAATAAAGTATTAGGCAAAAAGTAGAATCACAAAAGTACTGAACTCCGAGGCAACTTGGGTGTTATGTGGAGTTTGTCGTCCAATTTTAGTGTTACATACTGTGTTATCGCTGATGAGTCTTAAGTAGACGAAACGCGCGTCTGGCGTATAAAATTATAATCCTGGTACTTTTGATAACTATTATCATGGTTATATATACTTTTCTACATCTTTTCGTCATTTTGTTTAGATGGTATTGTCAGTTTATCTAGAAAGCACATCAGACTTTGAATTTCCCCCAATTTGGTATCTACCGCCTGTCTGTTGCTGTAAATTTTCTAAACACTGAAAATGTAATTTACATATCGTTGTTCGAGAGGAATTTCAATAGGAAAATCCATAAAAACTGACAGACCAAACTCTATCATTCCATGACACAAGTTAAAACAACTGCCATATTCCTGACTTGAAACACATGCACCTCAATGTGACTTGGTAACGATATCTTAAAGTAGTTTGATAATGACATTTTTCAAGTGACTTGGTACAGATATCCTCAATTGACTTGGTAAAAACCTATTCAAGTGACTTGGTACAAGCATCTTCTACAGACATTTCAAGCGACTTAGTAAAGGCATTTTTTAAGTGACTTGATACGGACATCCTAAATTGACTTGGTACATACATTTTTTCAAAATTATTGGTACAGACATCCTCAATTGACTTGGTGCATTCCTATTTAAGTGACATAATACATGAATATTCCTGTGACTTTGAACATGTAACTCGAAGTGACTTTGTACAGACATCTTGAAGTGACTAGTACAGGTATCTTCAAGTGACTTGGTTTAGATATTTTAAAATGACTTAGTACATGCATCTTCAAAAGACTTCGAAAAACATGTTCAAGTGACTTAATACGTACATATTCAAGTGACTTAGTACATACATTTTCAAGTGCCTTGTTGCAGTCATTTTGAAGTGACCTCGTACAGTCATCTTCATGTGACTTGATACATAAACCTACAAGTGCTTGATACAGGTATCTTGAAGTGACATTATACATGCATCTTCAAATGATAAACACTTTTAATATACTTGGTACATATATCTTTTAGTAACTTTGTTCAGATATCTTCAAGTGATCTTTTACAGACATCTTCAAGTGATCTTTTACAGACATCTTCAAGTGATCTTTTACAGACATCTTCAAGTGATCTTTTACAGACATCTTCAAGTGATCTTTTACAGACATCTTCAAGTGACTTTGAATTAAATTAATACAAGGACTAGTCAGTAGTATTTGATTATTCACTAAAGATTTGAAAAAAAACCAAAATGAAACAGCTCCTTTTCTCCAGCCGACAATAGGTTGACCGACAAAAAGTGTAGCAGCAGGGCACTGAACACAATAACTTCTTTAGATCATGTGAGCATTTTTTCAGCAATGTGCAGTATAATTAATTCATCATATTTCATTTTTCTCAGGAAATAATTATCAACCGCTATTCTTTAGGAAAGTTCCGTTATTCGAAATTGTATGATGCAGAATATTAGTTTGCAATGTCAAGATAAAAAAAAATAGGTCCACGAAAGATACATATAATTTCCTTCCAATATCTGGCAACTCACTGTTTGTTGTAAAAAGACTAAGACTATGGTTCTCAACTATCGTCATAGACAGACAAAACATACAAAATTTAACTACAAACACACTGTTTTAGAATCAGTAAATGAAATAAAGCATTAGGCGAAAAATGTAGAATCACAAAAGTACTGAACTCCGAGGCAACTTGGGTGTTATGTGGAGTTTGTCGTCCAATTTAAGTGTTACATACTGTGTTATCATGGTTATATATACTTTTCTACATCTTTTCGTCATTTTGTTTAGATGGTATTGTCAGTTTATCTAGAAAGCACATCAGACTTTGAATTTCCCCCAATTTGGTATCTACCGCCTGTCTGTTGCTGTAAATTTTCTAAACAATGAAAATGTAATTTACATATCGTTGTCCGAGAGGAATTTCAATAGGAAAATCCATAAAAACTGACAGAACCAAACTCTATCATTCCATGAAACAAGTTAAAACAACTGCCATATTCCTGACTTGAAACACATGCACCTCAATTTGACTTGGTAACGATATCTTAAAGTAGTTTGATAAAGACATTTTTCAAGTGACTTGGTACAGATATCCTCAATTGACTTGGTAAAAACCTCTTCAAGTGACTTGGTACAAGCATCTTCGAGTGGTTTGTTACAGACATTTCAAGCGACTTAGTAAAGACATTTTTTAAGTGACTTGATACGGACATCCTAAATTGACTTGGTACATACATTTTTCAAGAGACTTGGTACAGACATCCTCAATTGACTTGGTGCATTCATATTTAAGTGACATAATACATGAATATTCCTGTGACTTTGAACATGTTACTCGAAGTGAATTTGTACAGACATCTTGAAGTGACTAGTACAGGTATCTTCAAGTGACTTGGTTTAGATATTTCAAAATGACTTAGTACATGCATCTTCAAAAGACTTCGAAAAACATGTTCAAGTGACTTAATACGTACATATTCAAGTGACTTAGTACATACATTTTCAAGTGCCTTGTTGCAGTCATCTTGAAGTGACCTCGTACAGTCATCTTCATGTGACTTGATACATAAACCTACAAGTGCTTGATACAGGTATCTTGAAGTGACATTATACATGCATCTTCAAATGATAAACACTTTTAATATACTTGGTACATATATCTTTTAGTAACTTTGTTCAGATATCTTCAAGTGATCTTTTACAGACATCTTCAAGTGATCTTTTACAGACATCTTCAAGTGATCTTTTACAGACATCTTCAAGTGATCTTTTACAGACATCTTCAAGTGATCTTTTACAGACATCTTCAAGTGATCTTTTACAGACATCTTCAAGTGATCTTTTACAGACATCTTCAAGTGATCTTTTACAGACATCTTCAAGTGATCTTTTACAGACATCTTCAAGTGATCTTTTACAGACATCTTCAAGTGATCTTTTACAGACATCTTCAAGTGACTTTGAATTAAATTAATACAAGGACTAGTCAGTAGTATTTGATTATTCACTAAAGATTTGAAAAAAAACAAAATAAAACAGCTCCTTTTCTCCAGCCGACAATAGGTTGACCGACAAAAAGTGTAGCAGCAGGGCACTGAACACAATAACTTCTTTAGATCATGTGAGCATTTTTTCAGCAATGTGCAGTATAATTAATTCATCATATTTCATTTTTCTCAGGAAATAATTATCAACCGCTATTCTGTAGGAAAGTTCCGTTATTCGAAATTGTATGATGCAGAATATTAGTTTGCAATGTCAAGATAAAAAAAAATAGGTACACAAAAGATACATATAATTTCCTTCCAATATCTGGCAACTCACTGTTTGTTGTAAAAAGACTAAGACTATGGTTCTCAACTATCGTCATAGACAGACACAACATACAAAATTTTACTACAAGCACACTGTTTTAGAATCAGTAAATGAAATAAAGTATTAGGCGAAAAATGTAGAATCACAAAAGTACTGAACTCCGAGGCAACTTGGGTCTTATGTGGAGTTTGTCGTCCAATTTAAGTGTTACATACTGTGTTATCATGGTTATATATACTTTTCTACATCTTTTCGTCATTTTGTTTAGATGGTATTGTCAGTTTATCTAGAAAGCACATCAGACTTTGAATTTCCCCCAATTTGGTATCTGCCGCCTGTCTGTTGCTGTAAATTTTCTAAACAATGAAAATGTAATTTACATATCGTTGTCCGAGAGGAATTTCAATAGGAAAATCCATAAAAACTGACAGAACCAAACTCTATCATTCCATGAAACAAGTTAAAACAACTGCCATATTCCTGACTTGAAACACATGCACCTCAATGTGACTTGGTAACGATATCTTAAAGTAGTTTGATAAAGACATTTTTCAAGTGACTTGGTACAGATATCCTCAATTGACTTGGTAAAAACCTCTTCAAGTGACTTGGTACAAGCATCTTCGAGTGGTTTGTTACAGACATTTCAAGCGATTTAGTAAAGACATTTTTTAAGTGACTTGATACGGACATCCTAAATTGACTTGGTACATACATTTTTCAAGAGACTTGGTACATACATCCTCAATTGACTTGGTGCATTCATATTTTAGTGACATAAGACATAAATATTCCTGTGACTTTGTACATGTAACTCGAAGTGACATTGTACAGACATCTTGAAGTGACTAGTACAGGTATCTTCAAGTGACTTGGTTTAGATATTTTAAAGTGACTTAGTACATGCATCTTCAAAAGACGTCGAAAAACATTTTCAAGTGACTTAATACGTGCATCTTCAAGTGACTTAGTACATACATTTTCAAGTGACTTGTTGCAGTCATCTTCAAAAGACTTGTTGCAGTCATCTTCAAGTGACTTGTTGCAGTCATCTGCAAGTGACTTGTTGCAGTCATCTTCAAGTGACTTGTTGCAGTCATCTTCAAGTGACCTCGTACAGTCATTTTGAAGTGGCTTGTTTCATAAACCTACAAGTGCTTGATACAGGTATCTTTAAGTGACTTTATACATGCATCTTCAAATGACAAACACTTTTGATATACTTGGTACATATATCTTTAAGTAATTAAGTTCAGCTGTCTTCAAGTGATCTTTTACAGACATCTTCAAGTGATCTTTTACAGACATCTTCAAGTGACTTCGAATTAAATTAATACAAGGACTAGTCAGTAGTATTTGATTATTCACTAAAGATTTGAAAACAATCCCAAAATAAAACAGCTCGTTTTCTCCAGCCGACAATAGGTTGACCGACAAAAAATGTAGCAGCAGGGCACTGAACACAATAACTTCTTTAGATCATGTGAGCATTTTTTCAGCAATGTGCAGTATAATTAATTCATCATATTTCATTTTTCTCAGGAAATAATTATCAACCGCTATTCTGTAGGAAAGTTCCGTTATTCGAAATTGTATGATGCAGAATATTAGTTTGCAATGTCAAGATAAAAAAAAATAGGTACACGCGAAAGATACATATAATTTCCTTCCAATATCTGGCAACTCACTGTTTGTTGTAAAAAGACTAAGACTATGGTTCTCAACTATCGTCATAGACAGACACAACATACAAAATTTTACTACAAGCACACTGTTTTAGAATCAGTAAATAAAATAAAGTATTAGGCGAAAAATGTAGAATCACAAAAGTACTGAACTCCGAGGCAACTTGGGTGTTATGTGGAGTTTGTCGTCCAATTTAAGTGTTACATACTGTGTTATCATGGTTATATATACTTTTCTACATCTTTTCGTCATTTTGTTTAGATGGTATTGTCAGTTTATCTAGAAAGCACATCAGACTTTGAATTTCCCCCAATTTGGTATCTACCGCCTGTCTGTTGCTGTAAATTTTCTAAACAATGAAAATGTAATTTACATATCGTTGTCCGAGAGGAATTTCAATAGGAAAATCCATAAAAACTGACAGAACCAAACTCTATCATTCCATGAAACAAGTTAAAACAACTGCCATATTCCTGACTTGAAACACATGCACCTCAATGTGACTTGGTAACGATATCTTAAAGTAGTTTGATAAAGACATTTTTCAAGTGACTTGGTACAGATATCCTCAATTGACTTGGTAAAAACCTCTTCAAGTGACTTGGTACAAGCATCTTCGAGTGGTTTGTTACAGACATTTCAAGCGATTTAGTAAAGACATTTTTTAAGTGACTTGATACGGACATCCTAAATTGACTTGGTACATACATTTTTCAAGAGACTTGGTACAGACATCCTTAATTGACTTGGTGCATTCATATTTTAGTGACATAAGACATAAATATTCCTGTGACTTTGTACATGTAACTCGAAGTGACATTGTACAGACATCTTGAAGTGACTAGTACAGGTATCTTCAAGTGACTTGGTTTAGATATTTTAAAGTGACTTAGTACATGCATCTTCAAAAGACGTCGAAAAACATGTTCAAGTGACTTAATACGTGCATCTTCAAGTGACTTAGTACATACATTTTCAAGTGACTTGTTGCAGTCATCTTCAAAAGACTTGTTGCAGTCATCTTCAAGTGACGTGTTGCAGTCATCTTCAAGTGACTTGTTGCAGTCATCTTCAAGTGACCTCGTACAGTCATTTTCAAGTGGCTTGGTACATAAACCTACAAGTGCTTGATACAGGTATCTTGAAGTGACTTTATACATGCATCTTCAAATGACAAACACTTTTGATATACTTGGTACATATATCTTTAAGTAATTAAGTTCAGCTGTCTTCAAGTGATCTTTTACAGACATCTTCAAGTGATCTTTTACAGACATCTTCAAGTGACTTTGAATTAAATTAATACAATGACTAGTCAGTAGTATTTGATTATTCACTAAAGATTTGAAAACAATCCCAAAATAAAACAGCTCGTTTTCTCCAGCCGACAATAGGTTGACCGACAAAAAATGTAGCAGCAGGGCACTGAACACTCTAACTTCTTTTGATCATGTGAGCATTTTTCAGCAATGTGCAGTATAATTAATTCATCATATTTTATTTTTTTCAGGAAATAATTATCAACCGCTATTCTTTAGGAAAGTTCCGTTATTCGAAATTGTATGATGCAGAATATTTGTTTGCAATGTCAAGATAAAAAAAAATAGGTACACGAAAGATACATATAATTTCCTTCCAATATCTGGCAACTCACTGTTTGTTGTACAAATACTAAGACTATGGTTCTTAACTATCGTCATAGACAGACACAAAATACAAAATTTAGCTACAAGCACACTGTTAAAGAATCAGTAAATAAAATAAAGTATTAGGCGAAAAATGTAGAATCACAAAAGTACTGAACTCCGAGGCAACTTGGGTGTTATGTGGAGTTTGTCGTCCAATTTAAGTGTTACATACTATGTTATCATGGTTATATATACTTTTCTACATCTTTTCGTCATTTTGTTTAGATGGTATTGTCAGTTTATCTAGAAAGCACATCAGACTTTGAATTTCCCCCAATTTGGTATCTACCGCCTGTCTGTTGCTGTAAATTTTCAAAACAATGAAAATGTAATTTACATATCGTTGTCCGAGAGGAATTTCAATAGGAAAATCCATAAATAACTGACAGAACAAAACTCTATCATTCCATGACACAAGTTAAAACAACTGCCATATTCCTGACTTGAAACACATGCACCTCAATGTGACTTGGTAACGATATCTTAAAGTAGTTTGATAAAGACATTTTTCAAGTGACTTGGTACAGATATCCTCAATTGACTTGGTAAAAACCTCTTCAAGTGACTTGGTACAAGCATCTTCGAGTGGTTTGTTACAGACATTTCAAGCGACTTAGTAAAGACATTTTTAAGTGACTTGATACGGACATCCTAAATTGACTTGGTACATACATTTTTCAAGAGACTTGGTACAGACATCCTCAATTGACTTGGTGCATTCATACTTAAGTGACATAATACATGAATATTCCTGCGACTTTGAACATGTAACTCGAAGTGAATTTGTACAGACATCTTGAAGTGACTAGTACAGGTATCTTCAAGTGACTTGGTTTAGATATTTCAAAATGACTTAGTACATGCATCTTCAAAAGACTTTGAAAAACATTTTCAAGTGACTTAATACGTACATATTCAAGTGACTTAGTACATACATTTTCAAGTGCCTTGTTGCAGTCATCTTGAAGTGACCTCGTACAGTCATCTTCATGTGACTTGATACATAAACCTACAAGTGCTTGATACAGGTATCTTGAAGTGACATTATACATGCATCTTCAAATGACAAACACTTTTAATATACTTGGTACATGTATCTTTTAGTAACTTTGTTCAATTATCTTCAAGTGATCTTTTACAGACATCTTCAAGTGATCTTTTACAGACATTTTCAAGTGACTTTGAATTAAATTAATACAAGGACTAGTCAGTAGTATTTGATTATTCACTAAAGATTTAAAAAAAAAAACAAAATAAAACAGCTCCTTTTCTCCAGCCGACAATAGGTTGACCGACAAAAAGTGTAGCAGCAGGGCACTGAACACACTAACTTCTTTAGATCATGTGAGCATTTTTTCAGCAATAAGCAGTATAATTAATTCATCATATTTCATTTTTTTCAGGAAATAATTATCAACCGCTATTCTTTAGGAAAGTTCCGTTATTCGAAATTGTATGATGCAGAATATTAGTTTGCAATGTCAAGATAAAAAAAAAATAGGTACACGAAAGATACATATAATTTCCTTCCAATATCTGGCAACTCACTGTTTGTTGTAAAAAGACTAAGACTATGGTTCTCAACTATCGTCATAGACAGACACAACATACAAAATTTAACTACAAGCACACTGTTTTAGAATCAGTAAATGAAATAAAGTATTAGGCGAAAAGTAGAATCACAAAAATACTGAACTCCGAGGAAAATTCAATCGGAAATCAAATGACAAAACACATGAAAAATGAATGGACAAGAACCGTCATATTCCTGACGACTTGGTACAAGCATTTTTAAATGTAGAAAATGGTGGATTGAAACTGGTTTTACAGCGCTTAACCTCTCACACGACAATTGCATCAAATTTTGTAATATTGGTAAAGATGCGTGAACAAAACAAACAAACATTAAGGTAGAAAAGCACATAAACATGAAACCATCTGAAATGGTCCATTTAACAAACAAATAAATCAATCAAAAATGACCCCATCTGAAATGGTCATTTTCACAAACCATTTAATAAACAAACATGGCCCCATCTGAAATACTCTTTTTTGATAATACAGTTAATCACCCAAACATGACACCGTCTGAAATGGTCCTTTTAACAAACAGCCAAATCAACCAAACATGACACCATTTGAAATGGTCATATTAACAAACCATTTATTTAAGCAAACATGACACAATCTGAAATGATCCATCTAAAAATCTATGAAATAAACTAAACATAACACCATTGGAATTGGTCTTTCTATAAAAAAAAACAATAATAAAAAAAAACATGACACCATCTGAAATGGTTCTTTTAACTAACCATTTAATAAACAATCATTAGGCCAATTAAAATTAATTGATAGATTTTCATCCAAGCCCACCCCTCTGAAAATCGTCCTGCCCCATTTTTTCTTAATTTAAATTAAATAACGATTTCCGGATTTTGTTCATGTCCGTTACCGGAAACCATCGATTATTTCGTTTCATTTAAAAAATCCTTTTACAAATTTCGGTTTTGTATTACTTCAAGTAATCTTTAGAGAACGAATATGATTAAGTCGACATATTGTGCTGCTCTATGATGACAACATCATCTTTCGAGAATAGAGATGGATAACGAGAAGGGCATGACATATTTGAGTTAGGAGCAAAACGCTGTGTCCAAAAACGCAAATTGCGGTGTGTAACAAATGATTCAATAGAAAAACATGTTTTTTTTATTTATATGAAATTCAATGACTTTGTGTCAGAAAATTTGGACTGTGAATGATATCCAAAGCGCTAGAATCGTAGAAAAAAATGTAAAAAAAACCATGACGAGATTAAAGAAATTGACACAAACACAAACTTGTAAGATTTATGACCGTAAATTGAGCAAAAAAAAGTCAACAAACATACGCATCTCATTATAACAAGCCCGTAGATTTACCCATGGCTGTCGTTTTTTGTTCACAAACAGCAACACCCTCTGTCCCAATACCCTGAATGTAGTCATTAGACAACACCTTCTTTTTGGTGAAGTTCATATTTTACATCATAATTACTTTCAACACCTACAAAATGTAGTATTCATTTTATTATGTACTCATAATACTTTTGTCGCATAAAATTGTACCACTACATTTTCTTATGTTTATGGTTTATGGAGACTACAAACCATTGCTTAGAAAGCAAAAAAAAAAAAAAAATTGGTGTTGGTATAGTCGAACTGAAGAGAGCATTTCTCTTTTTTTTTAATGTTTACTATAAATAGATATTGAAAGCATCATTTACATGTACATGTATGACAGTGGTTGTCGATAAGAGATATTTATTTCAGAGTTTAAAAATTTGGTATGATTCCTTTAACAGCATGTATATACATGATATAAGCTTATTCTAACTTGCGTATACCCCAGCGGTATGAAGACGAGGGTTTCATATTAATAAAATTTAAAAAAAAATAAAAAAATCCTACCCGCCCTATTTTTTTGAAAAATTTGGATGAAAATCTACTAATTAATGTTAGTTACATCATCTAAAATGGTCCTTATTTACAAACCATTAAATCACCTTAACATGGCACCATCTAAAATGGTCCTTATTTACAAACCATTAAATCACCTTAACATGGCACCATCTAAAATGGTCCTTTTAACAAACAACTAAATCAACCAAAAACAAATATATCAATCAAACATGACACCATCTTGAATGGTACTTTTAACTAACCATTAAATCAACCAAACATGACACGGTCTAAATTGACACTTTTAACAAACAACCAATTCAACCAAACACAAGTGACAACATTTGTATTGAATCACTGTATTGGATACATAAACTACATAAGCGTCCTTACAAAACAACGGTATATTACTGGGTCTTCCAAGTACTCCACGTAACCTCTTTCTAATTTATTATCATCAATTTTATCAGCAATCAAAGACGGGCGTCGAAGTTATTGTGAAACTGCCTATTCTAGAGGTGGCGCGAATCAGATGTGGATACTTAAAAATTAAAAAAGATCTTCAAGAGTACATACAATCTAACTCTTTTTCATCTTGTAACAGTATTAAAACATTTGACTCTTTACACAAGTATTCCACATTCTAAACTAAAAGACAAATTGAAAGAATTGGTATTGCTTTGCTTCATAAAAAAAGAACAATGTAGATACAAGTATCTTGTCTTAGGGAGGGATAAATCCTACTTTGTAAAAGATCACTATGATTCAAACAAAAAATTCTCTGAAACTGATATTATCAAGATGCTTCATTTTTTTATTGACAAAATATTTGTTACGTTCGGAGGAAGTGTTTTTCAACAGACTGACGGCATTCCAATGAGAACAAACTGTGCCCCTCTACTTGCCGACTTCTTTGTAATCATGAGGCTGACTTCATGTAGGAACTTCTTAGGAAGAAAGATAAGAAGTTAGCAATATCCTTTAACTCTACTTTCCGCTATATAGATGATGTTCTTTCACTAAATAATTCAAAATTTGGTGACTATGTGGAACGCATCTATCCCATCGAACTAGAGATAAAGGATACAACAGATACAGTTAAGTCGGCCTCATATCTTGACTTACATCTAGAAATTGACAATGAGGGTCGGTTGAAAACAAAACTTTACGACAAAAGAGAGGATTTCAGCTGTCCAATTGTGAACTTTCCATTTCTAAGTAGCAACATTTCAGCAGCACCTGCACACATGATATATATTTCCCAATAGATACGATATTCCCGTGCTTGCATTTTTATCATGATTTTCTTGATAGAGGGTTGCTTACAAGGAAGCTATGAAACCAAGAGTTCCAAATAGTGAAGTTGGAATCATCCCTTCGTAAATTTTACGGACGCCACCACCAGTTGGTTGACTGTTATGGAATAACCGTTTCACAAATGATATCGAATATATTCATTACGTTGTAACTACAACCCCCTTCCCTTTCATGAATGTGACCTACCGAATTAGAATATTTACCGGATTTGTTATCACATAGGCAACACAACGGGTGCCACATGTCGAGCATGATTTGCTTATCCTTCCGGAGCACCTGAGATCACCCCTAGTTTTTGGTGGGGTTCGTGTTGTTTTTTCTTCAGTTTTTTATGTTTTGTCATGTGTACTTTTGTTTGTCTAGTTGTGTTTTTTCATTTTTAGCCATGGCGCTGTCAGTTTATTTTAGATTTATAAGTTTGACTGTCGCTTTGGTATCTTTCGTCCCTCTTTTGTAAACGTCCTTTTTATAAACTGTTAATTCAACTAACCTTGACACCATCTGTAATGGTCGCTTTCAGAAAACATTTAATCTATCAAACATGACACCATTTAACATGGTCCTTTTTAACAAATCATTAAATCACCAAAATATGACACCATCAGAAATTGCCCTTCTACCAAAATTATAAATCAACCAAACATGATACCATCTGACATAATCCTTTTTAACAAACAATTAAATCCGACAAATATTACACAATCAGAAATAGCCCTTTTAACAAAATTATAAATCAACTAAACATAAAACCATACAAAATGGTCATTATAACAAACTAATAAACCACCCAACCACGTAACCATCTGCAATGGCCCATTTAACAAACTAATAAACAACCTAAATATGACACCATCTGTAATGGTCAATTTAACAAACTGATTAATCATCCAAACATGACACCATATCCAATGGTCCTTTTAACAAACAAATAAATCAATCAAACATGACACCATCTGGAATGGTCCATATAACTAACCAATAAAATCAACCAATCATGACACCATCTGAAATGGCCCTTTAAACAAAACAATTTAATAAAACAAACCGAACACCATCTGAAATGATCCTTTATAACAAACCATTAAATCAACACTGACAAATAAGCAAAAAAAGACACCTTCTGAAATGGTTATTTTAACATACAGCTGACTCAACGAAATATGCCACCAACTTGAATGGTCCTTTAAAAAAAAATCAACCTAACATCTGAAATAGCCTTTAAACTAATTATAAATGATGAATCAACTAAAGCTGAAACTATTTGAAATGATTATATATCAACCAAATGTGACAGTATCTGATATGTTTTCCTACTTTATGTCGATTGGTTATCCTGAAACATTTTAGACTACTGATAGACGGTTTGGAATTTGCTCATTGCTGAAGGCCTCATATGCGTCATGGTGAGTGAATCTAAACATATTACAGATGCAGACCTAGGATACGTGGGAAGGCATGCAGAACGTAATCGCACAGACTTGTACAAATAGGAAAGTAACATTTGTTTTGATCTTTTTTATTGCCGCTAAAAATTATGTGTTATGGCAAAAATCTGTCACTGCATTTAATTAGAAAATAACAGAAATTTGATTGACAGCAGATTCTCCTTTCTAACTGGCTACAGCAGTGAACCTCTTTGTCATTTGGTATCTGTTGGTTAATTGTCTACTCATTTATTAACCTTTTTTTTCTAACATCTCCTTTGGATAGTTGACTCATTGGCAATCCTACCACATTTTCTGACTTTCCTTATCTATATTTACAAATATCGATGTCATTGGTATCTGGTTGTTAATTGTCTACTCAAATATTGACCTTTATTTGCGAACATCTCTATTGGAGAGTTGTCTCATTGGCAATATAACCCCATCTTCTTACTGTCTATATCTACATTGGCAAACATCTGTATCATTTGGTATCTGGTGGTGAATTGTCTATTAAACAATCATAAAACATTATTTGACAAGGGTAAGGAGTACATTGGTATGCACTTTCGCTCTCATTACGCGATCACTGTGGGGTTGACTAGCTGACACATGGTAGAATTGGTTGGCCCCTGGAAGATGGGTCAAGTTTGGGCATCGCATTGGTTGTTTTCATTCAGTTTATCACAACAAAAACATGTTTCATTTTTAATGTTAATTATTTCAAAATCTAAATATATACATTTGTTCAATCAATGAATACAATAGTTGTTATTTACAATATAACCATGTTGTTAGTTTGTAATTCCTAGACCAATATCTTAATAATCATCATAATAATGTTCCGTTTAGCATGGTAACATTTTCATACAACTTCTTTTCATGACATAGATAACTGCTTAATCAAAGTTAATCCTTATATTCACAACATAAACTATGTGTGTACCAAACATTAATTCGAACAATTAAATGCTGATTTGACTTATCTTTCAATAAATTTCAAAATGATTTGACCTAAACTTAAACGACTACAATCAGAAATCAAGGTACAATTAATCTCAGAAATTGAACAACAATTTGATTTTGAATGTTTGCAAAGAAAAGTAAAAACTGTCACAAGAATTTTAGCAAATTATAAAAAATTACACTGCAATATAAATAATAAAAATAATTTAAATATTATTGTTCACATACAAATAAATATGAATGCATCCAAGGCAGATAACTCTCATAACCGACATTGCCAGTAAAAATTACCCGTAAGTCATTTTTCACTGGTGATATTAATATTGATTATAAATATACAGAAAAAAGTAAATAAAAAAAAAATACATATAACACTGATAAACAATCTTCTTCTGATACAAATTTAGCAAACACAATAGTTTTGTATTGCAATATAAACAATATATAATTCCTAACAATACATACAAGTAAAACGTTACCAATCATTACATATATATTTTCACTGAAAATTGTAATTTATATATATCTTAGTTACATAAAACTTTCAGTCTCAGAATCCATTTCCCACAATATTAGTTAATTGATTGTTCGAGAGCTGTTGGTGTGTATTGGAGATCAGTTAATATCTTTATTCTTAATATTATTTACTGTTTGCTATATTTTTTCTTATATCTGTTGCCAATTATTCTCTATTCTTAATGTTTTAATAAACACCCAAATATTTTTCATTCTTTATTTTCTTGTTTATTTTTCTGTTTCTTATTTTTGGTATTTTTTTTGCTATTTATTATGCACTTTCAGTTCATTATCCCCTTTTCTGTAAAACGCATCGTTATCTTAATAACTGTATAAAGAATTCAGTTATCAGTTCCAGAGTATGGATAACTCGCATGATAACTCTTTAATGTTTTTATTTAAATGCTATTACCCTATTGTGTTATCCGAATGCAGCGGAAAGTTAATCAATGAAATTCCATTCATTCAAATGGTGCACATATGTAGCAAGTAGGATCTTATTAATAAATTTGGGGTAAAATTTTATAATACGCAGTAAGGTCCTGAAATAAAAATAAAACCTGTCACGTTAATTAGTAATATATCTATTTGTATGTTTAAGGTACGTTATTTATAGACTATCAATTTATAACTTTTTTTTAAATGTTTGCTTTTTTTAACAAAGGAGCAAATACCCTTAATACATTGACAATATTTTGATATATACAAATCATACAGTGTAATTAAAATTGAGAATGGAAATGGGGAATGTGCCAAAGAGACAACAACCCGACCATAGAAAAAAACAACAGCAGAAGGTCACCAACAGGTCTTCAATGTAGCGAGAAATTCCCGCATCCGGAGGCGTCCTTCAGCTGGCCCCTAAACAAATGTATACTAGTTCAGTGATAATGACCGCCATACTAATTTCCAAATTGAACACAAGAAACTAAAATTAAAATAATACTGACTTGGGACAGGCGCAAAAATGCGGCGGGGTTAAACATGTTTGTGAGATCTCAACCCTCCCCCTACACCTCTAGCCAATGTAGAAAAGTAAACGCATAACAATGAGCAAACGCAAATATATACAAATAACATAAGTAATGTAGAACGCTTTACATATCAGTATAATTAGTTCCACCAATTCTTAAATCCAAAATCTAAGACATATGTCATATACTACTTAATTTATCGAATTATAAGTTTTAATAATAGAACCAGTACTATCTTTATGACAACATAATCTGTAAACTGACAGTAAAACAAGTAATGATAGTAAAAATACAATATGAAAAAGTACTACAACACGCTACATGTAGTTAATATTGCAACCCAAGTAATGATTGCAAAAATTGTTAACTCAATTAAAATTATTGTCGTGTACAAAAATTGAAGAAAAGGAAAAAACGTAAGAGGCAAACAAAAAAAAAAAAGAAAAAAAAGAGAAAAATGAAGTCATCGTTATTATGATAATATGATAAATGAAAATAATCAAACTCCATACACATTGCTTAACAATTAGAAAAGGAAGCAGTTGTGAAGTTTAATAACGTCTAAATACAATCAGTAAAATAAGAAAAGTGTATTAAGTAATATAAGATATAGAAGTGTAAATAACAGACAAAAAAGATGCCAAAGAATTATTCAAACTCGTAAATTCACAATTAACTCTCAACGCCATGTCAACAAACGGAAAACGACAAAAAGACTACCAAAAGTACACAAAATATACATAGATAGATAACAACAAGAACCAACAAATTAATCATACCTAGACTGATTCAGTATAAATAAATATGTGACACTAGTCAACCATGAAATATAAAAAACAACTGAATAATAATAAAATTAGATGTTTACTGAGTGCGGTACAGTGACATTAATTTGTTTCACCACTATTGTTTTCTGCAAATCAAATTATTTTGACATAGATCAATGTTAGGATTCCTCTCTAACAACAACTTTACTATATCAGTATGTCCTTCCTGACTTGCAATGTACAGAGGACTCCAGCCATCTTTGTCACATAGATCAATGTTAGGATTTCTCTCTAACAACAACTTTACTATATCAATATGTCCTTCCTGACTTGCCATGTACAGAGGACTACAACCATCAATACGACATAGATCAATGTTAGGATTCCTCTCTAACAACAACTTTACTACATCAGTATTTCCGTTTTGACTTGCAATGGAGAGAGGACTACAACCATCCTTTTGACATAGATCAATGTTAGGATTCTTCTCTAACAACAACCTTACTATATCTGCATTTCCGTTTTGACTTGCAATGTACAGAGGACTACAACCATCCTTTTGACATAGATCAATGTTAGGATTCTTCTCTAACAACAACTGTACTACATCAGTATTTCCGTTTTGACTTGCAATGTATAGAGGACTACATCCATTATTTTGACATAGATCAACGTTAGGATTCTTCTCTAACAACAACTTTACTATATCAGTACTTCCGTTATAACTTGCAATGTATAGAGGACTATATCCATTAATTTGACATAGATCAACGTTAGGATTCTTCTCTAACAACAACGTTACTACATCAGTATTTCCGTTTTTACATGCAATGTACAGAGGACTACATCCATTAGTTTTACATAGATCAATGTTAGCATTCTTCTCTAACAACAACTTTACTATTTCAGTATTTCCGTTCCGACTTGCAATGTACAGAGGACTACATCCATTACGTTGACATAGATCAATGTTAGGATTCTTCTCTAACAACAACTTTACTACATCAGTTGTTTGTTCATGATGATACAGTCAGGATATATTGATTTAAAGTAAAGTTATGATGCATGTGTCTTGTGACCATGGTAACATAATATATAAATATAATCGGATGCAAAACAAAATATATCAAACAGAGACCAACGTTAAGAGATGAAAAGCAGAAAATACCAAAATAAAGACAGAAGTAATGTGATGGATAGCATTAGATACCAAAGAGATGTTGATCTCACACAGAGACAGACATAATGAGATGAAATGATATCAAACAGCAACAGAAGTAATGTGATGGATAGCATTAGATATCAAACAGATGTTGATCTCACACAGAAACAGACATAATGAGATGAAATGATATCAAACAGAGACAGAAGTAATGTGATGGATAGCATTAGATACCGAACAGATATTGATATCACACAGAGACAGACATACTGAGATGAAATGATATCAAACAGAGACAGAAGTAATGTGATGGATAGCATTAGATACCGAACAGATATTGATATCACACAGAGACAGACATACTGAGATGAAATGATATCAAACAGAGACAGAAGTAATGTGATGGATAGCATTAGATACCGAACAGATATTGATATCACACAGAGACAGACATACTGAGATGAAATGATATCAAACAGAGACAGAAGTAATGTGATGGATAGCATTAGATGCCGAACAGATATTGATATCACACAGAGACAGACATACTGAGATGAAATGATATCAAACAGAGACAGAAGTAATGTGATGGATAGCATTAGATACCGAACAGATATTGATATCACACAGAGACAGACATACTGAGATGAAATGATATCAAACAGAGACAGAAGTAATGTGATGGATAGCATTAGATACCGAACAGATATTGATATCACACAGAGACAGACATACTGAGATGAAATGATATCAAACAGCGACAGAAGTAATGTGATGGGTAGCAGTTTAAATGAACAAGAGACAGAAGTAATAAGATAAAGCTCAGCATGTATCAAATTGAGACATACAATTTGGAAGAATAGCAGTATACAAACTCCAAAATAAGACCATAATCACAAAGATCAACATTTGAAATTCATCTCTGACAGTAACCGTATAATATCAGTATGTCCGTTCTGACTTGCTTTGTCCATTGGACTACAGCCATTGTAATCACATAGCTCAATGTTAGGATTTCTATCTAACAACAACTTTACTATATCAGTATGTCCTTCCTGACTTGCAATGTACAGAGGACTCCAGCCATCTTTGTCACGTAGATCAATGTGAGGATTTCTCTCTAACAACAACTTTACTATATCAATATGTCCTTCCTGACTTGCCATGTACAGAGGACTACAACCATCAATACGACATTATAAGTTACATAGTGTGTTAGTGACCTAATATGATATATACAGGGTCAGTAAATTCCATATGGGGTGAGAGCGAAGCTCGAACCCCATATGGAATTTACTTACCCTGTATATATCATATTAGGTCACTAGCACACTATGTAACGAATTTATCTTACCGACTATCTTTATGTGTTGAATTTAGACTAAAGTTGTCTTATTTGCTTTCATAACACATCTCCTTATTTCTGTAATAAAGTGTTCAGGTGTTCAATTTTAAGAACCTACTTCAATTGATATGCACTAAAAAAACTAATGTAAACGATAGATATTTATAATAAACAACCTTGATATAACAATATTAAAAAGAACTTTCAATATTTGAAATAATCAAACAGTGCCTAAGTCGCAAATTCACTACTAACCTAATACTGAAATAAGCCCCGCCTCCCTACTAACCTAATATTGAATATACACGGTCTCCACGAGGTCGCTTTTAACCAATCATATTCCTAGAAATGTATAGGAGGTAAGATAAAGATCAATGTTAGGATTCCTCTCTAACAACAACTTTACTACATCAGTATTTCCGTTTTGACTTGCAATGTAGAGAGGACTACAACCATCCTTTTGACATAGATCAATGTTAGGATTCTTCTCTAACAACAACCTTACTATATCTGCATTTCCGTTTTGACTTGCAATGTACAGAGGACTACAACCATCCTTTTGACATAGATCAATGTTAGGATTCTTCTCTAACAACAACTTTACTACATCAGTATTTCCGTTTTGACTTGCAATGTATAGAGGACTACATCCATTATTTTGACATAGATCAACGTTAGGATTCTTCTCTAACAACAACTTTACTATATCAGTACTTCCGTTAAAACTTGCAATGTATAGAGGACTATATCCATTAATTTGACATAGATCAACGTTAGGATTCTTCTCTAACAACAACGTTACTACATCAGTATTTCCGTTTTTACATGCAATGTACAGAGGACTACATCCATTAGTTTTACATAGATCAATGTTAGCATTCTTCTCTAACAACAACTTTACTATTTCAGTATTTCCGTTCTGACTTGCAATGTACAGAGGACTACATCCATTACGTTGACATAGATCAATGTTAGGATTCTTCTCTAACAACAACTTTACTACATCAGTTGTTTGTTCATGGTGATACAGTCAGGATATATTGATTTAAAGTAAAGTTATGATGCATGTGTCTTGTGACCATGGTAACATAATATATAAATATAATCGGATGCAAAACAAAATATATCAAACAGAGACCAACGTTAAGAGATGAAAAGCAGAAAATACCAAAATAAAGACAGAAGTAATGTGATGGATAGCATTAGATACCAAAGAGATGTTGATCTCACACAGAGACAGACATAATGAGATGAAATGATATCAAACAGCAACAGAAGTAATGTGATGGATAGCATTAGATATCAAACAGATGTTGATCTCACACAGAAACAGACATAATGAGATGAAATGATATCAAACAGAGACAGAAGTAATGTGATGGATAGCATTAGATACCGAACAGATATTGATATCACACAGAGACAGACATACTGAGATGAAATGATATCAAACAGAGACAGAAGTAATGTGATGGATAGCATTAGATACCGAACAGATATTGATATCACACAGAGACAGACATACTGAGATGAAATGATATCAAACAGAGACAGAAGTAATGTGATGGATAGCATTAGATACCGAACAGATATTGATATCACACAGAGACAGACATACTGAGATGAAATGATATCAAACAGAGACAGAAGTAATGTGATGGATAGCATTAGATGCCGAACAGATATTGATATCACACAGAGACAGACATACTGAGATGAAATGATATCAAACAGAGACAGAAGTAATGTGATGGATAGCATTAGATACCGAACAGATATTGATATCACACAGAGACAGACATACTGAGATGAAATGATATCAAACAGAGACAGAAGTAATGTGATGGATAGCATTAGATACCGAACAGATATTGATATCACACAGAGACAGACATACTGAGATGAAATGATATCAAACAGCGACAGAAGTAATGTGATGGGTAGCAGTTTAAATGAACAAGAGACAGAAGTAATAAGATAAAGCTCAGCATGTATCAAATTGAGACATACAATTTGGAAGAATAGCAGTATACAAACTCCAAAATAAGACCATAATCACAAAGATCAACATTTGAAATTCATCTCTGACAGTAACCGTATAATATCAGTATGTCCGTTCTGACTTGCTTTGTCCATTGGACTACAGCCATTGTAATCACATAGCTCAATGTTAGGATTTCTATCTAACAACAACTTTACTATATCAGTATGTCCTTCCTGACTTGCAATGTACAGAGGACTCCAGCCATCTTTGTCACGTAGATCAATGTGAGGATTTCTCTCTAACAACAACTTTACTATATCAATATGTCCTTCCTGACTTGCCATGTACAGAGGACTACAACCATCAATACGACATTATAAGTTACATAGTGTGTTAGTGACCTAATATGATATATACAGGGTCAGTAAATTCCATATGGGGTGAGAGCGAAGCTCGAACCCCATATGGAATTTACTTACCCTGTATATATCATATTAGGTCACTAGCACACTATGTAACGAATTTATCTTACCGACTATCTTTATGTGTTGAATTTAGACTAAAGTTGTCTTATTTGCTTTCATAACACATCTCCTTATTTCTGTAATAAAGTGTTCAGGTGTTCAATTTTAAGAACCTACTTCAATTGATATGCACTAAAAAAACTAATGTAAACGATAGATATTTATAATAAACAACCTTGATATAACAATATTAAAAAGAACTTTCAATATTTGAAATAATCAAACAGTGCCTAAGTCGCAAATTCACTACTAACCTAATACTGAAATAAGCCCCGCCTCCCTACTAACCTAATATTGAATATACACGGTCTCCACGAGGTCGCTTTTAACCAATCATATTCCTAGAAATGTATAGGAGGTAAGATAAAGATCAATGTTAGGATTCCTCTCTAACAACAACTTTACTACATCAGTATTTCCGTTTTGACTTGCAATGTAGAGAGGACTACAACCATCCTTTTGACATAGATCAATGTTAGGATTCTTCTCTAACAACAACCTTACTATATCTGCATTTCCGTTTTGACTTGCAATGTACAGAGGACTACAACCATCCTTTTGACATAGATCAATGTTAGGATTCTTCTCTAACAACAACTTTACTACATCAGTATTTCCGTTTTGACTTGCAATGTATAGAGGACTACATCCATTATTTTGACATAGATCAACGTTAGGATTCTTCTCTAACAACAACTTTACTATATCAGTACTTCCGTTAAAACTTGCAATGTATAGAGGACTATATCCATTAATTTGACATAGATCAACGTTAGGATTCTTCTCTAACAACAACGTTACTACATCAGTATTTCCGTTTTTACATGCAATGTACAGAGGACTACATCCATTAGTTTTACATAGATCAATGTTAGCATTCTTCTCTAACAACAACTTTACTATTTCAGTATTTCCGTTCTGACTTGCAATGTACAGAGGACTACATCCATTACGTTGACATAGATCAATGTTAGGATTCTTCTCTAACAACAACTTTACTACATCAGTATTTCCGTTTTGACATGCAACGTTCAGAGAACTACATCCACCAGTTTGACATAGATCAATGTTAGGTTTCTTCTCTAACAACAACTTTACTACATCAGTATTTCCGATTTGACTTGCAATGTACAGAGGACTACAACCATCCTTTTGACATAGATCAATGTTAGGATTCTTCTCTAACAACAACCTTACTATATCTGCATTTCCGTTTTGACTTGCAATGTATAGAGGACTACATCCATTATTTTGACATAGATCAACGTTAGGATTCTTCTCTAACAACAACTTTACTATATCAGTACTTCCGTTATTACTTGCAATGTATAGAGGACTATATCCATTAATTTGACATAGATCAACGTTAGGATTCTTCTCTAACAACAACTTTACTACATCAGTATTTCCGATTTGACTTGCAATGTACAGAGGACTACGTCCATCATTTCGACATAGATCAATATTAGGATTCTTCTTTAACAACAACTTTACAACATCAGTATTTCCGTTTTGACTTGCAATGTATAGAGGACTACATCCATCCTTTTGACATAGATCAATGTCAGGATTCTTCTCTAACAACATCTTTACTATTTCAGTATTTCCGTCATGACTTGCAATGTACAGAGGACTACATCCATCATTTTCACATATATCAATGTTAGGATTCTTCTCTAACAACAACTTTACTATATCAGTATTTCCGACATGACTTGCTAAGTATAGAGGACTATATCCATCAATTTGACATAGATCAATGTTAGGATTCTTCTCTAACAACAACTTTACTACATCAGTTTTTCCGTTTCGACATGCAACGTTCAGAGAACTACATCCATCATTTTGACATAGATCAATGTTAGCATTCTTCTCTAACAACAACTTTACTATTTCAGTATTTCCGTTCTGACTTGCAATGTACAGAGGACTACATCCATTATTTGCACATAGATTGATGTTAGGATTTCTCTCTAACAACAACTTTACTATTTCAGTATGTCCTTGTTGACTAGCCATGAACAGTCCAGTAGCCCCATCAACTCGACATTGATCCACATCTACATCATTGTGTAACATCCATTGTACCATATCAGTATGACAATAAAAACAAGTGTGTATCAGGGGAGAAGTACCTGATCCATGGTGCTCATTTGATAATACTGTGTCACATTTATTGGCTAATGTGACTTGAGTTGATTTGGACAGATTTTTTAAGTGTTTTAACAGCTGTTGTCTAAATTCTGAAACCGTCAAATTAGTGCTCATAAATGCAACTCTCACTTTTCCTGTTGACCAGTCCTTTATAAACCTTTCTAAATATAATTCAAAATACTTTTCTGGTATTTGAATAATGAAGTCTATTTTACTGTTCCCTTCATCTGTTGATTGCCTCCATATGAAACGTTCATGTACAAAATCACTATCACCATGGTTTATTAAACACTCAATCATTTTTTTACCAAAGTAATGAGCAAGGAAATCAAACAATTTATCATGTATAGTTCTATATATACCATCCTGATTACGTACAAATGTACCTTCTAGAGTGAGAAGGGCCTCTTTAAGTTTTGCTTTGGATGTACCTCTGTTTAATCCACAAGCATCACATATAGCTTTGATAAGATGTCGTTGCTTACGTGTTACTGTACCCTGGATCCATTTGTCTTTTAGTTGATTATTAAAGAGAACTAACAAAGCTAGACTGCATATTTTATAGTTCCCCTCATCTCCATGTCTACCCAAACTGTCTAGTTCATTTTGATAGACGAAAAATGGATTTTTGAAAAATTCCCTAACATCTCCATGTTTTTCCCAATGATATAAAGAGCACAACAGTGGAAAGAATTCACTATTTTGTGATAACTTATCAAGGTTGTCCAAACCTGAATCAATATACATACTTGCCATACTATCTTTTTCTTCAGCTGTAAGGCATAACTTATCGGACATTAAATTACATTCACAGGACTTAAAAGGTTCTAATATATTAAACTTATCATCTCTATAAACTTGTAACCTACAAGATACAATAATCTTACAACATTTGTCTGCAATAATTGTGTCTATTACAGGTAACAGTTGTTGCCAGTTTTCAATCTGCTGTTGGTTGGCAGTAAAATTTCCACAAATATCATCTACGATGAAGACTGTCTGTTTACCAGGTTGATAATAATCACTGATATTATCTGGTTTTCTCACTGGTATTATTTTGTACCCTTCCTTTTGTAAAACTAGTGCTGTGTGTCTTGCAATGAAAGATTTGCCTACTCCTGATGGGGCAGTTAAAGTCAAACAACTGTTGTCTTGTAAACACTCAAGGACGAACTCACTTGCTCTTGTAGGCACAAACATCTTATCCTTTATTTCCCATTCTTTTATTTCTTTTTCTATTTGGTCTGAAACATATTATAACGTAGCTATTCAGAAATAAACAAAATACAATTTACATGATATTTTTGTTATCATTCAGAAGTGGATTGAGTATATTGTGTACTGTAGATCCTTTCTGTTCGTGGGTATACATTTTTGTGGATTGCTGAAAACTTCCATTTTCTTCAGATTTCTTGTTTTTGCCAATATCTTCAGACATATCCTATTGTAAATATATTATTCTTTTAACATTTGAGTTCGTGGTTCACCTGTATCTACGAAACCCACGAATAAACGAATACTGATGAATCCACAGTAAGTTCTTACACATTTTTACAATATAATGTCATTGCTGAAGGCTAAATAACGACCTGTAGTGTTATTCTGGCTTGTCTCAGTGACCATCACATCCCATCAGTTTGTTTGATAGCATTATAATAAAAACTACCCTCAGACAATGATATTCTCTCAAAAGACACTAGGATTTTGTCTTGATTAACAATTGCAACGTGTTGCAACTATATAGATAATTGTAAACTCATTTAAAAGAACATTAAGATACATGGTTTACATTAAAGTTTTGAAAACTGGACATTAAAATGTTCCATTGAATTAATTTAGTTGACGATAAGGTCAAAGGTAAATGACACACAAATGCTATACCAATATACAGCAACGTCAATAAGTTATTCACCTTTAACCAAAATGTTGTAAGTTAAAGGAAAAGGGTTTTGGCCTTGTCAATGCTGTATTATTGGAACGACTATATTCATGTGTCCTGAATATGTCAGCTACTTTTTACTATTTTCCACTGACTGTTGATGTTTATTTTCTTGTGTAGAACAAACACAAACACAATTAAAAACCAATTGTTCAGAGAACCATTGATGGTCTTTCCACCAGTAATGATTTTTTTTATAAGAAAATATTAAAATTTGGTTTTAAATGTCAATTTCAGCGTCAAATGACAACTTATTGTACGCTGATTCCAAAAATATAAGGTTTCTATACAATAAAATATAAATAAGGGAGATAATTTTTTACATCCGGTTCAAAATATGTTACTTCCGGTACTGTCTTACAGTTTACTTGACGCTGATTCCAAAAATATATGGTTTTACATACTTTTAAAATAATTTATTACAAAAATTAGCTACTTCCGGTTTACAAAAGGTCACTTCCGGTTAGCTTTTTCAAGGTCATATTGCTTGCAACCTAATGCAAAAAGTCTAATAGCTTTAACATGAATACATATGAGGTAAAAGCAAAGGTCAAAATCTAGAACTTTAAATTAACATATGACCTTGAGCTCAATTTCAAGGTCATGAACCAAGCACCTCAAATCAAAAGACTCTAGGTCTTTACTTTATATTGTTAATGAGTTATATTACCATACGACTTTTATTAGATATAAAAGGGGGAAAAACTCGCAGCGAATGTTTACGTACCCTTTCGACTAAAATTTATGTGTAACTACATGTCGCGACTATCAATTATGTGAAAATATTTTGTCGATATCTTATAAGATTTCTGAAAATAAGAGATAACAAGCCAAAATCAAAAATTTAATCATGACCTTGACCTTTGACCTTGACCTCATTTTCATTTTTTTGGACCAAGGACCTCAAATCAAAAGACCCTAGGCCTCGTACACTTATGGTTTTCCAGTTAAAAATGCATATCACTTATATCAAATATAAAAGGGGAAATAACTCTCATATGGAGTCTCCGGATAGCTTCGGTCGAAATAAATCGATTCATCCTCAGGATGTAACGAGCAATTTGGTAAAATAAATTTGTCGGTTTCTTATACGGTTGCGAATATTAAGCGATCACAAGAAAAACAGTGTTCGGGGAGATAACTCTTACATTGAAAAGATTTTGGTTACGCGGTGTCAGTTACAAAAGCGTAATAACTGTCCGATATCATATACCATATGTCTAAGCGACATCTTGCGAAACAAAAAAATTGCGAAGGAACAAAAAGTTGGCGGAAGAAAAAAAATAATAAATATAAATCAATTGCTTTTCAAAAGCAATTGTAAACGGTCTTTCCCCCCTTTAAAACATGATTGTGTGTGTGTGTGTGTGTGTGTTTGTTTGTTTGTTTGTTTGTTTGTTTGTGTAAGGGGTCTATATTATTCCGGGGAAGTTTCATGTTTAGTTTGGAAAGTTTTTATTTTATTTTAGGTACAGCGCGCGCGCCAGATTGAGGAGACATCACGTAACTTGGGTTTATAATAACGAAAACTTAGTCATTTTATTTCTCTTTAGGTCGGGATGTTGAACAGACAACATGTATAGAGACGGAATGTACACAATGTAATTTCTTTTGTCATTGTAGGAGGAAATTGACATTTTGATCACAGTTCACCTGCAGTGCATGTTTTGGATTTAATTGATCCGGTGTAACTTTAATACACATTTAAGGATTATTTTCTGATAATGTACATTTTTCAGCACCAGTTTGTAACACAGATAAGTATTTCAATCTAGGAGCGGACATTTTATTGTAGCATTTCACTGAGATTTACGGACCTAGCAAGCGATTTTTACAGCATTGCCATTTTTTTTCTCTAGGAAAAGTCTTGAGAGATATCGGCACCACGTTGTTTTATAAACCTTTAGTACATGTATGCCCTGCTGACTGCAAAGTTTGGGGTCGTTTGGCCTTGTAGTTTCCGAGTTCAACTGATAACAAGGATGTGGATTTTTTTTTTCAGAAGAGATGTAAGAACAATATAATAGGGAAAAAACTGGAGTTGTCGTTCCTATCCGTTGATAGAATAGATAGCACACAAGCTATATTCATTTGTAAGTGGAGGGTAAAAAAAAAAAGGGGGGGGGGCAAAAGGGGGTCCCAGGGAGATTTTTTATTTTTTTTTTTTATTTAAACGGAACAGAATGGTTAAAATTGCCGTTTTACAATATAAATCAATTGCTTTTCAAAAGCAATTGTAAACGGTCTTTCCCCCCTTTAAAACATGATTGTGTGTGTGTGTGTGTGTGTGTGTGTGTTTGTTTGTTTGTTTGTTTGTTTGTTTGTTTGTTTGTTTGTTTGTGTAAGGGGTCTATATTATTCCGGGGAAGTTTCATGTTTAGTTTGGAAAGTTTTTATTTTATTGTAGGTACAGCGCGCGCGCCAGATTGAGGAGACATCACGTGACTTGGGTTTATAATAACGAAAACTTAGTCATTTTATTTCTCTTTAGGTCGGGATGTTGAACAGACAACATGTATAGAGACGGAATGTACACAATGTAATTTCTTTTGTCATTGTAGGAGGAAATTGACATTTTGATCACAGTTCACCTGCAGTGCATGTTTTGGATTTAATTGATCCGGTGTAACTTTAATACACATTTAAGGATTATTTTCTGATAATGTACATTTTTCAGCACCAGTTTGTAACACAGATAAGTATTTCAATCTAGGAGCGGACATTTTATTGTAGCATTTCACTGAGATTTACGGACCTAGCAAGCGATTTTTACAGCATTGCCATTTTTTTTCTCTAGGAAAAGTCTTGAGAGATATCGGCACCACGTTGTTTTATAAACCTTTAGTACATGTATGCCCTGCTGACTGCAAAGTTTGGGGTCGTTTGGCCTTGTAGTTTCCGAGTTCAACTGATAACAAGGATGTGGATTTTTTTTTTCAGAAGAGATGTAAGAACAATATTAAAAACCAATTGTTCAGAGAACAATTGAAGGTCTTTCCACCAGTAAATATCTATTTTGATATTAGAATATTAAAAATCAGTCTAAAATGTCAGTTCCTATGGCTTTATGATGTAAAGATATGAATTTTAAGCAAAGGTCATAATCTAGAACGTCAAATTTACCTATGACCTTGACCTCAATTTCAAGGTCACAAACTGAGAATCTCAAATCAAAAGACCCTAGGTCTCTAATATGTATGGTTAATAAGTTATATCACTTTACGCATAATTTTAGATATAATAGGGGCTAAAACTCCCAGTCAATGTCTACGCACCCTTTCAACCAAAATTACTATGTTACGACATGTCGCAACTAACAATTTAGTAAAAATAATTTGTCGATATCTTATAAGGTTAATGAAAATAAGTGAAAATAAGCCAAAATCAAAATTTGACCTTGACCTTTGACCTTGACCTAATTTTCATTTTTTTGGACCAAGGATCTTAAATCAAAAGACCCTGGGTCTCTATCACTTATGGTATACCAGTTAGAAATGCATATCACCTATATCATATACAAAAGGGGGGATAACTCTCATATGGAGTCTCCGGATAGCTTCGGTCAAAATAAATCAAATCATCCTGAGGATGTAAAGAGCAATTTGGTAAAATAAATTTGTCGGTTTCTTATACGGTTGTGAAGCCTTAGAGATAACAAGAAAAACAGTGTTCGGGGAGATAACTCTTACAAGGTACAGTTTTTTGTTACGCGGTGTCAGTTTGAGAAGCGTATTAACTGTTCGATATCATATACCATATATCTAAGCGACATCTTGCGAAACAAAAAAACAGCGAAGGTAAAAAAAGTTGGCGGAAGAAAAAAAAAAATAATAATTAAAAACCAATTGTTCAGAGAACAATTGCAGGTCTTTCCATCAAAACAATGTATTTTGATATGAAAAGTTGTGAAACTAAGTTTAAAATGTCATTTCAATCGTCAAATGATAGCTTCTAGTAAGCTGATTCCAAAAATATATTGTTTCCATACATTTTTTTTTAAATAAGGGAGATAATTTGTTACTTCCGGTTTGAAAAATGTTACTTCCGATTATATTTGAATATTTACTTGACACTGATTCCAAAAATATCTGGTTCTATATACTTTTATATTAATAAAGTACAAAAAATAGCTACTTCCGGTTTACAAAAAGTCACTTCCGGTTGTTTTTTTCAAGGTTAAATGGTTTGATACCTTTTTCTAAAAGTTGTATATCTTTATCATGTATACATATAGAATAAAAGCAAAGGTCAAAATCTAGAACGTCAAAATAAGCTATGACCTTGAGATCAATTTCAAGGTCATAAACCAAGGACCTCAAATCAAAAGACCATAGGCCTTAATTATATTTAGTTAATGAGTTATATCACCAAACGCGTATTTTTAAATACAAGAGGGGAGAAAACTCCCTTTTACATTCAAAGTACGCTTGCAATCAAAATTTACATCTTACGACATGTCGCAACTAACAATTTAGTAAAAATAATTTGTTGATATCTTATACAGTCTTTGGATATAAGTGAAAATAAGCCAAATTCAAATATTAGAATATGACCTTGACCTTTGACCTTGACCTAATTTTCATTTTTTGGGACCAAGGACCTCAAATCAAAATATCCTAGGTCTCTATCACTTATGGTTTATAAGATAGAAATTCATATCACTTATATCAGATGCATAAGGGGAAATAACTCTCATATGGAGCGGTCATATTGCTTCGGTCAAAATAGGACAAATCATGCGAAGGATATAACGAGCAATTTTGTAAAATAAATTTGTCATAATCTTTAACGGTTGCGAAGGAGATGCGATAACAAGGAAAACAGTGTTTTGGGAGATAACTCCTACAAAGAAAAGTATTCGTTTACGCAGGGTAAATTTCAAAAGCGCATAAACTGTTCGATATCATATACAAAATATCTAAGCGACATATTGCGAAACAAATGTTTATCACAAGAACAAAATTAGGCGGAAGAAAAAAAAAAAATAATCAGAAGAAAAACAATAGGTCTTTCCACAGAAAAGTGGAAAGACCTAATTAAAAACCAATTGTTCAAAGAACAATTGAAGGTCTTTCAACAAATAAAGATCTATTTTGATATGAAAATATTAAAATTCAGTTGAAAATGTCAGTTCCTATGGCTTTATGATGTATAAATATGAATTTACAGCAAAGGTCAAAATCTAGAACGTCCAATTAACCTTTGACCTTGACCTCAATTTCAAGGTTATAGAGTAAACATCTCAAATCAAAAGACACTAGTTCCTTAATATGTATGGTTCAGGAGTAATATCACTTTACGCATAATTCTAAATATAAGAGGGGCGAAAACTCCCATTTATTGTCTACGCACCCTTGCAACCAAAATTTATAAGTTACGACATGTCGCAACTAACAATTTAGTAAAAATAATTTGTCGATATCTTATAAGGTTAATGAAAATAAGTGAAAATAAGCCAAAATCAAAATTTAGAATTTGACCTTGACCTTTGACCTTGACCTAATTTTCATTTTTTTGGACCAAGGATCTTAAATCAAAAGACCCTAGGTCTCTATCACTTATGGTTTACCAGTTAGAAATGCAAATCACTTATATCATATTTAAAAGGGGGGATAACTCTCATATGGAGTCTCCGGATAGCTTCGGTCCAAATGAAACAAAACATCCTGAGGATATAACGAGCAATTTGGAAAAATAAATTTGTCGGTTTCTTATATGGTTGCGAAGCCTTAGAGATAACAAGAAAAACAGTGTTCGGGAAGATAACTCTTACAAGGTAAAGTTTTTTGTTACGCGGTGTCAGTTTCAAAAGCGTATTAACTGTTCGATATCATATACCATATATCTTAGGGACATCTTGCGAAACAAAAAAACAGTGAAGGAAAAAAAAGTTGGCGGAAGAAAAAAAAAAATAATTAAAAACCAATTGTTCAGAGAACCATTGATGGTCTTTCCACCACTTACAACATATTTTGATGTGAAAATATTAAAAATTCAGTTGATATGTCAGTTCCTATGACTTTATGATGTCTAAATATGAATTTGGAGCAAAGGTCAAAATCTAGAACGTCCAATTAACCTATGACCTTGACCTCAATTTCAAGGTCATAGACTAAGGATCTCAAACCTAAAGACACTAGTTCCTTAATATGTATGGTTCATGAGTAATATCACTTTACGCATAATTCTAAACATAAGAGGGGCGAAAACTCCCATTTATTGTCTACGCACCCTTTTAACCAAAATTTATAAGTTACGACATGTCGCAACTAACAATTTAGTAAAAAAAATTTGTCGCAATCTTATAAAATTAATGAAGTAAGTGAAAATAAGCCAAAATCAAAATTTAAAATTTGACCTTGACCTTTGACCTCGACCTAATTTTCATTTTTTTGGACCAAGGATCTCAAATCAAAAGACCCTAGGTCTCTATCACGTATGGTTTACCAGTTAGAAATGCATATTCTTATATCAAACATAAAAGGGGGGGGGGGATAACTCTCATATGGAATCTGTATACGGCTTCGGTCAAAATAAAACAGCACATCCTGAGGATATAACGAGCAATTTCGAAAAATAAATTTGTCGGTTTCTTATACGGTTGCGAAGCCTTAGAGATAACAAGGAAAACAGTGTTCGGGGAGATAACTCTTAAAAGGGAAAGTATTCGGTTAAGCAGAGTTGGTTTCAAAAGCGTATAAACTGTTCGATATCATATTCCAAAAATCTAAGCGACATCTTGCGAAACAAAAAAACAGCGAAGGAAATGAATTAGGCGGAAGAAAAAAAAAAAATAAATAAATAATAATAATCAGAAGAAATCCAATAGGTCTTTCCACGGAAAAGTGGAAAGACCTAATAATGATAATAATAATAATTAAAAACCAATTGTTCAGAGAACAATTGAAGGTCTTTCCATCAAAACAATGTATTTTGATATGAAAAGTTGTGAAACTAAGTTTAAAATGTCATTTCAATCGTCAAATGATAGCTCCTAGTAAGCTGATTCCAAAAATATAGTGTTTCCATACATTTTTTTTAAATAAGGGAGATAATTTGTTACTTCCGGTTTGAAAAATGTTACTTCCGATTATATTTGAATATTTAATTGACACTGATTCCAAAAATATCTGGTTCTATATACTTTTATATTAAAAAGTACAAAAAAATAGCTATTTCCGGTTTACAAAAGGTCACTTCCGGTTGTTTTTTACAAGGTTAAATGGTTTGATATCTTTTTCTAAAAGTTGTATATCTTTATCATGTATACATATAGAATAAAAGCAAAGGTCAAAATCTAGAACGTCAAATTAAGCTATGACCTTGAGATCAGTTTCAAGGTCATAAACCAAGGACCTCAAATCAAAAGACCATAGGTCTTTATTATATTTAGTTAATGAGTTATATCACCAAACGCGTATTTTTAAATACAAGAGGGGAGAAAACTCCCTTTTACATTCAACGTACACTTGCAATCAAAATTTACATCTTACGACATGTCGCAACTAACAATTTAGTAAAAATAATTTGTTGATATCTTATACAGTCTTTGGATATAAGTGAAAATAAGCCAAATTCAAATATTAGAATATGACCTTGACCTTTGACCTTGACCTAATTTTCATTTTTTGGGACCAAGGACCTCAAATCAAAAGATCCTAGGTCTCTATCACTTATGATTTATAAGATAGAAATTCATATCACTTATATCAGATGCATAAGGGGAAATAACTCTCATATGGAGCGGTCATATCGCTTCGGTCAAAATAGGACAAATCATGCGAAGGATATAACGAGCAATTTTGTAAAATAAATTTGTCATAATCTTTTACGGTTGCGAAGGAGATGCGCTAACAAGGAAAACAGTGTTTGGGGAGATAACTCCTACAAAGAAAAGTATTCGTTTACGCAGGGTAAATTTCAAAAGTGCATAAACTGTTCGATATCATATACCAAATATCTAAGCGACATATTGCGAAACAAATGTTTATCGCAAGAACAAAATTAGGCGGAAGAAAAAAAAAAAAAAAAAAAAAATAATCAGAAGAAAAACAATAGGTCTTTCCACAGAAAAGTGGAAAGACCTAATAATAATAATAATAATAATAATAATAATCAGAACAAACCCTATAGGTCTTTCCGGGGAAGTTTCATGTTTAGTTTGGAAAGTTTTTATTTTATTTTAGGTACAGCGCGCGCGCCAGATTGAGGAGACATCACGTGACTTGGGTTTATAATAACGAAAACTTTCTCTTTAGGTCGGGATGTTGAACAGACAACATGTATAGAGACGGAATGTACACAATGTAATTTCTTTTGTCATTGTAGGAGGAAATTGACATTTTGATCACAGTTCACCTGCAGTGCATGTTTTGGATTTAATTGATCCGGTGTAACTTTAGTACACATTTAAGGATTATTTTCTGATAATGTACATTTTTCAGCACCAGTTTGTAACACAGATAAGTATTTCAATCTAGGAGCGGACATTTTATTGTAGCATTTCACTGAGATTTACGGACCTAGCAAGCGATTTTTACAGCATTGCCATTTTTTTTCTCTAGGAAAAGTCTTGAGAGATATCGGCACCACGTTGTTTTATAAACCTTAAGTACATGTATGCCCTGCTGACTGCAAAGTTTGGGGTCGTTTGGCCTTGTAGTTTCCGAGTTCAACTGATAACAAGGATGTGGATTTTTTTTCTTCAGAAGAGATGTAAGAACAATATTAAAAACCAATTGTTCACAGAACAATTGAAGGTCTTTCAACTAATAAAGATCTATTTTGATATGAAAATATTAAAATTCAGTTGAAAATATCAGTTCCTATGGCTTTATGATGTATAAATATGAATTTAAAGCAAAGGTCAAAATCTAGAACGTCCAATTAACCTTTGACCATGACCTCAATTTCAAGGTCATAGACTAAACATCTCGAATCAAAAGACACTAGTTCCTTGATATGTATGGTTCATGAGTAATATCACTTTACGCATAATTCTAAATATAAGAGGGGCGAAAACTCCCGTTTGATGTCTACGCACCCTAGCAACCAAAATTCATAAGTTACGACATGTCGCAACTAACAATTTAGTAAAAATAATTTGTCGATATCTTATAAGGTTAATGAAAATAAGTGAAAATAAGCCAAAATCAAAATTTAGAATTTGACCTTGACCTTTGACCTTGACCTAATTTTCATTTTTTTGGACCAAGGATCTTAAATCAAAAGACCCTAGGTCTCTATCACTTATGGTTTACCAGTTAGAAATGCATATCACTTATATCATATACAAAAGGGGGGATAACGCTCATATGGAGTCTCCGGATAGCTTCGGTCAAAATAAAACAGAACATCATGAGGATATAACGAGCAATTTGGAAAAATAAATTTGTCGGTTTCTTATACGGTTGCGAAGCCATAGAGATAACAAGAAAAACAGTGTTCGGGGAGATAACTCTTACAAGGTAAAGTTTTTTGTTACGCGGTGTCAGTTTCAAAAGCGTATTAACTGTTCGATATCATATACCATATATCTAAGCGACATCTTGGGAAACAAAAAAACAGTGAAGGAAAAAAAAGTTGGCGGAAGAAAAAAAATAATAATAATAATAATAATAATAATTAAAAACCAATTGTTCAGAGAACAATTGAAGGTCTTTCAACTAATAAAGATCTATTTTGATATGAAAATATTAAAATTCAGTTGAAAATGTCAGTTCCTATGGCTTTATGATGTATAAATATGAATTTAAAGCAAAGGTCAAAATCTAGAACGTCCAATTAACCGTTGACCTTGACCTCAATTTCAAGGTCATAGACTAAACATCTCGAATCAAAAGACACTAGTTCCTTAATATGTATGGTTCATGAGTAATATCACTTTACGCATAATTCTAAATATAAGAGGGGCGAAAACTCCCATTTATTTTCTACGCACCCTTGCAACCAAAATTAATAAGTTACGACATGTCGCAACTAACAATTTAGTAAAAATAATTTGTCTATATCTTATAAGGTTAATGAAAATAAGTGAAAATAAGCCAAAATCAAAATTTAGAATTTGACCTTGACCTTTGACCTTGACCTAATTTTCATTTTTTTGGACCAAGGATCTTAAATCAAAAGACCCTGGGTCTCTATCACTTATGGTTTACCAGTTAGAACTGCAAATCACTTATATCATATATAAAAGGGGGGATAACTCTCATATGGAGTCTCCGAATAGCTTCGGTCCAAATAAAACAGAACATCCTGAGGATATAACGAGCAATTTGGAAAAATAAATTTGTCGGTTTCTTATACGGTTGCGAAGCCTTAGAGATAACAAGAAAAACAGTGTTCGGGGAGATAACTCTTACAAGGTAAAGTTTTTTGTTACGCGGTGTCAGTTTGAGAAGCGTATTAACTGTTCGATATTACATACCATATATCTCAGCGACATCTTGTGAAACAAAAAAACAGCGAAGGAAAAAAAAGTTGGCGGAAGAAAAAAAAAAATAATTAAAAACCAATTGTTCAAAGAACAATTGAAGGTCTTTCAACCAATAAGGATCTATTTAGATATGAAAATATTAAAATTCAGTTGAAAATGTCAGTTCCTATGGCTTAATGATGTATAAATATGAATTTTAAGCAAAGGTCAAAATCTGCAACGTCCAATTAACCTATGACCTTGACCTCAATTTCAAGGTCATAGACTAAACATCTCAAATAAAAAGACACTAGTTCCTTAATATGTATGGTTCAAGAGTAAAATCACTTTACGCATAATTCTTAATATAAGAGGGGCGAAAACTCCCTTTTATTGTTTACGCACCCTCGCAACCAAAATTTATAAGTTACGACATGTCGCAACTAACAATTTAGTAAAAAAAATTGTCGATATCTTATAAGGTTAATGAAAAAAGGTGAAAATAAGCCAAAATCAAAATTAAGAATTTGACCTTGACCTTTGACCTTGACCTAATTTTCATTTTTTTGGACCAAGGATCTTAAATCAAAAGATCCTAGGTCTCTATCACTTATAGTTTACCAGTTAGAAATGCATATCACTGATATCATATATAAAAGGGGGGATAACTCTCATATGGAGTCTCTGGATAGCTTCCGTTGAAATGAAACAGAACATCCTAAGGATATAACGAGCAATTTGGAAAAATAAATTTGTCGGTTTCTTATACGGTTGCGAAGTAGTAGTGGCCACAAGAAAAACAGTGTTTGGGGAGATAACTCTTACAAGGTAAATGTTTTTGTTACGCGGTGTCAGTTTCAGAAGCGCATTAACTGTTCGATATCATATACCAAATATCTAAGCGACATCTTGTGAAACAAAAAAACAGCGAAGGAAAAAAAAGTTGGCGGAAGAAAAAAAAAAAAAAAAATAATAATAATTAAAAACCAATTGTTCAAAGAACAATTGAAGGTCTTTCAACCAATAAGGATCTATTTAGATATGAAAATATTAAAATTCAGTTGAAAATGTCAGTTCCTATGGCTTAATGATGTATAAATATGAATTTTAAGCAAAGGTCAAAATCTAGAACGTCCAATTAACCTATGACCTTGACCTCAATTTCAAGGTCATAGACTAAACATCTCAAATAAAAAGACACTAGTTCCTTAATATGTATGGTTCATGAGTAAAATCACTTTACGCATAATTCTTAATATAAGAGGGGCGAAAACTCCCTATTATTGTTTACGCACCCTCGCAACCAAAATTTATAAGTTACGACATGTCGCAACTAACAATTTAATAAAAAAAAATTGTCGATATCTTATAAGGTTAATGAAAAAAAGTGAAAATAAGCAAAAATCAAAATTAAGAATTTGACCTTGACCTTTGACCTTGACCTAATTTTCATTTTTTTGGACCAAGGATCTTAAATCAAAAGACCCTAGGTCTCTATCACTTATAGTTTACCAGTTAGAAATGCATATCACTGATATCATATATAAAAGGGGGGATAACTCTCATATGGAGTCTCCGGATAGCTTCGGTTGAAATGAAACAGAACATCCTAAGGATATAACGAGCAATTTGGAAAAATAAATTTGTCGGTTTCTTATACGGTTGCAAAGAAGTAGTGGCCACAAGAAAAACAGTGTTTGGGGAGATAACTCTTACAAGGTAAAGGTTTTTGTTACGCGGTGTCAGTTGCAGAAGCGCATTAACTGTTCGATACCATATACCAAATATCTAAGCGACATCTTGTGAAACAAAAAAACAGTGAAGGAAAAAAAAGTTGGCGGAAGAAAAAAAAAAAAAAAAAAAATAATAATAATAATTAAAAACCAATTGTTCAAAGAACAATTGAAGGTCTTTCAACCAATAAGGATCTATTTTGAGTTGAAAATATTAAGATTCAGTTGAAAATGTCAGTTCCTATGGCTTTATGATATAAAAATATGAATTTCAAGCAAAGGTCAAAATCTAGAAAGTCAAATTAACCTTTGACCTTGACCTCAATTTCAAGGTCATACACCAAGGATCCCAAATCAAAAGACCCTAGGTCTGTATTATGTATGGTTCATGAGCAATATCACTTTACGCATAATTCTAAATATAAGAGGGGCGAAAACTCCCATTTATTGTCTACGCACCCTTGTAACCCAAATTTTTAAGTAACGACATGTCGCAACTAACAATTTAGTAAAAATAATTTGTCGAAATCTTATTAAGTATTTGAAAATAAGTGAAAATAAGCAAAAATCAAAATTTAGAATTTGACCTTGACCTTTGACCTTGACCTAATTTTCATTTTTTTGGACCAAGGATCTTAAATCAAAAGACCCTAGGTCTCTATCACTTATGGTTTACCAGTTAGAAATGCATATCACTTATATCATATATAAAAGGGGGGATAACTCTCATATGGAGTCTCCGGATAGCTTCGGTCAAAATAAAACAGATCATCCTGAGGATATAACGAGCAATTTGTAAAAATAAATTTGTCGGTTTCTTTTACGGTTGCGAAGCCTTAGTGGCCACAAGAAAAACAGTGTTCGGGGAGATAACTCTTACAAGGTAAAGGTTTTTGTTAAGCGGTGTTAGTTTCAGAAGCGCATAAACTGTTCGATATCATATACCAAATATCTAAGCGACATCTTGTGAAACAAAAAAACAGCGAAGGAAAAAAAAGTTGGCGGAAGAAAAAAAATAAAAATAATAATAATAATTAAAAACCAATTGTTCAAAGAACAATTGAAGGTCTTTCAACTAATACAGATCTATTTTGATATGAAAATATTAAAATTCAGTTGAAAATGTTAGTTCCTATGGCTTTATGATGTATAAATATGAATTTAAAGCAAAGGTCAAAATCTAGAACGTCCAATTAACCTTTGACCTTGACCTCAATTTCAAGGTCATAGACTAAACATCTCGAATCAAAAGGCACTAGTTCCTTAATATGTATGGTTCATGAGTAATATCACTTTAGGCATAATTCTAAATATAAGAGGGGCGAAAACTCCCGTTCATTGTCTACGCACCCTTGCAACCAAAATTTATAAGTTTCGACATGTCGCAACTAACAATTTAGTAAAAAGAAATTGTCGATATCTTATAAGGTTAATAAAAAAGGTGAAAATAAGCCAAAATCAAAATTAAGAATTTGACCTTGACCTTTGACCTTGACCTAATTTTCATTTTTTTGGACTAAGGATCTTAAATCAAAAGACCCTAGGTCTCTATCACTTATAGTTTACCAGTTAGAAATGCATATCACTGATATCATATATAAAAGGGGGGATTACTCTCATATGGAGTCTCCGGATAGCTTCGGTTGAAATGAAACAGAACATCCTAAGGATATAACGAGCAATTTGGAAAAATAAATTTGTCGGTTTCTTATACGGTTGCGAAGGAGTAGTGGCCACAAGAAAAACAGTGTTCGGGGAGATAACTCTTACAAGGTACAGTTTTTTGTTACGCGGTGTCAGTTTCAGAAGCGTATTAACTGGTCGATATCATTTACCTTATATCTAAGCGATATCTTGTGAAACAAAAAAACAGCGAAGGAAAAAAAAGTTGGCGGAAGAAAAAAAAAAAAAATAATAATAATAATTAAAAACCAATTGTTCAAAGAACAATTGAAGGTCTTTCAACCAATAAGGATCTATTTTGATATGAAAATATTAAGATTCAGTTGAAAATGTCAGTTGCTTTGGCTTTATGATATGAAAATATGAATTTGGAGCAAAGGTCAAAATCTAGAACGTCCAATTAACCTATGACCTTGACCCCAATTTCAAGGTCATAAACCAAGGATCCCAAAGCAAAAGACCCTAGGTCAGTAGTATGTATGGTTCCTGAGTAATATCACTTTACGCATTATTCTAAATATAAGAGGGGCAAAAACTCCCGTTTATTGTCTACGCACCCTTCCAATCAAAAATTTTAAGTTACGACATGTCGCAACTAACAATTTAGTAAAAAGAATTTGTCGAAATCTTATAAAGTTAATGAGAATAAGTGAAAATAAGCCAAAATCAAAATTTAGAATTTGACCTTGACCTTTGACCTTGACCTAATTTTCATTTTTTTGGACCAAGGATCTTAAATCAAAAGACCCTAGGTCTCTATCACTTATAGTTTACCAGTTAGAAATGCATATCACTGATATCATATATAAAAGGGGGGATAACTCTCATATGGAGTCTCCGGATAGGTTCGGTTGAAATGAAACAGAACATCCTAAGGATATAACGAGCAATTTGGATAAATAAATTTGTCGGTTTCTTATACGGTCGCGAAGGAGTAGTGGCCACAAGAAAAACAGTGTTCGGGGAGATAACTCTTACAAGGTAAAGTTTTTTGTTACGCGGTGTCAGTTTCAGAAGCGTATTAACTGTTCGATATCATTTACCTTATATCTAAGCGATATCTTGTGAAACAAAAAAACAGCGAAGGAAAAAAAAGTTGGCGGAAGAAAAAAAAAAAAAAAAATAATAATAATAATAATCAGAACAAACCCTATAGGTCTTTCACCTGAAAGGTTGAAAGACCTAATAATCAGAACAAACCCTATAGGTCTTTCAACTGAAAGGTTGAAAGACCTAATAATAATTAAAAACCAATTGTTCAAAGAACAATTGAAGGTCTTTCAACTAATAAAGATCTATTTTGATATGAAAATATTAAAATTCAGTTGAAAATGTCAGTTCCTATGGCTTTATGATGTATAAATATGAATTTAAAGCAAAGGTCAAAATCTAGAACGTCCAATTAACCTTTGACCTTGACCTCAATTTCAAGGTTATAGACTAAACATCACAAATCAAAAGACACTAGTTCCTTAATATGTATGGTTCATGAGTAATATCACTTTACGCATAATTCTAAATATAAGAGGGGCGAAAACTCCCATTTATTGTCTACGCACCCTTGCAACCAAAATTTATAAGTTATGACATGTCGCAACTAACAATTTAGTAAAAAATAATTTGTCGATATCTTATAAGGTTAATGAAAATAAGTGAAAATAAGCCAAAATCAAAATTTAGAATTTGACCTTGACCTTTGACCTTGACCTAATTTTCATTTTTTTGGACCAAGGATCTTAAATCAAAAGACCCTGGGTCTCTATCACTTATGGTTTACCAGTTAGAAATGCATATCACCTATATCATATATAAAAGGGGGAATAACTCTCCTATGAAGTCTCCGGATAGCTTCGGTCAAAATGAAACAGAACATCCTGAGGAGGTAACGAGCAATTTGGAAAAATAAATTTGTCCGTTTCTTATACGGTTGCGAAGCCTTAGTGGCCACAAGAAAAACAGTGTTCGGGGAGATAACTCTTACAAGGTAAAGGTTTTTGTTACGCGGTGTCAGTTTCAGAAGCGCATTAACTGTTCGATATAATATACCAAATATCTAAGCGACATCTTGTGAAACAAAAAAACAGCGAAGGAAAAAAAATTTGGCGGAAGAAAAAAAATAAAAATAATAATAATTAAAAACCAATTGTTCAAAGAACAATTGAAGGTCTTTCAACCAATAAGGATCTATTTTGATATGAAAATATTAAGATTCAGTTGAAAATGTCAGTTCCTATGGCTTAATGATGTATAAATATGAATTTCAAGCAAAGGTCAAAATCTAGAACGTCCAATTAACCTATGACCTTGACCTCAATTTCAAGGTCATAGACTAAACATCTCAAATAAAAAGACACTAGTTCCTTAATATGTATGGTTCATGAGTAAAATCACTTTACGCATAATTCTTAATATAAGAGGGGCGAAAACTCCCTTTTATTGTTTACGCACCCTCGCAACCAAAATTTTTAAGTTACGACATGTCGCAACTAACAATTTAGTAAAAAAAAATTGTCGATATCTTATAAGGTTAATGAAAAAAGGTGAAAATAAGCCAAAATCAAAATTAAGAATTTGACCTTGACCTTTGACCTTGACCTAATTTTCATTTTTTTGGACCAAGGATTTTAAATCAAAAGACCCTAGGTCTCTATCACTTATAGTTTACCAGTTAGAAATGCATATCACTGATATCATATATAAAAGGGGGGATAACTCTCATATGGAGTCTCCGGATAGCTTCCGTTGAAATGAAACAGAACATCCTAAGGATATAACGAGCAATTTGGAAAAATAAATTTGGCGGTTTCTTATACGGTTGCGAAGTAGTAGTGGCCACAAGAAAAACAGTGTTTGGGGAGATAACTCTTACAAGGTAAAGGTTTTTGTTACGCGGTGTCAGTTTCAGAAGCGCATTAACTGTTCGATATAATATACCAAATATCTAAGCGACATCTTGTGAAACAAAAAAACAGCGAAGGAAAAAAAAGTTGGCGGAAGAAAAAAAAAAAAAAAAATAATAATAATAATAATAATAATAATTAAAAACCAATTGTTCAAAGAACAATTGAAGGTCTTTCAACTAATAAAGATCTATTTTGATATGAAAATATTAAAATTCCGTTGAAAACGTCAGTTCCTATGGCTTTATGATGTATAAATATGAATTTAAAGCAAAGGTCAAAATCTAGAACGTCCAATTAACCTTTGACCTTGACCTTAATTTCAAGGTCATAGACTAAACATCTCGAATCAAAAGACACTAGTTCCTTAATATGTATGGTTCATGAGTAATATCACTTTACGCATAATTCTAAATATAAGAGGGGCGAAAACTCCCATTTATTGTCTACGCACCCTTGCAACCAAAATTTATAAGTTACGACATGTCGCAACTAACAATTTAGTAAAAATAATTTGTCTATATCTTATAAGGTTAATGAAAATAAGTGAAAATAAGCCAAATTCAAAATTTAGAATTTGACCTTGACCTTTGACCATGACCTAATTTTCATTTTTTTGGACCAAGGATCTTAAATCAAAAGACCGTAGGTCTCTATCACTTATGGTTTTCCAGTTAGAAATGCATATCACTTATATCATATACAAAAGGGGGGATAACGCTCATATGGAGTCTCCGGATAGCTTCGGTCAAAATGAAACAGAACATCCTGAGGATTAAACAAGCAATTTGGAAAAATAAATTTGTCGGTTTCTTATACGGTTGCGAAGCCTTAGATATAACAAGAAAAACAGTGTTCGGGGAGATAACTCTTACAAAATAAAGTTTTTTGTTACGCGGTGTCAGTTTCAGAAGCGTATTAACTGTTCGATATCATATACCATATATCTAAGCGACATCTTGGGAAACAAAAAAACAGTGAAGGAAAAAAAAGTTGGCGGAAGAAAAAAAAAAATAATTAAAAACCAATTGTTCAGAGAACAATTGAAGGTCTTTCAACCAATAAGGATCTATTTAGATATGAAAATATTAAAATTCAGTTGAAAATGTCAGTTCCTATGGCTTAATGATGTATTAATATGAATTTCAAGCAAAGGTCAAAATCTAGAACGTCCAATTAACCTATGACCTTGACCTCAATTTCAAGGTCATAAACCAAGGATCCCAAATCAAAAGACCCTTGGTCTGTATTATGTATGGTTCATGAGTAATATCACTTTACGCATAATTCTAAATATAAGAGGGGCGAAAACTCCCATTTATTGTCTACGCACCCTTGCAACCAAAATTTATAAGTTACGACATGTCGCAACTAACAATTTAGTAAAAATAATTTGTCGATATCTTATAAGGTTAATGAAAATAAGTGAAAATAAGCCCAAATCAAAATTTAGAATTTGACCTTGACCTTTGACCTTGACCTAATTTTCATTTTTTTGGACCAAGGATCTTTAATCAAAAGACCCTGGGTCTCTATCACTTATGGTTTACCAGTTAGAAATGCATATCACCTATATCATATACAAAAGGGGGGATAACTCTCATATGGAGTCTCCGGATAGCTTCGGTCAAAATAAAACAGAACATCCTGAGGATATAACGAGCAATTTGGAAAAATAAATTGGTCGGTTTCTTATACGGTTGCGAAGCCTTAGACATAACAAGAAAAACAGTGTTCGGGGAGATAACTCTTACATGGTAAAGGTTTTTGTTACGCGGTGTCAGTTTCAGAAGCGTATCAACTGTTCCATATCATATACTATATATCTAAGCGACATCTTGCGAAACAAAAAAACAGTGAAGGAAAAAAAATTTGGCGGAAGAAAAAAAAAAATAATAATCAGAACAAAAACAATAGGTCTTTCACCTGAAAGGTTGAAAGACCTAATAAAAAACCAATTGTTCAAAGAACAATTGAATGTCTTTCAACTACTAAAGATCTATTTTGATATGAAAATATTAAAATTCAGTTGAAAATGTCAGTTCCTATGGCTTTATGATGCATAAATATGAATTCAAAGCAAAGGTCAAAATCTAGAACGTCCAATTAACCTTTGACCTTGACCTCAATTTCAAGGTCATAGACTTAACATCTCCAATCAAAAGACACTAGTTCCTTATTATGTATGGTTCATGAGTAATATCACTTTACGCATTATTCTAAATACAAGAGGGGCGAAAACTCCCATCTATTGTTGCGCACCCTTGCAACCAAAATTTATAAGTTACGACATGTCGCAACTAACAATTTAGTAAAATTAATTTGTCGATATCTTATAAGGTTAATGAAATAAGTGAAAATAAGCCAAAATAAAAATTTAGAATTTGACCTTGACCTTTGACCTTGACCTAATTTTCATTTTTTTGGACCAAGGATCTTAAATCAAAAGACCTTAGGTCTCTATCACTTATGGTTTATTAGTTAGAAATGCATATCAATTATATCCTATATAAAAGGGGGGATAACTCTCATATAGAGTCTCCGGATAGCTTCGGTCAAAATGAAACAGAACATCCTGAGGATATAACGAGCAATTTGGAAAAATAAATTTGTCAGTTTCTTATACGGTTGCGAAGCCTTAGTGGCCACAAGAAAAACAGTGTTCGGGGAGATAACTCTTACAAGGTTAAGGTTTTTGTTACGCGGTGTTAGTTTCAGAAGCGCATTAACTGTTCGATATCATATACCAAATATCTAAGCGACATCTTATGAAACAAAAAAACAGCGAAGGAAAAAAAATTTGGCGGAAGAAAAAAAAAAAAAAAAAAAATAATAATAATAATAATAATAATAATAATAATCAGAACGAATACAATAGGTCTTTCAACAGAAAGGTTGAAAGACCTAATAATCAGAACAAATACAATAGGTCTTTCAACAGAAAGGTTGAAAGACCTAATAATAATAATAATTAAAAACCAATTGTTCAAAGAACAATTGAAGGTCTTTCAACCAATAAGGATCTATTTAGATATGAAAATATTAAAATTCAGTTGAAAATGTCAGTTCCTATGGCTTAATGATGTATAAATATGAATTTTAAGCAAAGGTCAAAATCTAGAACGTCCAATTTACCTATGACCTTGACCTCAATTTCAAGGTCATAGACTAAACATCTCAAATAAAAAGACACTAGTTCCTTAATATGTATGGTTCATGAGTAAAATCACTTAACGCATAATTCTTAATATAAGAGGGGCGAAAACTCCCTTTTATTGTTTACGCACCCTCGCAACCAAAATTTATAAGTTACAACATGTCGCAACTAACAATTTAGTAAAAAGAAATTGTCGATATCTTATAAGGTTAATGAAAAAAGGTGAAAATAAGCCAAAATCAAAATTAAGAATTTGACCTTGACCTTTGACCTTGACCTAATTTTCATTTTTTTGGACCAAGGATCTTAAATCAAAAGACCCTAGGTCTCTATCACTTATAGTTTACCAGTTAGAAATGTATATCAATGATATCATATATAAAAGGGGGGATAACTCTCATATGGAGTCTCCGGATAGCTTCCGTTGAAATGAAACAGAACATCCTAAGGATAAAACGAGCAATTTGGAAAAATAAATTTGTCGGTTTCTTATACGGTTGCGAAGTAGTAGTGGCCACAAGAAAAACAGTGTTTGGGGAGATAACTCTTACAAGGTAAAGGTTTTTGTTATGCGGTGTCAGTTTCAAAAGCGCATTAATTGTTCGATATCATATACCAAATATCTAAGCGACATCTTGTGAAACAAAAAAACAGCGAAGGAAAAAAAAGTTGGCGGAAGAAAAAAAAAAAAAAAAAAAATAATAATAATAATAATAATTAAAAACCAATTGTTCAAAGAACAATTGAAGGTCTTTCAACCAATAAGGATCTATTTTGATATGAAAATATTAAGATTCAGTTGAAAATGTCAGTTGCTATGGCTTTATGATATGAAAATATGAATTTCGAGCAAAGGTCAAAATCTAGAACGTCCAATTAACCTATGACCTTGACCCCAATTTCAAGGTCATAAACCAAGGATCCCAAATCAAAAGACCCTAGGTCAGTAGAATGTATGGTTCATGAGTAATATCACTTTACGCATAATTCTAAATATAAGAGGGGCAAAAACTCCCGTTTATTGTCTACGCACCCTTCCAATCAAAAATGTTAAGTTACGACATGTCGCAACTAACAATTTAGTAAAAAGAATTTGTCGAAATCTTATAAAGTTAATGAGAATAAGTGAAAATAAGCCAAAATCAAAATTTAGAATTTGACCTTGACCTTTGACCTTGACCTAATTTTCATTTTTTTGGACCAAGGATCTTAAATCAAAAGACCCTAGGTCTCTATCACTTATAGTTTACCAGTTAGAAATGCATATCACTGATATCATATATAAAAGGGGGGATAACTCTCATATGGAGTCTCCGGATAGCTTCGGTTGAAATGAAACAGAACATCCTAAGGATATAACGAGCAATTTGGAAATAAAAATTTGTCGGTTTCTTATACGGTTGCGAAGGAGTAGTGGCCACAAGAAAAACAGTGTTCGGGGAGATAACTCTTACAAGGTCAAGTTTTTTGTTACGCGGTGTCAGTTTCAGAAGCGTATTAACTGTTCAATATCATTTACCTTATATCTAAGCGATATCTGGTGAAACAAAAAAACAGCGAAGGAAAAAAAAGTTGGCGGAAGAAAAAAAAAAAAAAAAATAATAATAATAATAATCAGAACAAACCCTATAGGTCTTTCACCTGAAAGGTTGAAAGACCTAATAATAATAATAATAATAATCAGAACAAATACAATAGGTCTTTCAACAGAAAGGTTGAAAGACCTAATAATAATAATAATCAGAACAAATACAATAGGTCTTTCAACAGAAAGGTTGAAAGACCTAATAATCAGAACAAATACAATAGGTCTTTCAACAGAAAGGTTGAAAGACCTAATAATAATAATAATAATAATCAGAACAAACCCTATAGGTCTTTCACCTGAAAGGTTGAAAGACCTAATAATAATCAGAACAAACCCTATAGGTCTTTCAACCGAAAGGTTGAAAGACCTAATAATAATTAAAAACCAATTGTTCAAAGAACAATTGAAGGTCTTTCAACCAATAAGGATCTATTTTGATATAAAAATATTAAGATTCAATTGAAAATGTCAGTTGCTATGTCTTTATGATATAAAAATATGAATTTCGAAGAAAGGTTAAAATCTAGAACGTCCAATTAACCTATGACCTTGACCTCAATTTCAAGGTCATAAACTAAGGATCCCAAATCAAAAGACCCTAGGTCAGTATTATGTATGGTTTATGAGTAATATCACTTTACGCATAATTCTAAATATAAGAGGGGCAAAAACTCCCATTTATTGTCTACGCACCCTTCCAATCAAAATTTATAAGTTACGACATGTCGCAACTAACAATTTAGTAAAAAAAATTTGTCGCAATCTTATAAAATTAATGAAGTAAGTGAAAATAAGCCAAAATCAAAATTTAAAATTTGACCTTGACCTTTGACCTCGACCTAATTTTCATTTTTTTGGACCAAGGATCTTAAATCAAAAGACCCTAGGTCTCTATCACTTATGGTTTACCAGTTAGAAATGCAAATCACTTATATCATATATAAAAGGGGGGATAACTCTCATATGGAGTCTCCGGATAGCTTCGGTCCAAATGAAACAGAACATCCTGAGGATATAACGAGCAATTTGGAAAAATAAATTTGTCGGTTTCTTATACGGTTGCGAAACCTTAGACATAACAAGAAAAACAGTGTTCGGGGAGATAACTCTTACATGGTAAAGGTTTTTGTTACGCGGTGTCAGTTTCAGAAGCGTATGAACTGTTTGATATCATATACCATATATCTAAGCGACATCTTGGGAAACAAAAAAACAGTGAAGGAAAAAAAATTTGGCGGAAGAAAAAAAAAAATAATAATCAGAACAAAAACAATAGGTCTTTCATCCGAAAGGTTGAAAGACCTAATAATCAGAACAAATACAATAGGTCTTTCAACTGAAAGGTTGAAAGACCTAATAATAGGGAAAAAACTGGAGTTGTCGTTCCTATCCGTTGATAGAATAGATAGCACACAAGCTATATTCATTTGTAAGTGGAGGGTAAAAAAAAAAGGGGGGGGCAAAAGGGGGTCCCAGGGAGATTTTTTTTTTTTTTTTTATTTAAACGGAACAGAATGGTTAAAATTGCCGTTTTACAATATAAATCAATTGCTTTTCAAAAGCAATTGTAAACGGTCTTTCCCCCCTTTAAAACATGATTGTGTGTGTGTGTGTGTGTGTGTGTTTGTTTGTTTGTTTGTTTGTTTGTTTGTGTAAGGGGTCTATATTATTCCGGGGAAGTTTCATGTTTAGTTTGGAAAGTTTTTATTTTATTTTAGGTACAGCGCGCGCGCCAGATTGAGGAGACATCACGTGACTTGGGTTTATAAAAACGAAAACTAAGTCATTTTATTTCTCTTTAGGTCGGGATGTTGAACAGACAACATGTATAGAGACGGAATGTACACAATGTAATTTCTTTTGTCATTGTAGGAGGAAATTGACATTTTGATCACAGTTCACCTGCAGTGCATGTTTTGGATTTAATTGATCCGGTGTAACTTTAATACACATTTAAGGATTATTTTCTGATAATGTACATTTTTCAGCACCAGTTTGTAACACAGATAAGTATTTCAATCTAGGAGCGGACATTTTATTGTAGCATTTCACTGAGATTTACGGACCTAGCAAGCGATTTTTACAGCATTGCCATTTTTTTTCTCTAGGAAAAGTCTTGAGAGATATCGGCACCACGTTGTTTTATAAACCTTTAGTACATGTATGCCCTGCTGACTGCAAAGTTTGGGGTCGTTTGGCCTTTTAGTGTCCAAGTTCAACTGATAACAAGGATGTGGATTTTTTTTTCAGAAGAGATGTAAGAACAATATTAAAAACCAATTGTTCAGAGAACAATTGAAGGTCTTTCCACCAGTAAATATCTATTTTGATATTAAAATATTAAAAATCAGTCTAAAATGTCAGTTCCTATGGCTTTATGATGTATAGATATGAATTTTAACCAAAGGTCATAATCTAAAACGCCAAATTTACCTATGACCTTGACCTCAATTTCAAGGTCACAAACTGAGGATCTCAAATCAAAAGACCCTAGGTCTCTAATATGTATGGTTAATAAGTAATATCACTTTACGCATAATTTTAGATGTGGTAGGGGCTAAAACTCCCATTTATTGTCTACGCACCCTTTCAACCAAAATTATTATGTTACGACATGTCGCAACTAACAATTTAGTAAAAATAATTTGTCGATATCTGATAAGGTTAATGAAAATGAGTGAAAATAAGCCAAAATCAAAATTTAGAATATGACCTTGACCTTTGACCTTGACCTAATTTTCATTTTTTTGGACCAAGGATCTCAAATCAAAAGACCCTAGGTCTCTATCACTTATGGTTTTCCAGTTTAAAATACATTTCAAAATTTCAAATACAAAAGGGGAAATAACTCTCATATGGAATCTCTATACGGCTTCGGTAAAAATAAAACAGCACATCCTGAAGATGTAATGAGCAATTTGCAAAAATAAATTTGTCGGTTTCTTATACGGTTGTGAAGATTACGCGATAACAAGAAAAACAGTGTTCGGGGAGATAACTCTTATATGGGAAAGATTTTGGTTACACGGTGTCAGTTACAAAAGCGTAATAACTGTTTGATATCATATACCATATGTCTAAGCGACATCTTGCGAAAAAAAATAATAATAATTAAAAACCAATCGTTCAGAGAACCATTGATGGTCTTTCCACCAGTTAAGACCTTTTTTTTTATATGAAAATATTAAAATTTGGTTTTAAATGTCAGTTTTAATGTCAAATGACAGTTTATTGAACGCTTATTCCAAGAATATATGGTTTCTATAAGAAGAAAAAAAGAAAAGGGAGATAATCTTTTACTTCCGGTTTAAAAAGTTTACTTCCGGTATTGTTTGATAGTTTACTTGACACTGATTCCAAATATATATGGTTCTATATACTTTTACATTGATTAGTGCAAAAAATAGCTACTTCCGGTTTACAAATGGTGACTTCCGGTTGTGTTTTTTAAGGTCACATTGCTTACAACTTAATGCAAACAGTCCCATGGCTTTATCATGTGTACATATGAGGTAAAAGCAAAGGTCAAAATCTAGAACGTTTAATTAGCATATGACCTTGAGCTCAATTTCAAGGTCATAAACCAAGGACCTCAAATCAAAAGACTCTAGTCCTCTACTTTATATTGTTCATGAGTTATATTACCATACGTATGATATTAGATATAAAAAGGGGGAAAACTCGCGTCAAATGTCTACGTACCCTTTCGACTAACATTTATGTGTTACTACATGTTGTAACCAACAATTTTATGAAAATATTTTGTCAATATCTTCTAAGATTTCTAAAAATAAGAGATCACAAGCCAAAATCAAAATTTTAATCATGACCTTGACCTTTGACCTTGACCTCATTTTCATTTTTTTGGACCAAGGACCTCAAAACAAAAGACCCTAGGCCTCTAACACTTATGGTTTTCCAGTTAAAAATGCATATCACTTATATCAAATATAAAAGGGGAAATAACTCTCATATGGAGTCTCCAGATAACTTCGGTCAAAATAAATCAAATCATCCTGAGGATATATCGAGCAATTTGGTAAAATAAATTTGTCGGTTTCTTATACGGTTGCGAATATTAAGCGATCACAAGAAAAACAGTGTTCGGGGAGATAACTCTTACATTGAAAAGATTTTGGTTACGCGGTGTCAGTTACAAAAGCGTAATAACTGTTCGATATCATGTACCATATGTCTAAGCGACATCTTGCGAAACAAAAAAACTGTGAAGGAAAAAAAAGTTGGCGGAAGAAAAAAAATAATAATAATAATAATTAAAAACCAATTGTTCAGAGAACTATTGATGGTCTTTCCACCAGTAAGGATCTTTTTTTATATGAAAATATTAAAAATTTGGTTTTAAATGTCAATTGAACCGTCAAATGACAGCTTAATGAACGTTGATTCCAAAAATGTATGGTTTCTATGGAAAAAGATATAGATAAGGGAGATAATTGTTAACTTCCGGTTCAAACGACGTAATTTCCGGTATAGTTCGATAATTTAATTGACACTGATTCCAAAAATATATGGTTCTATATACTTTTACATTTATTTAGAACAAAAAATAGCTACTTCCGGTAAACAAAAGGTCACTTCCGGTTGGCTTTAACAAGGTCACATTGCTTGCAACCTATTGCAAAAAGTCCCATGTCTTTATCATGTATACATATGAGGTAAAAGCAAAGGTCAAAATCTAGAACGTTAATTTTGCCAATGACCTTGAGCTCAATTTCAAGGTCATCAACCAAGGACATCAAATCAAAAGACTTTAGTCCTCTATTTTATATTGTTTATGAGTTATATTACCATACATATGATATTAGATATAAAAAGGGGGAAAACTCACGTCAAATGTCTACGTACCCTTTCGCCTAAAATTTATGTGTTACTACATGTTGTAACTAACAATTTTATGAAAATATTTTGTCAATATCTTATATGATTTCTGAAAATAAGAGATAACAAGCCAATAGGTCTTTCCACGGAAAAGTGGAAAGACCTAATAATCAGAAGAAAACCAATAGGTCTTTCCACGGAAAAGTGGAAAGACCTAATAATAATAATCAGAAGAAAACCAATAGGTCTTTCCACGGAAAAGTGGAAAGACCTAATAAAGATCTCTGATCTTCATTGTGATTTCATCTACTTTAACAGTGTTTAAAACTTTATCAATTATTTAGTTAAAACTAATAGTTCATTTAAATATTATTACTACAGTCTTTTGTTGTCAAGATATACAGTTTCAAAGCATATAAACTAATAATATACCTCTAATATTTTTTGGTATAACTTCGTCCTGCTCCATCTTTATTTTCTTTATTTTCTCTTTAAGACCATAATGTTCTTCCTTTTCTGAAATAAGATGAGAATATTGTTCCTGAGGGCTATTACCAGGATTGCACCAAGGAAATGCATTTACGAAATTGTATACTAAAAATTATCTTGCCATACACATGTCAATAAAAGAACTTCAAGAAGCGGCATCATTGTCAATGCAACGAGTCTCGTCCGAATAAAGTAGAAAAAATGTAAGGCACCATACAACACTGAGCAAAACCCTTACCAAATAGCAAGTTTTAATTGATTCGGCAATATGTCAAATATTCAAACGAGAACACTTAAGGGCGGCTTTCTCTACAATAACATGTGACAGTGATGTTACAGCAAAAACACGAACAAATTATAAATATCGAATGACAAAAGTATTGACACAAATCCAACAATGACAACTAACAAAAAGACATTAAACACAAAGTACCAATATAATCAAAGGATACGTGTAGTTACTGAAACCAAGAATAAAGTCGATATCAACTAATTAAAATAGCAGCTGCACCTTGAAGCCATGGTGTACCCTTATTGTGTCTTTCAAATTGGTGCAAGAATATAATGGAATATTTGAAGACATTAGCTCAAATTGACATATAAAATCATACATATCTCTTAAAATTACCAAAACATTCTGGAATGACAAATCAGAATATTTTCAAAATCAAAAGCGAGATTATATTCACTAATCCCGCTGCATTTTTGCCCTTGTTCCATGTCAGGAGTCTCTGGCCTTTGTACATGTTGTATGTCTTGAATGTTTGTTTTTTCTAATTTTGGTTCATTTTTATGGTTCGGAATTTAGTGACCTCTGTTTTCACTGAACACTTTATTTTTGTGAGGGACCTGCTGAATAAATAATCAGTTGATACGTATTAGCTATTGAACTTGTCCGCATTGACATGGCACTGTTGAAGTAGAATAAAGGCATCAAACAACGTTTACCTAGATTATTTTAGTCTTTAGTTTTCTGTTTGTGTTTTTGCAAATGTACCCATAAAAATACTTATGTGAGGAAGCCAGACATTTTTTTCTTCACATATATTTACTACATGTCAATAAGGTTACCTTTTAAACCACAAAGAACCTTCCTGACATCTTTCTGCATCCCAACATTCCATGTCATATCTACAGCATCATCATCTTCACCAAGTCTTACCAATATCTGTTTACAAATCAAACAAATCATTAAATTGATAATAAAAAAATCTATTCCTATTCTTAACATGACAACATAACAGGTGACCAGTGTTGAGCAAGATCTGCTTTCTGTTTTACCATTTTAGAGTATCTAGATCTAGATCATTCCCTTATTGTATGGCTATCGTATTGCTCTGTCTTCAGATGTTTTTGTTGTTGTGTGGTGAATACTGTCGTTTAGTCTCTCTTCTATTTATGCGATGGCGTTGTCATTCTATTTTCCATTTACATATTGAGTGTCCATTTGATATCATTTGTCTCTCTTTTAAATTTAGATCTCTTGTACATACTAAAAGAAGATTGTTTTAATTCAACAGCATCAACAACAAAAATATCACCCCACTATTAGTAGCAGCTTTATGGTTTAAAGGGGAGGACAGTTAGCAAAGGGGGAACATGATGTATTGGAAAATTTTCTGAATATGCCGGATCAGGTCTCACAATCTACTACTGCATCGACTGCAGTATCTAATTTTCTGGATCAGCCTGATAATTACGGTCTGATAAAGAACAAAACTTTAATATATTGTACGTTTTTGTTCCTTTGTCTTACAGTATATTAATATGGTCAACCTTTATCATCTAATAACTGATATACAACTAGGAGGTTTAGCTATCAATTAAACGATGTTAGACCAACAATCTGGATTTGAAAAACTTATACCACGTCAAAAATACAACAATTGTTATCCACTCTTTCCATTGGTTCATGTAGTCCAATCAAGATATGTCAATAACTCTAATGAAACAAATTAAAAAGTTTTCACAAACAACCTCTGCTCCTTTGAACATCGATTGTATAAGCAAAGCAAAAAACTAATCAACAGTAAGATAATGCAAAAAAGTTTTTTTTATGTTTAATGACAGATTAATTTAACCATGTATTAATAATAATGTTCAATTGTTTTTTGACAAGAGCGTATTGCAAATGATTACATTAACACTCAACAAAAACAGAATAAATAAAATATCCCTTTTAAGACTTTTACTATGCAAACTTCTGATAATAACGTACTTCTTTTACTGTTTGAACAAACTGTTGATATTGATGCGAATCCAACACTGTCATTTTAAGTATCTTTTTGTACCATGACTGAAGTCTGTATAAGTCTGCTGATAAACTGGTACCGTGGCTTTTTGGTTCTGTTTTTGAAATCTGGACAGCTGTTACCAAAGAAACTAATGTCACCATTGTCTGGAACCCTGGTGAGTTTGTAAGTGATGGTAATATAGCTCCTGTAAGATAAAAAAAATCTGTATTGGAGTTTTTATTTGGTAGGACTCCTCACTAGTAGCACGATTTCAGTCTGTAACGGTAATTTTGGTCTGATCATATCTTAATTGACTGGATTTACTGTTAGAAAAAAAACGTCAAGATTTTTAAGACCGGTAAGGCGTCGTTCCGATCGATAGTCTCATCAGGTAAATCTATCCGTTAAGGCATGTCAAGATAAACAAGACTGAATCTTCTAGCGAGCTGTTTGGACCCGTTAAGACCATGTCAGACCAAAATATACAATAGATACAAAATTATGTTAAGATATTGTCAGACCGTGTCCAGTCGTGTTCAGAATTTAATAATTTGGACAAAAAACGAGTGAAACGTCCAAGTGTTTATCAGGGGTTGCTCCCCTTTTAAGAATAAAATAAAAATTAGAAAGGAGACGGTTTATAATAACTGAAAGTCTGCCACGTAGACTTAAACATATTAATTAAATAAAAAATATTAATCAATTTTAATTCGTACTTCTCCCTTTTTTTTATATTATAAGCCCAAAGTCTGCTGCACAAACCACTGCAAATTGAGTTAAAAATCACCAGATGCAGTGCCAAAATAATATTTTTTTAATTTATTGAATATAAGCACCTGAAACTTTATATCTAATGGTTTAAAAATGATTGCAAATAAATGTTTATGCAATTACAGCGAGGTGCCGTGGTGAACAAAATGTCACCTTGACGTAACAGATCATTTTTATACCCTTAAAAAATGAAAACTTATCGATTTCGGCCGTGAACACTTGAAAACGTGATCTAAATATGTTTAATTCAATTTTTTATGTAGACTAACTATTTTTATTAAATACTATAATTGCATATGAATTATTATTTAAATTTTGATGTTACCTATATAAATTGCATTTGAGTTATTTGAAATTTGAGGCAGGGAAAAACTATATCTCAAGATATTTTCCGTTTATTTTTGTCAGACTTGTGTGGTTGACTTTCCATCTTTATTTTTTATTGTGTCTATAATTCAAAAGCCTTTTATAATTTTATTTACATACCAGAAGCCTTCGTTAAATAATAAAGTTTGAATATTATTGCAGAAAAGTGCATTAATGAATTCATTCAAATTTATATTTAATTTGAATTAGGTTTGATAAATTATCAGGAAAATGTAATGTCGGTTAACCTGAAGTAAATTTAATGACTGAGTCGCAAATATATCATGTATGCAGCATAATAAAGCTGGTTTAATTTAAATTACTATCCATTAGGCCCGGCCATTAGGGACAATTTCCGATGATAATTATTTAAATCTGTTAAGTATTATCAAAAACTGATAATAATTCTTTACCCGTAAACGATTTAACGGTACCGTACCCTCCTTTATTTGTGATGGATTGATGTCGGCAAAACATCGCTTTGGCGAAGTTATTTTATATTTAATCCACAGGCACTTGTTTCTATCCATTGCAATGTTGACTACTGGGCTGGTGATACCCTCAGGGACGAAACGTCCACCAGCAGTGGCATCAACCCAGTGATGTAAATAGTCATCAAAGGTACCAGGATTATCATTTAGTATTTAACAGAGTAACTAACACGAAAATAATTTAAAAAACCCAGCTCCAACGGTAATAGTAAAGTTGGACATATCAACAGAAAACGAATTAAACCAAAAATACGCATGTGTTAATTTGCTTTCGCTTCATTTCTATGGATTGTCTCATTGGCAATTTTACAAGATCGGCTTTTTTTTAGGTTACGTTTAAAATTATCCGGTTCTAATTTTCAAATACGAAAAATATATTCACAAAGGGTTCAAAACTTTTTAAGGTTAAATGTATGGCAAACATTTGTGTGTGTATATAATTAACATACGTCCTTGCATTTTATATTTAATATAAATAAATAAACTAACATTCATTAAAAAATAAGCAACATATAAAGACGAAAGATTTATTAGTTCCTCAACAAAACAACAGCAGAAATAAAGAATCAACAGACGATTTAATCTTAACTTACCTTTTTTTATTAAGTTGCTTAATAAAACAGAATGGCGACACATAACCTTACATCCACATCCTTTAGTGTCTGGTGGAATATTTGTCTCATTGGCATTCAGACTTTATTTTTATGTTGAGTGCATAAATATTTAGCATTAGTAAAAAAAAAAACTAGACCTGTTTGAAGTAACTTTAAGTCGTCTGGATTGACGTCTGTTGATTCTAAGTCAGATACCAGCATTGCATTCGTAGGATCCTCCTTCAGTGCCTCTAGAAACAACTGATAATCTTGTTTACTTCTGACATGGTCTATTAGTTTTCTGCTCATTTTGGTTTGTACTCCACTAGAAACTATTTCTGACCGGTCGTCAGGATCTAACACTCCCTTTGATATTAATGAATCTATGATACATTCTGTATTAGACAAATTCCGAGTCAGATTGTGATAGTTCTTTTGTATTCTGACTGAATGGAACCCTGTAACTACATCAAAGAAAAGCGATTTACTGTGTTATCATTTGCAGCTTTGTCATTTTGGAACATATTTAAATCGCGTATAGACACTCAAAAGAAGCTACACACGTATAAGGGTTTAAAAATAAAATTTTACCACAAAACATAGCTTCAAGGAAAATGCAAAACGGAGGTGCATTGTAGGATGAAAAAAAACCAGAAACGTATATAATAGCATGTTGGGTACTTTGATCTTGCTCTTAGTAACTGTGAGCGTTATTCTTCTTCTATGCATTATGTATTTGTGTTTTGTTATTTACAAGCGTCGGTTTCCCTCTCCCCTTCATTTTATTTTATTATTGTCGCATTAGTTCTTAAAATACCCGACACCCCATTTCATACTTTTAATTATCATGTGAACAAAGTACTCACTACTTGATCTAACTTTCGACTTCGAAACAACTTTATGATGGGAATAAAATTGGCTTTCCATACATTCTATCAAGTCTTTAGAACATGCCGAAGACTCCTTAAGAACTTCTAGTAACACACTGTAGGAATCTTCTGGTCTTTGAATTAGAAAATCTAAGATTGATTTATTGCGGTCAGACTGTCTTGGATGGTGTTCTATTTCTGCTCTGTCTTCTTTTCTTAGGATACATCTGGAAACCAGTAGATCAAGGACATCATTATCTAGAATGGTGTCTTGTATTATCTGATCATAGAAATGGTATAGTCTGTGGTGAACTGGAAAAGAAACCAAATAAAAAAAAATGGTTACCGTAGTTATCATTTAGATAGTTTCTATTCTTTGTTGTCCGATATACAATCAGCATAAATATTATGAAAGAACATTTTCAATTGTTCTAGACAGTTTACATCAATATGAAATAATCTGTTCAATTGTTCTAAGACAGTCTTTTTATGTTCTGATGCCATTGTTAGTTGAGCGGAAATATATATGAGATAAAAACAGTGAATGAACATCTGAATGTTTTCATTTTCTGATCTTTTTCAGGTCTGGGGATCATTAGAATGTTGAAGTTATGTGAAACAAAAATAAACCACAAGTATATATTTCAATGTAAATGTAACTTTAGATAACAAAGGATTATACTCTGGTTAAATCTTAAAAACATGTGTCAAAAAATGCTCCTGTTTAGTGGTCCAAAACTTTCCTTTAAACAATTATAACAAAAAGAAGTTTTCCATTAAAAAATATTAAAACCAAAATATTTTGATTTTAAAATGTTCTAGTACCATAATTTTGGAACAGTAAAAAAATTGAAATTTCATTTTTACCTTTTTCAGTGGTCCTCGTTCCATTAAAACACACTCAAATGACCCTTATTCCACTTACAGTGAAAACAATTAATCTAAATAAATCTTCTTTTTATGGTCATACACAAAACTTATAGGAAGTGCAGACGAACAAACGGACAAGGGATTTGATGCCTACCAGGGGTAAACAAAATATGTTGACTATTAATCATCCTTGAACAACACGTGTGACTGACAGACATATATAATATCTGTTATCAACCCGGCACTCTTCGGCATTTATGGCTGATTACAATGATGTGACCTTTGGCTATTGAATTCAAAATAGTTTTGTTTAAGACTTACAATTCGAGCTGGGCGATCTTTTATGTTCTTTCGACATTTAATTTTTTAATTACATAATTGACAAATCCTTATAAATAGTTGCCTCATTGACAAACACAATTAACAACCTGAGTTTAAACAATTTAAGTTTCTTAATAAACTGTCTGGAAAAGACATGTATTGGACCTTTACAAGCTTCTTACTTTCTTGTTTGGCTTTATTCTTGTTTTATATCAATTTATTATCCAATTATAATTACATTTTTCCGCGATTCAACGAATAGCGGGAAACATTTGTATTAACGATGCGTATGAATTTTCTAATTTAGTCACGTGAATATGTGCATGTGCGGGAAAATATTTTGAAAGCCTTCACTTTCTACCCTACAGTTGCAGTGTCAAGATGGACATGGGGTTAGATTCCCAGATTCGGGAAGACATTGCAAACAAGGTAAAAAGTGTCATCGCTATGTCTCAGCAGTACATGTTGAACAATATGAGCGCAATTATTGACTCAAGATTGAATCGTTTACAATCCAACATTCAACAGTCTCAGTTTGATATTTCCAACGCACAGATCAACAAAATAGAGGAAAGAGTATCAGACAATTACAAGTTTCAAAGAAAAGAAAACGAAAATAAATTTCGACAGTAAAAGTAATTCCCAAGTTAACGGAGGACCGTTCCTTGCTAGATACTCCTGATGTCAGCCTCTCCAACGTAGCCGCGGCAAAAGACAAGATATCGGAAGGTATCAATTTGGAAAGTCCATAATCACATGGCAAAATCAAAAAACAAAACGCATCAAAAACGAATGGACAAGAACTGTCATATTCCTGACTTGGTACAGGCATTTTCAAATGTAGAAAATGGTGGATTAAACCTGGTTCTATAGCGCTAACCCTCTCACTTTAATAACAGTCTCATCAAATTCCGTTACATTTACATGATGCGTTAAATAAACAGTCACAATCAATAAAATAGTCAAAATATGGGAACATCAGTCATCATCGTATAACAATTTAACAGGACACAACAACATCTACTATCTACGAACACATGGATTGATTTGAGTGTCTGACGTCAGAAAAATTATATACGTCACATAAATTTGTCGTTCAATGTGCATACAAAAGTACCTAGATTATAAACAATTTTAAATTTTACATAGGCAATGAGCGCAAACAGGGTTAAAAAATCAAAAGTATGTAAGAATAAATTACAGAAATCGAACTAGTCCAAAAGTTATACATAGAATTTATGAGAATCCAAAACTTTTAAAAGGAACAATTTAACAGGACACAAAAACCTATCCACGAACACATGGATCTACTTGAGTGTCCGACGTCAGAAAAATTATATACGTCACATAAATTTGTCGTTCAATGTGCATACAAACAATTTTAAAATTTACATAGGCAATGTACGCATACAGGGTTAAAAAATCAAAAGTATGTAAGAATAAATTACAGAAATAGACCGAGATTCAAACTAGTCCAAAAATTATAATTAGAATATACCGGTATGAGAATCCAAAACTTTTTAAAGGGAACAATTTAACAGGACACAATAGCGAATAGAGCCCAATCTAGAGCTGAAAGAAAATCTGAAGCGGAAAATGCAAAAAAACGTCCAAGACCAGTTCCATATAACAAAGACAGGAGCTCTGAAGACAAGAACTCAAACTACAAGTCTGGTAGATGTTTCACTTGTGGAAACACAGCCCATTGCCCACAAAGTAAGAAGTGAAAGATAAGAACATTCAATTTATTACCTTTAAATATCGATTTGGTATCATCTGAATCAAAGATAAATAATATTAGTTTTGAACATAAATTTACTATTTTATCTTCTGTCTCAATAACGAGCAAATACGATTTACAAAACAAGAATGTAACGACTGAACAGTTGTCATCTGATGCTGTTTTATAATTACCTGGCACACCTATAGGTAGATTAAAGATCAGGTAAGATAAATGGAAATTGATAACTGATAATCATTACATTCTCGACATAATCGAAAGCGGTTACAAAATACCGTTTAAAACAGAACCTGATCGAATACATCAAATCTTCATTAGACAACAAAGATTTTGTTTCATCAGACATTTTAAACCTATTGAAAAAAGGTTGTATTTAAGAATTAAGCACTATACCGTTAGTCGTTAACCCACTTACGGTAGCTTTCAACAAATCGAGTAAACCCAAACTCGTCCTTGACTGTCGTCACATAAACCCACACTTATTTAAATACAGGTTTAAATACGAAGATTGTAAAGTCGCTAGAGAATTGTTGAATGAAAATGATTTCATATTTAGTTATGATTAAAAATCGGCATATCATCATCTTGAGATATTTAAAGAACATCAACAGTATTTTGGGGTTTTCATGGCTTTTTGATAATACAGTAAAATGTTTTGTGTTTGCTGTTCTACCCTTTGGAATTTCAACCGCAGGATATATCTTTTCAAAAGTTTTGCGAGAATGGTTAAAGATTTCAGATCTCAAGGCAAGAGAATTATAATGTTTTTAGATGATGGTCTTGTGGGCGATAAAGATTTTGCCACTGCTTTACAGTGTAGTAAACAAGTTAAACTTCAATTAGAGGGTTTGGGATTTTTAACAGCGCATGAAATATCGCACTGGTTTCCTTGTCAAAAACTAGATTGGCTCGGTTTCACATGGGACACCAAAAATGGTAACATATTTGTCAAGGAAGAAAGGATAAAGAAATTGGAAAATATTTGAATTTTGTTTTGTTGCAAGTGACTAACGGAAAGATTTTATTCAGAGCTAGATTCATAGCAAGTATTGTTGGTCAGCTTATTTCCATGGACGCCGTTTTTGGCAATGTAGTACGTAGAAATACTAGATTTCTTTATGATTGTGTTATGTATAAAGCTAGTTGGTAAGCTTGTATGAGAATATCGCACGAAGCTTTAAGCGAATTTATGTACTGGAATGTTCACTGTAGAAATATCAATACAATAGGTGCTAAGATAAGCACGGTAACAGTCAATACTTTGTTTGACTATGAGATTTTTTGTGACACCTCAGATGTGGGCTTTGGTGGTTATATTACACCTTTTGCTCAGTCTAATTTTGAGAATTTTGAAACATTTGGTAATTAGACCAAATTGGAAATGGGTGAAAGTTCTTCATGGAGAGAATTAGAATGTGTAAGAAGGGTATTAAAGACGTTTAAAAATGTCTCTGAAAACAAACATATTAGAATTAATTTCGATAACAAGAATGTTGAGCATATTTTGAAAGTAGGTAGCAAGAAATTGAAATTACAATCAATTTCTACCGTTATGATTGATTTTTGCGAAGTTCAAAAGATTAACTTAACACCTAATTGGATACCAAGAACTGAAAATAATAATGCAGATTATCTGAACAGAGTCATGGATCATGACGATTGGGGAATAGACTCCTCGATTTATCATTATCTGTGTAATTTATGGGACATTTGTACGGTAGACAGATTTGCAACTCACTATAACTCTCAATGTGAGAGATTTAATTCAAAAGTATGGTGTCCAGGGACAGAAGCTGTAGATTTTCTCTGTATCTCACAGTCTTGGATTATAGACTTTCTACTCATATTTCAACCCTTTCTTTGTATGTTTTCTAGCTGTCTGGGTTATCGGCAATATGAATATATTGTTTTGTTTTATAATAGCCTATGTATTCAAGGGGAAAACATTTAAGGTAATACTTACATTTTCCCGCGTTTCAACGAATAGCGGGAAACATTTGTACTAACGATGCGTATGAATTTTCTAATTTCGTCACGTGAAAATTTTCATGTGCGGGAAAATATTTTGAAAGCCTTCACTTTCTACCCAACAGTCGTAGTGTCAAGTTTATTTTTACGTATTTCACATATGTAACATTTTTAGTTTACTTCATGTTTCTGCTCATGGTTAGCATGGTAAGTGGCGTTTTGTAACGAATAATTAGGTCTTTCCACCTTTCCGTGGAAAGACCTATTGAATTTGTTCTGATTATTATTATTATTATTATTATTTTTTTTTTTTTTTTCTTCCGCCTAATTTTTTTTCTTGCGTATTATTGATGTTTCAAAAGATGTCGCTTAGATATTTGGAATATGGTATCGTATAGTTTATACGCTTTAAAAATTTACAACTGTGTAACAAAATACTTTACGTTGTAAGAGTTATCTCCCCAAACACTGTTTTTCTTGTGGCCACTACTCCTTCGCAACCGTTAAAGATTACGACAAATTTATTTTACCAAATTGCTCGTTACATCTTCAGGATTAGGATATTCATTTGGACCGAAGCTTTACGGAGACTCCATATGAGAGTTATTCCCCCTTTTCCCTTAAATTAAGTGATATGCATTTCTAAATGGTAAACCATAAGTGATAAAGACATAGGGTCTTTAGATTTGGGGTCCTTGGTCGAAAATAATAAAAATGAGGTCAAGGTCAAAGGTCAAGGTCATATTCTAAATTTTGATTTTGGCTTATTTTCATTTATTTTCAAATACCTTATGACATATCGACAAATAATTTTTCATAAATTGTTAGTTGCGACATGTCCTTACTTGTATATTTTGATTGAAAGGGTGCGCAGACAATAAATAGGAGTTTTTGCCCATCTTACATTTAGAATTACGCGTAAAGTGATATTACTAATAAACCAAACATATTAAAGACCTTGGGTCTTTTGATTTAAGGTCCTTGGTTTGTGAACTTGAAATTGAGGTCAAGGTCATAGGTTAATATGACGTTCTAGATTTTGACCTTTGCTTTAAATTCATATAAATACATCATACAGCCATAGGAACTAACATTTTAAACTGATTTTTAATATTTCAATATCAAAAAAGATCTTTTCTAGTGGAAAGACCTACAATTGTTCTCTGAACAATTGGTTTTTAATTATAATTCATTTTTTTTTTTTTTTTTTTATACTGTCCAAGTATACCTCTTGAGACGGTCTTCCGAGCATAGGTTTTGGACACAGGATTCTAATTTTTTCCACTACATATTTGGTACTTAATGTAGTTTGACCCGAGTTAACTCGTTTTAGTTGGTTGTTCCTGGCCGGCGGGATCGTCGATGGAAGAGCCTTTGTTATTATTTGGTATTTAACTAAATATACAACATATATGTCATATATCAGCATTCAGTAATTATCTATAATTGTATTACTTTATTTATGTATTTATGCTTATGAATAATATTTTCAACTTATTAAAATCCGGTGTCTTTCAAGTTGTCTGGGTTATCGGCAATATGAATATATTGTTTTGATTTATTATAGCCTATGTATTCAAGGGGAAAAAGGTTAAGGTAATACTTGTATCCAATTGATATGATGTATTATATATAGTTGACTTCAGTCATATATATAGCAACACCATTTGCAAATTTCATTTACAGAAGAATTATTGTTCAATTATTATCAGTTTTAGCACAATCTAAGAACTAGAAAACTTTTCAAAAGAGGAGCGAAAGATACCAAAGGGACAGTCAAATTCATTGATCGAAAATAAACTGACAACGCCATGGCTAAAAAATAAAAAGACAAAGAAACAACAAATAGTACACAAGACACAACATAAAAACTTAAGGTACATTTTATAAGATATGTAAGAAGTGTACCTATGTGTTGGCTGAGTAAATCCCATTCCTCTGGTCTGAGTTTAGTCTTCAGCTGATCTTTATAATCACGGACAGATTGGAGAAAACCTCCTTTGTACTCTCTGTCTATGTAGTGTTCAATAGCCTTGGGTACATTATAGAGAATAGTACACGCTGCGTTTAATAAATTGTCTTCTTCTGTTGGTATACTGCAAATATAGATTATGTTATGTAACTTAAGGATCATGTGACTTGAGAGACTGAGAGAAACAGTTCTAAATATTAATATAATTTGAATTCAAAACCATTTGTTAGATTTTTCCACTTTACATGGTTGGCTAACAATATGTGGACCCAAAGATATGTCTCACTTGTATATAATTTGATAGTATAATATGCAAATGTTGAAATAAAAATGGCAACACTATTGTCTGTGACATGCAAACTTTTCAAAAGAGGGCCAAAAGATACCAGATGGACATATTCCCACTCATAGATCGAAATTAAACTGACATCACCATGGCCAAAACATGTAGATATGCAAATGCTGCATACAACTGCATAATACATGATATTGACCTTTTAGAAGACGCTTCCCTTAAACTTAGTTAATTACACACACATCCAGATGAGTTATAAGCAGATCGAGACCAAACCTTATATGATAGACCGGTTCCAAATTAAAATCTTGCAAATGGGATAAATTAAGTAATTTGAACCTGCATACATATCATTGGCAATGTATTAGTGGTTGACTTAAGGCTGACCGTACTGACAACTTAAACAGACGGTTGATGCAACCACTGATTGGAATAACAAGACATCTGCACACAAAAATTAGTGGCAAGTACACATTTATTTTAATGGTAACTTTTTGAATTGTTTCTACAACTGTATTCAAAAAGCTAGAAATGTTTATTCGTTCCGTTGATTGATAGCGTTTAATTTACTAGTTTTAAATTTTCTTTTTTGTTGTTGTAACACCTCCACGTAATTGTGAATTTTATTACTGATTGCATTCCATTCAATGGAAAATATTTCATTTATATTGAGAATGATAACAAATAAGAAGATGAATGGAGCAAATTCCGACAAGACATGACTGCTATTTATACACAGAAAAGCACCTTTGTTTTGTCTTACGCATGCGTATTATTGTCAGTTGTAGAAAGTACAGGTAAAACTACGTTAGACTTTAGTTTCTACCGTTACAAAATATTTTCTTTTTGGTAAACAATTTAAATGGATGTGTAGTTCATTTTCCATATGCCTATGGTACAGTGAATTTAATATAAACTTGATGTTGTGAATTATACAAAAATATTGGCAAGCTTGATAATATTTTAGATATCATGACTTGATCTCTTTAAATTAAGTCAGTTAGTGGCATAAGGCAATCATATTATTCTTTTGAGGATAATATCAATGATTGACAATTATACGATAATAAACTTCAAACGTTTGCTTTAAACTCAGTACTTTGAGTAAACCCGTTATGCTAAAGTTGCATCACCTGCCTTGGATACTTTATAAATGCAGAATAACGCTGTCAAAAACGTTTAAAGATCAACCTTCTAACTCCAAATTTCATTCCCAATATTTAATTCGCGAAAGATTCAGTAAAGTACATGTAGTTCACATAAATTGAAAGGGGTCCCAAGTTGTAAGTTAGTTATTTACATTGACACACGAGCCATGCAGTACTGGCCAAGGATGTGACATCGTATCCAGATCAAGATGAATATCATATTTTTCTTGCAAAAAATGTGCAAAAGATCAAACCAAAATAAACTGACAACGCCATGACCAAAAAGGGAAAAAAGACAAAACAGACAATAGTACACAAGACACAAGACACAACAAAGAAAACTTGGGCCTAAGCAACGCTTGCGATGTCATAACAGAAAGTCGCTACATAATGATCAATTACTATATTTTGAACCTATATATTTTAAGATAAAAACTGCCATTTTCCTGACTTGGTAAAGGAAATTTTAAGAAGAAATGATTAGTTGAACAAGGATTTGTGGCTAGCAAATACAATGGTTAAACAACTTACGATTGTGGTTTATTTGACCAACTATATGCGCTCCTTTCATGGCATTCTGCAATAAAAAGTTTTAAATGGTCAGCAACGTGAAGTATTACTTTCGCAACACCCACGAAACAAATCGACATAATATAGAAATTATTGTCAGGATCAATAGACCATGTGCCCTTATAACCACATAGCTTCATAGGTAAAGGTTCACTAAACGAAGTATTCTACATTCCCCCTCGCGTTTACCAAAAAAAACAAAAACAAAAAAACAATAAAAAAAACCGCATACAATAATTATGTTAAATTCTAAACAATGAAGAATAATTAGAAAAAAAATGGCAACCTGATTGGTATAATATATATATACACATAGGGTTCCGTAACTCGATTTGGGGAATTTGATTTTATTTACAAACAAGATATTGTAAGGAACACTGTAACCCTTGTTTGTGAAAACTAACCAATAGTTTCAGAAAAGTAATAAAGGGTTTGTTAATCTTCCGGTTGATGCTTTAAATCCTTTTTTTTTTTTTTTTTCGTTAATTAAATCTTTGTTTAAATCTATTGAGAAAACGTAAATACATAATACCTGTCTTTTGACTCGATAATGATTGTAGATCTGTCTGACTATTTTGAGATAACTGATTGTCTGTTTTATCTGTAACCTGGACCACGTCCTCACCAGATTCCGCCATTCTCAATATGTCTATGTTATCAGCTGACTGGACAAACTATACAATGTGATGATTGTCATGGTATCCTAACTAAATAAAAAGTAGTGGCCTTATCGAGGGTACTCCTTTAGAACAAGAAAATAGCATCGGAGTGAATCATGTTAGTCATTAAATGACATTCCATTATCTATGTTTTGAATAAAGATCTTTCCAATTGCTTTCTTCTAAAATTGGGCAAACTGACTTGCATCTATAACCTAACCATCATCATGCTAACACAGTCGCGTATAGTATTTCTCAAAACATTTATTGAATTAATGTACTATGTCGTAGGCAATAATAGTGTATTGACATGACAAATTAATGATATAAGGATAAGGCTTAGAAACGGGGAAATGCAAAGCTCTTCTGATCTTTTTCCCCGTTTTGTGCCGAATCCTTATATCGTTAAATCAATGCACCTTTGTTGTCTTTATACTGCAATGTAAAATCATACTCTCAATTGGTGTGTATTGTGTTTTTGTTTATTTGATTGCAATATTAAAAATATTTAAAGAGGCCTCATAACTGGCGGAGTAATATCATAACACAATAAAATGTGATATGTAGACATTAAGTCGATGGTGAATGAATTCGCTTAAGTATGGACTAAAATATCAACAATAAGCATAAAGTAGAATGATATCTCAATTTAAAACAAAAAATATAAAGAAGTCAAATATGTTTTCCAAAAATTGTAAAAGAAAAATGTTTAAGTTGTTCCATGCTTCATATCAATTGGAAACAAAAACAGGTTGAAGTGGTCGTCATGATAAATAATTGTAGTTCCGGCAAGTACTGTTAAAATATACATGAGGAGAGGAGATATCGGGTCAGTCACTTAACTGTTTACAAAACATTTGAATTTTTGAAATAGTAAGGCTTCTCTTCTTCAGAAATAGATGATCTAATCTGTATTTGGCAAAACCTTCAGAATGTTGGTCCTCAATGATCTTCAATTGCGTACTTTATTTTGCCTGTTTAACTCTTTTGAATTCGAGAGTCGTCACCGATGAGTCTAGCGCGTCTGGCGTAAACATGAGACCAACATGACACAGATATTAACAACCAAAGGTCACCGTATTGCCTTCAACAATAAGCAAAGCCCATACCGCATAGTCAGCTATAAAAGGCACCGAAATGACAATGTAAATTAATTCAAACGAGAAAACTAACGGCCTCATTTAAGTACATAAACACACGAATTACTGAATATTTGAGGAACTGTATACCCAAAAATAGACCTTTTAATCCTAAATGAATTCAAGATCAAATTTGACAGTTGCAGAAAATACCAAAGGGGGAGGAGTTGAACATTATTTTCTTAAAAATCTATAAGATCATACAATGAAAGTGAGGAATTGAACATATATATAAAGAAAAAAAATCGCAGTAAAGTGATTTACAGGGAAACTTCCAGTTTATTAATAAAGTTACATAGATACGTAGTTATGTGTGCTGCAATATATGTAGATTGTTACACTGATATCAATTATCATTAAACATATTTTCCAACTAACATTCAACTATATCAAAATACAAATACAATGTCATCCGTACAAAGCTAAAATCAACCCCCAAAAAAATATTCAACAATTACGCCGCGTGTAAGGACAGCTAAAAAATAATGCACCCCTTCCTAATGTCAAATACATATTTTATTAAGTTGTATAACAATTTACGGTTTCAAATGTTAAACTATCTAGAAAAAGATTCATAAAAGTTCTATTTTCATTGTCTTATTCATAGTCTTTACACAAATTTTGAATACTAATACATATAAATGTTAATTGGGAAAACATTCAAACTTACCATCCTACAGGTCAGAAAGCTGGTACATGAAATGACAAGATAAATATGATGTGTTGTTCTTATCACAATTGTATACTTTGTCATGAAGGTATATCTAATAGTATTGAGTTTTAAAACAACAACTGTAGCATTGAATCTTAACCCGATAAATATGCAATTTTCCAAAGTGCTATGGGTGATATGAGTAGACGTTCTGCTTGTGTATGAAGAGCGAGAATTAAAAACATGAACACTGACTCCCTTCATGGTACCCTGTAACAGTAAGTTCATATTAACGTATACATTTGTTTGTTTTGGGCATTTTAAATGATTACAGAGATAAATTAATTAGATTGAGAAGGTGACATAAAGGGTTGTTTATTTGATTTTACTGAATAAAACTAAAACTAATAGTTTGCAAGCTAAATGGTTTTATTTTTAATTTTAATTTGAAACAAATTGAAAATTAACGTCTAATATCTGATGGTATTACTTTTAATCATTTTACAATAAGTTATTCTAATCTAATCACCCGCAGTAATATAACGTATTGAATTAGTCAAATGAAGTTATACTAAATCTACAATCTATTAACATGTGATATTTACAAAAGTCATTTATTGGTGATATGAGTCACGTTCTATTATTTCAATTGTAGAACAGATAGTTTCATTTATCAATCTGACTATTCGTAGTACTTGTATTGAATTGAAGTTTTGGTTTTAAATCATAGCAATTAAAAAACAAAAACGCCAACGGCATGTTTTGAATGTATAAATCCTAGACAAACGAAAAATTCTTTGCAACACAACGATATAATATCTCAACCCGCTTATTTTTATTTTGTTCACTTTTCAGAAATTTCTTTATTGTAAATCATTGGCTATTACATTTCATGATATACTACTAGTACTTTATTGCTTAAGGGCATACGATACAGTTTTGATCCCGTATTTAGAGTTTGATGAACATTTGCATATAGGCTATTTTTTGACTGATTAAATCAAATACATGTATGTAATAAAAATATACCTGCATGTGCTACTTTTTGAGTTAAATTAGGTCGAAATTTTGTATATTTGCTCAAAATTCGGATTTGTGGCCGCATTTCTCTATTCGAAAGTATTCTAACAATGTATGCATTTTTTATTCGGAAATCACTCATATTTATCAAATGGTCATGGATTGAGAAAAACGTCATTTTTGCTGTATATTTATCAAAATAAAAAATATTGCACTATTTACAGTTTTATAAAATTTGGTCCACATAATCTCCCTGCAAAATGAAACAAACTATAGTTTTAAACAATAGGGGTCCATGAACTCGTTTTCAAATTAAATCAGTTTGAATGATAAACATCAGTCGAAAAATGCATCTTTTCCCGATATGTCATAGTTTGACGCCGAGAAAATAACATTTTACGTAAGCAACGTCATTATCTCCCATGTAACTGTATGCCCTTAATAAGTTCAGATGAAGTTATTTACTTTGAATGTCAAAGCACTTTTCTCATCTATAAGCTATTAGAAGTATACTACATTTGCATAGCTTGTCGTTTTAACAAAATCAACGTTAACTCGACTTTTTATTATATGTTTAAAAAATGATACGTGTATAAAATCCAGGAACCCAATGTCAGTCATCTGATAATAATAGTGCCTATCACCCCTTTGTATTTCATTTTATAATACAATGGTCAGAGGTTATTCTTTTTGTCAAGGATATGTTCTTGTAAAAATAAAATAACTGGGTTCAAACGAAATAAGTGTCTTCATAAGGGAAGTTTCTTATTACAGAAAGATTTTCAAACATTTTAAAAATAATGACAACGTGGGATGATATGGCGTCACTGAGTCCGAGGATGCTTTTGACATTTGACGGCCTTTTTTGAACTTGTTGGATCGTTGGAGCACCAGAGCGTAGGATATATATAATGCATATGGAAAAAGCCATCCCAAGTTTATGTTTCGAAATCGATATAAATCATTTGTATGTACACACATAAAAAGGGGGAGAAATATACCGAAATAAGTAAACTCACGAAAACAAAAATGAATTCCAAGGAAAACTCAGAACGCCAAGATCCTAATCAAACGGGTAAAAACCAAAATCACAAACATATCAAACAAATGGACAACAACTGTCATATTCCAGACTTGGTACAGACATTTTCATATGTAGAAGATGGTGAATTGAACCTGGTTTTATAGCTAGCTAAAGCTCTCACAGGTATTACAGTCGTATAAAATTTCATTATATTAACATGATTAACAACGATGTGTGAACATAACAAACAGATATAATCTGTAAAAATGTCAAAAATATGGGTACTGTAGTCAAAGTTGTGTTATTATCACTATAAAAACAAACTGATATATAAACCAAAAAATTCCACGGTACAATAAGACAATAACACAATGACGGAATGTTTAAGTACATAGCCACATCACATACAAGAAAGAAACTTAAAAAGGCACACATACAAAGCATATTAGTAAAAACGAAATACAGACATTAGCATAGAACAATAACACAATGACGGGATGCAGAGTACAGAGCCTCGTCATATGTGACCAAGAAACGCAAAAAGGCACACAGAATCAGCATCATGCACAAATGAAAGAAAATAATACAAAACATATCATAGAACAATACAACAATGATGGGATTTATAACTGCAGGGCCACGTCAACTAAATATCACCTAAAGAACAGACTAAACAGTGAAAGTAATATTCATAAAGACAAATAAGAGAATACTATAACACGTTTTTAAGATTATAAACAACGTCAGTACCCAGAATCTATACTCAAAGACCATTGTATTATCTGTGAAGTTGGAACGGAATATTAATCAACAAAGTCTCGGTATTTTCTTTCTTATAAAGAGGACAAGACATTCTTTGACATACCCCTGGTTTATCAACTTTCTGCGCAGACACTGGTGACGCTTCGAAAAGTCTGAGTAGTTATATTGCTACTAAGGTGGGATAAATTGATAATTTGTAACTTGAAATAGATGATGGTTATAAGATGACCGTATATGTTAAATTAAAAGTCTAAAACTTAGGCGGAGGAAGCAGTGTCTTTAATTTCAAGTTTTTGGGGTATATAGTAATCAAATCAAATCAGAAACATGGATTGTTAATTGAGAGAACATCATCAATATATCTGAATGTTGAATTATTTCACAGGGCTTCCTCTATCTTCTTGTATTTGACAAGTCTCTGAAGGAACTTATATTCATATAAAATATGATGAGGTCGGCAAGGAGAGGCGCACAGTTCAATCATATAGGAATACCGATAATTTGTTGAAAAAGTCTACCTCCAAATTTAACAATTATGGTGTCAATAAGAAAACTCCAGCATACTGATCACTTGTCCGGCTTTGTAACATGTTTTACCTTTTTGTTCATAATCAATACAATATTCCTTATGGTATCCCAATGTAATAAATGTATAGCGTATGCTACCGTTTTTATGTTGAAAAGCACTATGGATTATTTCATTTTGACGATTTTCTTGAATTTGACATGGGAAATGGTGGTTTATAGGGTTGAAAGTTTGAAAAGAACTAATTTTCGAAAAGATAAAGTTTTAAATTGTCTTGAATATCTAAAGATTTTTTTAGAATTTACATATTGTTAATACCACTACGCGAATAAACAGTTTCCCAGTATTTCTGAAGACCCTCTTTCACTGCAGATAGAATTTGTGTCAATTTGATAGACAATGTTTAGTCGATGATTCGGCAATGCACCGTTGATTGTACGAAATTGTGTTAAGTTTAGGTACATTTGTAAGTCATCTGATTTGTTCTTCAAGTTAATTTTTCTTGAAGGCAATACTAACTTATGATTCGCCAAAATCTTATTCTTGTCAAATGATATGTTTTTGTATGTGGGATTTCCTGAGTGCTAATCTATTCCCAATTCCTTAACAAGACATTCGCAGATGTACGATTTACACACAAAGACAAACATAAAATTATCGTGAGCAGATGATAAGCATTTCACAGCCTCTTGTTTCTGAGCAAGAGACAACAACAGTCCATAAAACTCAACATTACAACACAAAGACTGAGTAACACAAACCCGACAAAAATCCAGTGGTGATCAAAGGATAATCATTGTCTGATTCTGATGTGTCACTCGTCATGGTGCTATTGTAAATACTAATGCATAGTATCTGTTTATATATCGTTACATTTTCAAACCTACCACAACAAACACTTAAGTCTGATTTTTTTTGCTGGCTGAAACCAAATCTCTTAGCCATTAAAAAACCCCTTAGTATAACTTCAAAAATTTCTACCCGATTTCAAATGAAGTGGATTTAAGCAATGATAGACAAAAACTGTACGACTTTCAATTAAATGAGAAAAAACAATCGCGGTATAGCCAGCTATAAAAGGCCCTGAAAAGAAAAGTATTAAACAATTCAATTAACTGCCTTATTTATAAAAGCAAAATTGCCAAAAAAATATATCAAGCATGAACCAATCACAACAACTGAATTACAGGCTCCTGACTTTGGACAGACAAATAAATAATGTGTGGTTTTAAACATGTTTGTGAGCGCCTAACCCACCCAGACCTGAGACAACGTTTTAACAACACAAAATAAGAACAAACCTTAAAGATCAGTTGAAAAAGACTGAACTCATTAGATCGATACAAACCCAAAACACCATACATAAAACATACCGGACGTGGCAGGTTATATACATACATCCCCAAAACAACAACTAAAACACCGTTGTTGGAGGATTTAATATTGTCCCCATGTAATAATGTCCTGCGGACATTATTTCATAGTAAATACTGTCCATGGACAACATTTATTCATTTAAATGTGTCCCGGACAAAATTCCTATGCAAATATGTATAAAAAAGTGTGCATGAACTTGAACATGAATTGATTATATTAATCTGTCCAGGTGGACATTTTTCCACAGGCCAGAATGTCTGCCATGACATTTTTTTATATGATTACAATATTAAATGATAGTCACTGTCTTTTTTATTACTGGAGGTATGTTAATTGCTTACTTTTAATACAATGTTGCTTAGAGAGTTGCCTCTTTGGCACCCATACCATCCTTATCTTATGTAAAATGATTTAAATTCAAACAAGTAATAGATGCTGTTCAATATCATTTTCCTTGGAGGACATATTATTATAAACACTTGTCCTGTAGGTGGACATTATTTCATAACATTTGATATTAAATTCTGTCCACTCGAAGGACAATATTTCATGGCAATGGACATTATTAAATAATAAAATGTTAGGAAAAAATGTCCTGGTGGACAACTTTTCACAGGACACTATTATGTTTTACACTGCTACTAAAAGCTACTTTAAGGTGGTATGGGTGTCTTCCTCCATCTTGGATTGTGAAAAACAGTGAACCAAAGGTCCAGATTTTCTATCAAGTTAGCAAAATTTGATGCAGGAATGCAGATATTTAATATGAATTTTCATTTAAAAGAACCAATTTATCAGAGTATAACTTATATCACTGGGTCGATACCTCTGCTGGTGGACTATCAGTCCCCGGGGGTATCATCAGCTCAGTAGTCAGTGCTTCGGTACTGACATGATTTAACAAACTTTACTAAAATTGTCCGTTTATAAATTTTGAAATTATTATGAAACTAAGGTTTCAACTCCCTCAGGCAAAGTTGGCTTTAGATGAATCTGGCTATTTATTTTAGGTATTTTTAACATATAGCTCTTCAACAATTTTCGGTACTTATACATCTTCGGATTTCAAATGTTTGGCTTTGAGCGTTCCTGATGAAGGTAAATCCAGAAAAGCGCTTCGGACGCAATAAATTATTAAACGTGTTGTTTTCCATTTTTTACATCACTGGGTCGATACCTCTGCTGGTGGACTATCAGTCCCCGAGGGTATCATCAGCTCAGTAGTCAGTGCTTCGGTACTGACATGATTTAACAAACTTTACTAAAATTGTCCGTTTATAAATTTTGAAATTATTATGAAACTAAGGTTTCAACTCCCTCAGGCAAAGTTGGCTTTAGATGAATTTGGCTATTTATTTTAGGTATTTTTAACATATAGCTCTTCAACAATTTTCGGTACTTATACATCTTCGGATTTCAAATGTTTGGCTTTGAGCGTTCCTGATGAAGGTAAATCCAGAAAAGCGCTTCGGACGCAATAAATTATTAAACGTGTTGTTTTCCATTTTTTACATCACTGGGTCGATACCTCTGCTGGTGGACTATCAGTCCCCGAGGGTATCATCAGCTCAGTAGTCAGTGCTTCAGTACTGACATGATTTAACAAACTTTACTAAAATTGTCCGTTTATAAATTTTGAAATTATTATGAAACTAAGGTTTCAACTCCCTCAGGCAAAGTTGGCTTTAGATGAATTTGGCTATTTATTTTAGGTATTTTTAACATATAGCTCTTCAACAATTTTCGGTACTTATACATCTTCGGATTTCAAATGTTTGGCTTTGAGCGTTCCTGATGAAGGTAAATCCAGAAAAGCGCTTCGGACGCAATAAATTATTAAACGTGTTGTTTTCCATTTTTTACATCACTGGGTCGATACCTCTGCTGGTGGACTATCAGTCCCCGAGGGTATCATCAGCTCAGTAGTCAGTGCTTCGGTACTGACATGATTTAACAAACTTTACTAAAATTGTCCGTTTATAAATTTTGAAATTATTATGAAACTAAGGTTTCAACTCCCTCAGGCAAAGTTGGCTTTAGATGAATTTGGCTATTTATTTTAGGTATTTTTAACATATAGCTCTTCAACAATTTTCGGTACTTATACATCTTCGGATTTCAAATGTTTGGCTTTGAGCGTTCCTGATGAAGGTAAATCCAGAAAAGCGCTTCGGACGCAATAAATTATTAAACGTGTTGTTTTCCATTTTTTACATCACTGGGTCGATACCTCTGCTGGTGGACTATCAGTCCCCGAGGGTATCATCAGCTCAGTAGTCAGTGCTTCGGTACTGACATGATTTAACAAACTTTACTAAAATTGTCCGTTTATAAATTTTGAAATTATTATGAAACTAAGGTTTCAACTCCCTCAGGCAAAGTTGGCTTTAGATGAATTTGGCTATTTATTTTAGGTATTTTTAACATATAGCTCTTCAACAATTTTCGGTACTTATACATCTTCGGATTTCAAATGTTTGGCTTTGAGCGTTCCTGATGAAGGTAAATCCAGAAAAGCGCTTCGGACGCAATAAATTATTAAACGTGTTGTTTTCCATTTTTTACATCACTGGGTCGATACCTCTGCTGGTGGACTATCAGTCCCCGAGGGTATCATCAGCTCAGTAGTCAGTGCTTCGGTACTGACATGATTTAACAAACTTTACTAAAATTGTCCGTTTATAAATTTTGAAATTATTATGAAACTAAGGTTTCAACTCCCTCAGGCAAAGTTGGCTTTAGATGAATTTGGCTATTTATTTTAGGTATTTTTAACATATAGCTCTTCAACAATTTTCGGTACTTATACATCTTCGGATTTCAAATGTTTGGCTTTGAGCGTTCCTGATGAAGGTAAATCCAGAAAAGCGCTTCGGACGCAATAAATTATTAAACGTGTTGTTTTCCATTTTTTACATCACTGGGTCGATACCTCTGCTGGTGGACTATCAGTCCCCGAGGGTATCATCAGCTCAGTAGTCAGTGCTTCGGTACTGACATGATTTAACAAACTTTACTAAAATTGTCCGTTTATAAATTTTGAAATTATTATGAAACTAAGGTTTCAACTCCCTCAGGCAAAGTTGGCTTTAGATGAATTTGGCTATTTATTTTAGGTATTTTTAACATATAGCTCTTCAACAATTTTCGGTACTTATACATCTTCGGATTTCAAATGTTTGGCTTTGAGCGTTCCTGATGAAGGTAAATCCAGAAAAGCGCTTCGGACGCAATAAATTATTAAACGTGTTGTTTTCCATTTTTTACATCACTGGGTCGATACCTCTGCTGGTGGACTATCAGTCCCCGAGGGTATCATCAGCTCAGTAGTCAGTGCTTCGGTACTGACATGATTTAACAAACTTTACTAAAATTGTCCGTTTATAAATTTTGAAATTATTATGAAACTAAGGTTTCAACTCCCTCAGGCAAAATTGGCTTTAGATGAATTTGGCTATTTATTTTAGGTATTTTTAACATATAGCTCTTCAACAATTTTCGGTACTTATACATCTTCGGATTTCAAATGTTTGGCTTTGAGCGTTCCTGATGAAGGTAAATCCAGAAAAGCGCTTCGGACGCAATAAATTATTAAACGTGTTGTTTTCCATTTTTTATAAATATTAATATTTTTGCTAATGTTGATAATTTTGTTTGTTTTTTTTTTATTTTTTTTTCTTTCTAAATTGCCCTTTTAATGGGAGGTAACTCTTAATTAGTGCATTTTCTAAAGGATTCTACATGGAATTTTTCTATTTTGTATTTTACCCGGAAAAAAATCAGGGTGACCCTATCTTTTCTTTTGAAATTCTCAAAGCATTGTCTGAAAGCTATCTTTTCCTTAATTATTTAACAATTTAACAAATAACCAGTAACAGATCTTTCATTTTTGAAAGGGGGAGATTTGGCACGATAATGTTAATAGATGTCTGTGCATTAATCAAATACAGTCCCAAAGAATGGACGGCAGCTCCTGTTCCTCTATTACAGTTGCCCTTTAAAAAACTTGTTTATTATATATCAAGTAAATTCTTAAAATGCTACGTTGATTGTACTTGATATCAGATTGATGAGTTAGAGATGATATATCTAATTTGAAGAAATGTATTATGGTATTCAACTTATGTGTTTATCGTCTCAATTGAATGAATGCGATAACGTCCAGTGAAGAACGTACAATTGAAGACATTTCAATAAGAAAGACAAAAAACATTTAACTTTTATATTTATATTTCAAAACCATCTACAATACTTCAACGTAGATTTCGTACAATTAACTTTGCAGGAAAATATGAACTGACACACGCTCTTCATTTCAAAATGTAAACAAAGCAAAAATACATTGTTTTTTTTTTAACTGCAAATAAGCGAAAGCTTTGAAAGTCCAGAAACCTAAATTTCAGAACAAAGAAATAATAATACTTTAAGACACTCGATGAACCAATTAAAGAGAATGGTAGTGTGATATATAGAATTGTTTTGCTAAATGAAAATCTTTAAACCATTTTTTTTTTATACAAATGATGATAAAAAAAAACTAGCAGACATCTTTTATTTATACAAGACGATAAAAACGAACCAGAAACATGAAGATAAAAAGAAAATAGAGTAGTTTAATGTAATAGCCAGTTATTATTTTTAGTGATAATATTTTGAAATCGAATGTACCATTACAATGCTTTCACTTATTCATGTGCAACAAAGTTTTTTTAATACATATTCGAGTAAACAAATAAAAAAAAAGTCGTTCATATAATGAACATATCCTGACATTTACAAACGAATTACAGAAATACTTTTATGTTGATCCCAACATTTTTTTTCAATATAAGTTGATAATGATGTGTTATCAGACAAGGTAACTTTTTGACTTCTAAACTTCATGACGAGCTGAACATGAAAATGCATATCTCTATGCATTAACATGTGTCTGATATTGTAAGCTCTTCAAAGTTCTACATGGAATTTCGTGTTGATGTTTGTGTGTGATGATGGGCTCTAGAATGCCTTATACATGACTACTTGAATTGACTTGTGTCCGTCATTGTGAGCTCTTAGTAGTATTTTATAGCTAGGACATGTCTAATTCATGCTTAACTTATAATTGTGCTATACATTGCTGTTCATGTTGATATTTGTCCTTTATGATAAGGTCTATTAAGCACTAGACACGGGTGCTCTCATTTACGGCTGTTCGTCATCATGGGCTCTGCTTGGCACTATACATGGCAACTCCCATTGACATTTTGCCGACATTCCTCAGTCTGTCCTACTGAGATGTACAAGGCACTGCATTGCTATTGGTATTGACGTGTGTCTGTCCTTGTCAGCTCAACATGACATTACACGGGCTATTCGCATTGATGTTTGTCCGTCATGATGAGCTCTACGATGCATTAAAGATAGCTGCCATCATTGACGTGTAACCGTGAAAATTTGCTCTACATAGAAATACACAGGGCTTCTTGCATTGACGCGTTTGTTCGTCAAGTTAAAGTTTACAAGGTACTATATAAGGCTATGTGTATCGACTTGTATTCGTCATGTATAGGTAAATATGACTCTATGTTACTAATCATTAGACCTTTCTCCAGAAACACATGTACAAATTTTGTAAAGAAACACTTGGTTTATAACTTTTTTTTATATGAGCGTCACTGATGAGTCTTATGTAGACGAAACACGGGCCTGGCGTACTAAATTATAATCCTGGTACCTTTGATAACTATTGTACTTTGTAAAGGATCACTCTGATTCAAACAAAAAACAATACCTGAAACTGACATCATCAAGATGCTTGATTTCTTGATTGACAACATGTTTGTTACGTTCGGACGACCTGTTTTTAAACAGACTTTCGGCATTCCTATGGGAACGAATTGTGCCCGTCTTCGTGCCGACTTGTTTCTTTATTATTATGAGGCTGACTTTATACAGGAACGTCTTAGGAAGAAAGATAGAAAATCAGCAATATCCTTTAACTCTACGTATCTCTATATTTATGATGTTCTTTTACTAAACAATTCAAAATTTGGTGACTACGTCGAACGCATCTATTTCATTGATCTAGAGATAAAAGATACAAGAGATACAGTTTAGTCGGCCTCATATCTTGACTTTCATCTAGAAATTGACAATAAGGGTCGATTGAAAACAATACTTTACTACAAATGAGATGATTTCAGCTTTCCAATTGTGAATTTTCCATTTCTAAGTAGCAACATTCCAGGAGCACCTGCATACGGTGTATATATCACCCAATTGATACTATATTCCCGTGCTTGCATTTCCTATCATGATTTTCTTGATAAGGGTTGTTGCTCACAAGGAAGCTATTAAATCAAGAGTTCCAAATAAATAAGTTTAAATCATCTCTTTGTAAATTTTACGGACGCCATCACGAGTTGGTTGACTGTTATGGAATAACCGTTTCAAAAATGATATCGGATATGATCCTTACGTCGTATCTACAATTCCCTTCACTTTCATAAATGTGACCCACCGAATTATACTTTTTACCGGAATTGTTACCTCATTAGCAACACGACGGGTGCTACAGGGGGAACAGGATCTGCTTTCCTTTTCGGAAAACCTGATATCACCACTAGTTTTTGGTAGGGTTCGTGTTGTTTATTCTATAGTGTTTTATGTTGTACCGTATGGATATTGATATTGGCGTGTGTCTGTGCTAATCAGCACAAAATGACATTACATGGGGCTATTCGCATTGATGTTTGTCCGTCATGATGATGTCTACGATGCGCTATAGATGGCTGACATCATTGATTTTATGCGTCAAGATTAGCTCTACATGGAACTATATACTAAGGCATCTCGCATTGACGTCAGTACGTCATGCTAAAGTTTACATCGAACTTCACAAGGCTGTTTGTATCTACGTAACTGAACATATTTCAACTCGTTTTTATGATTGAGTTAAATCATTCCTATTGATATTTTATAGTGTCTATTTCTCAGTTGTGATGTTATACTGCTGTTTCAGATATGGGAAAAGGTTTGGTACCATTTACACGTTTAATCCCGCTGCAATTGTTTTTAACCTGTCATAAGTCAGGTATCTGATGTTCAGTGATTGTCGTTTGTTTATATGGTTCATAAGTGTTTCTCGTTTTCATTTATTATAAAGATAAGACCGTTGGTTTTCCCGTTTGAATGATTTACACTTGTAATTGTTTGAGCCCTTTATAGCTTATTGTTCGGTGTGAACCTAGGCTCCGTTTTGAAGACCGTACCTTGACCTTTAATGGTTTACTTTTATAAATTGTGACTTGGATGGAGAGTTGTCTCATTAGCACTAATACCACATCTTCGAAAGACGATATTTCAATATACAACCGTCAGGGAACAAATGAAGATTGACTTTTAAAGAACATGTCTGACTTTTAGATGTAGGGGTATATCTCCATACGATATTTATTGAACCAATTAGACATTGAAAGAAAAACTTAATTACTGACTTGGAATAAAAAAAAGACTACCTAAAAGCTCTATCAGCTTTTGGACTGTATGGAGAAAATAAGAGAAAATGATAAGATAACTGGGTCTCCTCTCTAAAAGGCCCTGACTTACAGTTTCGAAAATCTATGTAAATTTTCTCTTTGACAGTCAAAATTCACTCCTGACTTGGAATTATTCAAAAATCAAACACTCCCTCAAAATCTTATCAGCCTTTGTACTCTATTGTGAAAATAACATAAATTGATTCGATAACTAGGTCTCCTCTCTACCAGACACTGACTTGATGTTCCAAACAGCTATGTCAGTTGTCTCTTTGACAGTCAAAATCCACTCCTGACTCGATAAATGGGTATGTTCTATAAAAGACCCTGACTTACATTTCCAAACGTTTATGTCAATTGTGTCTTTGACAGTCATACAACGTCTAATAATTCTGATTTGACAAGGATGAAGTAAACCTTAGTATGCAATTTGACAAGCATCTCTTGGTTCACTGTAGGGGGTCGATTAGCTGGCATATAATAAAAGTGTGTTGCATACTGAAGGGTCATCAAGTTTTGACCAGGCTGTTGTGGTTGTAATCAAATATATCACAAAAACACATGCTCCATTGTAAATGTTTTAATTTATTTAACATCCAAATGTATGCATATGTACACTAAAATCATTGTTAATATTCGGATTCCTTTGGCTTTATCTATGTGTTGTTAATAAATCATTGTCCTGCTTTTGTTCACTTTTTATAATCTCTTTTTAAAAGTTCACCAATGTATAACAGTTATTTAGAAAGTTTGTTATTTGGCATTAAAGTAGTGAATATATTTTTTTGTCTTTTCATATAAACATTATCTTCAAACTTTGAATCACATAATAAATACATTTTTACTTAGTTATTTTTTTTAATTTATTTTTTTTATTGTTTTTTTTTCCACGACAACATAAAATCAATAATTGCGAAGTCAAATTAATTTCTTTAAAAAGAGGGGCTGAATTATTCCTTGTTATAATTTCACTATTTACAACAGAAAATATATTGCACAATAATTACATTTTTAAGTAATCTGCCATGGAAATAACAGCTAGTTTATCTATATAGTACTTTAAAAATTGATGATATAGACCAACACTTTGATGATTACAATTCAAAACAAATAATTGATTTTTTTCTCTCAGAAATTTAACAAAACTTTTGGTTTGACAGTTTACAAAAGTAGTTAAAATAGTCGCAGACATTTCTAAATAATTTATGAAAATTTAACGGAAATTCTTAAAATAAAAACAATAATCTTAATATCTTGAACTTTCGAAATTGACATACACACGAACTTATCAAAGGGAGATAATTTGTATAATTATATTACAAGTAAAACGAATGTCATTGTTCACTTGTGATATGAACATTGATAATAAATACTGTGGAATAATTTATATTCTCAGGTACCAATCTTCGTGGAAAGAGGAAAACTTCATAGGATATTTGTTTTCGTGGTTTTGCCTTATTATAAAATTTGAAATTTGTTGCACGATTATTTTCATGGTTAACCTGTACTCACAAAATCCACGGAAATTGGTATTTAACGAATAATAATGAATCCAGTGTAAGATGAAAGAAGTGAAAAATATTGAATATAAAGCCAGTACATATTTCTATTCTAGTTATTTTTTCTGTTATAAAAAATATTTTTGTTTTACAAATATAAATAATATATAAATATCATGTTAATAAAGACAAGTTACAATTAGTTTATATCATTTATCACAATAATCAATAGTACTAAGCAGTATATATTTTACAGTAAAACAATACATTTTTTTTTTTAAATCTTATAAAATCGTTGCATTTTTCTAAATCTATTTTATAAACCCAACGTATCAATGATAAATTTATGACAAATACTTGAGACAAGGATTTCTCATACAATTTTCTATTTATCTAAAAAAAAACAGGATACAGATTTTTTTATTTGCTTTTAAAGTTCTGTATTTAAATGCTATGTATATGTTACAGTAAATAGGTGAAATTAGGAATTACATGTAAATACTAAAATTTAGGAATTACATGTAATCCCCGATGCACTTAGTTAATACAAGTAATTCCTGAAACGGCCCAGTTATTACCAGTAATTACTAATTTTAAAATGAATTTTTACACCTATTTACTGACTGCTAAAACAATGTTGTATTATGGTCAGGTGAGCAAAAGTTATGGTAATACTAGCTAAAAGATCAGTAAGTACAGTACAGTAAAATTTGAATGGTTGATTTCTATAAAAAATATCTTGAATAAATATGGACTTTCAAATATTTGGTTGAATCCGAGTATAACTTTAGTTTTAATCCAAAATGGTTCAAATTGAGCATTATACAGATTATTTTAAACCAATTTCAGCAGACATGGAAATCAGAAATGGAAAATTCTCCTAGAGCATTATGTTTTAATTTTTAAAGAAAACTTTGAATTTTAAGAATATTTAGACTTACTACCTTATACAGATAAGGTAACGTTATGTTGGTTAAGAACTGGAATGAACTGTTGTGTGCATAAGCTTCGAGATATAAACAAAATTAAATATATTTTTTTGTTATTGTTAAACCATTAATAAAAATGATAATGTTTTAAAAACTTTAACTGCATAGTGTATGAAATGTTAACTGGGAACAAACTCTAGTCCATTTATAAGACTTAGTAATATACGAAAAAAAAAGGATTCTTTTTAAAAACTTTACTTTTGGATATTAACATATGATCATGAAAATTTTGCTTCTGTCCATGTTTGGTAGAAATCCAGGATATTTGGAGAAAGTTATTTTAAAGTTTTAAACCACAGTGCATGATGGAGATTTTAGTTTAACCAAATTATGAAAATCAATTGGAGATAGATACCATTGTCTTGCATGTATATATTTACAGTGTTTCAAAACATATAAAACAACCAGTTTCCAGTTTGAATTCACAAACACTAAAGAGTATGCACTTTTGATGTGCCTTATATTCCTACATTCTTAAGTAAGCTCCCTTAAAATCCCTATCCCTTTACTTTGTTATTTGGTATCTTGAATTATGTTTTTAATTTTAAAACAAAAACATCAAGTTAGTAAATAGCTGTAAAAATGACAAAAAAAAATCAGTAATTACCAGTAATCACTGAAACAACTAGTAAATACATGTGATTACTAAATTGGGTAGTATTTACAGGTATTTACTGAAACGTTTAGTAATTACGTGTAATTCCTAATTTCACCTATTTACTGTAACATATATATAACAATTTTTTTTTCAAAAGATGACTTTTTTTACAAAGAGGAGTGAACATCCTTGATACAAATGAACAACAGTGTTGTTAAGTTTTAGAAATACGTCAGCAAGTAACATCTAAAAATTCCCTAGAACATTTAAGTTATCACTATCATTAGTTTCCTTAACATAATTCAAAAATTCTGAAATTTTAGATCTAAGACATGAATTTAGAATTACAATAATTATACTTTTCCGAGCGTAAGTTACTGATGGAGCATTAAGTTATTACAGCAAATTTTAAACGCAAACGGCTGTCATGATTTTGATTTTTTTTAAAGAGTTTTCAATGTTGATATTATCAAAAAATGATACAATGACAATATGAACACATATTCCTACCACACGCTCCATTTATATAACAAGACAAGTAATGATAGCAAAAAGTAAAATGACAAAAATACTGAACTCCGAGGAAATCTCAAACTAAAAGTTCCTATTTAAATGGCAAAATCAAATGATAAAACACAAACGAATGGACAACAACTGTCATGTTCCTGACTTGGTACAGGCATTTTCAAATGTAGAAATTGGGGTATACTTGTATTACAATATCAATAAATATCAGAAAATGCGTAAGATTGATGTGAATAAGTTTTATGTACAAAATGTAGATTAGAAAAACAGAAAGCAACATTAATAGCTAGAAAAAAAAATTCATATAATGAAAATATGAAGAAATTAGTATAATCACACGCTTTATCATTTGTCCCTGTAACAAATAATTCAACAACAGAAGTTTTATAATAAAATATGTTGATTGAATACGTATGATATTAAATAAGTTAAAACATAAAAATATTTCAAGTAAAAATTAAATAAAACATAAAATTATATTAGGAAAACAGGTCCTACCGTTGAAAACATCATACAAGAACACGATAAATCATAACCAGCTATACATCATTAATTAATATGACTTTTTTGTACAAAATGAAGAAAAAAATACCAATTATTATTAAATGACAATGTGGAAAAATACTGTTATTCGCGTCGTCAGTACACTTAACATGCTTAAATTGCGACCATCAAATCACCAATCGATGCCGTTGGAACTTAAAATACAATATAGCTATCTCCTAAATAGCAAAATGTGTAAACTAAATTTACATGGGTGGTATACAGAGTAATAGGTGAAATTGTCAAAAAGAGGTACAGCAGTCATCACCATATCACAATCTCAATCAGAACATAACAAACAAATAGTAAACAAGTAGCACACAAAGCATATACAAGATTATAAACAACCACATTCATTGCTTACTTAAACATGTATTTTACATCAACCCAATGTGTTTGAATTCCTGTGAAAAAGGTTCACATCAACTCTAGTGTATCAAATATATATATGTTCCGGACCATATGAGTATTTGGACCATACGCGTATGGTCATGACCATATGGGTATATACTCATATGGTCCGACCATACGCGTATGGTCCAACCGTACGCGTATGGTCGGGGTAAATAACACTCTGTTACAGTTTACTTTTAATACTTCTAAACTCTTCATATGGTATGACCGTTCTTTAAAAAGTCGCTATCATATAGTTAATTTTATTTTTATATTATAGCAAAAAGATTAGCTAAATAAAAATTACATGTTTCACTGTTAGTTTTACGTACTTGTCAAAACTATAATAATCACAATTTATACCGATGGTCATTATTGATCAATGAGGAAGTAAATGTCACCCCGAGCCTACATGCAAAAATGTAATTAGCGATGAAAACTTACTATGACATATATATTTTTTTTACTGGTATTTGAATTATAAAAATAATTCATTGTTTTTTAGATAAAGGTTTTGTATTATTGAAACTTTTATAATGTGATTTACAAAAAAAATACCTATATGGTCCATATACTTATATGGTCCGGCCCGTTAATAACCAAACGAGTATTATACTCATATGGTCCGACCATATGCGTACGGTCGGACCATACGCGTATGGTCGGACCATATGAGTATACGCATATGGCCATGACCATACGCGTATGGTCCAAATACTCATATGGTCCGGAACATATATATATCAAATATGTTTATTTTTTTACTAGCACACAATCATTAAATGTCCACGTATAATGAAGTTTTGCGGTAAGTATTTCGTAACCGTTTTTTTTTAAATATATTAGTAATGGGACAATAAGCAAAAGACATTAATAATTGGATGAATATCAGTAGATATCAAACACAGAGAGAAGAAATTAGGTAAATTGCAGTAAATATCAAACAACGATAGACGTAAATGAAAGAAAAGCAATATATCAAACAAAAACATTCTATTCTAAAAGTAACCTCACTATATCAGTATGTCCCTTCTGAATTGCTATATCCAGAGGACTCCAACTTTCTTCGTCACATATACCAATTGTAGGATTCCTCTCTAACAATAACTTAACTATATCAGTATGACCATTATTACATGCCATGTACAGTGGACTACGGCCATCATTGTCACATAGATCAGCAATAGGATTCTTCTCTAACAACAACTTCACAATATCAGTATAACCGTTCTGACTTGCTATGTACATTGGACTACAGCCATCTTTATCACATATATCGATAGTAGATGTCTTCTGTAACAACAACTTTACTATTTCAGTATGTCCGTTTTGACTTGCCATGTACAGAGGACTAAAGCATTCATTATAATTACATTTATCAGTATTCCTCTCTAACAACAACCGTACTATTTCAGCATGTCCGTTTTGACTTGCCATGTACAGAGGACTACAACCATCATAACGACATAGATCAATGTTAGGATTCCTCTCTAACAGCAACTTTCCTACATCAGTATTTCCGTTTTGACTTGCAATGTACAGAGGACTACATCCATCATTTTGACATAGATCAATGTTAGGATTCTTCTCTAACAACACATTTACTATGTCAGCGTGTCCTTGTTGACTTGCAATGTACAGAGGACTACAACCATCATTACAGCATAGATCAATGTTTAGATTCTTCTCTAACAACAACTTTACTACATCAGTATTTCCGTTCTGACTTGCAATGTACAAAGGACTGCATCCATCATTTTGACATAGATCAATGTTAGGATTCTTCTCTAACAACAACTTTACTATATCAGTATTTCCGTTTTGACTTGCAATGTACAAAGGACTACATCCATTATTTCGACATAGATCAATGTTAGGATTCTTCTCGAACAACAACTTTACTATATCAGTATTTCCGTTGTAACTTGCCATGTACAGTGGACTACAACCATATACATTGTCACATAGATCGATATTAGGAGACTTCTCTAACAACAACTTAACTATATTAGTATGTCCTTCCTGACTTGCAAGTCTCAGAGGACTACAGCCATTACTGTCACATTGATCAATGTTAGGATTCCTCTCTAACAACAACTTTACTATATCTGTATGACCGTTCTGACTTGCGAAAATCAACCCAGTCAACCCATCACCTCTACATTGATCCACATCCACATCGTTATATAACATCCACTGTAACATATCAGTATAACCATTACAACAAGTCAGTATCAACGGAGTACTACCTGATCCATGGTGCTCTTTTGATAATACTGTGTCACATTTATTGGCTAATGTGACTTGAAGTGATTTGTTCAGATTTTGTAAGTGCTTTAAAAGCTGTTGTCTAAATTCTGAAACTGTCAAATTAGTGTTCATAAATGCAACTCTCACTTTTCCTGTTGACCAGTCCTTTATAAATCTTTCTAAATATAATTCAAAATAATCTTCTGGTATTTCAATAATGAAGTCTATTTTACTGTTCCTGTCATCTGTTGATTTCCTCCATATGAAGCGTTCATGTACTAAATCACTATCAGCATGGTCTATTAAACATTCAATCATTTTCTGACCAAAGTAATGAGCAATGAAGTCAAACAATTTATCATGTACAGTTCTATATATACCATCCTGTTTATGTACAAATGTACCTTCTAGAGTGAGAAGGGCCTCTTTTAGTTTTGCCTTGGAAGTACCTCTGTTCAATCCACAAGCATCACATGTAGTTTCGATAAGTTGTTGTTGATCACGTGTTACTGTACCCTGGATCCATTTGTCTTTCAGCTGATTATTAAAGAGAACTAGTAAAGCTAGACTGCATATTTTATAGTTCCCCTCATCTCCATGCCTACCCAAACAGTCTAGTTCAGTTTGATAGACGAAAAATGGATTTTTGAAAAATTCCTTAACATCTCCATGTTTTTCCCTAAGATATAAAGAGCATAAAAGAGGAAAGAATTCACTATTTTGTGATAGTTTATCAATATTGTCTAAACTTGAATCAATATACATACTTGCCATACTATCTTTTTCTTCAGCTGTAAGGCATAAATTATCTGACATTAAATTACATTCACAGGTCTTAAAAGGTTCTAATATATTAAACTTATCATCTCTATAAACTTGTAACCTACAAGATACAATAATCTTACAACATTTGTCTGCAATAATTGTTTTAATCACAGGTAACAGTTGTTGCCAGTTTTCAATCTGTTGTTGGTTGGCAGTAAAATTTCCACAAATATCATCTATGATGAAGACTGTATGTTTACCAGGTTGATAATAATCTCTGATATCATCTGGTTTTATCACGGGTATTATTTTGTACCCTGCCTTTTGTAAAACTAGTGCTGTGTGTCTTGCAATAAAAGATTTTCCTACTCCTGATGGGGCAGTTAAAGTCAAACAACTGTTGTCCTGTAAACACTCAAGTACGTGCTCACTTGCTCTTGTAGACACAAACATATTATCTTTTATTTCCCATTCTGTTATTTCGTTTTCTATTTGGTCTGAAAAATATTATAAAGTGTAGCTAATTAGAGATAAAATAATGACAATTAATATTAATTTAACTATCTCATAATAAGCAGGCAATTAATAGTGGATTACGTATGTTGTGTTAGTTGTTTCATATTTTGACATTATCGTCTTATCGTTGAAGGCTAGATGACGACCTGAAGTGTAATACGGGGTTGACTTTGTTGGCATCATTTGCTTCGTATTTTGATTGCATTATAATTTAAACTAACCAAGACACTGATAGTTTCATTTAAGGCACAAGGATATTGTCTTGTCTAACCATGGAAAGGTACTATAAGATATATATCTTATTGTAAAATCATTGAAAAAAACATATAAATACATGGTTTATACTAAATTTAAAAAAAGCATACATAAAAATGTTCCATATTAACATCAATTTATTTAAATATATGGTCAAAAGTAAATGACAAAAAGGTTATAACAATACAAAATACCGTAAAAAGATACAACCTTCATACCGAATGTCGTAAATCTAAAGTAAAAAAAAGAAGGTTTGTGGACGATGATGTATCGTTGGTCTACTGCGATGACTATATGCAAATATAAAAAAAAGATGTGGTATGATTGCCAATGAGACAACCGTCTACAATTGACAAAAATGACAAACATTATAACAACTATATGTCACCGTACGGCCTTCAACAATGGCCAAAGCCCATACCGCATAGTCAGCTATAAAAGGCCCCGATATGACAATGTAGAAAAATTTAAAACGAGAAAACTAACGGCCTCATTTATATAAAAAATGAACGAAAAACAAATATGTAACACATAAACAAACAACAACCACTGAATTACAGGCTCCTGACTTGGGACAGACACATACATAAATAATGTGGCGGGGTTAAACATGCATATATATGTCAAATGTCCTTAACATGTGATCTAATTTATACTTTTTGCCACTGACTTTTGATTGGTTTTTTTATCTTCTGTTTAACAAAAAAAAAGCAAAAAAAAAAACAACAGTGATCTCTGGCCTTCATTGTGATGTCATCTATTTTTAGTTTATTTAACAGTTTTGGAAACTTTATTTATCATTTAATTAAAACTAATAGTTCTTTTAAATATTTTTACCACAGTCCTCTGTTGTCAAGTTATAAAGTTTCAAAGCATATAAACTGATACTATACCTCTGATATTCTTTGGTATAACTTCGTCCTGCTCAGTTTCCATTTTCATTATTTTCTCTTTAAGATCAGAATGTTCCTCTTTTTCTACAATAAGGACAGCATTCAGATCCATTTGATTAAAACACCACGGAAACTCATTACCAAAATTTGTATGGCAGTGACATGTTAAAAAAATAAGATCATGTGACATAAGGTATAAGTAAGCAGCTATAGGTCATCGAATAGCCTTCATACATGAGCATAACTAAGACCACGTTGAAAGCTTCAAAAGGCATTGACATACACACTTTCAATGTAAAAAAATCAAAGGAGAAACAAATATAGCCGACCAACCCTACAACTAACATGGTAAAGTGATTTAACAGCAAAATACTAAAACAAGAGGATTCACTCATCGAATCGACAATCATTATATCAAAACAACTAACGAAAAGACATAAGCCATAGCATACCGATATTATTTGAGGGAACTTGTAGTTATGTACTGAAAGGTCTAAATTCAATAACAACTAATGACATAATCAGCTGTGAGTTAATATAACACCGTTAAAGTGCTTATTGACATTTTTTTAAGTATAAGGTTGGATATTTATAAGCCATTAAATCAGATGCAGAAAAAAATGCACGAGAATACCCTTTGGTGTATAGATATTGAACTTTAAATAACTGTTAAATGTCCTAAAATCTTGAATGAAAAACCACACATTTTTTCTAGGTTCAAAAGTGAATTGAAATTCACAAAAAAAAAAAAACACCAATAAATGATTCAAGCATACACGAGATAGTACATGACACTTAAAAATAAATTTGAGAACGACTTATATTTTTCTATGTTAAACTAAGTATGAAATATAAAAATGAAGATGTAATATGATTGGCAATGAGACAACTGTCCACAAGAGACCAAAATGACACAGACATTAACAACTAATGTTCACCGTACGGCCTTCAACAATGAGCAAAGCCCATAATGTATATTTCCTGACTGTCTACTTCGTATAACTCTTGGATAAAGTTATCAAAGGTACCAGGATTATAATTAAGTACGCCAGACGCGCGTTTCGTCTACATAAGACTCATCAGTGATGCTCATACCAAAATGTTTACTAAGCCAAACAAGTACATAGTTGAAGAGCATTGAGGATTCAAAATTCCAAAAAGTTGTGTCAAATACGGCTAAGGTAATCTCTGCCTGGAATAAGAAAATCCTTAGTTTTTCGAAAATTTCAAAGTTTGATAAACAGGAAATTTATTAAAATGACCACATTATTGATATTCATGTCAACACCGAAAGGTTGACTTCTGGACTTGTGATACCCTTGGGGACGAAACGTCCACCAGCAGTGGCATCGACCCAGTGTTTATTTTATAATGTAATGCTTGAGGAAACTAATTAAGGCATACTAGGGATAATGCAAATTAAAGGAAAAGTTAAGTCAATCATTATGTTGATTGAGAATTGATTTCATCAAATGTTTGTTAGAATTGGCAGATGGACCCTGGGACGGAGAAATAGATGTTTCTATAAATAGAAAGAAAGATGACTAGATGAACAAATTACTGTAATATATCTAAGACTAAAATTTCAATCAGTACATACCCAGCGGATTTATTGTGATGACACCATAAATAACAAGAAAACATTGATTGCGTGCATTGACAAAATGTAGGCATGTACCGAATGTATGACCATACATGTTCATAGCTGTATATAGCGATAATATTTTTTGTTTCTTTTATTGACAACAAAATAAATAAAACAATGATCAAAGTTGTGTAAATATTTGTACTATTGAAATGAATGTCTATCCAAGAAGTTATTTGAATCTGGATTTATCTTAAATACTTGAAAATTGATAAGAAATGTATCACACTTTAACTAAGTAGTATTGAAATGTGGAAAATTATGAATAAGTAAATTAAGGTGGTACATATCACTACAGGGAGATACCTATGTTGAATCAGTTAAACGTTATACCACCTTTATACTAAAATATATAAAAGTGAAAATAACATTAACCATAGGCGGAGAGATTACCGTATGAAATTGGGTTAGTTTTCATCATACAAATTTTTAGAACCTAAAATAATTCCAGATTAGAATATTTATTGTTTATTATTCATTCAGTGCATTGTTATTGCTAAGTATAGCTCATTGTTATAGTTAACACGAAAAATCTAAACAGATTTCAAGCAGAGTGTCTGAACACATGCTCATTAATGTAATGAGAAAAATATAGATTCGTGCACACAGATCGTTCTTTTTCTAATAAGATATTACCTTTTTCCATATTTTCAACCGCTGATTCTAGCTTCTTCATTTTTGAACTTTGCACTGCTAGTTCATTACCATGGACATTTAATCTTTCCAGATTACGTCGAATACTCAAACAAATATTTACAAGTTCTTTAAGTGCATTGTAGTCCAAACATTTGGATTTTGCATCACTTACATCTAAAGCATCTTGCTGATTTCCCAAACCATGTATCGCCTAAAAAATGAAAACATGAAAATAATATTTTAAAAATCAAATAGTGTAATGAGCAGTTTCATATAATCTTTCATGTAGATAATTCTTAAATAAGGAGATTAGAAATGAGTGCCAATGAGACGACAACCTACCAAAAGATTACTGAAAATAGATGTAAGCAATTATATATTATGCAGTTGTTTTAAGTGATGTCGTTTCTGGTCCCTTAGAAAGAGTTTGTTTAACCTAATGTTGACTGAATTTTCACTCGTAATTTACCTCATACCTAGTTTGGATGTTATAGATAATGCATATTTTAAGGTTTTTATTGTCGTAGAACACACCGAGGGGTATCAAGATTGATCAAATGAAAGACCGACCGGAGGGAGGTCTTTCTTTGAACTATCCTGACTCCCCGAGATGGGTTCTACGACAAGAACAACCTTAAAATATGCATTATCTGACTTATATACCGTCAAAAAATATTATTTTTTTAAAGATTTGTCAAATTTAGTATCCTATTTTACCGACAACACTAAAGTGGGATATTCATTTATAATGCGTTCAGGTTTCAATACGCCCTGCGGCTCATTTGAAATGTGAAATAAAACTCACTAAATAATTTAGAAATAACCTTTTAAAAATTGTTATCCATACACAATAAAAAATATTACTGTAACTGCATGAAGTAAGACACGAATGTATTGTTACCATTAGATAACGGTGGATGACAAATTGTAAGTTATTTATTGTACCACTTAGCTTATGGAAAATGGGGGGTATTTTTTTCTATTTGTTATGTTATTTCTATCGCGGAAAAGTTGTTATTTATTTAACCATTTTACTTGAATCGAATTAAAAATTCAGAAAGATTGTCTTTCGAATAGCAATACATTTTATTAAAAGATAATCAGGATAAAATAATATACCCTCCGCACCCAACCCTTTCGTGAGTTACGTTAATATGTTATTCAATAGAATATAAGATTATGTTATTAGTGAATCATTTGATAGAGTAAAAGGTTTACATACATTTTAAAAAGTTACGAACTGACACGAAGACGAATATAAATACATGTAGGTCACAGTATGATTTCCTATTCAGTGTGAATCGTTCTGAACATGAATGAAATATTTGCCACTGGACGTTAACCAATCAACCAAAAATTAATCAACCTATTCAGTTTAACTCAATAAGATTTTCAAAATCTTACACACGAATATGTTAAATCTGGATTTATTTTATGAAAGTCTACATTAAAATGCATCTGACCTATATGCTAATGTTTTTTTTTATTATAGCGATAAATCATCAAAACTTCACGTTATTTGTTTCAAAATTAAATTGCAGGTCTACAATGACGGTTTCTTTTACATCTATCATCGGTTGAACTTTTGAAAATAAATTTCCAAATCGGCAACAAATAACTATTAGACGAATACAATTTTGTAGTAAATCATAGATTGCATGTTTAGCAAGGAAAATAATGACCTTACACAGGTCATTATGTTATGCCTTGGAGCATATACCATTGAAACATGGTATCGTCCAGGTTGATCCTGAAAAAGAATGACCTGACGTTATGAAAGAAAATAACTCCATATAGGTATATAAATTGTTGTGAACGTTAAATATCGCGGCAGTACCTGTTTGTAAACGTAACGTCGTTCCCGGCAAATTTGACAGTTGCCGATTTAACGTTACGAAATTCCGCCAACATGTGGCGTTAAAATAACATCTTTGTTTTTTAGCTTGTTATGAATCCTTCATTTCTTTAGTTACTTGTATTTACATGCTTGATATTGTTGAATCGGTGTCGGAACTTATGACATCGTGCTTGCTTTCTTTTTAATCCATATTTCTGTTCGTACTGACAGTTGTTTACATGATAAACCTTGACCGGTAGCGAACTATATTCTTACACGCAAGGATAAAAACCGGACTTTTCTTATAACGAAACGGAAATTGAACTAATCTTGAAAGATTCCAAGATGTTATATCGCATACACGAAAACCACATTCAAACGTTTCAGCATAGTGTATTTTATTTACTTGTATTTATTATTATTGATAATAATAATCTCTGATACTTTTAAAAGTTGTTAAGTCATTATTTAATATCCAGATTTCAAAAATATTGTTTTTAAATTAAAGATTGGCAACAATCTTTACAGATATCATAAGATGAATTTCTAGTGAACTTCTTCAATCATGACATTCATCTTCTGGTAGTTCCGGTGTTAGATAAAAACAATAAATGAGTTGACCAAAATGAAGAATTATGACCGATTATCTTAAAATGAAAAAAAAAGAAGACGTACAAAACACTTTCAGAAAAACTATGTCAATGTCTCATCATTTAGTACTGACAAGTGTGATTTTATCCAGTTGCATGTATCCATGCAAAACTATAGGGTTATATAATATTTTATCAATATCTTTATATAAAGCGTAAGTAAGGTGAACATTGATGATTTATACATTGTATAATGCCTACGCATGACAAATTAGCGAAGAATAATTTATATTGCTATGTATTTTGTTTTAATGTAAGAGTATGAATATTAGAATACCAAATTGTGATATGGACATTTGATCAATTTTTAGATAAAACTGATCACTTCTATTGAAGATAAATTGAAAGAATTAATATTTAGAATTAATTGTAAATTGATTAGAATCAAATAAACAAAGCTCTGTTGCATAACAGTATTACCAAGAGCCGGCCTGTTTTCTTTGACATCTAGATTTTGTTCATTTTATTTACACAAAAACACAAAATCTAAATAATATTTTCGCTCGTCTAATAAAAATGTATTCGTATTCGTCTAATAAAAATGCTTGGTACATGTGGTAGGAATAAAACAGATTAGATTTTTTTTTTCACTCAGCCCTGGAAAATTGAACCTCCTTCCATTGAAAAACGAACCCTATATATTTACTATTTTATGTTGTTGTAATGCATTACTAAATGCTTGGAAGGAATAAAATATCTTAGACATTTGTTAAAATCTATTTTACTGAGCAGTAGAAAATTGAGTCCCTTACTATAAAAACCTGAACCCTCATTTAGACCTCATGTTTTAAATTGGTCATAGTTGTTCCATTTTTGTAATATAGTAATAAAGCATATACTTAGTAAGTATCAAACATGTTATAACATAGTTTAAATATCCTTACTCAGGCATGGTAAATTCAACCTATACCCTGGACAAAGTGGCACTCTTCAGATATCAGTTTTTCAAAATGTCATAGCTTTTCCAGCTAGTTAAAAATGTATACTGCATTTGTAAGTACACAGGAGCTCAATTTTCCGTAAAGGGAAGGGGACATTTTCAGAAGATGAGGGGGAGTGGGTTTTTTCGCGCTATAGAACATTTCGTAAACAATTAGGAAAATAGCCCCCAGAATCAATGGCAGCCTTCCTTTTGTAGTATGAAACCCTTTAAAACAAATTCATGGAGATCAATTCACTTGCACTCAATGTATCTTAGTAAATTAATTACTTCGGATGACGACGCACAGTTTTTGCAATTCTATGAAAAAACAATAATATTCATACCATTTCCAAATCGATCCATATTCTGTTGAAAACTGGATCTGATAGTTTTCCAGTTTTTGAATGCGAAACAATGAAATTTTTATAGTACTTTATCCGTCCTATGTGCGCACCATGAGACAAATCATTTGATAGTGGTAAAGCATCAAATCCAGAAGCTGGTGGTGAAACATATGGTGGTAAATTTCGTAGAAGACAAACCATCAACGTTACATCTAAATCGGCAGATGATACTAAAGGTGACCCTATAAAAAGGATTAACAATTTAATATGTTTTCTTTCATTCATTTTTATTTCATGAACTGCTATGTGTCGAACTTTAAATTCACTCACAGTTTTAGCACTGATTCATTGTTAAGTGTATCCATCAGTCAAAGGGCTTTCTTTAGTGTAGCCATATGGAAGGACAGTTATGCTTTTTAACGATTTCGCATTGCCGAAAACTCTATTTTTCATGATACCTTTCCATCGTGCATGGTTCTGTCTACTTGTACTTTACATATATGTATATATTGCTTAATTTGTAAACTAGTTTGGTAATTATTGTCCGTTCTCTAATTGTAACTATGTACTCTTTTCAAATTTATTAACCTGAAACGCCTAATTCACCAATTCAATAATACATTGTAAAAGATACCTGATTACATATACTGCTAATTATGATATACCTGTATCATCTAACACCCAATGTTTGTGTTATAAAAAAAGGATACGTAACAATAACTACAAATTTCATAATTTATCGCAATGGCTTCTTGTTCAATTCGCCGTTTCAGAATCTAATGCATCCTGGGTAATATTTTCAAAAGCGTACACCAAAGCGTTTTGATTGGTTTAAAACGTCCTAAACAATCGAAATTCAACCAATGACGTAACGTTATTTTCACTTTAGGGTACGAACAATGAAATTACCCATGATGCTTTAGATTCTGAAACGGCCAATTGGAAATTTGAATTCAATTAACTCCTTTTTACCAACATGGACAATTTTTAACCATAAGCCATTTGTTAATGATGATGATCAATTAACAACACTCTCGTTCAATATCTCATAACGGTAGATTAAACAAAATGAAGTCATTTCTTGATGCAACTAGACCACGAATTTAACTTTCACTGAATTAAGACTAAATTTTTATAGTAATTGTCGTTTTTGATTGTTTGTATAAAAGACAATATGATGAGTTTCTAATTATATTTTGACATCTGAGTACCATCAAGAGTATCTACCACATTATCATGTTATTCATATTCTAAGTTTAAGGAGACAATTACCTGATGATGGATACAAAGTATTCCATTGTTCTGGAAACAATACTTTCCTTTGGCCTCTGGGTGGTTTGTGCAGGTCTGAAAGTATTGCCTTATTTGATGGAGATGACAAAACTGATTGCAAATTTGGATGTACACTGTCAAAATACCTCCTTAGCGCAGTTGTTACTACTCGGTAATTTAAGTAAACAATGCGAAGAAAATTATCTTCTTCCTTAGTCATGTTAGTCGCCATGACAACATAAATTTAGTAAATGTTCAAATTATGAAGTGTAAGCCTATAATAAGTCTTTTTGCTCCTCCCTAATAATCATGATTTGACTGTTTATCACTGACTTCTGAAAATGAGATTACACAAAAGAGTTAAGGTTTATTGTACACAAAGCGTTTATGTTCAACATTGAAAGTAGCTGTAACTATGCATGTATATATAGTGTCTTTGTTCAAATATATGTATTAATTTAAATAAAAAGATTCGAAACAAGGCAGTAAGAATATGTACATTGTATGAATAACATGGTTGTAGATTAGGGTTTGCTATTTGAAATGCTTATTTATGTTTGTAGCAAGTATTATATTCTTGTTCCGTTGCTAGAGAATTTTAAAAAGACATATCTGTTTTTCTACATTAAACAAAGGTTGAGAGACTTTTTAAAACCAGATATAAAAAAGCTGATAAATTGAAACTGTAAATCGCCGATTAAAACAACAAAAACGACGAATACCGTCCTTTTTTCCCGTACCTTGAAGTCGCTCTATACAACTAAACCATCGTACCTAGAGAGTAAAGGTTGAAACCCTTTGTCTTGAAAACAATTGTGTTTTACTACTGCGCAAACACATGATTTCCCAAAACAGATAACAAATATGTAAAGCTTCTGCAAACTGGTAAAAAAAAACAATTTTGAACGTAACATGCTGATCGTATTAAAAAAGAGGCTACATTTATACATGTTATATAAAAGACACTTAAACAGAAAAAGGCAAACGATACCAATTGGACATTAAAACAAATAGTTAAATATAAACTGACAAAGCCATGGAAAAAAAGAATCAACAGAGAAACAACTGTACACAAAACACCACATAAAAAATAAAGACACGAATCTTACAAAAAAACATAGATCTCCTTTAAAAGTAGATGTGGAACTGACAATTTTATATAGAAAAGAAACATGAAAAAGGAAAAGATAAAGAACAGATCGAAAACGTGCTACATGCATAGTTAAATTACAAACGCAAGACTGAATTAAACCAGAGTTGATCTAAGGTATTCTGGAACGGCAAAAAACCTTCTCAAAATATGACACTGGAGTGAGGTACAAATGATGAACTTAAATAACAAAATAATGAACTCCAAGAAAATATAACTCTCCAAACGAATAGAAAACAACTGCCATATTCTTGATTTGCTATACGCAATACCTTATGTAAAAACATGTTGATTAAAACTTGGTTTACTAGCTAGTCTGGCCTGTCAGTTGTCTGAAATCGCGTGATGTTATTTTGAGTTTCCTAAGTGAGAAAAACAAATAATTTGTTTGGACTTTAACCTAATGTTCGGTGGTTAAATGTTATGCTTATCAACGGCCGTTTTTTTTTAATTTCTTACATTTTATCCGCCTTTAACATTTGATAACCCATTGGTGGCTTTCGACTGTGTTTTGCTCTTTGGCATATTCCACATGTTCATTTTCAATTTCATTGCATATTTATTTGGTATTTATATAATATTTAAAGGCACACCAATCTGTGTTGAACTTGCCAATAACTTCAATAATTCTTCATTAAACAAAATGTCGCTTTTATCAACAGAAATTGATATTCAAATATTAAGTAGAAATATATTTGTTTTTCGTTCGTTTCTATACATAAATTAGGCTGTTAATTTTTTTCGTTTAACTTGTTTTACCTTGTCATTCGGTGACCTTTAAGAGCTACTATGCGGTATGAGCTTTGCTCATTGTTGAAAGCCGTACGGTGACCTATAGGTGTTAATTCTGTGTCATTTTGTTATCTTGTGGAAAGACGTCTCATTGGAAATCATACCACAACGTCTTTTATTAATATCTAAGATATGTTTATTAAACGCACAAATCCTCCTTGCTGTAGCTGCTAATAAATAGTTACAGATTTTATAACTATCATGCATTATTAAGTGAAGTATCATATTCACATCCTGCATATACAACTTTGTCGCAAATATAAAATGTATATCTGATTTATCCTGTAGTCCAAACAAGAAATATTCACATTACCATTTGTTCAAAGTAAAAGTAGACTTTATGTATTCGTGCATATGCTATTTGTACAATACTTGGCTGTTTGATAGATGAATATAGTTGTTGGTTTGGTATGTAAGGAATGCAGGTATATATATAGAAATCTTGAAACCCCATCAGCCTAAATAAAACCATTGTGAAATCATTTTAATTTGGATGATTATCTTTACGAATAGTAATTCCAATATATTTGGGATGTCAAATTAACACATGACGAAACTAACATTACAAACGAAAGATGTTATTTAAACATTCCTCCATTAATTTGTATTAAGTCCTTCCTGTTAAAACAATTTTTCATGTGACTGGGTTATTTCAATAATTCGCATACAATTTCAGTGAGTAAACTTATATAAAAGAGGGACGAAAGATACCAAAGGGACAGTCAAACTCGTAAATCTAAAACAAGCTGACAACGCCATGGCTAAAAATGAAAAAGAAAAACAGAAAAACAATATTACATATGACACAACATAGAAAAGTAAAGAATAAATAACACGAACCCCACCAAAAACTAGGGGTGATCTCAGGTGCTTAGGAAGGGTAAGCAGATCCTGCTCCACATGCGGCACCCGTCGTGTTGCTTATGTGATTACAAATCCGGTAAATAGTATAATTCGGTAGGTCAAATTCATGAAAGGGAAGGGGATTGTAGTTACGACGTAAGGAACATATCCGATATCATTTGTGAAACGGTTATTCCATAACGGTCAACCAACTAGTGATGGCGTCCGTAAAATTTACGAAGGGATGATTTCAACTTCATCATTTGGAACTCTTGTTTTAATAGCTTCCTTGTGAGCAGTAACCCTCTATCAAGAAAATCATGATAGGAAATGCAAGCACGGGAATATCGTATCAATTGGGAGATATATACCCCGTATGCAGGTGCTGCTGGAATGTTGCTACTTAGAAATGGAAAGTTCACAATTGGAAAGCTGAAATCATCTCTTTTGTCGTAAAGTTTTGTCTTCAACCGACCCTCATTGTCAATTTATAGATGTAAGTCAAGATATGAAGCCGACTTAACTGTATCTGTAGTATCCTTTATCTCCAATTCGATGGGATAGATGCGATCCACATAGTCACCAAATTTTGAATTGTTTAGTGAAAGAACGTCATCTATATAGCGGACAGTAGAGTTAAAGGATATTGCTAACTTCTTATCTTTCTTCCTAAGAAGTTCCTGCATGAAGTCAGCCTCATAATAATAAAGAAACAATTCAGCAAGTAGAGGGGCACAGTTTGTTCCCATTAGGATGCCGACAGTCTGTTGAAAAACACGTCCTCCGAACGTAACAAATATATTGTCAATCAAGAAATCAAGCATCTTGATAATATCGGTTTCAGAGATTTTTTTGTTTGAATCAGAATGATTCTTTACAAAGTAGGATTTATCCCTCCCTAAGACAAGATACTTGTATTTACGTTTGCCATTCTTTTTTATGAAGCAAAGTAATACCAACTCTTTTAATTTGTCTTTTAGTTTATATAAATGACCAATTTGAAAGTGATCCGCATATATTAACAATGATTAAGAAGATTTGTCACGTTATCCAATCTATTGTATGCAAACCATTGCAAACGTGGAGGGTAGATAAGAAATAAACTGTATTTGTGTTTATAAGGAATTGTTAAAATAGATGTTATATATTCGAACAATAAAATGAATAAGGAATCGTATGACGTATTATTTATATAATCAAAAACAAATAGATTCCGATTTCCAGACAGTTTTGCTCTAGTTAACTTTAGGTAAGCTAATATATAAAAAAGAAGATGTAGTATGATTGCCAATGAGACAACTATCAACAAAAGACCAAAATGACAAAAACATTAACAATTATATGTCATCGTAGGGCCTTCAACAATGAACAAAGCCCATTCCGCATATAGTCGGTTATAAAAAGCCCCGATAAGCATATTTTATAGGTGGACTGTAATCTGAATTCACATGGTTCCGTTCTAAAAAAGACATCAGATGTCAAGGTAATATCGGACTACTTATTCCTTATCTAAATTTCCAGAAATATACTATTTTAAAACTCGGTGTACTGAATTGATATTGTGTGTCTTTATATTTTTTCATTCAAAGTTCAAATGAAAACTGTGTTATAAACAGTCCAGTATTATATATTTGTTGAAACCTATATTGAATACCAGAAAATTGAGAATGAAAATTGGTAATGAGTCAAAGAGACAAAAAACCCGACCATAGAATAGACAACCACCGATGGGTCTTCAATGCAGCGAGAAACTCCCGCACTCAAAGGAGTCATTCAGCTGGCCCCTAAACAAATTTAGTCCTTATGGAAAAAACCGGAAAAGTTTCTTCCACAACATTCTTTTAATTTGAAACTTTTATCATAAAATTCGAGTGGTTTAGATAAAATGTACATATATTTTTTGTGTTATTATGATTTTCCTTTAAGGTCATAAATTCCAAATTTAAGGTATGTTGTTTTTTAAGTGTTTATATAATCATTGGCATATCATACGAATCTTTGTCTGTGTACTATTTGAGCACCCAAATAAAGCACATTGATCTGCTGTAAACAATTCTCAAAAAAAGTAAGAGATCGTTTTTGGAGAAAAACATACAAGGGATTTTTTTTTGTTTAAATGCAGTCCCAATCTTTTAATTTCTTTAACTTAGGTGGACGTAAAAGTATAAACTATATTTGTCTCGTTCTTATTATGTACTTTATGATCCGTCTAATTTCAATACCTTAGAAAATTAATAATATTAAGTCTGGACAAAGGGAAATTGGTTAATTAAAAAAATTGCAAAGCTTCAAATTTGAATTTTAAAACATTTTTTTTCTTCTATAATTTGAAATAACACGAAGTCTAACGACGATTTAAAATAGAGAACGTCAAGATTTCATGATTATATCTGTGTATATATTGTTAAACAGTGCAATGTGATTCAATCGCAGGCATCTATACGGATAAAATCATGTTTAATTTACTACAGAAATACACCAAAACCAGAACACATTACACAATGTTATATTAGGAAATGCATTTTTTTTAAAAGATGGAAATATAGAAAAACAATGTGAAATCTTTTTTCTCATTTAGATAAACGCTCAATATAAACGTATACAACTGTTAATAATCTTGTCGTAATTTATGTCTCTTATCAGTTAAAAGATATTAAATCCATCAGCGTATCTATATCAAAATCAAAACGTCACCTACCACAATCCTTCGTGAAAGAAGAAAATATAGTTCCTGTGTTATTCTCAACTGACGTCCATATCATGCATTTATCAAGAATGATAGAAAAGTTCTCGTAAAAGCTGATACATTATCAGTTTTAAATGCGGACAATGATTTATATGTTTTATGATAATAGAAGTTGTCGTTTAACTGACCTACAATTAACCTTGTCTACAAAGCATGTAAATACGCACTTCATTTCAATTGAAAAAGACAATAGCTCATTGTATTTGTGTTTATAGGGAAACCTGAAACTAAAGATCAGGTATGGGACCAGTGCTGTTGGTATTTATTTGTTGAAGTGATTTCAAATGTAACATAGAACATATTTTGGTTTTGTATGTATATATTTATAAATCATGACAATATCCAATAACAACATGTCAATAGAGACATATTGCAATTGAATACATTCTACGGTGCAAGCAGCTGTTTTTATTCATGATTTGTCTTTTATTTGACAGTTTAAATGGTAAAACTTTACAATGTTATATGAATACAATTGACTGCATTCAAATTTTCTATATTATTAGCTCTGTAAACGACCACCCACTCAACATTTATTGATAAAAAAAAATCGTTTATTTTGTAAGTAGTCGATCGGAAGTAAGTAATTTGTTTTCTTTCACAAATCATATGTTTGATTGATTATACATTTCTTGGTTATGTGCATATATTGTATAATACCACTAAGGATCAGAAGCGTATTTTGACAAAAAATCTCAATGAAATGGTACTTGAGGCTAAATATTAAACAATTTAAAACTTAATACGAAAGTTGCTAATAAAATTCCACACAATGCATTTATTAAGAAAGATAGAAAAGTTCCAATAAAAGATGAAAACTGATCAGGTTTAAAGGGAGACAATGACTTATAACTTGTATCATATACAAATGTGTCGTTTACATTACCTACGATTAACCTTGTGCACAAAGCATATTAATACGCACTTCATTTCAAAAGAAAAAGACAATAGCTCATTATATTATTATGCCAATGGAAACCTGAAACTAAAGGTCAAGTATTGTAACAATGCTTTGGGTTTGAATTCCTTCAGTGCTGTCGAATGTAACATAAAACAGATTTTGATTGTGTATGTGTATATTGATTAAGCATTACAATATAACATAACAAAACGTCAATAAAGCCATATTGAAATTAAAAACACTCTACGGTGCAAGCAGTTAGTTCTATTCATTATTTGTCTTTCATTTGACAGTTTAAATGGTAAAACTATTCAATGTTATATGAAGTAAATTGACTTCGTTCAAATTTAACATATTATTATCCTTGTAAACGACCACACACAACCAACAGTTATAGATAATAAAAAAAGTAGTTGACCGGGAATAAGTATATTTTTTTTTCTTTCACAAATTATAATTTTGGTTGATTATACATTTCTTGGTTATGTCCATATATTGTTTAACACCAATAAGGGTACCATATTTTATGAGCCGGAAGCAAATTTTGACAATTAATCTCAATGCAGTGGTACTTGAGGCTAGACATTTAACAATTTAAAACTTAATACAAAAGTTGATAATAAAATTCCATACAATACATTTTTTAAGAATTATAGAAATGTTCCAATAAAAGCTGATAAGTAATCATTTTAACAGGGTTACAATGACGTATATGTTGTACAAATGTATGATAACATAATTTGTCGTTTAAATGGCCTACAATTAACATTGTGCACAAAGACTATTAATACGCATTTCATTTGATTTGAAAAAGCCAATAGTTCAAAAATAATTTCTTTAAACGAAAACCTAAAGCTGAAGATCAGGTATAGTAACAGTGCTTTTAGTATGAATTTCTTCAGTGCGTTGGAATGTAACATAGAACAGATTTTCATTTTGTTTGTATATATAAATAAAGCATGACAATATCCAATAACAACATGTCAATAGAGACATATTGAAATTGAACACATCCTACGGTGCAAGCAGTTGGTTCTATTCATGATTTGTCTTTTATTTGACAGTTTAAATGGCAAAACTTTCCAATGTGATTTGAATTAAATTGACCTAATACAAATTTAACATATAATTATCTTTTTAAACCTTACACATTCAACACTTATAGATCGAAATAATCTTGTTTTCTTAAGTAGTCGACTGGAAATAAGTATATTGTTTTTCTTTCACAGATTTTTTTTGGGTTGATTATACATTTCTTGGTTATGTCCCTTTATTGTATATTACAACTCAGGGTACCATATTTGCTGAGCCAGAAACGCATTTAGACAATTAATTAATGCATTGGTACTTGAGGCTAAATATTTAACAATTTAAAAAAAGAATACAAAAGTTGATAATAAAATTCCAAGTAATATATAGGGGGTCAGTATCAATCAATTTAACTTATAATAATGGCATTGTATTTTGGTGTATCTGCTCATTCCCAGGGACACGCTTGTTATTCTTGCCCGTAACGTCAGTATAAAAAAACAAAAAAGGCCATTATTGTATAACCCATGGTATAAAGTGAATATTATATTTTCAAGGAACAAACTATTTTAGAAAAGCAACTGGCCCTTACATTATGCTTCACGATGCAAACAAGCGTTTGAATGAAGTACAACAGCTACAATGAGTGAATGAATTTGATGAAAAGGAAATGTCGTCTTAAACACCAGATATAACTTATTCGGTTTAAAGGGTTGGAGTTTTTTATTGAGGCCAAAAAAAGGAAAAAACATATTCATCAGGAAGTTTTTAGTTAATTATGAGAATATCATACACTGTATGTTGAACTTATACTCCGTTAACCTAAATATTTAGATACTGTCAATATTGTAGGTTATTCCTATTTTACTAAATATATTTCTAGTCACATACATAAATGTTTAAATCCATGTTATGTACATTATCAATTTTAGACACAACCAAAGAAATAAAAACTTACCCTTCCTTACAAAAGAGAAACACAAGTGCAATTTTTAAACGGATTGTATTCTAGCATGAAGTTCAAAGGGGTGATATGTCAATGGAAGCACTGAAATGGATCAAAGACCTATTCTGTAATTATATTCGTGTTTAAATGTATAAATGTCTTATGATTTTATATTGTTTATCATATGTACCGTTAGGGAAAAAAACGGAATAGTTTCTTTCATAACAATCCTTCAGTTTAAAACTGTTATTTACGAATAGGATAATTCGAGTGGTTTAGTCAAATTCTACCGAGTTTTTTACCTGTGTTAATTTTTTTTTTATTATTATCATAACATTCGAAGCGACAGCATATCTTTCTAATAGTTGAGTCGTCGCTAATTTCCCTTTTTGTGTTTGTTTCTATTTGTGACTGACCACGAGATGTCAAGGCTTATCAAGGTATCCCGGTAGATACATAGATACTTTATTCTCCAAAAACTGAATACAAGTTTATAGAAAAAACATACTGAACAAATGCAGTGCGATATTCTTAAATGAAGTGCAAAATGTTGATGACATACATGCTTAGTAACATGCATAATAAAAGGTTAAAAACTAAATAGAAAAAAAGTAAGTTAGATTCTTATGCGTTTACATTTACATAAAGGTACTTTTTTATTTTTTTATTATAAAACACTTAATAAATAGATACATTTTTCTCTAAACTGATTGTTTTTTCGTATTAAACAGTTAGCAAATGGACATTATATTTGAAATATGTCAAAATTTAGTTTGAAGAAACAATTTACGATCGTTCATCAAATTCGAACAACCAAAACAAATAATATTATTCGTCTCCGATATCACTGGAACTACATAATGTACGTGTTCTTCATTTCGGGCAATGCTTTGCCATCTCACCTTTGCTATAGGTACGTTGTAACGCATTGTAACCTATTCAAAATTCACATGATGTAAACATTTGTGTGTGTCAACAAGAATATTCAGTTTTCAAAGTCCACTGTTTTGTAATCGTTTATATTGTCGGCATTTTGGTTAGTTGTTAATTAACGAGTACCATGCATGTTTGAATTCGTCAATAAGTCTCATTTTGATGATCTGATTAACCCTTTGAGAACAGGTTTATCATCAAGTTTAGACTGCCGAAACATCTTGTCGTCTTTTTTGACAGATTATTTTAAATAAACGTGATGCAGGTCATTTTTTATATCTCCATTAATGGAACTTTATGCTTTAAGTAAAGATTTTATAACAAATTCCCTGATAACGCGTATGATTGTCCTTTTTTTTTTATAAATTTGACAGTAAGATTCCAGTAGATTAAATTATTCATGTATGGTTACAAGCGTTATGTTTTTTGTATCATTATAGAAGGTTGTACAGTGACTTCTAGTTGTCGACTTTGGGTCTCGGATTGAGAGTCATTGAATTGGCAATCATATCACAACTTCTTATATGTAATCCCAGTTGTTAAGCAGATTGATCTTCAGTGTAAATGATACGCAACTGATTTGAATTAACACTAATGCATCAAAGATAAGTTATAATAAATAAACATTGCAAACAAAAAGAAAAAAATCGTCAGCGGAAGGAACCATGAGGTATGAAAAGGTAATTACTGAGTTTGTTTATGACTCTAAATCTTAATTGATTAATAAGAGTAAAAGCGATTTATGATAAATACTCTCTTTCACTTGACAAGAAAATAAACTTTAAAAACTTGGAGTAATTCAAAGATAAAAAAATATTCAACGTGCGTATATCGCAAATACAAAATTGCAATCCAGGTATTGTTTCAGAAAAAGGGAGAAGGTTTGGATCCATTAAAACGTTAAATCCCGCTGCAAATCTTTGCACCTGTCCTAAGTCAGGAATCTGATGTACAGTATTTGTCGTTTGTTTATGTAATATATACGTGTTTCTCGTTTTGTTTATATAGATTAGACCGTTGGTTTTCCCGTTTGAATGGTTTTACACTAGAATGTTTGGGGCCCTTCATAGCTTGTTGTTCGGTGTGAGCCAAGGCTCCGTGTTGAAGGCCGTACTTTAACCTATAATGGTTTACTTTTTAAATTGATACTTGGATGGAGAGTTGTCTCATTGGCACTCACACCACATCTTCCTATATCTACTTATGATGAGTTTTTATCCTAGCTGAGATTCATTTCAGATCAAAAGAGGGGAGGGATTCCACGGGTTAGAACCTTCTTTATTTTATGATCAATGCATTTGAATTGGAACATGAAGTTAAAAACCCATTCATCATGTATTGGGAATCCCTCCTGTTAAAAAAGGATGGATCCCCCATGCTCTTAAGTGTATTCGTTCAGTGAGAAACTGAAAATATAATTCTTTCGAGACACAAATTTCTACCGCGTCTACCGCAAGAGTAGAAACATCTATATCGAGGGTAGGATTTGATTTTTTCTGCGAAGTTGACCGTATGTTTTTTTATTTTATCCCATATGTTTCATCGCCACGCATAGAGAGAGCGATAAGCTTTCAATACGTTAAACAACGATAAAAACAACAATTTTTCCTACATGAATAAACTCTAAATTCCTCGAAATCGAAAACACCAAACATGTATTTTAATATTTGTAAAATCTGCGTCCTGTAGTCATTTTTGAATTGTTATCAATCTGTACAACGGGCATATCAATATTGTCATGCCTAGATTTGTCTCAAGCCAACGCTTGAGATACATTTAAGCGTCTCTGTCGAATGGGATTATATTAATTTTTCCACAACGGACTGAAAATAGGAATGATATATACCATATCTTGTGCAAGTAGACAACCACATTCTCTGCACTTTGAAAAAAAACTTGCAATATTCTGCAGGCAGACAATATTTCTAAACCATTCAAACAATAGCAGAATAGTTTTGATTTTATTAAAGAAGCATTTAACAGTTACATTTAATTTAGAAATTGGATATATGATTCAAAAACTTATTTTGAAACAGCAAGGGTATAATTTCAATTTTACAGTATGTTTACTTTTTTGGTTTAAATGTCTTTGTGATCGGGTTCATCGATTTCAATATATATTTCACATTGTGTCGCTTTATGTTGTCGTGTTACAACACTATATCATGTAATGATAAACCATCAACCCACTGCATGTCCTTGGTCAAGATCTTGTTAATACTAGGTTGCTGTTGATTGAATGTTTCAAACGTGTTTTTCGTTTGCTAGTACGATTGCTGCCTTGTTAATACCACTTCGCGAGTAAACAGTTTCACAATATTTCTGAATATCACTGCAGAAAGAATATTTGTCAATCTAATAAACAATTCTTTAGTCGAACATGCAGATGAGCCGACAATGCACCGTTGTATGTTCGGAATTTTGTGAAGTTTTTCTTCAATGTAGTCTTCGTTAAAAACACGAAGGACTTATGATTCGCCAAAATCTCATTCTTGTCAAATGATATGTTTTTGTATGTGGGATTTCCTGAGTGCTAATTTATTCATAATTCCTTAACAAGCCATTCGTAGTAGAACGATTTACATACAAAGACAATAAGCTTTGTCCGTAGGAACAAAAATATAATTATCGTGAAAATAATGATAAACATTTCAGAGCCTTTTGGTCTCTAAACAAAAGACAACAGCAGTCCATGAAACTCAACATTAAACCACAAAGACTGCGTTATAGAAACCCGACAAAAATCCAGTGGTGATCAAAGTATATTCGTAGTCTAATCCAGATGTTTTATTCGTCATGCTGCCATTGTAAATACTAATACACATTGTCTGTTTAGATATCTTTACATTTTCAAACCTACCCCAGGCAATAACTAAGGATAACTTCATTTTGGTTTATTTTTCTGGCTGAAACCAATACTTATAGTCATCAATGAACCCCTTGGTATAACTTCAAAAAGTGATACCATCGAGGTAAACAATTTCTTACATAAAGATATGGAGAAGTAGTGTTATTGCCAATGAGACAACTGTCCAGCCGAATTCAAATGAAGTGGATTTAAGCAACTATACACAAAAACTATACGGCTTTAAATAATGAGAACAACCAATCGAGGGATAGTCATTTATAAAAGGCCCCAACAAGGAAAATATTAAACTAACTGGCTTATCTATAAAAGCACACTTGCCGAATAAAGATAAATGATGTGTGGTTTGGAACATGTTTGTTACCGCTGAACCCTCCCAGACCCGAGACAAAGGTGTAAAAAAAGTCGTTTGTTTATGTAATATATACGTGTTTCTCGTTTCTCGTTTTGTTTATATAGATTAGACCGTTGGTTGTCCCGTTTGAATGGTTTTACACTAGTAATTTTGGGGCCCTTTATAGCTTGTTATTCGGTGTGAGCCAAGGCTCCGTGTTGAAGGCCGTACTTTAACCTATAATGGTTTAATTTTTAAATTGTTATTTGGATGGAGAGTTGTCTCATTGGCACTCACACCACATCTTCCTATATCTAACAACACAAAAAACAGGACAAACTTTAAAGATCAGTTGAAAAAGAATCAACTCATTATATCGACACAAAGCAAAAACATAAAAATATACCGAACGTGGCAGGGTATTCATACATCCCAAAACAACAACTAATTTACTCTTGTGTATAGGGACAATTTTGGTAGACATGCAATATAAAAAGACGAACTAGCTCATAGCATATGTGACACATTAATGAGTTCATGCTCTGAAAAAAAATCAATGTTCACTGACACTGGTTATTACTTTGTCGGACATGATTTTTTGTTCGTATCTTTTCTTTTTTATTTTCCTACTTCTTAATGGAGGACAGTTTCAGATGTCTCTTCCCTCTATTGTTTTGAAGCAATGATGATCTCACTTCTAAACTGTAATGGTGAGTGATGTCACTTAACTTAATTGTAATAGACGCAGTGACGGCCTGAAAAGGACAAAACGTCAATATATGGATTGTGTTTTTCGGGAAATGTTTTTTTTGGGGCAAATTTATTTTTAGATCTTCATGCTAAAATAATAATGGGTTAAAGTCAGATATATGTAATGTTCATTCATATTTATATTGATATATGTATAGGAGAAGACGTTACTAAGTTAAAAACTTCTGTCTAATCCATTTGTCATTTTTTAACAATAAAATATGTTCAAACTAAAGAATCTTGATATGATTTTAAAGAAAAGAAGAAAATCAAACACATTTTTTTAATCAAAATTGAAAATCCAACTGATTAAAGTCGTCTTGCCACCCAAAATTCTATCATAGAAAACAAGTACTTATAGTTTCTCAAAATGTCCAAAAATAGCCCGTTTTATAATCGCTCAGTGGACATAGTTCGTCAAATGCAGATTTAAACCTTATAAATATTATACTCAGTCCCGCATGCAGCTGTGGTCATCCTGTTTAGGATAGTATTCACTATTTTTTAAGTGCCCTTTTATCAACGAAGCAAGAGAAATATTGTTTTCAAAATTAGAAAGAACTTCTATATATCCATTTTGCCTCTATTGGCTGGTGACGGTGCCCTTCATTTTAGCCAAACAAAGACATTTTTGAGTCTGTACAATCATCTATCAGAAATACACTAAGATTTAGAACATTCGACGATCGAAAGATGACACTATCTTAAAATTATTGTTCTTGAAGTCGATTTGTCATGTTTAATTAGTTATCAAAGGTACCACGACTATAATTTAGTACGCCAGACGCGCGTTTCGTCTACATAAGACTCACCAGTGACGCTCATATCAAAATATTTAAATAGCCAAACAAGTACAAAGTTGAAGAGCATTGAGGATTCAAAATTCCAAAAAGTTGTGCCAAATACGGCTAAGGTAATCTATTGCTTGGATAAGAAAATCCTTAGTTTTTCGAAAAATTCTAAGCTTTGTTTACAGGAAATTTATAAAAATGACCACAATATTGACATTAAACCTTTTACTACTTACTTTGCTAATCGTGTAAGGCCTCATTGTTCATTGTTGTTACCCATTGTTATATCTTTTTTTTTTTCAGAACAAACATCGAGGATAAAATATAACGGCAAACAGAGAGAAATCGTCCAAAATGATAGAAATAGCGCAGAGTTAAACGTGATTTACAATATAATCATTCTATGCAGAAGGATTTGTCTACATATCAAAAACCTCCACCACTTCCGATCCGGCACCGTTTTTCATTCTGAAAGTAATTAAACATGATTGGGAAGCAGATTTTTTTTTAAACTCATCTAGGCCTATTAGTCGTGAACATCTTTGTCCTTTAGTATCCGGTTGATAAATGTTTACTCTCAAATTGACACACGGTGGCGAACATATTATGTCATTTGGTCTCCAGTGGGAAAGGGTCTCATTTGTAATCAATTCACCTCTTTTTATATCGATATCTACATTTGCGAACATATCTGTAAGTTGGTATCTAGCGATTAGATTATTTACTCTGTAATTTATCTACAGTTGCAATCATATATTATGTCAGTTGATCTCTGTTGGAAAATGATCTCATTGCAAACATACCACATCTTTTTTTGGTTGATATACACAGTTGCAACCGTCTACGTCGTATATGATATGATGCACTTCGTCAATTGTCGCTTAGGAAATAATACAACATCTTATTAAATAATACGATTTAAACAGCCCTAATACGGATAAATCGGCATGTGCAATACTGATAACGTTCCACTGTCGATATAAATCAAGAGCTCATATTGCATGGGCTAATACAGGACGTTTACTTCCGGTTTCAATTTTCCAACGCCATTACTTAACTATGGGGGTACATTTGTGTAATCATAAAATAAAAAGGTTAAATGATGTACAATGTTTTTTAACGTCTTGCAGTCTTGAAACGGAAATAATTCACAGCCTTTTCGAGTACGGCTTTCTATTATTGACACTGTTGCATATCCGTTAAGGTAAACAATCATCACATTCAAAACGCAGACGATCCAAGACAGAGTAAGAATAGTTAAACTGTCTGATTTATTCTTCCCAGTTACTTTATATTTGCTACATAAAATGAATTGTTAAAGCATTTTATTAAGTACTTGGACGAGGAATCAGAAATTTCATCTGACAATGTTGACAAGAAATCCATGCATAATGATGGACGTAAAAGCGAAAAGCAGTGAAAAGTTCAGATATGAAATGATTTCTGTATCCTCTTTACGGTAGGTCATATATTTTTTCTTATTGAAAAAATATGAATCTTACAAATTTGACAGTTCATACAAATTTGTCTTTTAAATACCAGTCAAGGGGCTGTGAAATTTCCCAAGCCAACAAGGCGATGGAAATCGGTCCAAAGACTCTTATTTTTCGCAAATACCACTCCATAACATGATATATCTGTTTAATTACACCGAATAGTTAAGGACTAAAATTCTCTGTACAGGTGAAGTTGATTTTTTTCTTTTACTTGTAACGGTGTAATTCATAAACATGTGTATTGAAAACGTTAGATTATTTAATAAATACCTACGGGTCTCGAGGCCAATACAGCAAACCTTGAATCTATACCAGTGCCAATATAGAAACAGCCAGTTAATAACACTATATTATTATGATTTGACAAGTGAGAAGTGATATACACTTTGATCCTCATTACTGGGTTCACTGCGGGGTGGACTAACGCACACATGGTAGAGAGTGTTGGTCAATGGACGAACAGTCAAGGTTGGGTCTGGCTGTGGCATTTATCATCAGATATATAACAACAAACACATCTAGCATTTTATATGTTATTATTTTTTTAATATCCAAACATATACGTATACATATGTACATTCAATGAAAACAATTGCAGTTCATAACAATCAAAACACATTTTGTTTGATTGCAGTAACTAAACCTTTATCTAAATCATCCTTTTTATAGGGCCAAAAAAAGTACGAAGTTGAAGAGCATTGAGGACCGAACATTCTTAAAAGTTATGCCAAATACAGCTAAGGTAATCTATTCCTGAGGTAAAAAAAACATTTTTTTTTCCAATCAGAGATCGCAGGCAATAGCAGAATATTTCAAACAGAGACATACATTTTTCAAAATTTCAAACTGTTGTTCACAGTTAATAATTATGAACATATCAATGATAACTCAAGTCAACACAAAAGTGCTGACCACTGGGCTGGTGATACCCTCAACCAAAAACCCTAAACACGGATGATAACAATTACACAAAAATATCTGTATCCTTAATCGCAAAAAACAGCAACAACAATAAATATATTATTAGAGTCTTTAAAACATTTGATATAAAACACAATATAATATCATAAGAACAATTTATGAAAGAGCCACTTTAAAAAGAGTTATGAGAGACTGTAATAAACACATTAAAACACATGTATATTACTTCTATAAAATGTATCAATATATTTTAGCATAAAACACCATAATATTAAAAACAATTACATAAAAAAAACACAATTATATAAAAAAAAAACATTATATACACTTAATACGAGTATAAAATACACTTTCTCTAAAAAAGTACTTCATGGCAGATTTTAGCTGTAAAATAATGAAACATAAATAACAACTTAATTAATTAATTAATTTCTATATTACATTCACTGTTATAAAGTATCGTATTGCAAATCTGCATCTTCTGGGCATTCTAATAAAACATGTTTTTCATCTTCAATTATATTCAAATAATTTTTCGACAATTAAAACAAAACCTTTTATTAACATCTTAACCTTCATATGACAGTTTCGATTTTAATCTGAGTAACACCTGCTCTAAATTTAGAATATGCACTTAAATATTAACCGGGCATACTAATACTTAAATATTTTTTCTGTACAATAATTTGAATTAAATAACCTGTAAGTATGCAATTAACTGCTTTCATTTTAACTAATCTATAAGCAATACACTGTAGCCTTGATAAAGAAAATATTATCTTGAATTGTTCACATAAAAATGAATATGCAGGTATTTAGGGAGTAAACTATCATAACCGATATTGTTAGTTAAAAGTACCCGTATGTCACTTTTCACTGGTGATATTAATATTGATTATAAATACACGGACAAAAATGCATATATCACTGATTAATAATATTATTCTGATACAATTTTATAAACAATATATAATTCATAATAATACATAATTGAAACTTTACCAATTATTACACACATATTTTCACTGAACATTGTTATTAACGTGTATCTTAATTACATTAAACTTTCAGTCTCCGAATCCATTTGCCACAATATCAGAAAACTGTTTTTAGGAGAGCTGAGGGTGTGTATTGGAGATAATTATATCTAAATATTACATTATTTAAAAACAAAAAACAATGTTTTTGTCAATTTTGTTTCGTTTTTTTTTATTGCTTTTTCTCTTGCATTTTTTTTGTCTATTATTCTTTATTATGTTAAACCCATATTGATTCGTGTGACTGTTTAAAGAAAACATTCGTATAAGCCCCAGAGTCTTAAAAACTCGCATGACAACGCTTTTAAGTGATCTACATATTTAGCAAACATGATCTTATTAATGAATTTCATGGTATTTTCTGTTTAAATGCTATTATCTCAATTGGATTGGGTAAAAATTTACAATACACAGTAAGGTCCTGAAATAAAATATAACCTGTCACGTTAATTAGTAATATATATATTTGTATGTTTTTAAGTTACGTTATTAATATACTACAATCTTTAACTTTTTAAAAAAGTTTGTTTTTTAACAGATGGGCAAACGTCCTTAAAACACATGCATATTATTGTTATTGATAGAGATCGTATACAGTTTAAGCCATTGAAAATATATACAAATAACAAAAGTATTATAAAAAAAATATACCGATCAATATACTTAGTTCCACAAATTCTTAAATCCAAAATGTTAGACACACGTGTCAGCCATTGCAAATGTATACAAAAACATACGTAATGTAGAACGTTTTACAAATAATTAGTTCCAGAAATTCCTAAATCTAAAATCTAAGACGTCATATACTAATTAATTTATGGAAATATTGGTTTTAATAATAGAACCAGTACTTCCTTTATGACAGAATTATCTGTAAACTTGCATTACATGACTATGTTGTACAAAATATAGAGAATACACTGACAGTAAAACAACTAATGGTCGTAAAAATACAATATGAAAAAAGTACTACAACAAGCTACATGTATTACATATTGCAACCCAAGTAATGATTGCAAAAATTGTTCAATCAATTAAAAATTATTGTCGTGTACAAAAATTGAAGAAGAGGAAAAACGTTAGAGGCAAAAAAAAAAGAAAAAAAAGAGAAAAAAGAAGTCATCGTTAATATGATAATATGATAAATGACAATAATCAAACTCCATACACATTGCTTAACCATTAGAAAAGGAAGCAGTTGTGAAGTTTAATAACGTCTAAATACAATCAGTAAAATAAGATAAGTTAATTTAGTAATATAAGATATAGAAGTGTAAATAACAGACAAAGAAGATACCAAAGAATTATTCAAACTTGTAAATTCAAAATTAACTGACAAAACCATGTCAAAAAACGGAAAACGACAAAAATACTACCAAAAGTACACAAATATACATAGATAGATAATAACAAGAACCAAAAAATTAATCATACCTAGAATGAATCAGTATAAATAAATACTAGAACACACCCGTGATATCGCGGGTCCGTGAATGAATTAAAGTATATAACTATGCGCAAGCTTTATTTTAGTATTAGTATTGTCATCGGATAAAGTTATGCCGATTATAAGATACACAGTTTTCTCTGCTTTCAAATCTTTCTGTTTGAACCCGTCGAAATGGAACTTATCAAATATTGGTAATATTAACTATTTGGAAAACAAAAGATCCTGGAATGGAGTATTTTTTAATCAACAGCATTGTCATATATTAGTTATAAATAAAGTTGAATTCTTTGATTCGCTGTTTTATGTCATGCATGCCCACTAACAAATTGAAAAATGTACCTATACGCCTTATTTTTAGTCCAAATTTGTTATCTTAGAAAGTCTTACTGATTAAAATACTTCAAAAGGTAACAATTTAACAATTAAGTAGTGTCAACCCTGTGATTATGACGCGTGTATATAGCATATTAATCCTGAATACACCGTTTGGTGGTGCTCCTGTCAGATGCGGAACGTACAGATAAGGTAATAGGAAACAGGTGAATATACTATTGGTATCGGTATCGGACTCAACCCGGAACTTCTTAATTATTGGCAATATTAATTACATGGAAAACAAAAGGGCCTGGAGTGGGGTAATTTATAATCTACACCTTTGTACTATATTAGTTAAATATAAAGTTAAATTCTTTGATTCGTCGTTTTTACGTGATGACGGCTGACAAATTGGACCTCGTAATTTTAGTATTATAGATATTACGGATTACAAATGTGACGAGGTTTGTGATTGGATAACAACACAGAGATGTCAGTATATATTCAGGAAACTGCCGGGGTATATACGACGTTTTTATCCCCAATTGGAACCTCTTAAACGTCATCATAAAACCGGTTACTATGTGACGTAGTCAAAAGCCATCAGACTGTCAGAGGCTCACAGAGGGAAAAATAATGACGTGCTTCAGTCAATAAAACATTTTTGATACAAAATCACGCAATTTACACTTTTAATACTTAAATTTAATGTTAAAACTGTTATTATTAATTATTACATACACGATAATATTATGTTCACAGCAAATTAGAAAATCCTTTACGTATGCCGAACATATCAGGTTGTGTTTTTCAACTGATATAATATATGTGTTGTCAACAAATACCTGCTCTGGAAAATAACATTAAGTCAGGGGTAATCCGTAATATATGTGTTATTCAGGTCTCAGAAAGGGTATATACTGTGACATTCCCGGCTTAGGGGATATACACTCTAAGCCGGGAATGTCACAGTATATACCCTGTCTGAGACCTGAATAACATATAATGTGACACTAGACAACCATGAAATATCAAATAACAACTGTATAATAATAAAATTAAATGTTTACTGAGTGCGGTACAGTGACATTATTTTGTTTCACCACTATTGTTTTCTGCAAATCAAATTTGATTGGTTTTTTTTCCTGGTGATACAGTCAGGATATATTGATGTAAAGTGAAGTTATGCTGCATTAGTCTTGTGAACATGGTAACATAATATATAAATATAATAGGATGCAAAACAAAATATATCAAACAGAGACCAACGTTAAGACATGAAAAGCAGGAAATACCAAATAAAGACAGAACTAATGTGATGGATAGCATTATATACCAAACAGATGTTGATCTCACACAGAGACAGAAATTATGAGATGAAATGATATCAAACAGCGACAGAAGTAAAGGTATACATAGCAGTTAAAATCAACAGGAGACAGAAGTAGTAGGATAAAGCTCAGCAGGTATCCAATGGAGACAGACAATTTGGTGGAATAGCAGTATATTCATCAAACATACTCCAAAATAAGACCATATCACATAGATCAATATTTATTATTCTTCTCTGACAGTAACCGTATAACATCAGTATGTCCGTTCTGACTTGCTTTGTCCAGTGGACTACAGCCATCATTGTCACAAAGATCGACGTTAGAATTTTTTTCTAACAATAATTTAACTACTTGAGTATGTCCGTTCAGACTGGCAATGTATAGAGGACTACAGCCATCATTGTCACATTGATCAACGATAGGATTTCTCTCTAACAACAACTTAACTATTTCAGTATGTCCGTTCTAACTTGCCACAAACAGAGGACTACATCCATCAGTTTGACATAGATTAATGTTAGGATTCTTCTCTAATAACAACTTTACTATTGCAGTATGTCCGTTCTGACTTGCCATGAACAGAGGACTACATCCATTAGTGCGACATAGATCAACGTAAGGATTTTTCTCTAACAACAACTTTACTATTTCAGTATGTCCGTTCTTACTTGCCTGTCTCAGTGGACTACAGCCATCTTCGTCACATAGATTAATGTTAGGATTCTTCTCTAACAACAACTTTACTATTTTAGTATGTCCGTTTTGACTTGCAATGTACAGAGGACTACATCCATCCTTTTGACATAGATCAATGTTAGGATTCCTTTCTAACAATAACTTCACTATATCAGTATTTCCGTTTTGACTTGCAATGTACAGAGGACTACATCCATCATTTTGACATAGATCGATGTCAGGATTTCTCTCTAACAACAACTTTACTATATCAGTATGTCCGTTCTGACTCGACATGTACAAAGGACTACCTCCAACATTGTCACATACATCAACGTTAGGATTCCTCTCTAACAACAACTTTACTATTTTAGTATGTCCTTCCTGACTTGCCTGTCTCAGTGGACTACATCCATTATTGACACATAGATTAATGTTAGAATTCTTCTCTAACAGTAACTTTACTATATCAGTATGTCCGTTCTGACTTGCCATGAACAGTGGACTACATCCATCAGAGTTACATAGATTAATATCAGGAGACTTCTCTAACAACAGCTTTACTACATCAGTATTTCCGTTTTGACTTGCAATGTACAGAGGACTACATCCATTATTTGGACATATATCAATGTTAGGATTCTTCTCTAACAACAACTTTACTATTTCAGTATTTCCGTTTTGACTTGCAATGTACAGAGGACTACATCCATTATTTGGACATAAATCGATGTTAGGATTCCTCTCTAACAACAACTTTAATATTTCAGTATGTCCGTTTTGACTTGTCATGGACAGTCCACTAACCCCATCATCTCTACATTGATCCACATCTACATCAGTATGTAATATCCACTGTACCATATCAGTATAACCATCGAAACAAGTCAGTATCAGCGGAGTAGAACCTGATCCATAGTGCTCTTTCGATAATACTGTGTCACATGTATTTGCTAATGTGACTTGAAGTGATTTGTCCAGATTTTGTAAGTGCTTCAACAGCTGTTGTCTAAAATCTAAAACTTTCAAATTGTTGTTCATAAATGTAACACTCACTTTTCCTGTTGCCCAGTCCTTTATAAACCTTTCTAAATACAATCCAAAATTCTCTTCTGGTATTTGAATAAGGAAGTCTATGTTGCTTTTCCCTTCATCTGTTGAATTCCTCCATATGAAGCGTTCATGAACAAAATCACTATCAGCATGGTCTATTAAACATTCAATCATTTTCTGACCAAAGTAATAAGCAAGGAAGTCAAACAATTTATCATGTACTGTTCTATAGATACCATCCTGTTTATGTACAAATGTACCTTCTAGAGTGAGAAGGGCCTCTTTTAGTTTTGCCTTGGAAGTACCTCTGTTCAATCCACAAGCATCACATGTAGTTTCGATAAGTTGTTGTTGATCACGTGTTACTGTACCCTGGATCCATTTGTCTTTCAGCTGATTATTAAAGAGAACTAGTAAAGCTAGACTGCATATTTTATAGTTCCCCTCATCTCCATGCCTACCCAAACTGTCTAGTTCAGTTTGATAGACGAAAAATGGATTTTTGAAAAATTCCTTAACATCTCCATGTTTTTCCTTAAGATATAAAGAGCATAAAAGAGGAAAGAATTCACTATTTTGTGATAGTTTATCAATATTGTCTAAACTTGAATCAATATACATACTTGCCATAATATATTTTTCTTCAGCTGTAAGGCATAACTTATCTGACATTAGATTACATTCACAGGTCTTAAAAGGTTCTAATATATTAAACTTATCATCTCTATAAACTTGTAACCTACAAGATACAATAATCTTACAACATTTGTCTGCAATAATTGTTTTAATCACAGGTAACAGTTGTTGCCAGTTTTCAATCTGTAGTTGGTTGGCAGTAAAATTTCCACAAATATCATCTATGATGAAGACTGTCTGTTTACCAGGTTGATAATAATCTCTGATATCATCCTGTTTTCTTACTGGTATTATTTTGTACCCTTCCTTTTGTAAAACTAGTGCTGTGTGTCTTGCAATAAAAGATTTGCCTACTCCTGATGGTGCAGTTAAAGTCAAACAACTGTTGGTCTGTAAACACTCAAGCACGTACTCACTTGCTCTTGTAGACACAAACATATTATCCTTTATTTCCCATTCTGTTATTTCGTTTTCTATTTGGTCTGAAAAAATATTATAAAGTGTAGCTAATTAGAGATAAAATAATGACAATTTAAATTAATTTAACTATATCATAATAAGCAGGCAATTAATAGTGGATTACGTATGTTGTGTAAGTTGTTTCATATTTTGACATTATCGTCTTATCGTTGAAGGCTAGATGACGACCTGAAGTGTAATACGGGCTTGCATTTGTTGCCATCATTTGCTTCTTATTTTGAAAGCATTATAATTGGAACTACCCAAGACAATGATATTTTCTTTTAAGACACAAGGATATTGTCTTGTCTAACCATGGAAAGGTACTATAAGATATAGCTTATTGTAAAATCATTGAAAAAACATATAAATACATGGTTAATACTAATTTAAAGCAAAACATAGATTAAAATGTTCCAAATAACATCAATTCATTTAAATATACGGTCAAAAGTAAATGACAAAAAAGATTATAACAATATACAATACCGTAAAAAAGATACAACCTTCATACCGAATGTCGTAAGTCTAAATTAAAAAAAAAGTTTGTGGACGATGATGTATCGTTTGTCTACTGCTATGACTGTATGCAAATATAAAAAAAGAAGATGTGGTATGATTGCCAATGAGACAACCGTCTACAACAGACCAAAATGACAGACTTAATAACAACTATAGGTCACCGTACGGCCTCCAACAATGAGCAAAGCCCATACCGCATAGTCAGCTATAAAAGGCCCCGATATGACAATGTAGAACAATTCAAACGAGAAAAATAACGGCCTCATTTATATAAAAAAAAATGAACGAAAAACAGATATGTAACTCATAAACAAACGACAACCACTGAATTACAGGCTATTTATGCATATGGAACTTGATAGATTCCCTGGTAAAACATCCTTTTCGGATTGTTTTTACTGAATTATTATAAAAAGAGTTCCAATGTTCCGCGTTATACATCTTTTGCATGTCAATCTCAAATTTCATAAATCACTGGCAACATTCGTACATGGGAAAGCACTAACAATCCAATGTCATATATAATTTATATTTCTAAGAAACCTATCTCTTTTAAAAATGATCAGTACTGATTTTCGAAGTGTCCGGCATACAATCCAGCTGGATTCGTACATACTGGCAAAAAAAAATTATTATTCATATATTGGAATAGATGGAATAGACATCAAGATTTCTCCTCGATTTGCCTCGAATAATTCAGACTGATAAATTTACATACAAACAAACACACACAATATTTAATATGTGTTTCTGTATCACAAAAGCAATAGGAAATACATTCAAAATATTTTGTGCACACAAGCTACAGTATGACAACAAATTTTCGAAAGTACATGGTGTATGCACGGACAAGTGTAAGTCTGTATTCCCCGTTGTCTATCATGCACACTATTTTAATATTAGAGTCATTCGTAAGTACATGATGTCTTTATTCTGTACAGGGTTCATTTCTGTATCAGAAGTGTATCCTTTTCTTTTTTTACCACTGTCATTCTTAATAAGTGTACTCCTTATTATTCTCAAATTTATTTTTGTTTGGTCATTGTTCTCTATTCATTTATAGCATTGGCTCTATTCTCTTTTTATTACCCCATCAACACTCTATATTGTATATTATTTTGCCTTTGAGAGGTCGATTTCCAAATGTTTAAGCAAATTTAAATGACAACTATAATAGTCAACTGTCAGTCATTCTAACACGATTAAAAATAACTGATTTTGTTTACCCACAACTAGTTTGTAGAATGCGTAGTAAACAAACATGTGGAGTGTTTTTTTCTCTCAAATATATGTTTTATGTCCTGTGACAAATACTTAAGGAATACTTTCTACAAGTACTAGTTAGTATCATTACAGTCTTTTAATGTGAATATATAAAATACCAAAACACATGACATCAACTAATATTACCTCTAATATTCTTTGGTATACATTCTTCCTGCTCAATTTCTATTTTCGTTATTTTCTCTTTTAGATCTGAACGTTCTTCTGTTCCTGAAATACGAACAGAAATTCTGTTGTCTATTATACTACGCAAATCGCATAAGCGTAAGGTTAAATTCAAAATTATCATGCCAAACATATGTTAATATAAGAATTCCAAGATGGGACATCCACGACCTTTACAGACAAACAAGCATATACCTTATATAAAACTTTAAATGGCCTCAACAAGACAAATAAAAACAATTGCAACCCTTTATTTAACATGGGAATTTCATGTTACAGCAAACCGTAAAACCAAACGATATAAACAGACTCCGAAGAGACTGTGTCCATAACCATTATGTACAACATGGAAAATTATTAGTTAACATTTTTTAGTGGGAAACAACGCAAGTATGATTTAACTGATCATTTCAATTATGTTGACAACTATAAAGATCGTATCTGTTGATAACGTTTCCTTCCTTTTAATTTTTCTTTTTTTAGTATTAAAAAAAGTTTTTAAAAAAACAGTAAAGGGCAAAAACTTCATTTACTAGTTGTATGCAGATTAAATTCACTGTGATTTACTGTAGATCTCGCCTTGCTGTCCATTTATGCTTTTCAATGTTTCTAATCTTATATTACAATTTTCCAGATGAAAACATTGAAAATAATGGGAAATCGTCACCTATAGACAGTTACTTCATTTAGGATTAAATTAATTTATCAAGGCGCATTACTAGTATATCTTAACTTTTGATGAGTACTGCTTTTTAAGGTTTCCAGTGAGATATATATTTTTTTTAATTTTGTTATTAGACAAAACGCTTAAAATAACTAAAAATCGTCATGAAAGGGCAATACATATAAAGTGTCGTTTGACGATTTTAGTTTTTGTGTTTTATTTGTGGATCTTGTCTTTCTGATCAGTTTTGAGATTTAATTTTTATCTCTATCTATCTTTATTCTTTAGATATATTGTAAAAGAGGAAAAAATGGCAACATTCTTTATTTGCAAAAAAAGTCGTCTTACAGTTTTGACGTAAGCGGACAATAGTTAGAACTCAACATTCTGAACAAATTTTCTCATATCAGAAATTCTCTTTTTAGCGGTTTTCAAAACATAAGTTAAACTTGCACAGTTCCATTTTATCTATGTCGGCCATCTTGGTTGACAAACGGAATCATCGTACAGATATTTTAAACTAGAAACCCCAATGATATTTGGGGCCAAGATTGGAAAAATTTGGCAAAGTGGTTATAGCCCATGGACGCAATGTGAGTAAGCATGCTCACATGGCCTTGCACCTTCGTGATATAAAAAGTAGTTTAAAAACGGGATGACTCTTCAGATTGATATAAATCACACAATTATCAGCTAACAAACCTACCTATGACACTGAGCACTGATTTTATGGGTAAGTTATTTCAGACAGAAGCAGTCTAAGAGGGTTTGCTTTTGAACGACGTCAAAATACAAGGGTGATGATATGTGCATCAAATTAATAGTGAGACAAGTATCCGAACTTAAATTCGGGATAAAAAGTCGATATTTGGCTAAATATTTTGCCAAATATCGCATTTACTTCAAAGAGTAAATCGGGTCGATTAAAGTGTAATACGACGGCTTTTCTGTTGTACACTTCTAGAGTAACTGTACTTGCCAATTTCGTTCACAAATTATTTTTAGAAGGACAAGTTATGGGATGTGCCTACTGAATCAGCAGTGTGGTATTCGATGAAAATTAAATAGCGTCAGTTAAGGCTGCTTTTAACGTCATATGTACAAGATTAAACATTTACGACAAACATTTTTCTGAAGCTGGATAATCGATAGACAATTTTTAATTTCTAAAATTTTCCTCTCCGCTGCTCAGCTATTTACACCACTGTCTCGGGTAAGGGGTGTGTTTGAATCCCGCTAACATGTTAACTCCCGTCATACTCTAGTTGTATTTGCCTGTACAAAGTCAGATGCCTGTATTTCAGTGGTTGTCGTTTGTTGATGTGTAACATATCTATTTTCCCGGTATGTGATTTGCTCACTGTTGATGGACATACGGTGACCTTTAGTTATAAATTTCTCTATCATTTAGTCTCTTGTTCAAAGTTATCTAACTGACAATTATACTACATCCTCTTTTTTTACATTAAGTCGGTTGAGTATTTCATCATACATATAGAAGTACAATTCAAAAGCATTTCAGATTTCAATAATTCCTTGTTTTAATGCATTTTAATATCCGATCTCAATTAGAAATGACAAGAGAAATATAACCACGGCAATTTGTTTACAAACTTAAGCTTGCAATTAAAATGTTTGAATGTATGCAGTAAAATGTTAGTCATGCTTAAAGAGTGCTCAGTAAACTATTTTTTTAATAAAACATTACCTTTTTGCATAGTTGATTCTAGCTTTGTTATTTTTGAACTTTGAACTGCTAGTTCATTACTATGGTAATTCAATCTGTTAACATTACGCTGAATACTGTCATCTTGGTTCACAAGTTTCTTCAGTGTGTTGTAGTCTAAACTTTTTGATTTTGCATCATCTGCATCTAAAACATCTTGCTGATTTCCCAAATTATGAATAGCCTGAAAATTATAAAACCTTTGATAACTATTTACACCACTAGGTCGATGCCACTGCTGGTGGACGTTTCGTCCCCGAGGGTATCACCAGCCCAGTAGTCAGCACTTCTGTGTTGACATGAATATCAATTATATGGTCATTTTTATAAATTTTCTGTTTACAAAACTTTGAATTTTTCGAAAATCTAAGGATTTTCTTACGCCCAGGAGTAGATTACCTTAGCCGTATTTTGCACAAATTTTTGGAATTTTGGGTCCTCAATGCTCTTCAACTTTGTATTTGTTTGGCTTTTTAATTGTTTTGATCTGAGCGTCACTGATGAGTCTTATGTAGACGAAACGCGCGTCTGGCGTATTAAATTATAATCCTGGTACCTTTGATAACTAATAACAATTAAAACAAGAAAATGGTATTTATAAATCAAAGACATGTTATCATTGTACTCATCAGTTTTATTTCATCTTTCATGCAGATAATACTCACAAAAGCAGATATGGATTGCCAATGAGACAACTGTTTACCAAAATGTAAGTAAAAAGGACGTCAACAATAATAAACATTATTTTAATTGGAGTCGATTCTGAACCCTGAGATAGTTTATGCTAAACCATATGTTTTTAAAATTGTCATATATAATGACAACAAAATATACTATGGATTCATTATTATTAGTTGGATACCAATGTTCGTGGGTTCTGTGGGTAAAGGTGAACCACGAAATCTAGTGTTCAACAAAATGTATATTTTTATAGACGTTGTATACAGAGAAGGTCAAAACCACGAAATCAAATATCTACGAATATGCAAGTTTTCAACCATCCACGAAAATTGATGCATGTACCCACGAAAATAAATGAATCCACAGTAACCAATTTTGTGGATCACTACGGTTTAAGAAAACAAAAAACGATTAAACCATAACATAAACATGATAAAATAAACTTCAAATATTAAAAGACAGAATAAAATAAAAATCTTGTAAAAAAACATATAAACAAACAGAAGTAAACATACAGTTAACGAATAAGTTGGATCGGCGAAACGATATAAATAAACAAATGTGTAACAATGTCAAAAAGACAACTTTAACAAAGAACAAAATGGCATTAACAAAAGTAACATACAAATTTAAATAGATTAATTGTGTTGATAAGAGTATTGTACGTACATATTCCTGAACTTAATGACATTCTTCAGTCCGTATTGATTAGACATTTCTTTGTTTATAGCATGTCGTTATTGAGTCAACTTAAAAGATCGTTGTCTGATTGAAAAAAGTGTTCGTGTAATACATGTCCAAATAAGCAGCAAATCTTGAAGAAAATCATTCACTTTATTATTATTGTCACCAATTTTGTACGGTTAGCTGCGATTGGACAATTTAGTGACACGTGTTAAAACCCGATGAACACTTTTTCTGGAAACGGGTATTTTTTTATCAATTTCATTTGAACCGGTTGAAGGAAAATGAAGCATACATGTGTTTACAATATGACTTACATTTACTGCTGTATGGCTATTTAGGTTTCTCAAATGTTCAGTCTTGTAAAATGTACTACTACTTAATTGAAACGTCGTACAAGTCAGATACAAAACAAAAGTAACAAAACATCAGGCTGGAAACAACCTGCCGTATAGTTTGTCTGCACTTGTAGTCAGGTCAAGACCTGACTACTCGTGCAGATAAACTATACGACAACGGTTGTAACCGCACTGTTTCTTTGTTACCTGTGTATTGTATCTAATACATAACCTTTAAAAATGATAATATTCTTTAATTTCTTACCTTTTCCAAATCAATCCATATTCTGTTGCAGTCTGTATCTGATAATTTTCCATCTTTTGAATGCGAAACAATGAAATTTTTATAATACTTGATCCGTGCTATGTGAGCACCATCACACAATTCATGTGACTGTGGTAATGCATCAAATCCAAAAGCTGGTGGTGAGATATTTGGTGGCAAATGTCGTAGAAGACAGGCCATTAAAGTGGTATCTAAATCGACAGAGGAAACGACCGCTGACCCTACAAAAGCGAGATTAATTTAAGGCTAATGTGGTTTCCCAAAGTTCTATACTATCAACATTTATCATTTGTCCTATAAATTGCAATGTAAAGCGTACCTGCCAATCAAAGTGCCTAACTATAGCAATATTCAAGAGAGTAAAGTTTTATTTTGCATTTCATTCATATGTGTCTCTCTCTATCTCTACTTTAAATATATTGCATAAATTGTGTACTAGCTTGATAATCGAGGTCTGTTCTCATATTTAAACTCTGTCCACATATTTTAACATTAGCAAAATGATTACATAAGCAATGCATCAATACATTTACCTTTTTTCGATGCTGTTAAACAGTGTTATGTAATTGAACGTAATTGAGTGTCGTCATTCGCAAAGAAATCTACCACCTTCTATGTTGAATTTGTATAGTGTTAGTCTTTCATTTTAATGAAGCAAACACGATGACTTTCTTAAAGAATTATGATCTCTTAGTACCATCAGTTGTCCCTATAACATTTTGGTTCTGTTAATACCCGAAATCGAATTAAGGAATGACTATAATATTTTTTTTCTGTCTATGAGAAAATAACATAAAAAAATTGGTGCACACTTAATAACGCGCGTAGCGGGTTATTTTACAGTGTTCACAGCGTTGTTTATGTTATTTCGAATAGACAGAAACAATATAATTACAGTCATTTCTTATAATTTAATTCTTAATTCCATTTTAAACCGTAGAAAACCATGAAAAAAACGTTGATGACGTCAAGATCACATGACTAAATAATGTCTATGGGCTGATAACAAAATAACGTCAGCCAATCAGAAGACGCGTTACATCCAAAATGGAATTATTATGAAATGTACCTGATGATGGGTATAAGATATTCCATTGTTCCTGATACAATACTCTCCTTTGCCCTCTGGGTGGTTTGTGCAGGTCTAAAAGTATTGCCTTATTTGGTGGAAAAGACAAATCTGATTGCAAATTTGGATGGAAACCATCAAAATACCTCCTTAGTGCAGTTGTTCCTACTCGGTAAGTAAGGTAAACAATGCGAAGAAAATTATCTTCCTCCTTAGTTATGTTAGTCGCCATGACTATTTCACGTAGTGTAAGCCTATACTATTCGTATATATATTTTTTTGGCTGCACCCAACAAAGCATCATTGTTTTCTGAAAATGATATATTTCAAAATGATTAAGATTCATTGTACTTTTAAAAGCGTTTAAGTTCAACAGTGTAATAAGCTGTATCTATGTATAAATATATAGTGTCTTTGTTTATATATATGTATTTAAAATGAATAACATTTTTGAAGGTCAATCGCAGATTTAATGAACAAAAACGACGAATACAGTTTCTTTCCTCGCCGTACTGTCGAGTCGTACTTTATTACTAAACCATCGTACCTGAGGGATAAATAAAAAAAGTTGAAACTCCATGTCGTGCAAAAAAATATTTTACTACTTTGCAAACACCTGATTTCCCAAAACAGATAACACTTATGTAAAGCTTCCGAAAACAATTTTGTAACGTTACATCGTACGGAAAAAGAGGGTACAGTTATATTTAAGACACTTAACAGAGGAAGGCAAGCGACCAAACAATCTTATGGTCGAATATAAACCGACAACGCTTTGAGACAGGGTTAACCCCAAGTGTCCTTTAGAATCAGATGTGAAACTGACTATTGAAAAGAACATGAAACATGATAAAGATAAAAACCATATCCACAACAGGTAAAAGAGTAAAATCACAAACGAAAGAAGACTGATATCAACCAGAGTGTATATAAGGTACTCTGGAACGGCAATAAGCCTGTTCAAAATATGGCACTTGCGTGAGGTTCAAATGATAAAAAAATAAAATAACAAAATTATGATCTAAAAATCTTTTTAAAAGTCCTTTATCAAATGATAAATTTCAAAAGCTCAAACCTATTAAACGAATAGAAAACAACTGTCATATTGCTGACTTACTAAACGCAATTCCTTATGTACAAAAATGTGGATTAAACCTGGTTTCATAGCTAGCTAGACCTGTCAGTTGTCTGAGAGTCGCGTTATGTCGTTAATAACATACTCGCATATAGCATCGTATACAATTATGAGTTTCTTAAGCGAGGAATATAAATAAATATTTTTGACTTAAACCCATTTTGTGTTTATGCTTATTAACTGGTAAAAATAAGTTCTGATATTTTTTTTATTTCTGATATTGTCTAACCCATTTTCAGACTTTAACATTTGCTCTAAACAAGGTCCATATACTAAAAAAATCCTACGAATTAAACTCAACAGACACTATTGTAAGGGTGGTAGGAAACACAATCGTATACTTTGTTGGTTTTTCTTATTTATTTACCCCGTATAAGACCTAATTTGTAAAAAATGTACTAGTTTAAGACTATATCGGTACCTTGATTATTTTACCTGACATGCCAGTCCATTTTTTACAACTATATTCACATATCTATTTCGTATGAATATGATATTCAAAAGAGGTCGCTACTCAGTTTCAAAGAAGTAAACTTTTCAAACCACTCAGTCAGGGATTAATAAAGGATTCAAATGAGCAAAAACATTAAAAATGTGTTTGTTTCGATATATTAGCCATACAAATTTTGGCGGGGGACTATTCCTAGTTTTATCATTGACAAGTTTAAGTTATCAAAAAAATAAATAAATAACAACGTTAAAAGACTTTTACAGATGGTTTATCATTATACATGATGGGGATTCATAAACAGAAATATCCTTAAAGGCATATGAGTTTTTGTTTTACTTATCCATAATTTTAATACTTCTTCATTAAACATAATGTCGCTTTGATAAACAGAAATTGATATTCAAATATTCAGTAGAAAAAATATTTGAAAGCTTGACATTGAAAAGGGCAAACGACCTAAAACACACTGTTTTGTATTGATAACGTAAAAATATTGCACCAGAAAAAAGAATATTTGTGTTTGTATAATTAAATATTCCCGACTAATATTGTTTGTATGTTAGGGGCATACATAAGTATGTGTACATTACAACTACTAGATTTGTACTTCATATTTTCATACGGAGGAAAAATGAAACAGAGGAAATTATTCTATACAATGCCGTGTGGATTCGCATGCACGTTATAATACCTGAGCTGTGTATACAAAAGATCGGCAACATTTGTTTATCGTCTTTTTGAAAATGTTTTGTAATGACGTCATGCTACCCCAAAATCATCGTCCATACGAGTCATTCATTTCCATACGCGTCAAATAATAAATGAAATGCAACTTCATTCATACAATCGAACATCTATCACTATTCCTTTTCTACGCGGCAAAAGGTTTTACTTACTATTGAATTGAATTTTGTATTTTCAAACCAAAAACATATAGTTTAAAACACTATTGTCGATAAAAAAAAACAGTAAAGACATTCTACTTTTTTGTATAATAAATTGATTAGCTTGAATATCTGATCGCCCTTGTCGGGGTAGCTTGAAACTCTTGCTGATAAAACAAGTAAATAAAACAAAAATATATGTGTAAATCAATAAAACACAATAAAAGAAAAAAACTCACCCTTCCTCATAGAAAGATACAAAATGGCGTTTGAATGAAGTGATTAAAATGGCGTTTAAATGCCTGTATTTGTTGAATGTGTATTTCTTTTAAAACAGGTTTTATTCATTATTGATCAAGTGTACAGTTACATGAAGTTTAAAGGGACGATAGTTCAATAGTAAGCAACGAAATGGAACGAAGGCCTATTTCATAACTATACACAAGTTAAATTTGTTTTAAATGTATGTTGATTTTACATGTGTGTGCTATCATAAGGAAACTTTTAAAGTTATAATATGGAAAGTAATTTAACAGGTTTTTAAACTTTTGAAACACAACACAAGTACGTGTGACACTCTGAAATATCATAATGGAATATTGATTTCCCATTTATAATTAGGATTTCAATAATATTTGTATTGAATGTTAAAACTAACCTAATAGGAATAAAAATGTATGATATTAGTAAAACATGTATGCTGCCACACAGCCAAATATTGGGCCGTCTCAACATTCATGGTGATGGACAAATATGTATAAAACTTTAAAAAAAAAAACAAAAAAACATGTTGTTAAATATATAAGAAAACTCGACAAAAACATACTTAAAAGGCTTTGAGATAATTTCAGACGTTTTCAAGAATTAGAAACGACTTTTGACTATCAAAGATAACACATTTCCAAATTCAAACAACTAAGAGACTTTTTCATGCAAAAAATCGTTTGTTGCATTTTAAATACATTGATACATTAATAACAGAAAACACTCAGACAGTTTATATAAACATATAATCATGATTATGGTATGAAAGACATTGCGTGGACCCAACAATTTTTAAAAAGAGGGGTTCCCAAACATGCATTGAATTGAAATGGGGGAGGGTGATTAACCCCGTATGTTCCCTTACAAAATCAACACATAACGGGAATACAACCACCCACCATCCCCTGTATACGCCACTGATAATTCAAGAAACTGAAATTACCAAAATGACGTATTCGGTTTATTATTTTTTGGTTCGTTGTTATAATTTGAATATGATACTAATGCATATAACTTGAAGGGGTATAGTTATCATTTGAATGAGCCTTGTGTACAACTTTTGGTGTGTTTTTTTATGGAATTTATAACAGAAATGCATAACATATTCGAATTCATTAACTGTTGTTATATATTCATTGGCCAATATAGCATTATATTTAAATTAAAACATTGTTGTGATGTAATTCTATTGTTTGACCTGTTCTTTGTTTTAGTGGTTGGACTTTTATTTACCTGTAAGAAACCATTATGTTACCTTAAGCTGTGTAATATTTTTAAGAATAGCCCTCTCCGTTCTTAAAAACATTGGACAGCTAAACGTATCATAACTGATTCTTACAGGTAAATAATATTTCAATCACTGAAATAAGAAAAAAAACCTATTGATTACCATCATTGTTTTCATCATCACGGGTAGTAAGGTCGACTTATATAATAAGATCCTGATTTAGAGAAATTCCGCGCAATTCGATTGGCTGATATTAAATTTCAGTTCAATTTTTAATTACGTCAATTAGAATTATTTCTCTTATTTATTACGTCATTTTGGAATTATCTCCCTTATACCCGTTACCTAATACAAAAGATAAGCTGCTTTATAATCCTTATAAATTTGATTTTTCACAGTTTTAGATTAAATACCTAAAATATATTTGTTTGATACCGTCTTAATATTAAATTTGAATATAATAATATGTCAAATTCAGGATAAATTCGTTGCACGGTGTTCAATTGTCCTACTACGGAGTTTATTGGGTCAATAAAATTAATATCGAGTGAGGCAAATAGACTACTGTGCAACTAACAGTGCACTCATGGAAGCATAAGATACATTAACAGAATATAAATATAAAGCCCTCGTGAATAAAATTTTAAACATTTACCTAGTACCTTGTATCATAAGACAGTGAATCAGAATCAGAAATGGTAGCGAATTCTTCATATTTTGCAAATAACTGTTAAAAACAATATGGCAAACGATCAATATGTTCATGGAATACACAATACATTTATTTAACTACATCATTTTGTACATAGTTCCTTTCTAAATTCAATCCACATGTGTAAACTTGTCTCATTTAGGACAACTATCTTTAAACGATCCTATTCCCAAAGATACATGCAAACATTATAATCTGTAACACATGCATGTGTCTCTGTCACTGTTCATACACTCCCACATTGTACATCGTACGTTATTACTTAGAGACATTTGTCACTGATCATATATGTCAACCTTCACCAATCATGCATTTTAACAAATATTGTATTGAGCATGTGTATCTGTTACACATCATACTCCGTGATTGTTATCAATTCATTATTAAAACTATAACAAACATTTGTGTATGTTCTAGTAATGTTCACTGTCACAAATCATACTTTATTAAGCATATACATGAGGATACTCAAATGTTTCCCTGTCACGCATGCACTTTCGCAGACTACCGATTTATAATACAGACATAAAATTCCTGTTACTGATCACAACGTCAAATATCGCTTTTCATACATTCTCAAATCATATGTATAATCAAGACCATCATATATTCTAATTTGGATCTGCAAGCAAATCAAGACCATCACGTATACACGTCATGACAATATTTTATTTCATTCTGCAAGCAGATCAACATCATAACGCAATCACATCCTGAACATTCTGTATTCCAACTGCATCTGCAGCTAATCAGAACCATTACGTAATCAAGACGATTATGCGATTAATATATGATAAAGATGTCAAAACGTTTTCAAGTAGGCAATTCACGATATCCTTGTTTTCGTTTTAATAGTCTCAATAACACTTACTAACACAATTTATAATCTATATTGTTTGGCGTATAGCTAATCGACCTGTACTTCTATTTCTATTTCTATTCGTTACTTACATATTTTTGTCTTCAAAAACAATAAATGATAATCACCACTGACACTTATAGCACAACTTTATTCTGGAAACAAATAACATAGGAGTTGCCAATATAAGTATTTAAGCAAAAATAATGTGTATGGCTGATATAACATAGTTAATAAAATTGAGAATGGAAATGGGGAATGTGTCAAAGAGACAACAACCCGACCAAATAAAAAAAAACAACAGCAGAAGGTCACCAACAGGTCTTCAATGTAGCGAGAAATTCCCGCACCCGGAGGCGTCCTTTAGCTGGCTCCTAAACAAATATATACTAGTTCAGTGATAATGAACGCCATACTAATTTCCAAATTGTACACACGAAACTAAAATTAAAATAATACAAGACTAACACAAGCCAGAGGCTCCTGACTTGGGACAGGCGCAAAAATGCGACGGGGTTAAACATGTTTGTGAGACATCGAGAGGGACGAAAGATACCAAAGGGACAGTCAAACTCATAAATCTAAAACAAACTGACAACGCCATGGCTAAAAATGAAAAAGACAAACAGAAAAACAATAGTACACATGACACAACATAGAAAACTAAAGAATAAACAACACGAACCCCACCAAAAACTAGGGGTGATCTCAGGTGCTCCGGAAGGGTAAGCAGATCCTGCTCCACATGCAGCACCCGTCGTGTTGCTTATGTGATTACAAATCCGGTAAATAGTCTAATTCGGTAGGTCAAATTCATGAAAGGGAAGGTTATTGTAGTTACGACGTAAGGAACATATCCGATATCATTTGTGAAATGGTTATTCCATAACGGTCAACCAACTCGTGATGGCGTCCGTAAAATTTACGAAGGGATGATTTCAACTTCACCATTTGGAACTCTTGATTTAATAGCTTCCTTGTGAGCAGTAACCCTCTATCAAGAAAATCATGATAGGAAATGCAAGCACGGGAATATCGTATCAATTGAGAGATATATACCCCGTATGCAGGTGCTGCTGGAATGTTGCAACTTAGAAATGGAAAGTTCACAATTGGAAAGCTGAAATCATCTCTTTTGTCGTAAAGTTTTGTCTTCAACCGACCCTCATTGTCAATTTCTAGATGTAAGTCAAGATATGAAGCTGACTTAACTGTATCTGTAGTATCCTTTATCTCCAATTCGATGGGATAGATTCGTTCCACATAGTCACCAAATTTTGAATTGTTTAGTGAAAGAACGTCATCTATATAGCGGAAAGTAGAGTTAAAGGATATTGCTAACTTCTTATCTTTCTTCCTAAGAAGTTCCTGCATGAAGTCAGCCTCATAATAATAAAGAAACAAGTCAGCAAGTAGAGGGGCACAGTTTGTTCCCATTGGGATGCCGACAGTCTGTTGAAAAACACGTCCTCCGAACGTAACAAATATGTTGTCAATCAAGAAATCAATCATCTTGATAATATCGGTTTCAGAGAATTTTTTGTTTGAATCAGAGTGATTCTTTACAAAGTATGATTTATCCCTCCCTAAGACAAGATACTTGTATCTACGTTGGCCATTCTTTCTTATGAAGCAAAGTAATACCAACTCTTTTAATTTGTCTTTAAGTTTGGAATGTGGAATACTTGTGTAAAGAGTAGAGAAGTCAAATGTTTTAATACTGTTACAAGATGAAAGAGAGTTAGATTGTATGTACTCTAAAAGATCTTTGGAATTTTTAAGTATCCACATCTGACTCACGCCACCTCTAGAATAGGCAGTTTCACAATAACTTTGAAGCCCGTCTTTGATTGCTGATAAAATGGATGATAATAATTTAGAAAGAGGTTTTGTGGAGCACTTGGAAGACCCAGCAATATACCGCTGTTTGTAAGGACACTTGTGTAGTTTAGGTATCCAATACAGTAATGGAAGATCCAGTTCTTCATCTTTGGTTGAAATACCAAAGGAACAAAGAACAGACCTATGATTATCCAGGATTTCCTCTTTGGTAAGTGTCGTGAGGGTATATGTTGAGTTTCCAAGTGAAAGAGGGACGAAAGACACCAAAGGGACAGTCAAACTCGTAAATCTAAAACAAACTGACAACGCCATGGCTAAAAATGAAAAAGACAAACAGAAAAACAATAGTACACATGACACAATATAGAAAACTAAAGAATAAACAACACTGGAATTGTCTATACCTAATTCGTTTATCAAGCAATTAATGTAATGACTTTTACAGACAAAAACGATGTTATTTGGGGCTTTGTCTGCGGGGACAACAACATATTTATCATGGAGGTCGGATAGGTGTTTAGCAACATGTGGGTCTTTAAAGATTGACGTAGCATGGGCATTGATGGACCCATTCAGTTTCTTGATTCTGATTTGTATTAAGGACCTCACTGCCTTTATCCATTCGGATAGAGTGTCTACGTCTTCCTTCTCGCGCTTAGCCCATTGCCTGGCATAATCCTCGACTGAATCCCTATAACTCAACCCTCCCCCTATACCTCTAACCAATGTAGAAAAGTAAAAGCATAACAATACGCACATTAAAATTCATTTCAAGAGAAGTCCGAGTCTGATGTCAGAAGATGTAACCAAAGAAAATAAACAAAATGACAATAATACATAAATAACAACAGACTACTAGCAGTTAACTGATATGCCAGCTTCAGACGTCAACTTAACTGACTGAAAGATTATGATTTCATCATATGAACATCAGGCACAATCCTTCCCGTTAGGGGTTTAGTATCATACCATCATAACATATATCAGAAGAACATAACCCGTGTCATGCCAACAACTGTTTTACAATAAATGTGTTTAGTTCCGACGCAAAGACCTTATCAGTGACTCAATATTAACGCCAAAATATGCAATCCTTAATGACTTGACAACAGTATCGTAATGATATCCCTTCTTAATAAGTCTATTCAAAGGTTTTGTAAGTTTATGAGGTGAATACTGACACCTTTGTGCTTTATAAAGAATATTTCCATAAAAAAATTGGATGTGAAATACCTGAACGTATAAGAAGTCTGCATGTTGAGCTATATTTACGAATGACGTCTTTATACCGATGAAACAATTTAGTAAATGTTTTGACTAGTTTGTGATATCGAAAACCCTGGTGTAATAATTTTTCAGTAATACATAAATTTCTCTCGTTAAAATCTAAAACATTGTTACATACACGAGCGAATCGTACAATTTGAGATATATAAACACCGTAAGATGGTGACAAGGGAACGTCACCATCTAAAAAGGGATAATTAACGATAGGAAATGAAAAATCATCCCTTTTATCATAAATTTTAGTATCAGCTTTCCGTTAGTGATATAGATATCAAGATCGAGGAAAGGGCAGTGGTCATTGTTAGTATTAGCTTTATTTAAAGTAAATTCACCAGGATAAATTTCATTAATACACATACTGAAGTCGTCATTATTGAGAGCCAAAATATCATCCAAATATCTAAAAGTATTATAAAATTTGTTTATCAGATGTTGTTTTGATGGGTCTTTGCTTATTTTTGTCATAAATTGTAACTCATAACAATACAAAAAGAGGTCCGCAATCAGTTGTCTATTACTAAGATTTAATCAATAAGCATTAAATCGATTTAATAAATTAAGATTATCGTCTGCTAAACTATAGTTATCTTTTCTTTAATTTTGAAGGACTTGAACGTCTTTCTTTTACCTACATAATTTCGTAAGCGGTTTTCCCGCTTTTATTTGGCATAAAGTTGCATGCTTTTCGTAATTTGTTCATTGCGTGATTTGAACTGAAAGAACACAAAAAGGATAGGCTGATTCAGACATAAGATAAGTACATATGATTCAGTGATAAATAGATAAAGTTGTTGCAGTTGAATTTTCCGAATGAATTTATTTCTGTAATTTATAAAAGAATAATTTTATTTTATTTGAAAGTTGTTCTTGCAAATAGTTTGATTCTTAATTCAATGTATCGCTTACTTGGATAGCATTTATACTGATAAGACTATTATTTGATAGTTACATTTGTGCACACATATATTAATCATTGAATAGCATTACATTTAAATGTCTTAATACAGGTGATATATTTGTTTTGATTGTAATGTATGAGCGATATTCGTTAAACAGGTAATTACATGTTTGTAGTGTATGCCGTGTTAACATATACATGCCCGCTAATGTTTAATTTGTTACACGTACATCTTTTATATTTTTTTTTTAATTTGCGGATAATTAGATAAGCTTGGTAATTTAACCTACCGTTTATAACGACGTTATATTTGGTTTGTAGGGACATTTCAATTGTTTTAATTGTGTTTTGTTACCTACTTCAGTTGTTTAATGCATTCAAATGTATTAATTTAATTTAAGACAACGTAGTGGGCTATATGTGGTATTTCATTTATCTTAATCGAATGATTGAATAAGAGGTTGAATTAATATTTTGAAAGATGAACGGGCTTTTAAGACTTGATGTATTTTGCTAATCTGTTTTTATAATTATAATAGTTTATAACAATGCCTAGAGGCAGGCGTCGTCGGCAGGAACCAGTTGAAGACTTCGTCTTAGAATGGCTCCCAGGGAACAACTTCGACCACCATTTAGGAATGAGAGAAGGCGTCCCGAAGTTGATGTTGATGGACGTCAACTAGTTGCCTTGCAATCAGATGTAGAATTCAAGAGATTGAACATGAATAAGCCGCCTTAGGTGAGGTTATTGAAGTTTTTGATGAACATCTAATGTTGCCTGGTTTTAATGAGGTTGTTATATTGATAAGTCAAAAGCTTAAAAAAGAAAAATTGGAATTTTGAATATATTGATTTGTCCCTTATGCATCACAACAATTCCAATAGTCAAACAAATGAAAACACCATTGGCATTAATGACGGTATGCTGGTTATACAAAACAAAGTTAAGAAAAACCTTATGTTTATTTTGTTGAGGATTGGACTGAATGTTTTATTGCTGATGCCCAGGAATTGAAAGGTATCCTGGAAAAGCAAGTGCACTTTTCTCATATATATCAATAATAAGGGGTGCAGCGGCTGATCATCCTGTTGAAAAATGATATTCTTATGACCAACAATTTCGTTTGAGAGTATCAAGGGATCATACTAAAAATGGTCATCCATAGATGGTTTTTGTTGTTGTTGCGTATTTTAATTAACAATACTCAAAAACAACAGCAGGCTAATTTTGGTTATAAATGCTGAGATTTTAAAGGTTTTTGCAATAAACGCAATTGCCAATACAGGCGGGCATGTCTGAAATGTGGTTTTAATCATCCTGCTTTACTATGTCGTCGCTTTATGGACAATGAAGGTAATACTGGTCCATCTAGGTTTATGAGAAATCACATTTCACCTTTTGTTAACAGCTCTGCTAAAAGACAAATCCCAAAAGGAGGTTTTAAGCAAAAATAATTCATAATTTTTCAGAACTACATCCAGGCCAGTTTAATATTTCGGCCCTAGGAACATCTCCGGTTAATGTAAATGAACTCTCTAAGCTTTTGGAACTAAATCATGATAAGCAAAGCGCTGTTGAACTTTTTAACAGATTTAAATATGGTTTTAAAATTCATTAAGTTCTAGACGTTCATGTGAATATGAAATTTGATGTCTGTTTTGAAACTCAAAAGAAGTTTAATAAGAAATAATGAGATATCATTAGGTCGAATGGCAGGCCCATTCAAACATAAACCTATTTCAAATCTTCGGTGCTCTCCAATTGGTTTAGTTCCTAATAAAACTGGTGAACTTAGATTGATAACTTATTTGTCTTGCTTCCGAATGAAAGTATCAATGATTTTATTGATACTCATTTTACCGAGGTCACTTATTCATCATTTGACAATGCAGTCAAAATTGTTAAACAAATGGGGAATTTGGCCATAATGGCAAAAATTATATTAAATTGGCATTTCCTTCACTTAAATGTTATCCTGGTGATTTCGATTTTCTAGGCATCAAACTATATGGTCTTTACTGAATGTTCAACCTTTTTGCATTGGTCAGTTAAAAATAAAACGCATTCTGAAAATTTGTATCATTATCTTGATGATTTTATAATTGTTGAAGCTCAAAAAGATGACTGTTTCTTTCTTATGACTGCGTTTTTGAAAAGTTTGTTCAAACTTGGAAGTTCCTATAGCAACCAGAAGGTCCTTGCAAAAAAACTCGAATATATAGGTTTTTTTTATTGATTCAGAGGAGATGTAGGTAAGAATACCAGTGTTAAAAAAAAAAAAAAAAAAAAAAAAAAAAATTAAAGATCGATCAATTGGGTATTGGAAAATAGAACAGTTACTCTGAAAGAAATGCGTCTTTAACAGGTTTGTTGGCTTTTTGTGCAAGGGCTCTTCCCTCCAGAAGGGCATTTTTGAGGCGTCTATATGGCTTTTAAAAAAAAAATGTTAATAAAAAAAAAAAATCTGATCATTTTATAAGATTGACCAAAGGAATACGAGATTTTAGATTGGGTTTCAAATGCTTTAAATTTATATTTGTATACTGACAGTGCAGGTGGTCATTCACTGGTTTGTGAAGCTTGTTTAAATGGGCCAAGGACAATTTTACAAGGGTCATAATTGGGGCCACAGACTATTCCACACGAATTCTTAGATCGTTTGTTATAGAAGCTTCAAAATTGTTGAATTATTCAATTTCTCAAAGTACCAGAAATGTTTATGTAAATGCATTGCATTCGTTCAATATGTTCAGGATGGAATATTTTATTCCCCTTAGTTGGCCACCAAGTAACAGACAAATTATTGGTTATATTGTTTTTTTGTCACTAAATCATTATTCACCATTACAATTAGATCATATATATCTGGAATCAGTTACAAATTTAAATTCAAGAGAATGAAGATTTAACTAAATCTTTTATCATTCAGTTACTTTTGAGTGATTGTGATAGACTTTACAATTCTTAAGATCTTCGGGAACCTTTGACTATTGATATTTTGATTAGATTAAATGTGGCTTTGAGGCACGTGTGCTCTTCTAATTATGAAATAATATTGTTTCAAACAGCATTTAACTTAGCTTGCTGCATTTTTACGTGTGAGTGAATTTACCATTACAACGAATGTTATGCAAAAGCATGTTTTACATAGGCGGGATGTTTATATTGACCATCCTAAATCAGCTGTTTATTACGATATTTTTTTTTTCTTTTTTTTTTCTTTTCTTTTTTTTTTTCTTCTTCAAAAACTGCTCTAAAAGGGGGATTCATTACTTTAGTTGAAAAATAAATAAACTGAATCAAATGAGATGTGTCCTTTACAAAGTTTGAAAGCTTTTTTGCAAAAAAGACCTGGAAATGATGTTCCTCATTTTTGCCATATAAATGGGAAATTATTGACAAGATTTCAGTTTCAGACTGTTTTAAACAAAGAGGGGTTAGATCTAACTTACACAAAGTTAGGGGCAAGGCTATTGAACATACTGATTTTGATGATATCCATCCAACTCGTTTCGCTGATGATGGCGATCTGTCATATATTGGCATGACATTTTTATTAATGCTATTTAGTCAGCATTGAGTTGTTTATTAAGTATTATCCAAACAGATTTTTTATATCCAGATGAATTTTAAACTGTTTAAAGTTGCAAGCCATCGTGCATGGACATATGAAGTTGTTTGTCAGTTGAATAATTTATTTCAGTTGTTAAACGCATGCATCAAATTGAACAGCTCAGTTGAAAATACAACTGTTTTGTTGTTAGTTGTAAATACCTAGTTGAATAATTTTTGTTGTTCTGCATGTTGTTTATATTTGTACTGTTGTATAGTAAAGTTGATTACTTCGTTGATCTTTTGTATAGTAAAGTTAAAGTTGATTACTTCGTTGATCTTTTGTATAGTAAAGTTGATTATCTAGTTGATCTGTTGTATAGGAAAGTTGATTACTTCGTTGATCTGTTGTATAGTTTATTTGATATTCTTCGTTGAACTGTTGTATTGTATAGTTGATATGCTTCGTTAAACTGTTGTTTAGTGTACAGTTTAGTTGATTACTTCGTTGATCTGTTGTATAGTAAAGTTGATTACTTCGTTGATCTGTTGTATAGTTTATTTGATATTCTTTGTTGAACTGTTGTATTGTATAGTTGATATGCTTCGTTAAACTGTTGTTTAGTGTACAGATTAGTTGATTACTTCGTTGATCTGTTCTATAGTATATTTGATGACTTCGTTGATCTGTTCTATAGTAAAGTTGATTACTTCGTCGATCTGTTGTATAGTTTAGTTGATATTATTCGTTGAACTGTTGTATTGTATAGTTGATATGCTTCGTTGAATTGTTGTTTAATATAGTTGCTATTCGTTGAACTGTTGTATCGGATAGTTGATATACTTCGTTGAACTGTTGTATAGTAAAGTTGATATACTTCGTTGAACTGTTGTATAGTATAGTTGATATACTTCATTGAACTGTTGTATTGTATAATTGATATGCTTCGTTAAACTGTTGTTTAGTGTACAGTTTAGTTGATTACTTCGTTGATCTGTTCTATAGTAAAGTTGATTACTTCGTCGATCTGTTGTATAGTTTAGTTGATATTCGTCGTTGAACTGTTGTATTGTATAGTTTATATGCTTCGTTGAACTCTTGTTTAGTATAGTTGATATTCGTTGAACTGTTGTATCGTATAGTTGATATACTTCGTTGAACTGTTGTATAGTATAGTTGATATACTTCGTTGAACTGTTTGTATATTATAGTTGATATACTTCGTTGAACTGTTGTATAGTAAAGTTGATATACTTTGTTGAACTGTTGTATAGTATAGTTGATTTACTTCGTTGAACTAATGTCTAGTATATCTAGTTGTTAATCTCCGTTCAATTAATATATTTGTTCAAAACCTAGGTTTTTGCATTTGTTTTGTGTGTTAATTTTAATTTTTGTCATGGATTGATAAATTTTGTTTGGCGATGCTTACAAACAAGTTTGCTAGCATTTGGCTGAATTTATCACAGTTGGCGTCTGGTAGCCCAGTTGCCATTTGGAGAAAACATATGATGGTTTCCCTTCTATGTTTTTATCTTGGACACTAATGAGACATTGTCGATGAATGCAAATTCATAGGCCGGTTGATATATAGTTGAACTGTCCTAATAAATTCATGACAAAAAATTGCCAAAATTCAAACTTACTATTTGTTGTTTTTTATTATGATTATTATTTAGTTTGTCTTACAAGTTATCTTCATTTGTATAGCGAAGGTAATCTGGAGTCATTGGAAATATTTTGAGTGATTTCAATGGATTTGGGTTATCTTTTATCTGGTATATCGAATTCCTAAATGTATATCTGTTGGTTTCTTTCGAATATTTAATATTAAGATTTAATCAATAAGCATTAAATCAATTTAATAAATTAAGATTATCGTCTGCTAAACTATATTTATCTTTTCTTTAATTTTGAAGGACTTGAGCGTCTTTCTTTTACCTACATAATTTCGTAAGCGGTTTTCCCGCTTTTATTTGGCATAAAGTTGCATGCTTTTCGTAATTTGTTCATTGCGTGATTTGAACTGAAAGAACACAAAACCCACCCTATCCCACCCTTGAGAATATTTTCTGCTCTCTGTTGTATATTTTCAGATATCGTTAAAGAAGCGTCATGGATTGGACAGAATATGAACTGAATATATTGATTTATTGAATGGCTGAATTTATCACAGTTGGCGTCTGGTAGCCCAGTTGCCATTTGGAGAAAACATATGATGGTTGCCCTTCTATGTTTTTATCTTGGACACTAATGAGACATTGTCGATGAATGCAAATTCATAGGCCGGTTGATATATAGTTGAACTGTCCTAATAAATCCATGACAAAAAATTGCCAAAATTCAAACTTACTATTTGTTGTTTTTTATTATGATTATTATTTAGTTTGTCTTACAAGTTATCTTCATTTGTATAGCGAAGGTAATCTGGAGTCATTGGAAATATTTTGAGTGATTTCAATGGATTTGGGTTATCTTTTATCTGGTATATCGAATTCCTAAATGTATATCTGTTGGTTTCTTTCGAATATTTAATAATTATAAGCATAGTCGTTAATTAAACTAATGCAGCATATTCATCCGCTATTGTTGATTTAGAAACTTGCCTTTTGCGACACTCAAACAAGTGATTTGTCTTTTAAACTTCATTGATAAGAAAATAAATAACGTGACGTTTTCTGTATGAACAACACCTTATACATGTAGTATACAATATAGACCATACTTACAGTCGACGTATGAGTTATTTTTCTAATCCAAAACACCTTTGAAGTTGCACATTTTTGTTGAAATTGGTGGGAAAGTTGTGTAAAAATAATGACGGCATAAAACATACTTTTTTTGCTGCTCGATCTCGATTATTGACATTTATCACTATGTCTGTTTTGATTGTTTCCTTAATCTTGTCAATTTACCGAAACTAAAAACAACTAGCATATAACTAAGGGATTTTGCTACCTATAAAACCCTTCATAGTAATTGGAAAAATGTATTTACTAAGTCACGAGTACGATAGATGGTTTCCATTTCTTTTCATAGGTTGATACAGTTTAATTTTTGATTTGGCACTTTTTAAAGACATCATCTTTCTAAATTTACCTTGGAGTTCGGTGTTTTTGTTAATACGTTTAAAAAGATAATGGTAAACCACCTTGCTCACTGGTTGATCATTTTCATATAAGACAAATCTTGGATAGTTTAATTTATTAAACTGCAATTTACACAATATCGAAATAAAGCTTTGTCTTGACAAAATCCATGGAAAACTGTATGACCAAAATAGACCTATAAATCCACAATGAATTCAAGATCAAATTTGACATTTGGGAAACATAAAAAAGGATTAGGAATTAAACAATTTTTCTGGATAATCCATGAGATTAGATAATGCTAGTGAGGTATAAGGAATTACATATATTTAAATGAAGATTGAAATCTACGTCATGTGATTTACAGCCAAACTTCCAGTTTATCAATTAAGTTACATCGGTACATAGTTATGTGACCATTATATGTAATTTGATACTTGCTATCAATTATTCAACAGTTTTCTAACTGACATTCGACTTTATCAAATTAAAAAAAGAATGTCATTTGTACAAACATATAATCAACAAATAACAAGAACTATCTTTAAAAAAGATAACCGACGTATTTAAATTTAAGGAATATGTTTAAAACTATTATTTTAATAACCTTCAGAAGCACAAAGATACCATTAAAATAACGTTTTCTCTGTTTGTGTTCCGTATTCTCGGTCCTCGTATCTTTCTGTTTACATTCACCAAAACCCTGCGGAAATCTCACATGCGTACGTGCGTTCTAAAAGTCATGTACATTCGTTCAACAAAGTTTACATTAAAAATTATATAATTGTCCCGAATAAACAGCTGTCACGGATGCAAAGAGCTATTGGATCAACAATTATTTTAATAAAAATATAAATCTTTGTAAGATCTAGTTCAAATATTTATAGTTTTTCACTTGCTTTCCATCACGATATAGAGATGTTTTTTCAAACACCATCAAATCACCCACCATGACAGCATTTTATCCAATCACAGAAAGGATTTTCGAGCATGCGTATTCTGTTGTCATAGTTAAGCGTCCTTAAGTTCAAAGGACACAATCCGAAACTCTACCGACTACGTCGGAAAAACTATATACAAAATGTACGCAATGTGTAAGGACAGTTAAGAAACCTAAGCACCCATCGGTGTTATAAACACCTTCCTAATTTTGAAGGCATTTTCCCCTTTCGTTCTAAAACTTGGTGCGGATTCAAAACTTAAAACATTCAGATATTGATTTATAAAAATCCGATTGCGTTTTTTTTTTTGGTGGGTTTTAAACAAATTTTTAATACTTATGTTAATTGGAAAAATATTCAAACTTACCGTCCTACAGGTCAGAAAGCTGGTACATGAAATGACAAGATAAATATGATGTGTTGTTTTATTACTATTGTATTTGTTGTCATACATGCATATCTAATAGTATTGAATTTCAAGACAACATCAAAATTATTAAAATTTCACCAAATATATATGAGATTTATTCAACAAACCAAGGACGATATTACGCGACGTTATGTATGTTTTAAGAGTGATAATTTAAAAAAAAAAGGAACAAAGTTCAATTTCACGTATGAATTTGTTGTTTTGGGCATTTTAAATGTTGATAATACATTATATTAAGAAGGTGTCATAAAGAGAGGTTTAGTTAATTTTACTGAATACAATTATAAGTAATAGTTTTCAAGCTAACTGCTAACCGAAATAAAAAGTAAAGCGTATTACCTGATTGTTATTGATAGTATTATTTTTTACTATTTTCTCCTCATTTTTTCCTAACAAAATCACCGACAGGCATATAACGTATTGATTTAGTCGAATACAGTAATAACAAATCTATCTTATATGTTCAAGGTCAAGTATTTGTAATATGAGTCACATACTCTTATTTCAATTTAAAAACAGATACAGATTTCTTGATTAATCAAGTTTTTCTATTCGATATACTTATATAAAGTATTATTTTTGGTTAAAAATCCTTTGTATTAATAACACTTGTTATAATACCAGTTTATAAGTGTGGCTTATCGTACATTCAGCATAAAATTGCGTTTTCGTCCTGTTCATTCATGAACCATTTGCCACTGAACGTTCTGCGACCATGCACTACTTATCAATCTTCCAAAAATGATTGTTGAGTTAGGCAAACGCGAGTGCCTCTACTTAGTAGACACCTTCATATTCTCATATTCTTGATCTTCGCTTTGGTGTTTTATACACAGCTAAGTTAGAGACATCAACGGTTAATGTTAATTTTCCTAAACACCTATTGATTTAATTTTCTGTTTGAGTTTTAGGTATATCTACTAATAAATGACCGTTATACAGTATCAACTATGTGACGTTCAAATTATGCTTAAGTCACATGTTGGTGATCATTATTTGTTGGTTGGTAGTGGACAATATACATTATCCCCTTCATATCCGTAGATACGGAATTTTAACAGCATGAACAATCAAGTATACCATGTGGCGCAGCCGAATGGTAAACAGAAAACTGAAGGGTGTTAACATATCAATATCAACGGATATCAAAGTAGATAACAAATGTATATCCGGTCTTAATCTTAATCTGGTTATTTTGAGAGATACTCGACAACAAAGAGTAACGCGAAAGCAACGTTTTTTTTTCATTTTTTTAAATATCTTTTATTGAAATTTAGGAATTTGACATTTTTTTTACGGAATGTAGAGTACTCCCTGTGGTTGACAGATTGTAAAATATAAGACGTTTTAATCTAGAGACAGAGACATCATAAACGGCGAGTAATCACGGGGGTCATTTGCAAAGCTAAGTCTGTTGTCCCATTCTTGCCGACCTCTTCTTATTTTCATATGAAACGGAGTTCCTTCAAACACTGTCAAAAACAAGAGGATCAAAGAAGCAAGATTATTTGATTTCACTTTCAGATATATTGATGATTTTCTTTCCATAAACAATCTGAACTTTTCTAATTGGGTTGCATTAATATTTCCCCCAAAATTAGGAATTAAAGAAACAACATACACGGCTTCCTACGCCTCATTTTAAAACTTACATCATGTATATATCGAACAAATTCACCTGCATATAACATATATATTTCTCAATTTATTCGATATTTAAAAGCTCCATTTAACGTGGCTCGGTACTTAAACATCCCGTCAATGTACTTGTATTATCTTTCATTTTTTGCAGGTGTGTTTTGTATATGCGACTTTTTGTGTTTCTTCGGTTCTTATAACGTGACTCTGTACTTATAAAGATCCCGTCAGTATGATATTGTTCTATTATATGTAATAATGATATATTTCTATTATGAATTACAAAAATATTTTAACCACAAACGTCAAAATTGTTCAATCTCGATGTGGAGTCAACTTTTTGTGGATTCTTATAAATTCTAAACAAATTTTGGACTATTTTTAATCTCGGTCCATTTCTGAAAGTAAAACACATACTTTTGAATTTTCAACCCTGTATGCTAATATTGCCCATGTGTAATTTTACAATTCTTTGTATATACATTGAACGACAAATATATGTGACGTATAAAATATTTTAACGTCAGACACACGAATCAATGAATGTGTCAACCCGCCATTTTCTACATAAGAAAATGCCTGTACCAAGTCAGGAATATGACAGTTGTTATCCATTCGTTTGACAATGCCAAATGCACCACTGATTGGTTCATAATTATAAGACGATCAAAAGATGTGAACGACGTGTAAAAGAATATTGTAAACTCACTGAAGATGATAAAAAAATATATTACCAGTTGACAAAACAGACCATTAGAATCATATGTATCAACATCCATAAACTTTAAGGGAGTGGGGATATAGTATTTGTTCCGTTCCACCTTTGTTTTTAGCGGTTGTAAGAGTAATATGACTTTTTTTCACATTTAACATTATTAGAAGAAGAAAAAAATACCGAAATTTTTTTTTTCCGAGATTTAATTCACATTACTTTTTCAAAACAGTGCAGCATTCTTCTCTTGCAAATCTGGATGATCCAAGTTCAGAATTAAATTTGATGATAGCATACTCATTAGGAATAAAACTCTTGTGAAACGTGTCGTAATTTTATTCTTCAAACTTTAATAATTTTGATAAAATTGTGATATTAGTGGTCAACATAAGGTAACGTATAGGACGTTATTGTATTTGAAACTATTTTTCTTTATTTTATCCAAAGTCGTTTGGAAAGTTTCGATTGTCTTTGTCGGTCGCCAACTTTGATGACTTGTAAAAAAAAAACAAGTTGTCTACCTTTTACCGATTGTGATACCGGTTTCACTTCACCATGAAGTCAGTCGGCCGGCTAGTTTGAGCGTCACTGGTGAGTTTTATGTAGACGAAACGCGCATTTTAAGTATCAAATTATAAGCCTGGTACCTGTGATAACTTAATATATACAGAAGGATGGTATTTTCTGTATTTAATAGTTTAAAAGGGAAACTTAATTGAAATAAATGTTTCTATGTGGCGATGCATTTTTTTTTTAAATTTGGAGAATCAGTATAGAATATTTGATAATTTTATCTCTCACAATTTTGCGTTTTAGACGTATTCTGATATCAGTATTTCAATCCAAAATGTGTTTCCGGAATGTTCAAGATGGTTAAATGTCTATAAGAACGTACTTTCTACCTTCAGTCCAAATATTAAAATGATCCTTTTTAGTATCCCCCCTCTGCACCATCTTTTTTCGATTAATTCTTGTCCATGATTTTCATTTAGATATACTATTCAAATTGTATATATATATGCTACTCCACTTGCAGTCATCTTTGGTAACAGGAAGAAGCAATAACGAGACTATTACTTGGTCATTAGATAACACTGACGTCATTGAGGCGGAAGTATCGTGAATAGATAATATGCAAACACTGTAAGATCAAACTTCGTTGTTGGAAAGCGAAAAAAACCTAAATTAATTGCCAAAATTCATTTGCCTATTCTTCCGTTATTTATCAAATATGAAAACAATGATACTAATCCTTACCTTTTCTTGTTTAACAATCCAATTATTCACATCATGAAGTAATCCGCCATATTATGACGGACTTTTCGTCAGGAAACAGTTGTACTTTGTAAACGGAAATATGTTAGTACATAATGAGAAATTCGATGTATACAAAACTTTTAAATAATAATGTCTGTATCTGTTTAGTGTATTTGTTTGTAAATTTCTCACACAATTTTCATTTTTTTTTTTTTTTTTTTACAATATATTATAACTATTGTTTGTTATATTACACATTTACAAGTTAACAGAAAACTTTAAACATTCAACAGATTGGTTCATAGTTATATGTATATACAATTTGAATAGTATATCTAAATGAAAATCATGGACAATAATTAATCGAAAAAAGATGGTGCAGAGGGGGGATACTAAAAAGGATCATTTTAATATTTGGACTGAAGGTAGAAAGTACGTTCTTATAGACATTTAACCATCTTGAACATTCCGGAAACACATTTTGGATTGAAATACTGATATCAGAATACGTCTAAAACGCAAAATTGTGAGAGATAAAGTTATCAAATATTCTATACTGATTCTCCAAATTTAAAAAAAAATGCATCGCCACATAGAAACATTTATTTCAATTAAGTTTCCCTTTTAAACTATTAAATACAGAAAATACCATCCTTCTGTATATATTAAGTTATCACAGGTACCAGGCTTATAATTTGATACTTAAAATGCGCGTTTCGTCTACATAAAACTCATAGTGACGCTCAAACTAGCCGGCCGACTGACTTCATGGTGAAGTGAAACCGGTATCACAATCGGTAAAAGGTAGACAACTTGTTTTTTTTACAAGTAATCAAAGTTGGCGACCGACAAAGACAATCGAAACTTTCCAAACGACTTTGGATAAAATAAAGAAAAATAGTTTCAAATACAATAACGTCCGATACGTTACCTTATGTTGACCACGAATATCACAATTTTATCAAAATTATTAAAGTTTGAAGAATAAATTTTACGACACGATTCACAAGAGTTTTATTCCTAATGAGTATGCTATCATCAAATTTAATTCTGAACTTGGATCATCCAGATTTGCAAGAGAAGAATGCTGCACTGTTTTGAAAAAGTAATGTGAATTAAATCTCGGAAAAAAAAAATTTCGGTATTTTTTTCTTCTTCTAATAATGTTAAATGTGAAAAAAAGTCATATTACTCTTACAACCGCTAAAAACAAAGGTGGAACGGAACAAATACTATATCCCCACTCCCTTAAAGTTTATGGTTGTTGATACATATGATTCTAATGGTCTGTTTTGTCAACTGGTAATATATTTTTTTATCATCTTCAGTGAGTTTACAATATTCTTTTACACGTCGTTAACATCTTTTGATCGTCTTATAATTGTGAACCAATCAGTGGTGCATTTGGCATTGTCGAACGAATTGATATCAACTGTCATATTTCTGACTTGGTACAGGCATTTTCTTATATAAAAAATGGTGGGTTGACACATTCATTGATTCGTGTGTCTGACGTCAGAATAGTTTATACGTCACATATATTTGTCGTTCAATGTATATACAAAGAATTGTAAAATTACACATGGGCAATATTAGCATACAGGGTTGAAAATTCTAAAGTATGTGAGAATTACATTCAGAAATAGACCGAGATTAAAAATAGTCCAAAAGATGTTTAGAATTTATAGGAATCCACAAATAGTTCACTCCACTACGCGATTGAACAATTTTGAAGTTTGTGGTTTAAAGATTTTTGTAATTCATAATAGAAATATATCATTATTACATATAATAGAACAAAATCATACTGACGGGATCTTTATAAGTACAGAGTCACGTTATAAGAACCAAAGAATCACAAAAAGTCGCATATACAAAACACACCAGCAAAAGATGAAAGATAATACAAGTACATTGACGGGATGTTTAAGTACCGAGCCACGTTAAATGGAGCTTTTAAATATCGAATAAGTTGGGAAATATATATGTTATATACAGGTGAAGTTATTCGATATATAAGTTTAAAAATGAGGCGGAGGAAGCCGTGTATGTTGTTTCTTTAATTCCTAATTCTGGGGGATATATTAATGCAACCCAATTAGAAAAGTTCAGATTGTTTATGGAAAGAAAATCATCAATATATCTGAAAGTGAAATCAAATGATCTTGCTTCTTTGATCCTCTTGTTTTTGACAAGATATTGTTGATATTGATATGTTAACACCCGTCAGTTTTCTGTTTACCAATCGGCTGCGTCACATGGCATACTTGATTGTTCATGCTGTTAAAATTACATATCTTCGGATATGAAGGAGATAATGTATATTGTCCACTACCAACCAACAAATAATGATCACCAACATGTGAATTAAGCATAATTGGAACGTCACATAGTTGATACTGTATAATGGTCATTTATTAGTAGAAACACCTAAAACACAAACAGAAAATGAAATCAATAGGTGTATTGGAAAATTAACATTAACCGTTGATGTCTCTAACTTAGCTGTGTATAAAACACCAAAGCGAAGATCAAGAATATGAGGATATGAAGGTGTCTACTGAGTAGAGGCACTCGCGTTTGCCTAGCTCCAAAATCATTCTTGGAAGATTGATAAGTAGTGCATGGTCGCAGAACGTTTAGTGGCAAATGGTTCATGAATGTTCAGGACGAAAACGCAATTTTATGCTGAATGAACGATAAGCCACACTTATAAACTGGTATTATAACGAGTGTTATTAATACAAAGGATTTTTAACCAAAAATAATACTTTATATAAGTATATCGAATAGAAAAACTTTATTAATCAAGAAATCTGTATCTGTTTTTAAATTGAAATAAGAGTATGTGACTCATATTACAAATACTTGACTTTGAACATGTTAGATAGATTTTTTATTACTGTATTCGACTAAATCAATACGTTATATGCCTGTCGGTGATTTTGTTAGGAAAAACTGAAGAGAAAATAGTAAAAAATAATACTACCAATAACAGGTAATACGCTTTACTTTTTATTTCGTTTAGCAGTTAGCTTGAAAACTATTACTTATAATTGTATTCAGTAAAATTAACTAAACCTCTCTTTATGACACCTTCTTAATATAATGTATTATCAACATTTAAAATGTTCAAAACAACAAATTCATAAGTGAAATTGAACTTTGTATGGCAGGGTACATCAAATGAAGTCGGTGTTCCTTTTTTTTTTTAAATTATCACTCATATAACAAACATAACGTCGCGTAATATCGTCTTTGGTTTGTTGAATAAATCTCATATATATATTTGGTGAAATTTTAATAATTTTGATGTTGTCTTGAAATTCAATACTATAAGATATGCATGTATAACAACAAATACAATAGTAATAAAACAATATATCATATTTATCTTGTCATTTCATGTACCAGCTTTCTGACCTGTAGGACGGTAAGTTTGAATATTTTTCCAATTAACATAAGTATTAAACATTTGTTTAAAACCCACCAAAAAAAAAAACGCAATCGGATTTTTATGAATCAATATCTGAATGTTTTAAGCTTTGAATCCGCAACAAGTTTTAGAACGAAAGGGGAAAATGCCTTCAAAATTAGGAAGGTGTTTATAACGCCGATGGGTGCTTAGGTTTCTTAACTGTCCTTACACATTGCGTAAATTTTGTATATAGTTTTTCCGACGTAGTCGGTAGAGTTTCGGTTTGTGCCCTTTGAACTTAAGGACGCTTAACTATGACAACAGAATACGCATGCTCGAAAATCCTTTCTGTGATTTGACAAAATGCTGTCATGGTGGGTGATTTGGTTGTGTTTGAAAAAATGTCTCTATATCGTGATGGAAAGCAAGTGAAAAACTATAAATATTTGAACAAGATCTTACAAAGATTTATATTTTTATTAAAATAATTGTTTTTCCAATAGCTCTTTGCATCCGTGACAGCTGTTTATTCGGGACAATTATATAATTTTTAATGTAAACTTTGTTATACGAACGTACATGACTTTAAGAACGCACCTACCGGCATGTGATATTTCCGCGGGGTTTGGGTGAATGTAAACAGAAAGATACGAGGACCGAGAATACTGAACACAAACAGAGAAAACGTTATTTAAATGGTATCTTTGTGCTTCTGAAGGTTATCGAAATGATAGTTTTAAAAATATACTCAAATTTAAAACGTCGGATATCTTTTTTTTAAGATATTTTTTGTTATTTGTTGATTATGTGTTTGTACAAATGACATTCTTTTTTTTATTTGATAAAGTCGAATGTCAGTTTGAAAATTGTTGAATAATTGATAGCAAGTATCAAATTACATATAATGGTCACAACACTATGTACCGATGTAAATTAATTGATAAACTGGAAGTTTGGCTGTAAATCACATGACTTAGATTTCAATCTTCATTTAAATATATGTAATTCCTTATACCTCACTTTAATTATCTAATCTCATGGATTACCAAGAAAAAAATGTTCAATTCCTATCCTTTTTTATGTTTCCCAAATGTCAAATTTGATCTTGAATTCATTGTGGATTTATAGGTCTATTTTGGTCATACAGTTCTGCAAGTTTTCCATGGATTTTGTCAAGACAAAGCTTTATTTAGATATTGTGTAAATTGCAGTTTTATAGATTAAACTATCCAAGATTTGTCTGATATGAAAATGATCAACCAGTTAGCAAGGTGGTTTACTATTTTATCTTTTTAAACGTATTAACAAAAACACCGAACTCAAAGGTATATTTAGAAAGGTGAAGTCTTTAAAAAATGCCAAATCAAGAATAAAACTGTATCAACCCATAGAAAGAATGGAAACCATCTATCGTACTCGTGACTTAGTAGAAACATTTTTCCAAGTACTATGGTGGGTATTATAGCTAGCAAAATCCATTAGTTAAATGCTAGTTGTTTTAAGCTTCGGTAAATTGACAAGATTAAGGGAACAATCAAAACAGACATAAGGATAAATGTCAATAATCGAGATCGAGCAGCAAAAACTGGATGTTTTATGCCGTCATTATTTGTACACAACTTTCCCACCAATTTCAACAAAAATGTGCAATTTCAAAGGTGTTTTGGATTAGAAACATAACTCATACGTCGACTGTAAGTATGGTCTATATTGTATACTACATGTATAAGGTGTTGTTCATACAGAAAACGTCACGTTATTTATTTTCTTATCATTGAATTTTAAAAGACAAATCACTTGTTCGAGTGTCGCAAAAGGCAAGTTTCTAAATCAACAATAGAGGATGAATATGCTGTATTAGTTTTATTAACGACTATGCTAATAAGAAATAGACAACTATGTAATATCAGCCATACAAATTCTTTACTTATATATTTATATTGACAACCCCTATTTTATTTGTTTCCAGAATGCTATAAGTGTCAGTGGTGATTATCATTTATTGTTTTAAAGACAAAAATATGTAAGTAACGAATAGAAATAGAAATAGCAGTACAGGTAGATTATCTATACGCCAAACAATATAGATTATAAATTGTATTAGTCAGTGTTATTGAGACTGTTAAAACGAAAACAAGGATATCGTGAATTGCCCACTTGAAAACGTGTTGACATCCTTATCATATATTAATCGCATAATCGTCTTGATAACGTAATGGTCCTGATTTGCTTGCAGATGCAGTTGGAATACAGGATGATCAGGATGTGATTGCTTTATGATATTGATCTGGTTGCAGAATGAAATTAAATATTGTCATGGCGTGTATACGTGATGGTCTTGATTTGCTTGCAGATCAAAATTAAAATATATGATGGTCTAGATTATACATATGATTTGAGAATGTATGAAAAGCGATATTTGACGTTGTGATCAGTAACAGGAATTAATGTCTGTATTATAAAGCGGTAATGTGCGAAAGTGCATGCGTGACAGGGAAACATTTGAGTCTCCTCATGTATATGCTTAATAAAGTATGATTTGTGACAGTGAACATTACTAGAACATACACAAATGTTTGTTATAGTTTTAATAATGAATTGATAACAATGACGGAGTATGATGTGTAACAGATAAACATGCTCAATACAATATTTATTTGTTAAAATGCATGATTGGTGAAGGTTGACATATATGATCAGTGACAATTGTCTCTAAGTAATAACGTACGATGTACAATGGTGGGAGTGTGTGAACAGTGAAAGAGACATATGCATGTGTTAGATGTTATAATGTGTGCATGTATCTCTGAGAATAAGATCGTTTTAAGATAGTTGTCCTAAATGAGACAAGTTTACACATATGGATTGTCTTTAAGAAGGAACTATGTAGTTAAATAAATGTTTTGTGTATTCCATGAACATAATTGATCGTTTGCCATATTGTTTTTAACAGTTATCTGCAAGATATGAAGAATTTACTACCATTTCTGATTCTAATTTACTGTCTTGTGATACAAGGTACTAAGTAAATGCTTTAAGATTTAATTCACGAGGGCTTTATATTTATATTCTGTTAATGTATCTTAAGTTTCAATGAGTGCACTGTTAGTTACACAGTGGTAAATTTGCCTCACCCGATATGAGTTTTATTGACCCGATAAATTCCGTATTAGGACAATTGAACACTGTGTAACGAATTTATCCTGATTTTGACATATTATTATATTTAAATTCAATATTAGGACGGTATCAAACAAATATATTTTAGATATTTAATCTAAACTGTAAAAAATTAAAAATATAACTTTTTTTTATTTGGTCACTGGTATAAGGGAGACAATTACAATTGACGTAATAAATAAGGGAGATAATTCTAATTGACGTAATAAAAAATTGTACTGAAATTTATTAGGACAATATCAGCCAATCAAATTGCTCTAAATTAGGATAATATTATATATGACGACCTTACTACCCGTGATGATATAAACAATGATGGTAATCAATAGTTTTTTTTTATTATTTCAGTGATTGAACTATCATTTACCTGTACGATTCGGTTATGCTACCTTTAATATTTTTAAGAAAGAAGAGGGCTATTCTTAAAAATATTGGACAGCTTAAGGTAAAATAATGGTTTCTTACAAGTAAATGATAGCCCAATCACTGAAATAAAGAACAGGTAAAACAATAGAATGACATCACAACAAAACAATGTTTTAACTTCAAATATAACTGCTATATTTGTCAATGAATATATAACAACAGTTAATGAATTCGAATATGTTATGCATTTCTGTTATAAATTCTATAAAAAAAAACACCAAACATTTTACACAAGGCTCATTCAAATGATAACTATACCCCTTCAAGTTATATGCATTAGTATCATATTCAAATTATAACAACGAACCAAAAAATAAAAAAACCGAATACGTCATTTTGGTAATTTCAGTTTCTTGAACTATTTATCCTATAGTGACGTATACAGGGGATGTTGGGCGGTTGTATTCCCGTTATGTGTTGATTTTATAAGGGAGCATACGGGGTTAATCGCCCTCCCCCATTTCAATTCAATGCATGTGTGGAAACCCCTCTTTTTAAAAATTGCTGGGTCCACGCCATGTCTATCATACCATAATATATTTATATAAACTGTCCGAGTGTTTTCTGTTGTTAATGTATCAATGTATTTAAAATGCAACAAACGATTTGTTGCATGAAAAAGTCGCTTAAGTTGTTTGAATTTGGAAATGTGTTATCTTTGATCGTCAAAAGTCATTTCTAATTCTTGCAAACGTCTGAAATCATCTCAAAGCCTTTTAAGTATGTTTTTGTCGAGTTTTTCTTATATGTTTAACAAAATGTTTCTTTTTTTTAAGTTTTATACATGTTTGTCCATCACCATGAATGTTGAGACGGCCCAATATTTGGCTGTCTGGCAGCATACATGTTTTACTAATATCATACATTTTTATTCTTATTAGGTTAGTTTCAACATACAATACAAATATTATTGAAATCCTAATTATAAATGGGAAATCAATATCCCATTATGATATTTTTAGAGTGTCAAACGTACTTGTGTTGTGTTTCAAAACTTTAAAAACCTGTTAAATTACTGTCCATATTATAACTTTAAAAGCTACCTTATGATAGCACACACATGTAAAATCATCAGACATTTAAAAATATTTTAACACGTGTATAATTATGAATTAGGCCTTCGTTCCATTTCGTTGCTCCCATTGAACTATTGTCCCTTTAAACTTCATGTAACTGTACACTTGAACAATAATGAATAAAACCTGTTTTAAAAGATATACAAAATCAACAAATACAGGCATTTAAACGCCATTTTTAATCACTTCATTCAAACGCCATCTTGTATCTCTTCTATGAGGAAGGGTGAGTTTGTTTCTTTTATTGTGTGTTATTGATTTACACATATAAGGCCTTTTTGTTTAATTTACTTGTTTTATCAGCAAGAGTATCAAGCTACCCCGACAAGGGCGGCGATCAGATATTCAAGCTAATCAATTTATTATACAAAAAAGAAGAATGTCTTTACTGTTTTTATCGACAATTGTGTTTAAAACTATATGTTTTTGGTTTGAAAATACAAAATACAATTCAATAGTAAGTAAAACCTTTTGCCGCGTAGAAAAGGAATTGTGATAGATGTTTGATTGTATGAATGAAGTCGCATTTCATTTATTATTTGACGCGTATGGAAATGAATGGCGCGTATGGACGATGACTATGGGGTAGCATGACGTCATTACAAAACATTTTCAAAAAGACGATAAACAAATGTTCCCGATCTTATGTATACACATATCAGGTATTATAACGTGCATGCGAATCCACATGGCTTTTGCTCCTCTGTTTCATTATTTTTTCCGTATGAAAATATGAAATACAAATCTAGTAGTTGTAATGTACACATACTTCACATTTGTATTTATTAGTACATGTATGCCCTTAACATAAAAACGATATAAGTCGGGTATATTTACTTAAACAAACACAAATAGTTTTTTTTTGTGCCATTTTTTTACGTTATCAATCCAAAACATTGTGTTTTAGGTCCATTTCCTTTTTCAATGTCAAGCTTTCAAATATGTTTCTACTGTCTATCAAAGCGAAATTATGTTTAATGAAAAAGTATTAAAATTATGGACAAGTTAAACACAAACTCATATGCCTTTATTGATATTTCTGTTTATGAATCCTTCACATGTATAATGATAAGCCATCTGTAAAAGTCTTTTAACGTTATAATTTTTTTTTTTAGTTTTTGATAACTTAAACTTGAAGTTGTCAATGATAAAGCTATGAATAGTCAAGAGAAAACATTCCCCGCCAACATTCTAATGGCTAATATCTCCAAAACAAGCACATTGACCTTTTTTTTTTATATTAATGCTCTTTTGAGTCCTTTATTAATCCCTGATTGAGTGGTTTAAAAAGCTTACCATTTTGAATATCATATACGTACGAAATAGACATGTGAATATAGTTATAAAAATGGACTTGCATGTCAGGTAAAATAATTAAGGCACCGATATATTCTTGAACCAGTACATGTTTTACAAATTAGGTCTCACACGGGGTAAATAAATAAGACAACCAAACAAAGTATACGATTCTGTTTCCTACCACTCTTACAATAGTGTCCGTTGAGTTTAATTCGTAGGATTTTTTAAGTATATGGATCTTGTTTAGGGCAAATGTTTAAGACTGAAAATGGGTTGGCCAATATCAGAAATTAAAAAAATATCAGAACTTATTTTTACAAGTTAATAAGCATAAACAAAAAATTGGGTTTAAGTCAAAAATATTTAATTATATTCCTCGCTTAAGAAAAACTCATAATTGTATGCGATGCATTATGCGAGTATGTTATTTACGACAACTGACAGGTCTAGCTAGCTATGAAACCAAGTTTAATTAACATTTTTCTACATCAGAAATTGAGTTTAGTAAGTCAGCAATTTGACAGTTGTTTTCTATTCGTTTGATAGGTTTGAGCTTTTGAAATTTATCATTTGATAAAGGACTTTTCAAATTTTTTTAGTTCATTATTTTGTTATTTTGTTTTTGTATTATTTGAACCTCACGCAAGTGCCATATTTTTAATAGGTTTATTGCCGTTCTAGAATACCTTAGATACACTCTGGATCATATCAGTCTTCTTTCGTTAGTGATTTTTCTCTTTACCCGTTATGGATAGTTTTTTTATTTTAACCATTTTTCATGTTCTTTTCAATAGTCAGTTTCACATCTGCTTCTGAAGCACACTTGGGGTTAACTCTGTCTCATATCGTTGTTGGTTTATTTTCGACCATATGATTGTTTGGTCGCTTGCCTTCTTCTGTCAAGGGACTTATATATAACTGTACCCTTTCTTTTCGTAGGATGTAACGTTTCAAAATTGTTTGCGGAATCTTTAAATATGTGTTATCTGTTTTGAATAATCAGGTGTTTGCAAAGTAGTTAAATATTTTTTTACACGATATGGAGTTTGAACTTTTATGATTGATCCCTCAGGTACAATGGTTTAGTTATATAGTACGACTCCACGGTACGGCGAAGAAAGAAAACGGTATACGTCGTTTTTGTTCATAAAATCTGCCATTGACCTTCTCAAAATATTATTCAAAGTATAACATGTATCAAAAACAGATATATCTTTTACAAATTCTCTAGCAACTAAACATAAATTTAATACTTGCTACAATCATATATACATTGTAAGCATTAATCGCTACATTGAAGACCTGTTGGTGACCTTCTGCTGTTGTTTTTACTATGGTTTGGTTGTTGTTTCTTTGACACATTCCCCATTTCCATTCTCAATTTTATTACATTTAGCAAATCCTACTCTACGACCATGGTATTCATACTATGTACATATATTCTTACTTCGAGGGGGCCTTGCTTTGCCTATTCATATGCATTTTAATACATATATATAAACAAAGACACTATATACTTATACATAGTTACAGCTTATTACACTGTTGAACTTAAACGCTTTGTGTACAATGAATCTTAATCCTTTTGAAATATATCATTTTCAGAAAACAATGATGCTTTGTTGGGTGCAGCAAAAAAAATTATACGAATAGTATAGGTTTACACTACGTGAAATAGTCATGGCGACTAACATAACTAAGGAAGAAGATAATTTTCTTCGCATTGTTTACCTTAATTACCGAGTAGGAACAACAGCGCTCAGGCGGTATTTTGATGGTTTCCATCCAAATTTGCAATCAGATTTGTCATTTCCACCAAATAAGGCAATACTTTTAGACCTGCACAAACCACCTAGAGGACAAAGGAAAGTATTGTATCAGGAATAATGGAATATTTCATACCCATCATCAGGTACATTTCTTAATAATTTAATTTTGGATGTAACGCGTCTTCTGATTGGCTGACGTTATTTTGTTATCAGCCCATATACATTATTTAATCATGTGACCGTGACGTCATCAACGTTTTTCCATGGTTTTTTACGGTTTAAAATGGAATTTAGAATTAAATTATAAGGAATGACTATAATATTTTGTCTGTCTATTCGAAATAACATAAAAAATGTTGTGCACACTGTTAAATAACCCGTTACGCCTGTTCTTCAGTGTGAACCAATTTTTTATGTTATTTCTTAATAGACAGAAAAAATATTATAGTCATTCCTTAATTCGATTTCGGGTATGAACAGAACAAAAATGTTATAGAGACAACTGACTAAGAGATCATAATTCTATTAGAAAGTCATCGTGTTTGCTTCATTAAAACGAAAAACTAACACTATACAAATTCAACACATAAGGTGGTAGATTTCTTTGCTAATGGCGACACTCAATTACGTTCAATTACATAACACTGTTTAACAGTATTTGAAAAAAATGTAAATGTATTGATGCATTGCTTATGTAATAATTTTGCTAATGTTAACAAATTTGGACAGAGTTTAATACGAGAACAGACCTCGATTATCAAGCTAGTACACGATTAGGCAATATATTTAAAGCAGAGATAGAGAGAGACACATATGAATGAAATGCAAAATGAAAAAAAACTCAATAACATTACTCTGTTGAATATTGCTATAATAATGCACTTTGATTGGCAGGTACGCTTTACATTGAAATATATAGGACAAATGTTAAAATTTTGAAAGTATAGAACTTTGGATAATCACATTAGCCTTAAATTAATCTCGCTTTTGTAGGGTCACCTGTCGTTTCCTCTGTCGATTTAGATACCACGTTAATGGTCTGTCTTCTACGACATTTGCCACCAAATATCTTACCACCAGCTTTTGGATTTGATGCATTACCACCGTCACATGAATTGTCTAATGGTGCACACATAGCACGGATAAAGCATTATAAAAATTTCATTGTTTCACATTCAAAAGACGGCAAATTATCAGATACAGACTTCAACAGAATATGGATTGATTTGGAAATGGTATGAATATCATTATTTTTTAAGGTTATAAACAAAAATAAACAACATGCATAGTAAATATACAAATATGTAAATATATCGTAGACGATTAGCTCAGTGTTTACAAAAAATGGTTGAGGGATGTACCATACAATTAAAAATTGATTAAATCTAAAACAAGGGCAATACTCAAGATCATTGGTTCATTGGCAATTACATATATAAACATATTCAGACCACGGACATAAACGTTACAAGTCTGTTTTTTGTGCCTCACTTATAGGCGTTAAATCAAAAATGAGTTTTCAATGGAAAGGCGAGATTTACAAACAAGTGGCATTTAGCCGATAAAATAATTTGACTTTCATTTTTTCGACAAGTGATTGCCCTCTGGCGTTTTCAGTTTGTTTTGGATTTATGAGTTTGACTGTCCCTTTGGTATCGTTCGTCCCTCTTCTACAACGATTCAAACCAACACACTAACGGTCTTATCTAAATATACAAATAAGAATTGATAACCACTGAACAACATTTCAAATGTCACCAACTTTACCATAACATAAAATAAACTTCAAATATTAAAAGACAGAATAAAATAAAAATCGAGGAAAAAAACATATAAACAAAAACAAGTAAACATGCAGTTAACGAATAAGTTGGATCGGCGAAACGATATAAATAAACAAATGTGTAACAATGTCAAAAAGACAACTTTAACAAAGAACAAAATGGCGTTAACTAAAGTAACATACACATTTAAATAGAATAATTGTGTTGATAGGAGAATTGTACGTACAAATATAGCACGCAAACATATTCTTAATTTAATAACATCTTTCAGTTCTAAATGATTAGACATTTCTTTGTTTATAGCATGCCGTTATTGAATCAACTTAAAAGATCGTTGTCTGATTGATTTTTATTCTGCCTGTTTCTTTTTTCAGAGTAATTGATACTATTTTTTTTTAATTTGGTCTAATCGTTTATTGTTTTGTTAAACCATAATGATCAACAAATTAGTTATATTTCATTGTCATTACATATGACAATTTGATCAACATATAGTTTAGCAAAAACTATCTCAGGGTTCAGAATCGACTTCAATTAAAACAATGTTTGTTATTGCTGACGTCCTTTTCACTTACCTTTTGGTAAACAGTTGTCTCATTGGCAATCCTTATCTGCTTATTCAAGTATAATCTGCATGAAAGATGAAATAAAACTGATGATTACAATGATAACATGTCTTTGATTTATAAATATCATTTTATTGTTTTCATTGTTATGATTTTCAGGCGATTCATAGTTTGGGAAATCAGCAAGATGTTACAGATGCAGCTGCTGCAAAATCCAAAAGTTTAGACTACAACACACTGAAGAAACTTGTGAATTTTGATGACAGTATTCGGCATAATCTCAAAAGATTGAATGATCAGAGCAATGAACTAGAAGTGCAAAGTTCAAAAATAACAAAGCTAGAAACAACTATGCAAAAAGGTATTGTTTTATTAGAAAAAGAAAGTTTCCTGAGCAATCTTCAAGCATGACTGTAGAAAAAGAATTTATTGGAATCTGAAATGCTTTTGCATACTAGTTCTAAATGTATGATTAAAAAATGAACCAACTAAATATATAAAAAGAAGATGTAGTATGATTGCCAGTTAGACAACTTTCAACAATAGACTAAATAACAGAGAAATTTATAACTAAAGGTCACCGTATGTCCATCGACAGTGAGCAAATCACATACCACAAAAGTAAATATGTTAAACATCAACAAACGACAACCACTGAATTACAGGCACCTGACTTGGTACAGGCACATACAACCAGAGTATGGCGGGAGTAAACAGTATATCGCGGTTCAAACTCATAAAACCATGGACAAAAAACAAAATCGGGCCAAACTAAAACTGAGGGAAACGCATTAAATATAAGAGGAGAACAACGAAACAAAACTACAATGTAACACACACAGAAACGGACCAAGCATCAGACAAAATCCCACGAGAATAACAAATATAACATCAAAACCAAATACATGAATTTGGGATGTACAAGTACCGTGACACGTCTAATCGCAATGTGTATTTTCACTCAAAAATAAGAGAAAACAAACGACGCAACGTCAAAATGTAACACACACAAAAACGAACTATAATATATCAATGGCCATATTCCTGACTTGGTACAGGCCATGTTAGCGGGATCCAAACCCACCCCTTACCCGAGACAGTGGTGTAAATAGTTGAGCGGCGGAGAGGACAATTTTAGATATTAAATATTGTCTATCGATTATCCAGCTTCAAAAAAATGTTTGTCGTAAATATCTAATCTGGTACAAATGACGTTGCAAACAGCCTTAACTGACGATATTTTCAACTTACAACGAATACTCCACTGCTGATTCAGTAGAAACATCTCATAACTTGTCCCTTCTAAACATAATTTGTGAACGAAATTGGCAAATACAGTTACTCAAGAAGTTCATAAACTATGAAGGCATGTTTAAAGTAGTTCTTTATGTGGAGTTGTATGCATCTGAAAATAGTTGAAAATAACGCGGAAAATTCATGATTTTCGACCTGGCATTATGTGCACGTGCTATATAGATGTGTTTTAAAGGTACAACAGGAAAGTCGCCGTATTACACTTTTATCGACCCGATTTACTTTTTGGAGTAAATGCGTTATAAAATAATTTGGCTAAATATTAGAATTTAATTCAATAATAATTAAATTCAGTTATTGTAATTATATAACTTGGTATGCCTATTATTGATTTAAATTGACGGTGTGTTCGATTCATTTTATACTGGTCACTTTAATATGCTAATTAGTTTAGCCCGCGAAATGTTAGTCCGTGCAATTTACCTCGTGTGGTTTGGTCATTTGAATTCAAACCTTACACGGAGCTTGACCAAAGCTATAGAATTTAAAACACAGAAGAAAAGATGAGTATTCTTTTTTAGTTTTAGAATTAAGCAACATTTTATAAAAATAATAGCTCAACAATTTAAACTGTTAATCTGGTTTTTCTTTCTTAAATAATTTTAACTTTGTTAAATGCTTTAAATAGTCGTGAACTTTTTCTTTGGTGTTATAACTGAATTTAAATTCTATCATTGCGTAAATTGTCAATCTTTTCTTGGATATTATTTTATATTTATATTTGTAAATTGAGTAGATGGTTATACTTATTGTGCGAGTTGTTATATCTAATTGTTTAACTGTCTTAATACGCTAATGAACATTTACCATGTTATTTATTCTTAATCCAAATCCAAATCTTGCAGCGCGAAGTAACCGGTGAGTAAGCCACATATTAATTTCAACATAAATGTATATATAAATTCTTTTTAGTCTAAATATGCATGAAATAGGTGCCACTGGACATAAAGAAAACAATCTATGAATCTAGGTATGGCAACGAATGCTATTCACATTCAATGCATTCTGAATGAGATTGGTTTACAGATTTCACTGTATAAATATTGTAACTGATATACAGATATGAATTTACTTTACTTTTATAAATACAAGTATTTTAATACAGTGATCTGACATAATTACTTGTTTGAAATGTCTGGAATAAGAATAATGTTATATTATTTTCATTGTTTTTCAGTGCAACAGGTATTTTAGTCCAGTAGAATAATTAATAAAAGGTTGTTGTTTATCTTTATTTATAAGCATTCACTATACATGCTATATAAGAATAAGAATATTTCATTAAATGTTAATGAAAAGGGAACATTCTAAAACTATCATGACAATACAAAGACAGATGACATATTTCAAAACTTTTCTTGTTTCTCATGGTACAACTGATTTTTATAGTTGTTCTTATGTTGTACTGTCACATGTCAGGGGGGGGGCGCCTGCTTACAAGTTTAACCCCACCACATTCTGTACGTATGTGCCTGTCCAAAGTCAGGAGCCTGTAATTCAGTTGTTTTCGTTTGTAGATATGTTAAATATTTGTTTTTCGTTCATTTTTTGTACATAAATTAGGCCGTTAGTTTTCTCGTTTGAATTGTTTTACATTTGTCATTTCGGGGCCTTTTATAGCTGACTTTGCGGTATGGGCTTTGCCCATTGTTGAAGGCTATACGATGACCTATAGTTGTTAATTTCTGTATCATTTGGTCGCTTGTGGAGAGTTGTCTCATTGGCAATCATACCACATCTTTTTTATACACACACACAAACATATACATTTGTATATAAAGAGTAATATTTCATATTTTGTTTCTTTACATTCAAATGTTAATAAAGTTTTACTTTACGTTTTCAATATACCAACTGATGCTCTGAAAAAAGGAATAAACAAAAATCGTAATGTTATGTGACTTTGGACGATAGAATTTCATGAGAGTGGTTGACATTTTCATGCTTTAAGCTTCTATTTTGACCAAAAAACTTAATATGGAGGATCGAAATTGACTAACAAGATGTAAAAGAAGAAAATAAACAAAAGCTATAACCCAAATGATTAAAATTAAAAAAAAAAAAAAAAAAAAATATATATATATATTTTATTAATTTTTAAAGAGAGGCAACAGTTTTTCCAGAGTAGTAAAACATTACCATTTTGAAAATTTGCTATTTCTTCGTTGTTATTATGTGTATTGATAAAAGTGAAATTGTTTTGAAAATGTCTTCAAAATGCCTTTAAATGAGGTCAAGTTTTCTTAGATCACTTTCCGTACCTAATGAATCATTTCTTTTTGTAAACTTTTGCGAGCCATCAAGGATGTTAGTTGACTATTTAAATATATATACTTTTCGATTTAATTGTTTCATAGTTTTCATGTATTATAGTCGATTATAGGATAGGAATATTTCTCATTAACGAAGGCCATTTCAATTGATATTCGGTAGATACAATAATTATTGTCTTTTATGACTTTCGTTATCAATATGATATTATCATTATGAATATACTTGAAATATCTGCCACTGGACATAGACAGCCACAATCAAGCATTTGCGGTTTTTTCTACTTTGGTTATTGCCATTGTATCTTAATACTAATTAGTCAATGGTAAAAATTGAAATATTTGTATTTCAATATTGATTCAATTGTTTGATTAAGGGATGTAACATTGACAAATGATATACTATTTTACTAATGCATTGACTAACATTGTAATTATTTTGTTTAAGCCAGTATGCCGAGAGGAAAGGGGAGAGGGTGCTGCCAAACCGTGCTGTACGTAGGCAAAATCAAATACAGCTACCGGTAAACAGAAGGCTTCGCCCAAAGAGAGCTGAAATTGTAAGACAAAATATAGCCATTCCACAACAGCTGTTAATACCACCACAACAGCCATTAATGCCACAACAACAGCCATTAATGCCACCACATCAGTTATTGCCACCACATCAGTTATAACCACAACAGCCGTTTGTACCATTACAGCCAATTCTACAACCACAACTCATTTGAACCTCAAACTTCCTCAGCAGCACGCTGAACAACAAGTTCCTGATCAGGGATGTGTACACCCAGGGCAGCCCACAGCTCGTAATTCTGTACAAAACGGTGAGATTTTAGTTATACCTACTAATACTGATGTTGATGTGTTTGTACCACAAAAAATTATAAACCAAATATGGAATTTAGAATATGTTGATTTGGCACAATTACTTTACAAAAAAAAATTAAAAAAAATTTGTTTCAAATATTGATCAACCGAAAAAAGTGCTCGGTTTTGATGAAGATGGAGACATTTTAATTGACATAAACAAATATTCAAAAGTAAATCATTATCTAACTTAGGTGAGTGGACTGAAGGGTTTTTAAATTATATGAAAATTTTATTGCAAAGATTCCCGGAATTGGCAAATGAATTGATTAGCTACATGACGATTATAAGGGGGTGTAACTTTTGAGAACGTTTATAAATTTGACATGCAATTTCGACTTAGAGAAGCTCGTGATCATATGCGTGCATGGGACGTCATTGATGGGCAGCTATGGCTTCCGTTTATTGCAGTAGGCATAAATCATGTGCCACAGACATCTTCTTATACTTCTCACACAGTTATTAGTCCTTGCTACGATTATAATTTTAAGGCCGTTTGTACTCGTATGAATTGTGTATACAGCCATGAATTCATGTATAAGATGTAGCCAGTTCCATCCTTCGATGTACTGTACAAATTATTCATATAACAAGAATAATCCTCGAAGTTCTGTAACTTCGGACTATTCTGCTCCTAGGTATCAAAACTACCCTAGGGCACCTGATGCAAACAATTTTGCACCAAGGTATCAGTCCAGTGCTAGAGCAGTCAAACAGGTTTTTGAATACACATGGAAATTTTAACCCAAATACTCGTTTTTCGATAAATAATTAAAGATTTCCCTGTCAGCAGGCAAATGTTCCACGGATGCAATTTAATCATTTCAAATTTTATAATTTTGTTTACAGCTTGCAATCACAGTATGATATTATGGTTTTCGAGCACATCATACAAGCAAAACATTGAAGTCTGTTTTACAAGATCCAAATTTAGCTTGGAAAAATCATGAGTGAATTGAAAAATGGTAGAATTACGGGGCCTTTTTATTATCGACCTATTTCTAATCTACGTGTTTGGAAAATAATTTTAGAAATTATAATGGCATTTCTTATATTTTGGGTGACAAGTGGTTGTCGAGTTCTGTTTTAAATCTCTTTACCGGTAGTGTAAGAGTTATTCAAATACTTGGCTTATGTATCAAATGGACTAATTTAATTTCAAAACTTTAAACATAAACTAAACCTGTATGACGTATGGCCATGCCCCGTTTCACATTTAGTTAATAGTAGCTGACATATTTAAGGATGAATATTCTTATTCCACTGGGAATGCGTACCTTTCAGGCATTATGTTTAATCATAAGATCAATGGTTTATTGGACAACACTCATTCTTTTATTGTTCAAAAGATGCTCAGTGACATAAGCGACACGTCTGTCGTAAGCCTATTACTATTGGTATATTAACTAGACTTTTAGATGCGCTTAATTTAGTTTGTTATTCAATATATGAAACATGTTTATTCAAAGCTTCATTTTCAGCTAGAATTTTGGGTTTCTTAGTTTTGGAGAAATTGCAAATTCAAGTTTTTATGAAAATCTTATTGTAAAACGATCCAAGATATAATTTGATGCTTATTCAGGGTCACTTATTATAAAAGTTCCTTCTCAGAAAACAGATCAGCTGGGTAATTCAGTAACGACAATTCTGGAAAAGAATAAACTACTTCAATTTGTCCTGTCCGGTTGATGTCGGACTACATTGCTGAGACACAAAGACGATGGACATTTTCATACACTTTAAAAAAAGGTTATGTATGAACAAACCTTGTATAGTTGAAACACTTAAATACAGGGTACCTGAAAGATATTTGGGTAATTGGCTCTTTTATTGTCATAGGAGCTGTCATATTAAACTTATAGGTGCATCGTTCGGATTAGAGATAGTTGGGTGTATTCCAGGAGCTCTGAAAATGTTATGTATATATTTTCTTTAAATTTCCTCATTGTTTGGTTTTCCCTTACAATGAATAACATAGCTTAGATGTTGACAGTATTGCATTTTAGCTGGGGTTTATGTTGATGTTGCCACATGAATATCAATGAAATGAAGTTCTAAGTATTGAATTTAAGTTGATGTTGAAGTTTTTGATGTTTGTGTTGAAGTTGATAATAATGTTGAAGTTGATAATATTGAAGTTGATAATAATGTTGTAGTTGATAATATTGAAGTTGATAATAATATTGAAGTTGATAATATTGAAGTTGATAATAATGTTGAAGTTGATAATAATGTTGAAGTTGGTAATAATGTTGAAGTTGGTAATATTTAAGTTGATAATAATGTTGAAGTTGATAATGATGTTGAGTTGATAATGATGTTGTTAATATTGTTGATGTTGAAATTGATTATGATGTTGAAGTTGATAATGACATCGAAGTTGATAATGATGTTGAAGTTGATTGATGTTGATTCTTGCTGTTAAATTTGTCATGCGGTAAATTTTATGGCGGATTACAAGTTGTGCAACTAGTTACTCAACTTGTAATTTTGGCGGAATTTACTTTAAGCTGCTATGGACTACCCAGTGGCTCCTGATATAACTTTGTTACTGCTGGATAATCCTTCAGTAATTCAATCGTCATCAAGTTTTGATTGACAAGTTGATTGTGTTTCTTTCTTGCAATAATGCCATGACAAATTTACAGCCAAATAAAACATAATTTCTTTAGTGATTTTGATTTATAGTTTATTCGTTGGATTCATTAATTACATCATGAGGTCAAACAATGAGAATACAGATTTAAACAATACAAGTACACTTACATTTTATCTAGGCCCCCCTTTCAATCTATGTGTGTATATATATATATATATATATATATATACAATAACTGCTTTGTATAGTTATATGCCGTTATAAGGCCATTTTGCGGAAATAATTTGTAGTCATAATTAAGCTTATTTCTTAATCATTTTATAATTTCCGAAGTCTTATGAACTCTTTATTTTGTTTGGTATAGATGTTTATTCTTTTAAGTTGAATTTAACAGGGAAAGTGAATATCATTGTAGGGTGCGCTTAGTTTCAGGTGTGTTTGTTTTGTTTTGTATTCAAGTCAATGAACAAACATTTGGGCCCTCAATGATCTTCAACTTTTTACTTGTTTGGCATTATAATCATTTTGATCTGAGCGTCACTGATGAATCTTATGTAGACGAAACGCGCGTCTGGCGTATTAAATTATAATCCTGGTACCTTTGATAACTAATTAATCAGGTCAAATAAAGGAGGAAGTACATTTCAATACTCAATCGATAGTGGAACCGCTGGGGTTCTGGGACCTACCCTTTTCGTATAATTTAGATTAAAAAAATAAACAAAGTTTAAAAGACACATTGTCGGCATTGGATCCTTTTCAGTCGAATTCGCAGCGATTTATTTTCGAGTTTTTTTCGTTTGCTTGATATGTTATATATATACAGAAAGCAACACTATTATTGTTATGCAAACTATCATCACACTCGTATGTTGACGTCGTTCAAGGGCAAACCCTCTCAGACTGCTGCTGTCTGAAATAACTTACCCAAGATCAGTACTCAGTGTCATAGGTCGGTTTGTTAGTTGATAATTGTGTGATTTATATCAATCTGAAGAGTCATACCGTTTTTAAACTACTTTTATATCACCAAGCTGCAAGGCCATATGAGCATTTCTGATCACATTGCGTACGTGGTCTGAAACCACTTTGCCAAATTTTACCAATATTGGCCAAAAATATCATTGGGTTTTTAGTTTAAAATATCTGTACGATTCCGTTTGTCAACCAAGACGGCCGACATAGCTAAAATAGAACTAAAGTGCAAGTTTTGCTTATTATTATGAAAACCGCTAAAAAAGAGAATTTCTGATATGAGCAAATTTATTTAGAATGTTGAGTTCTAGCTATTGTCCGTTTACGTCAAAACAGTCAGACGATTTTTTTTGGTAAATAATGAATGTTGCCATTTTTTCCTCTTTTACAATATATCTCAAAAATAAAGATAGATAGAGAAAAAAAAATCGCAAAACTGATCTGCAAGACAAGATCCACAAATAAGACACAAAAACTAAAATCGTCAGACGACACTTTATATGTATTGGCCTTTCATGACGATTTTTCCGAATTTTTTGCGTTTTGTCTAATAACAAAATTAAAAAAAAACTCTATCTCAATGGAAACCTTAAAAAGCAGTTATCATCAAAAGTTAAGATATACTAGTAATGAGACTTGACAAATTAATTTAATCTGTAATGAAGTAACTGTCCATAAGTGACGATTTCCCATTATTTTCAATGTTTGCCTATTATCTGGAAAATTGTAATATAAGATTAGAAACAGTGAAAAGCATAAATGGACAACAAGGCGAGATCTACAGTAAAATCACAGTGAATTTAATCTTCATACAACTGGTTAATGAAGTTATTGCCCTTTACTGGTTCTTTTTACGTTTTTTTAATACTAAAACTAGAATGATTAAAAGAAAGGAAAAGTTATCAACAGGATACGATCTTTAAAGTTGTCAAAATAATTGAAATGTTCAGTTAACTCATACTTGCGTTGTTTCCCTTTAAAAAATGTTAACTACTAATTTTCCATGTTGTAGATAGTGGTTAGGGACACAGGCTCTTCGGGGTCTGTTTATATCGTTTGGTTTCACGGTTTGCTGTTACATGAACTTCCCATGTTAAATAAAGGGTTGCAATTGTTTTATTTGTCTTGTTGAGGCCATTTAAAGTTTTTTATAAGGTATATGTTTTGCTCGTCTGTAAAGGTCGTGCATGTCCCATCTTCCAATTCTTATATTAACATATGTTTTGCATGATAATTTTGAATTTAACATTACGCTTATGCGATTCGCGTAGTATAATAGACAACAGAATTTCTGTTCGTATTTCAGGAACAGAAGAACATTCAGATCTAAAAGAGAAAATTACGAAAATAGAAATTGAGCAGGAAGAATGTATACCAAAGAATATTAGAGGTATATATTAGTTGATGTCATGTGTTTTAATATTTTATATTTTCACAATAAAAGCCTGTAATAATACTAACTAGTACTTGTAGAGAATATTCATTAAGTATTTGCCACAGGACGTCAAACATTATAAAATTGAAAAACAATAAAAACCCTCCACATGTTTGTCTACTACACATTCGATCTACAAACTAGTCGTGGGTAAAAAAAGGTTATACATGACCAAATACGGTAATTTTTAATCGTGTTAGAATGGCTGACAGTTGATCATTACAGCTGTCATTTAAATTTGCTAGAGCATTTGGAAATCGACCACTCAAAGGCAAAATAATATGCAATATAGAGTGTTGATGGGGTAACAAAAAGAGAATAGAGCCAAATCTATAAATGAATAGAGAACAATGACCCAACAAAAATAATTGGAGAAAAATGGGTAGTACAAATATTAAGAATGACAGTGGTAAAAAAAGAAAAGAATACACTACTGATTATAGAAATGAACCCTGTACAGAACAAAGACATCATGTATTTACGAATGACTATAATAGTAAAATAGTGTGCATGATAGACGACGGGGAATACAAACTTACACTTGTCCGTACATACATCATGTACTTTCGAAAATTGGTTTTCATAGTCTAGCTTGTGTACACAAAATATTTTGAATGTATTTCATATTGCTTTTGTGATTCAGTAACACATATCAATTATTGTGCTTGTTTGTTTGTATGTAAATTTATCAATTATTCGAGGCAACCCTGAAGAGCTGCGAGGGTACAGTAGAATCCGTAAATACTCCCTATTACAGATTCACAATGAGTATATGATTCCGACTGAAGTCCGAATACGAGTCACAGTTCAAGTAACGGGGGTTATCTCAAAATGATAAAATCAGTGTTAGTATTGTACAGTATAATGTTTATCGAATAGTTATCAAAGGTACCAGGATTATAATTTAGTACGCCAGACGCGCGTTTCGTCTACATAAGACTCATCAGTGACGCTCATATCAAAATATTTATTAATCCAAACAAGTAAAAAGTCGAAGAGCATTGAGGATCCAAAATTCCAAAAAGTTGTGTCAAATACGGCTAAGGTAATCTATGCCTGGGATAAGAAAATCCTTAGTTTTCGAAAAATTCAAAGTTTTGTTAACAGGAAATTTGTAAAAATGACCACATTATTGATATTCATGTCAACACCGAAGTGTTGACTACTGGGCTGGTGATACCCTCGGGGACGAAACGTCCACCAGCAGTGGCATCGACCCAGTGGTGTAAATAGTTATCAAAGGTACCAGGATTATAATTTAGTACGCCAGACGCGCGTTTCGTCTACATAAGACTCATCAGTGACGCTCATATCAAAATATTTATTAATCCAAACAAGTAAAAAGTCGAAGAGCATTGAGGATCCAAAATTCCAAAAAGTTGTGCCAAATACGGCTAAGGTAATCTATGCCTGGGATAAGAAAATCCTTAGTTTTCGAAAAATTCAAAGTTTTGTTAACAGGAAATTTGTAAAAATGACCACATTATTGATATTCATGTCAACACCGAAGTGTTGACTACTGGGCTGGTGATACCCTCGGGGACGAAACGTCCACCAGCAGTGGCATCGACCCAGTGGTGTAAATAGTTATCAAAGGTACCAGGATTATAATTTAGTACGCCAGACGCGCGTTTCGTCTACATAAGACTCATCAGTGACGCTCATATCAAAATATTTATTAAGCCAAACAAGTAAAAAGTCGAAGAGCATTGAGGATCCAAAATTCCAAAAAGTTGTGCCAAATACGGCTAAGGTAATCTATGCCTGGGATAAGAAAATCCTTAGTTTTCGAAAAATTCAAAGTTTTGTTAACAGGAAATTTGTAAAAATGACCACATTATTGATATTCATGTCATCACCGAAGTGTTGACTACTGGGCTGGTGATACCCTCGGGGACGAAACGTCCACCAGCAGTGGCATCGACCCAGTGGTGTAAATAGTTATCAAAGGTACCAGGATTATAATTTAGTACGCCAGACGCGCGTTTCGTCTACACAAGACTCATCAGTGACGCTCATATCAAAATATTTATTAAGCCAAACAAGTAAAAAGCATTGAGGATCCAAAATTCCAAAAAGTTGTGCCAAATACGGCTAAGGTAATCTATGCCTGGGATAAGAAAATCCTTAGTTTTCGAAAAATTCAAAGTTGTTATCGGCGATTCGAACAGTTGTTATCGGCGATTTGCAAAAACAATGATTGCCACAACTTTAACTATAGATTTTATAATGTGGGACGAGGAGCTTCCAACAGGTTCTAGTTACCTCATAATATTTAAATTTGTCTATATTTAATACAATGTGTTCGCAATAACCATGGAATGTTTGAAGCATTTATTAAAAAAAAAGGTCACAAAATAGTTGAAAATCATCGACTTAGTTGAAAAAGATTGTGCATCTTTAACGAAATCATGTAAACAGAAATCTTGATGTCTATTCCAATATATGAATAATATTAATTTTCTTTGCCAGTATGTACGAATCCAGTTAGATTATCAAAGTTGTATATTTAGAGTGTGTCGGACACTTCGAAAATCAGTACTGATCATTTTCAAAGGAGATATGTCTCTTAGAATTGTAAATTATATAGGACATTGCATTGTTAGTGCTTTCCCATGTACAAATGTTGCCAGTGATTTATGAAATTTGGTATTGACAGGCAAAAGATGTAAAACGCAGGACATTGGAACTCTGTTATTTTGATAATATTTTAGTAAAATCAATCCGAACAGGATTATGTTTTACAGCGGAGTCTATAAAGTTCCATATGCAAACATATAAACACACATCAACAAAAAGTAGAATCGATAATGTATAGTAAGCTATACAAAATGTGAAACAACTAAGTATACCATATACTTTGTTCTTCTCTATTTTATGAATGCCGTTTCTGATTATAAAAAATTATGAAAGAGAGAATTTCTAATTGGGCCTCAGTGGCTGAGTGGTGAGGGTATTATATTATTAGCATGCGAAAACTTAAATGTAGTTGATCTTAATCGTCAACATGGCTGGTGTACTTGATTCCAATCATAATTAATTAGGTATGATACTTTTCCTACAGAAGGTCGGTGGCTCTGGGCAATATGTCTTCTTCCAACAATAAAAACTGACCGCCATAATATAACCAACGGCGCTGAAAGTGACATTAAAAGTCAATCAATCAATCATTTTTCTATTTCTAACTATATACATTGTATTTTTTTCCAGATCAAATTGAAATACAATTAAAAGACTGGGAAAAAAAGGATGAGATGTGTGTTACTACACGAGCCAGTGATTATGCAATTGAGTGTATATCGGACAACAGCTGTTTGACTTTAACTGGCCCATCAGGAGTAGGAAAATCATTTATTGCAAGACATACAGCACTTGTTTTACAAAAGAAAGGGTACAAAGTAATACCCGTGTTAAAACCAGATGATATCAGAAATTATTATCAACCTGGTAAACAAACAGTCTTTATTGTTGATGATATTTGTGGAAAGTTCACTGCCAACCAACAACAGATTCAGATCTGGACACAACTGTTATCTCTGATAAACACAGTTATTGCAGACAAATATTGTAAGATTATTGTATCATGTAGGCTACAAGTATATAAAGATGATAAGTTCAATATATTAGCACCTTTTAAATCATGCGAATGCAATTTAATGTCAGATAAGTTATGTCTTACATCTGTGGAAAAAAATCATTTGATAAAAACGTATACTCGTTTAAGCTTAAGCGATATTGATAGGTTATCACAGAACTGTGAATTTTTTCCACTTTTATGCTCTTTATATCATGAGGAGAAACATGGAGATGCTAAAGAATTTTTCAAAAATCCATTTAGTATCTATCAAAATGAACTAGATAATTTAAGAAGTAATGGTGACGGAGGAAACTATAAAATATGTAGTCTATGTTTATTAGTTCTTTTTGATAATAAACTGAATGAAAAATGGTTCAAAGGAAAAGTTACAAACGAGCAACGACATCTCCTAGAAGACACATGTGGAGCTTGTAGATTAAACAGAGGTACTTCTAAGGAAGAACTTAAAGAGGCCCTTAACACTTTAGATGGCACATTTGTACATAAACATAATGGTATTTATAAAACTGTACATGACAAATTGTTTGATTTCCTTGCTCATTACTTTGGTCAGAAAATGATTGAATGTGTAATAGACCATGGTGATAGTGAATTAGTACATGAACGGTTTCAATGGAGGAAATCACCAGATGACAAGAATAGAAATATAGACTTCATTATTGAAATACCAGATGATTATTTAGAAACATATTTAGAAAGGTTTGTAAAGGACTGGACAGCAGGAAAGGTAGGAGTTGTTTTCGATAACAAAAATACGAACGAACCATTATTTAGACAAAAGCTATTAGATCATTTAACATACATGGACAAATCACATCAAGTAACATTGGCCAATACCTATGATACACATTCACCAAAGGAGCGTTATGTATCAGGTAGTACTCCATTGGTATTAGCTTGTGGTTATGGTTATACTGATATGGCTCAGTGGGTGTTACATAATATTGTGGATGTGAACCAGTGTAATGATGAAGGAGCTACTGGGCTGAACATGGCAAGTCAGAACGGACTTACTGAAATTGTAAAGTTGCTATTAGAGAAAACCCCTAATATTGATCTATGTGCCAATAATGGCTGCAGTCCTCTGTACAAGGCAAGTCAGGAAGGACATATTGATATAGTAAAGTTGTTGTTAAATAGGGGTTCTAATGTTGATCTTTGTTCCAATCAGGGATGTAGTCCACTGAGACAGGCAAGTCAGAATGGACATACTGAAATAGTAAAGTTGTTGTTAAAGAAGAATCCAAATATTGATCCATGTGGCGATAATTATGGTAGTCCGCTTAACATGGCAAGTCAGGAAGGACATACTGAAATTGTAAAGTTGCTATTAGAGAAAAACCCTAATATTGATCTATGTGCCAATAATGGCTGTAGTCCTCTGTACAAGGCAAGTCAGGAAGGACATATTGATATAGTAAATTTGTTGTTAAATAGGGGTTCTAATGTTGATCTTTGTTCCAATCAGGGATGTAGTCCACTGAGACAGGCAAGTAAGAATGGACATACTGAAATAGTAAAGTTGTTGTTAAAGAAGAATCCAAATATTGATCCATGTGGCGATAATTATGGTAGTCCGCTAAACATGGCAAGTCAGGAAGGACATACTGAAATTGTAAAGTTGCTATTAGAGAAAAACCCTAATATTGATCTATGTGCCAATAATGGCTGTAGTCCTCTGTACAAGGCAAGTGAGGAAGGACATATTGATATAGTAAAGTTGTTGTTAAATAGGGGTTCTAATGTTGATCTTTGTTCCAATCAGGGATGTAGTCCACTGAGACAGGCAAGTCAGAATGGACATACTGAAATAGTAAAGTTGTTGTTAAAGAAGAATCCAAATATTGATCCATGTGGCGATAATTATGGTAGTCCGCTAAACATTGCAAGTCAGAACGGACATACTGAAATAGTAAAATTGTTGTTAGAGAGGAATCCCAATATTGATCTATGTGCCAATAATGGCTGTAGTCCTCTGTACAAGGCAAGTCAGGAAGGACATATTGATATAGTAAAGTTGTTGTTAAATAGGGGTTCTAATGTTGATCTTTGTTCCAATCAGGGATGTAGTCCTCTGAGACAGGCAAGTCAGAATGGACATACTGAAATAGTAAAGTTGTTGTTAAAGAAGAATCCAAATATTGATCCATGTGGCGATAATTATGGTAGTCCACTAAACAGGGCATGTCAGAACGGACATACTGAAATAGTAAAATTGTTGTTAGAGAGGAATCCCAATATTGATCTATGTGACAATAATGGCTGTAGTCCTCTGTACAAGGCAAGTCAGCAAGGACATATTGATATTGTAAAATTGTTGTTAGAGAAGAATCCTAATATTAATCTATGTGCCAATGATGGCCGTACTCCGCTGACAGTAGCAATGCAGAATGGACACACTGAAATCGTAACGTTGTTGCTAAAAGAGGAATTTCAATATTAATCTATGAAACAATGATGGTTGTAGTCACCTGATCATGGCAAGTCAATGAGGACATAAGATCATAATGCGATCTATGTGACAATAATGGCTGTAGTAATCTGGGACAGGCAAATCACAATGTACATACTCGTATAGTTAAGTTGCTGGTTTTTCGAAGGATCCAAATATTGATCTATGTGGCAATAATGTATGTTGTCCTCTGTTCATGGCAAGTCAATTAGGACAAACTGTTATAATAAAAATGATAACTGGAGTCCGCTGAGACAGACAATTAAGAATGGACATACTGATATTGTGAAGTTGTTGCTATAGATAAATCCTATCGTTGATAAATGGGACAATATTAATGATTAATTTCTGTTTTTCTCTGTTCATTGCAAGTCTTGAAGGACATATTAAAATAGTCATTGACTTTTAGAGCAAAATCGCAAGTCAACAAGGACATACTGAGACGAATTCCAATGTTGATCTATGAAACGATGATCTTTTTTCAATATTTTGTTGTTTGCCTTTTTGCTTGAAATCTATTTCTATTTCTTACGTCTGTATGTATTTGCTATATTCTACTATTCATCCCACAATGTCTGTCTTTGTTTTTGGTGTTTACTGCCATTCATTCCATTACTTCTGACTCTGTTTTATATCTTCTGTTATTCGTCCTATTATTCATGTCTCTATTTGATAAGTTGAGATAATTATATGATTAGATTTGTCTCTGTTCAATATCTACTGTTATTCGTCCCTTTGCGTCTGTCTCTGTTTGTTATCTACTGATATATGTGCCATTACCTCTGAATGTTTGATGTATACTGTGATTCATCCGGTAACTTATGTCTCTGTTTACTGTCTATAACTATTTATCATATTATATCTGTATTCGTTTGATATCTATTTCTTTTCAATCCAGTACTTTTGTCTCTGTTTGAAATTTACTGAAATCCATTATTATATTACTTCTGTCTCTTTTTGATGTCTTTTGATATCCATTTCATTATTTCTGTCTCTGTATAATATTTACTGATATTCATTTCATAAAACATGATAAATATATCTGTTATACTACAATTATCACAAGATGTATGTAGCACAGCTTCAGTTTACCTGAATTTTTCACTGGAACAGACGAGAGATATCTGATCTTATTGTGCAGTCAAAGTATTCTGTTGAAGCCAATGGATATAACGATTACGTAACCATTGTAATCCTGCCATTATGTTGGTGTTTTAGGTTTCTTAGTAGTTTTCTAAAGTCACATTTTTTTCGTTCTGATTTATTTAACAGTAATAGTAGAAAATATGTAATATCATCACCAGGAACAGAAGAAAAATATTGCACATGCTTATTAGATACCATCTTTTTGAAGTACACACCTGTGTAATAAAAATATGAATTAAAGGTCACGAATATATTCAGACGTGATACAATGTTCACAAATATGAGGTACTATTTTAATGTAAATGTTTATGTTATTCTGATTGTAATATTGTTGAATTACTGTCTCAAGGTAGCATGTAGTATTTTGCATATTGTCATTTTAAGATTTGTGTTTGCTATAATTGTTGAGTCCTACTCTAAATTTTAAGCAAATTATTTAAAATTATCAAGTTGACAAATGCTGCAGATTGATTGTGTTGTTGGTTTTTTTTACCTCCCTATATAATCAACAAAATTTTTCCAACAAAAGAGTCCCCCACCCCTTTCTGGAGTAGGATTTTTTTTTCAGATTGTCATTTTGCGATTATTTTTTTTTTAGTTTCAAAATTATTTTTTTTTGCGATCATTGTGTAGTTAGGGTTTAAACATTAATTTTTGCATATATAATACTTACATCACTTAAGATTACATATTTTAATACCATTACTAAATAAAAAAAATCATACTTAAAATTTACAGAAATGTTTTTTTTTTTGTATTTATTTTTCAATTTTGGTTTTTGTTTTTCAACTCTATCTTTTGTACATAATACACATGTTAATGAAGTTAACGTATGTTCTTCCATTACTTGAGTTGTTAGATTTTTCACTACCTGATGTTTGTATTTTTTGTATTTTTTTTTTTTTTCCTCAAAAGTTTTGTACATACTTATCGTGTTACTTTATATTTTGTTGTCATAACGAGTTGATCTGTTGATTGATTGTTGATTGCTTTACGACGCATAAACACGTGTTATAAAAGTTACTAGTGTCATTAGTAAAAACTGAAGTTCGAAAAAAATTTACTGTCTTATTTTCGGATTTCACAATAGGAGAAATATATAAATTTACTTATTAAATTGATATGTTAAACATGTTAAAAGTTCTGCAGATCCTTGTTGTGTTTCTTGTATATATGTATTTGTATGACATTAGATACACTGCAAGCGTATTTGTTTATCACAACACAAGTCATATTCATACTTTTAAAGGATGTGTGCTACACTGTTTAAAAAGAGCTAACTTTTGGTAAAACTGTTGTAAATTGAAAGTATATAAATAACAAAACTAAAAAAGCAACAAAAAAAGAAAGATGCCTGTCTTTGTTTTTGAGATAAGGCTAGAAAATTTTAACGGAATATTTATCTCTAGATTTTTTTTTAATCTATTAAACATAGAGAAATTCTGCTATAATTGCTTTTGATGTTAGATTTATTACTTGATATATCTTGTAGTAGGACTTTGTTCATATTGTCATTTTGTTGTGTTTTTTTTTGCAATCAAATTTTGGTACATTACTTGTGTTGTTTGATAATTTACTACATGGAGCCTAACGGTAGATTTTTTTAAACTATCATTTTACCTTTCATTGTCGGGTTTGTTTTCAACTCTATATTTTGAACATGATATTCATGTTTATGGAGTAAACCTAATTTCAACCAGTATCTGTGGTGTTAGATTAATTACTATTTGATGCTTAGAGTAGGAATTTTTTTTTTGGCAGTCAATGTTGATTCCTGGGTTTTTTTTTCAGATAAAAAGCTATTGAAAATTTTAAGGGGATTGATTGTTTCTCTCAAGATTTTGTTATTAATTTTACATAGATATTTGATTTTGAAAAAAATGCAAGGATTTTATAACAGTTTCAAAAATGGATTTGTTTTTACGTAAACTATCCACTGATTATTATTTTTGTGTTATTATGATAATATATACTGATTGCTACTGCTTTTTATTGTTACAAAAGATATAAATCGTTTATATTCATGTGTCATCAGAAAAAAAAACCAGAATAAAATTATTTGTTAGATTTATAAACATTTTTTTTCTTTCTGTTTTCTGTTTATTTACTATCAATATTTGTCTATTTTACCGGTGAAAAATGCCATTTCTTTAACTTGCAATGTATTTATGAAAATAATCTCCCTTAGAAAAAATCATCTTTATGTTAATTATAAAAGTTCAAGATGTTTAGATTATTTTGTTTTATTATATATTTCAGTTAATTTTTCAAAGAACTAGCTAGAATACTTTGTGAGAGTACTTGTTTTTGCAAACTCTCAAAATTAGATTTTTGTTTAATATCCGATATGGATTGTTTAAATATTTCTTTCTGTAATTGTAACCAAACATTCTTATTTCAAGCAGACCATCACATATTTAATATATTTTAACTTAACTGACAGAGAAAATAACAGTTTTAACAAGAGGCATTTATCCAGCTTCTTCATTTATTTCAAAATCATTTATAAACAAACACATGAATGGTTACAATTACAGAAAGAAATATTTAAACAATTAATATCAGATATTAAATAAAACTCTAATTCATCTTTTCATGATTAACAGGTAAAACAATATCACAAAAAAGAGACAGATTCTTTAGAAAAAATGTTCCAGATATTTTAACTTTTTTTTTATATTTCAGCGTAAATTTTAAGAATCAGTTAAAAATGTATTTGAAAGATTTCACTCTTTTGGCAAACTGTCAACATCAGTTTTTTGTTTAATGTCTAAGATTTAGGTTTTACTTATTTTTTCTGTAATTGTTATCGTCTTTAACACTAAGTTTTAAAATAATTTAAAAGATAAACTGAATGAGTACCTTCAGATCACTTTTATTGAGATTGTAGATTAAGTAGCAATTTATTGATTGTTTATCATGTTAACAGTAATATTTGGTAACACACAACATTTTATGTTGTACCTATTAGAATTAAAATTAAAATATTACTCATGTATTCTATGATATCTATCATATCTATCATAGCCATACCCAATATCAATGACCATCTGTAGACGACAATCGCTATCATGTGTCAGCTAGGCAATCATAAAATGAGCTCAGCGATGAAACGTCAAAGTAAAATCAAATATGCAATTCAACATTGTCAAATTAGAATTAAACGCCTTTTTAAATGAATTTATTGGTGTATAATCTCGACCAATTCACTCATTAACAGATTAAAGTCCACAGGACTTTGATGATATGTTTGTGAGTGAGTTAGTCCAGTTCATGCACCAATAAATTCCTTTAAAAGGGCGTTTTATCCATATAATTCTTTGGAATTGGAAATAAGGAATATAACGATTAATGTGCAATGAAATATTTTGTTAACGTCGTGGTTAATATCGCCGTCGTCTTCTTCACATTTGTTACGAAAAGAAGTTCTGTCAACGTCGTCTATCAAAAAAAAAACCAATGTCACGATCAACTACCGGAGGTCCTCCCGACTAACATATCAAATTATTCCCTAATATGCAAATCATGTAAGAAGTATTGATGTTGTATTACTACCAAGGTCCCACAACTAAACCCCCAGACTCCAAACGACATAGTCGTTGCGACTATGAAGGTAAGCATAAAGAGATGTTGCAATGAGACAATTTTCAATAAGAGACCAACTGGTATATCAACTGTAGTTAAATAAGAGAGGATAACTTTAACCATAGATATCCTTACAAGGATATTCGGTCTGATTATCAATGTGTCAATTGGAAGGGGCGGCTTTGATTGAAAGGAACGTTTAAAAAAAATTGCTTCACTTCACTCGGCGCTATTTCTACCAATTTGTGCAATAACGCTTTGTCTCCCTTTCCTTCAATCCTCGATCTGTACTGAACTATTGCTAATTCTATTGCAATTCGTTTGTAACGACAATTTTCGTTGGACGTTGACAAATATTTTGAAGGGGTAAATAACACGTTCTATCAGTCGGTAACTAAGAAAGACGCCATTATTATTATTTTATTATTATTATTTTACCAGAAGTAGCTTTTTAAAGACGTATAATCTACATAATGAATCTAAGAGTAGCACATTTTGTGCCGAATAAAAGGATAGTAGCATGATTGTAAATAAAGGCAACAGTAGTATATAGTTATCAAAGGTACCAGGATTATAAGTTAATACGCCAGACGCGCGTTTCGTCTAAATAAGACTCATCAGTGACGCTCAGATCAAAATAATTATAAAGCCAAACAAGTACACAGTTGATTGATTGATTGTTGGTTGCTTAACGTCATGTGGCAAATATTTCATGCATATTCAGGACGAGAGTACAAAGTTGAAGAGCATTGAGGACCCAAAATTCAAAAAAGTTGTGCCAAATACGGCTAAGGTAATCTATTCCTAGTATACTGCTGCTTGAAATTCATAAATCGATTTCGAAAAAAAACCAAATCCTGTTACAAATTAAAACTGAGGGATCAAATATAAAAGGAGAAAAACGACATAACTGAAACACAACACCAAAATGCAACACATACAGAAACGAACTATAATGTAACAATGGCAATTTACTCCGACTTGGTACAAAACATTTTAAGAAAAAATGGTGGGTTGAACGTGGTTTTGTGGCTAGCCAAACCTCCGGCTTTTATGGCAATGTTAAATATAAAATTAAAATGATAACATTACATGACAGGACTACAATACAAATAGTAGGAGAACATAAAGGACAGAGAAACACACAAATAATAGCTATCAAAATATACCAAGCTTATAATTTAATACATCAGACGCGCATTTAGTCTACGTAAGACTCATCAGTGATACTATCACGGACCAGCATATTGGACAAAATATAGCACCAACGTCCTCGGATCATTTCGTTTATATGCTTGCTGTTATTTGGCGAATTTGAAATGAACATTTAAATTTAGAAAATATGTGCATTTTTATTCTCTAAATTTTCCCGAAAAGTATTGAATATCATCTATTTTCAATCGTCCTGAATATGCATGAAATATTTCCCACTGGCCGTTAAGCAACCAACAATCAATCTATTTTCAATGACTGTATATAAATCCTAATTTCATATTTGTGAAATAATTTCGGATTTTTTTTTGGTTGTCTTTCTTTCTATGTCATTAGTGATATAGGTTGTATTTGTAAAACTCATATAATTCATTTAGAGGCATAACTAACATATAAATAGTATCATCATAGATGTAAGTAGGTCAGTGAAGAACAATTCGATAGTTTTCGTACACTACAAAAAAGTTTGGTTCTGCAAAAATTGCTAATGTTAAGTTAACAAATTGTGTAGAGGAAATAACTTTGAAAAGAGGGACTAAAGATACTAGAAAGACAACCAAACTCATTAATCGAAAATAAACTGACAACGGCATGGCTAAAATTGAAAGAGATAAACAGACAAAAATGTCATGACATAGGGCTTCTAACAAATAGAAAAGTAGGTGAGGTATATATAATTATAACATAAATTGACAAAGAAACAAAACCTGAAATAGTCTAAACCTTAAATTGAACCACTTCGTTTTATCGAAATGATTGATATTTTCTTTACTGCCACTGCAAATTCCAGATTGCTTGATTTATTTTGGTGTTTGACGCTACTTTGACAAACTTTATATTCCTGACATGGGTTATAATGCTCTTCAACTTTATACTTGTTCGGCTTTCTAACTGTTTTGATCAAAGTGTCACTGATAAGTCTTATGCAGACGAAACACGCGTCTGGCGTATCAAATTATAAAACTGGTACATGTAATAACTCTTTGTACAGACATTTTCTTACATAGAAATAGTTTATAAAACCTTGTTTTCGTGGATAGCTAAACCGCTCACTTGTATGAAAGTCGCATAAAATTCCGTTATATTGATGTGTAAACAAAACAAACAGCATAATTGGTACTTATATCAAAAAGGAGTCGACATTGTGTAATAGTCCTAATCACTATAAAACCAAACAAATATGTAACAAAGAAACACAAAAGTGCATATTAACAAAGAACATTATGAAAAAGAAAGACAAAAATAAAAAAAAAATTACCATAGCCTTATAAAACAATGACGGGATGTACAAGTACCGAGTCACGTCAAATGGATATCACAATAAATACAATAAAAAGTAAAATAATTATTTAAAAAGACAAATAAAAAACAATCTTGACTGATAAATATACTGGAGACTAAATAAATTTCGTACTTTACTAAATTTACCATAATCAGGAATAATAAAATCCAAACATTTAAAGGCAAAGGATGAAAATTTATTATTAAAGTAAATATTTAAAAAAACAAAACAAAGAATGACAGACGAGAAAGGAACAACAAATGGTATGCCAGGAATTAATGATAAATTTTACGATACACAGAATCAAGTAGTAATCCCAAGTGAAATATCATTTTGTAACACAGAAAACGAAACCCTAAAACATCTTTTTCACAACTGTGGATATATGATGGATATATCATTATTTTTTGTCTAAATAAGAACGTCGAAGCACTGATGTTCCGAGTAAACACAAAAACACAGGCATATATCTTTCAGTTCCATTTGTTATCATTTCAGTGGGTTTTTTTAATTGTTGTAACTGATTATTATTTTTCATGACACAGAAAAGAATCAAACAAATAAAAAGATAAACAATCTATGTATTGTGCTTGAATACAAAAACTGAACATGTTATTCTAGGTAAAATTGACTCTACGCTAATTTGATACATATATACGCGTTATTGAATATATCAAGCTGATTCTATTTACTTTTGTATTGTATTTCAGAAGCATCTTTTTGTGTCATTGGATTTTTTGTTTTAATTATTTCACATTTTGACTATGCAGATGCCTCTTTTTGTGTCATTGGATTTTTTGTTTTAATTATTTCACATTTTGACTTAGAGTACTGTTCATAATAAAACTAAAAATGCAATGAACATGCATAGTACTACATCCTTTTAATACTTATATTTCAGCGTTTTGTACGTTTGGGATCTTCTGCACTGCATCTGGAATACATCAAAAACTCTAAAACAATTTATATTTGTACATTTTACTATATAGCGCATCGAAATCGTTTTCACATTTTTTTTCTAAATCTTATTTATGAAATATGCACTTCAATGATTTATTCAGTAACACAAAGTTTTGCCAAGAGACAAACCCAGTAAAATATCCTTCCAACAAAAATGTAAAAGAGATTGGATGAGTTTGATTATTTTGAACTTTTGATTTTTTACCATTTGAGGAGGGACTTTCCGTTTTGAATTTTCAATGAAGGTCGGTTCTTTTTTTAATATTTTACTTTCATAGAACCGAGAATGGACTAATTTACAAAAAATAATCAATCAACAGACAAAAAACACTAGGGAAACGTATGATTAAAATAATGAAGAAAAGAGAATAAAGGGGGGGGGGGTAAAAAAAAGGTAAAAGATATAAACAAAATTTTAGAGAAAAACGACCTAAAATCAAACAATACTGAAATAAAGGACACCCATTTAGCTTAAAGATAAAATAGATAAATTAAAAATAAAGAACATATTGGGTTTAACATATGCAAATACATAAAGAAATTGTTGCATTCGTTTGCAAAGAGTGTTGATATAAATTTGTTGTAATCAGAACCATGAAAGATAACTCAAATCGAAAATTATTACCGCAATAGTATATTTTCCTCATATAATACCTGTTTGTCAGTTAAATTACTATATAAAATGTGTCCGCCTTCTGGTTTGAATCAGGTTTCCAAACTACACCAAAGAAACGTAACCCATATTCTTATGACAATGTTGAGATAATTGATAATATCTCAACAGAAGGATTGGAACCATAAAAGTTTAAAAGAGGGACGAAAGATACCAAAGGGACAGTCAAACTCATAAATCTAAAACAAACTGACAACACCCAATAATTAAAAAATTAAAAAGTTGGATAAATGGGAAGACACCGTTATATATTTTAGTATCATTTCAGTTATTCTGTATAATCCCTGACGTTTTTTCTAGTGATTATACATAATCCCTGCAAATTATAGTGATTATATATAATCCCTAAACTAACCAGTGATTATACATAATCCCTGAAAATTTTAGGGATTCTACATAATCCCTGATTATACAAATTCACTGTAACATATATACATATATTAACACTACATGAGTTCTCCTTTCTTTAGTGTTTGGGTTTATTTTTTCCCGATCTTTTTTTTATTTTTTTACCTTATTTCTGAACTTGTTGCCCATTATTCTCTATTCAAAAAACCATCCAGAGTCTCATATATTTTGCTATCAACAACAACCAAGAAAGTGTCAATATTCAACAATACCATTATGTCTGTAAGATTTTTAAATGTTGCCGTTGATGATATTATCTCATTTACTTAAAATTTATTATAAATTAGATCTTAAGTCTTTAAACTAAATTTTCATTTTAAACTTTTTTAAAAGCATTTGCCTTTTTACTTTTTGCTTTGAGGGTCATTGAAGAGTCCTAATTAGACAAAATGTGCGTCTGTCGTATAACATTTTAATCCTGAGATCTACGGTGAGTTTATTGACAGTGTACTAAAGATTAAAAAACAAACCACTGTAAATGTTCTTGTGCACCGAAAACTGAACTCTTCGTAGTGAATGTCATCATGTAAAACGTAGACAACTAAGTTTATTCGGCTGAGAAACTTAAAATGAAATAATTGATTAGTTTCCTGTCGAAAAGCATTTTCGTAGAATTAAATGCACTCTTAGTAAGGCTTTTACATTTTTCCGTGACAATTTCAATAAGTTTACTTAGCAGAAAATTGTACATAGCCCTTGAGACAAAAACTTTTGTCAACAAAACAAAATCTATAAGAAAAACAACATGCTACAAGGGAGATAGACTGTCGTAAAACGTAATGGATTATCGTAAAGAAATGCCGTAATTGGGATAATTTTAAATGTAGGTCACACAAACATTGGACATTTGTCATGTTTCTGTTTGTCGGTCTCCGTTCGTCTTTGGTATCACTTACACTATACCGGTATTGATTTTACTACGATTTGTGATTATAATTTACATAGTAAATAGTTACATATAAAAAAAATCGTCAATATTGATTGAGTGAAATATAAAGCGGTCACGTTATTTAGACTTCTTTTAATCTGTATTTTCAGAATTAATTTATTTCACAAGGCTGCTTATTAAAACTAGAAGTAAAATATCTTGACATACATGTCAACTTTTAAAAATGGGAATTTTATGTGAAAGATGTCTCTTATAGTCCTACAAACCATTATATGTTGTTGGTTTTTTTTTTGCTATGGCCATTATAAATTAATAATTGTTTTGTCCAAAAAATTGTGGACAAATTTGCTTGTCAAAATTAACATTTGGGAGCCTCCATGGGAGAAATCCCCCGCAATAGTGACAGTTGGCAGGTACAACTTGATGAAGATGGTCATATTATGGAACCATTACATTTTTTCAATAAATCCCGTTTTTTTAATTGCCTTCAACAATCGCAAGACACTCCAATATCATCAATCTATTTCCTTACAAAATACAACAGCTATTTCTATACGTGCTATATATGTGTGGCAATGTTAGAATGATACATGGAAATTAAACGAATAGTTCGATATAACTCTCAATTTCATGGTTGCATCGTTATGCAGGGGTGGGTCTTGTCTTTTTTTTTTTTTTAAAGGGGGTTCTAAACCCAGGTGAAAGAGACTGTATACCCCCATTCATATACATTGATGGTCCAACATAACAAGGGGGATTCCAACTGCTTGACCGACATCCCCTCCCTTTCTGGGTCCGACACTGATTATAAAAATTGAATGCCTCTTTGTTTAATTGCATTAGTTGTAAAAGAGTTGATCATGCGCACATAAGCTGGCGGCCATCTTGGACAATTGGTTGGCTTCAAAGTAACAAACCTTGTTCAGCTCCTCATAAGGAACATTCATGCTATATTTTGTTCCATTCCATTTAGTGGTTCTCTAAAAGAAGACATTTGTATGTATTTCCCATAGGGTCTTATGTTAAACTAAGTTCCCCGATGGCGGCCATCTTGGATGGTGGATTGGCTTCAAAGTAACAACACTTGGTCATCACCTCATAAGGAACATCCATGCTATATTTAGTTGCATTCCATTCAGTGGTTCTCTAGAAAAAGCTCAAACTGTAAAAAGAAAACGACGACAGACGACGGACGCCCAGTGGTGAATATGAATGACTTATTAAGGCGATAGATCCGAATACCATGTCAGAGGGTGTGAATGGGTCTTATAGAATAGACAATATTGAGCAAAAAATGAGAATAGTAGAAAGGGGGGGGGGGAGAATACTAAACCAGGAAATAAAGAAGAGAGAAAAATGTCCACAAAGAAATAAAAATGTTAAATGTCTGAAAAAATTTATAAAAGAGAAAATTGTCATAAAAATAACGATAACAGAAACTGCGGTGCAGTAATATAAAACAACGGAAATTATCCAAAAGTTATATATGATGACGGACGATACAATCTATGTGATACTTTGATTGTTGAAGGCCGTACGTAGACCTATAGATGTTAACTTCTGTGTCGTTTTTGTCTCTTGTGGAGAGCTGTCTGATTGGCAATCATACCACATCTTCTTTTTTTATATTTGAGGGTCGGGATGGGGTTTATAGAGAATAGAATAATTGAAAAAAAATGCAGAATAAAGGTCAACAAAGAAAAGATGAGAGAATTTTTTTTTAAAATGAACTAGAGGCTCCAAGGAGCCAGTGTCGCTCACCTGATATCTTTATTTACAATTGATGCATGAAATAATACAACCGTTTCACTTTTGCTTTAGTTTCTGAGATATAAGTCAAAAACTGCATTGTCTCCCTATGTTCTTTTGTTAGTTAGGTCTGCCTTGTTGATTGACAAACAGGGAACTAGTATATATTTGTTTAGGGGCCAGCTGAAGGACGCCTCAAGGTGCGGGAATTTCTCGCTACATTGAAGACCTGTTGGTGACTTTCTGCTGTTGTTTTTTTCTATGGTCGGGTTGTTGTCTCTTTGGCACATTCCCCATTTCCATTCTCAATTTTACATATTTTTTTAAACAAGATACCCTTATAATGATTGTGACAAAGTTTTGTTAAATTTGTCTCAGTAGTTTGAGAAGAGAAGATTTTTATACAAAAATTACAAAAAAAATTAAAAAAATTGTTAAAAATTTACTATTAAGGACAATAATTCCTTGAGGGGTCAGTTGACCATTTTGGTTATGTTGACTTATTTGTAAATCTTACTTTGCTAAACATTATTGCTGTTTACACTTTATCTGTATCTATAAAAATATTTAAGATTATAACCAAAAACTGCTAAATTTCCTTAAAAATTACCAATTCAGGTGCAGCAACCCAACAACAGGTTGTCCGGTTTGTCTTAAAATTTCATGACAAATAGATAAACAATTGTATCCAATGTCAGATTTGCTCTGAATGCTTTGGTTTCAGAGATATAGGCCAACATCTACATTTTACCCTTATGTTCTAATGAAGACGACGCCGTTGAAGACCCTCGTTTAAATGTGTTAACGTTGTTTACGTTTGGGTGTAATAAAGAAAAAATATAACGGAAGCAAAGAGTTTTCTTAAGGCAAGACACTACCATAATAAAATATTAATTACAAACTGTCTAATCGTCAATACTGCAAGTGATGGTTTCAATGACCTAAAACTAATCGATGCAATGCTTACAGAAAATCTAAACATTAAATTTGACGCAGAGTTATATTTATCTATTCAATCAATCTAAGCAACTTTCTTAATTTGATATTTACAATATAAATTTTCATATACAAGTTTGCAAATGTCAAATCAATTCTAGAAATTTGTTTACAACGTTGGAAAAGTTTTACCAGTAAATTAAACATCAACTAGAGAACTAATTACATTACTTACATACTATTTGGCATTTAATGGAGATCAGCTTTTGAATGAATTTGAATGAATTTATTTATTTGTAAAAACATTTACATGCTGTGGCAATCAAATAATATATTACATATATGACTTTTAAAGTGATGTTACTGAAATATATAACTTAGATACTGAAATATAAGATTTGTCATATACATTTTAATAGAAATAAGATCAATCATTATAAGGTTTGTAATGTAACATAAGTTTGCATACCAAAGACTCAATAAAGGAGGGGTGCACCGTTTTACATAGATTTAGCTCGTTTTAATTTCATAAAGTGTTGAACTAATGTTTGTTTTGACCTGTTGAAAAAAAGTTGCAAATCAGTAGACTGTTGTTAAGTAGTTGTCGATGGTTTTGTTTGTCGAAAATTGTTTTGTTAAACTTAGGCCGTTAATTTTTCAATTGAATTGTTTTATATTTTTCATGTCGGGACCTTTAATCATGTTAATAGCCTACTATACAGTATGGGTGTGTTACTGTAGGCCGTACTTGTCTTTAAACCATTGTGGTGACGTCAACCTATTCATTTACCGTGGATTCTTTTTCTAGAATCAACGCTTCCTAAATCCGTCGCTGAAATAGACTCACCAAATTATATTCAATTGTGTTCTTTGTGTGTCTAATTTCATTAAGTTTGAATTGGCCAATTTACTGATTTCTGTTCACTAATGGAATTATTTTAAAAACTTACCTTTAATTTTTGTAATTTTTATATGCCTGCACTGGGAATCGAACCATGAATTATCCTAAGTGTCACTAACATGATCATATCGACGAAACCTTTCGGCTACCAATTGGTTACGAATCAATTGTCTAACTTATATATATAAATGAATATTTGATAAACATCGGTACAACGGACACACATGGATTGTACATTTAAATATACAATAATAGGCAATTGTAGTGTATCAGTTGGTAGCCGCGAGGTTTCATGGTTATGCGTTAATGAGTTAGAACTCGGTGGTTTAGGTTCGAATCCTTATATTATTATTTTTTTGCCTCTATTCTCTAGTTTTTCTGTTTTGTTTCTTGTTTTTTAAGTTATTGTGGATATTTTGTTTAATAAAAGCGAGTTTATAATCGGATCATTAATAGTTATCCCATAAGGACGCGGTGTGTCAGTGTAAGATCACCCCGATGGCCGGAGGGTGATCTAACACTGACACACCAAGTCCAACTGGGATAACTATTTTACATCCCAGCTGTTTTAGATTAGACGAAAAACCATTTACAATTCATATAATCGAACGCCACACAACCATAACAATATACTTTATATATTACTATATGATGTATACCCTTTTTGACCCCCAAACATGATGAATAGATATCAAACAATGTCAACTCGCCCCACTTGCCAATCGGCCCACACTATATCGCCACTTTGTAAAAATATCGTCCCAATCTTGTTTACCGACTTGCCCCACTTTGAAAAAGTGTAAAATCAAATTGAACAATCAGTCTGAAAACTCACAAATTAACATAAAAGGTTAAAACCCCACTGAATAAAGGTTTGACAACTCGCCCCACTTATGAAAATATCTTGCTTCCTTTAAGTATGTCAAATTACTATTCTTCGTATCCAGTCGTCCTAGTGTAGTGGTATGTGTGGTGGCTTGATATGCTAAAGGTCTTGAGTTCGAATCCCAGCATATCCACTGGATTTTTTCTACGTGAATTTTGATAGATAGTCTTTTCCGTAAAATTAATTATAAGTTTTATAGTGGATTTGACATTCCCGCCAAAATGTTACAGAACAAAGGAAAGCATGCATAACAAAGAAACTCAAACTGGGGTGATCTGGCAGGGGTGATCCGGCTCAGATCACCCCTGTTAGAACAAAGGAACTGGGGTGTAATTGTTAACTATTCCACATGTTTGAAATGAAAATGTTTACATTCTAGGTGTTCATTTTTGTTTTATAAATCAATATAGTATGATTTCATCTGTTTATTTGCAAATTCCTATGCTAGAAAATCGTGATATGCCTAGAATAAGACTTCTTGTTGAAAATTTCTGACACATGCTTTAAATATATGCTATATATATGTTTTTTGTCAAGTTGTTGTCCCCGGCTTTGATATATTCCCCATTTTCATTCTCAATCTTATTAGAAATAAGATAGAATATGTCTCATTTAGTCAAAAATGATCAGATGCCTGATAAAATCTTTAAGGGCAGACGTGGTGTTTTCAACATGTATTTGTATTGTTTTGACCATTTATTTATAATATATAATTTATTGTTATGCATCATTTGTCACGATAACATGGTTATTTAAACTCACTTACAATACCTTCCAATTAAGAATAGGCTTTAATTTTGAATAGATATTATCACAATAGTTTAAGTTATGGATACAATGGATAAGCGTTGATTCATGAAAAACAAACCATTCGCCCTGCGGGCTCATGGTTTCTTTTTCAAGAATCAACGCTTATCCATTGTATCTATATCACATAATTCCTAACACGTTCACTTCATTTGCATGATCTTTGGTGGAGGTTGTCCTATTGACAAACATGCCACTGTTCCTGAAATATATATTGCTTTGCCATTAAAATAATATTTTTTCGTGCTAAACTTAACAAATCATATACTAACGGACCTTAACAAATACATACATAATGTGACGGGTTTAAACATGTAAGCAGGATCCAAACCCTCCTCCTAACCTGAGATAAGAGACCAAATATGATACAGAAAATAACAACTATAAATCACCGTACGGCCTTCAACAATGAGCAGAGCACATACCGCATAGTCAGCTTTAAAAGACCACGAAATACAATTGGAAAACAATTAAATCAAGAAACGGCCTAATTACTTTTCAAATAATGAGGGAAAACAATTATGTAACACAACATCAAAAGACTAACATTGCAGGTTCCTGAATTATCACAGGCACAAACGAACAGAATTTGGTGAGGTTTAACATGTTAGCAAAATCCTAACCCTCCCCTAACCAGTAATACAACATAAGAACGAACTATAAAAATCAGTTGAAAAGGCTAAAATCATCAGATAGATACAAATAGAAATACATACAAAACACTATCACCGAGAACATACCACAGAAAATGATGAGAAACAGCAAAAATTTACCTTGGATAACAGACAGTATAAGACGGCAAATGAAAAAGTGCAAGAAAAAATATCAAAAGTACAAATTGAAAGGCAAAGGGAAACTAGACCAACTTAAAAAACTAAAACATGATATACAAAAACAACAAAGAACATCTTATTGGCATTATATTGAAAATATGATATGTGGTATACCAGTTGATGACAACCCTACTACTATATCAAAGAGCTTCCCAAAAAATCTGTTCAGTTACATAAAAACACAAAAGTCTGAAAGCTCTAACATACCACCACTCCGAAAAGAGGGCTCACTAACATCTGACTCAAAAGCAAAAGCAAACATTTTAAATGAACAGTTCAAAAAAGCATTTACACCTGTAACAGATGACCCAATACCAGATAAGGGCGTCAGTAAACATCCACAGATGCCCGATATTAAGATACAACAACAGGGCATATAAAAACTTCTAAATAATATCAATATCAACAAAGCCGCTGGGCCTGATCTCATCCATGGAAAAATTTTAAAAGAGTGTAAATCATCTATTACTCCCATCTTATCAATCATATTTCAAGCATCACTGAACTCTGGAAAGATCCCAGACGACTGGCGTCACGCAAGTGTATGTCCAGCTTTCAAAAAAGGCGACAAACACGATCCCATAAACTATCGCCCAATATCATTGACTTGCATCTGCTGCAAACTATTAGAACATGTTGTTGCTAGTAGCATAATGAAACATCTGGAAAAAATAAAATTCTATATGACTTACAACACGGTTTTCGATCCTCCCGCTCCTGAGAAACTCAGCTAATATCATTTATTCAAGATCTTGCAAATTCAAATAATAAAAACATCCAAATAGACATCATAATAATGGATTTTGCAAAAGCATTCGATAAAGTTTCACACCACCACCTCATGTATACAATTGGTTTCTACGGTATAAATTGTAATGCATATCATTGGATTCAAGATTTCTTAACAAACAGAACACAAACAGTAGTCCTTGAAGGTGAAACATCAAATAAAATTCCTGTAACATCTGAGGTACCTCAAGGCACAGTGCTTGGTCCAATTTTATTTTTAATCTTTATTAATGATTTGGCAGAATATATTGAACATAGTACATTAAGATTGTTTGCAGATGATAGCTTTTTTTATAGGGAAATTAAAAAACCAGATGACACACTTAAATTACAGTCTGACTTAGAAGCGGCCGTCAGGTGGGAGCAGGACTGGCTCATGCATTTTCACCCTGATAAGTGCAACATTCTCAGTGTAACTCAAAAACGGAAACCTTTAGACTTCACTTATAAATTACACAATCACTCTCTAGAAAAAGTCGACTCTACAAAATATTTAGGCCTAACTCTTCAATCAAATTTAAAATGGGACAAACATATCGATAACATGACATCAAAAGCAAACCAGTCCCTTGGATTTATTCGTAGAAACCTAAAAATAGCATCACCGAAAGTTAAAGCTCACGCATATAAAGCTCTTGTCCGACCAAAATTAGAGTACTGCTCAACAATTTGGGACCCACATCAAAAACAGCAAATTTCACAAATCGAAAAAGTTCAAAGAATAGCAGCACGCTTCTCATGCAACCGCTTCCATAACACCAGCTCAGTTACTGAAATGATGACAGACCTAAATTGGTACCCACTCGAAATTAGGCGTTTACGATACAGACTTGTTTTCTTTTACAAAATTATACATGAAATTGTTGCAGTCCCTACACATAACCTTTTGATCCCACTAGAACATAGAACCAGACATAGCAATCCACACTCATTAAGGCAAATACAAACATCTAAAGACAGTTATAAATATTCATTTTATCCACGAACTGTTATAAATTGGAATCATCTGCCACAACAAATAGTATCATGCAGTACAGTACAGGGATTCAAGAGTATGATCTCAGAATCTGCTCTCATCCCCATATTCTATCCCTAACTATTCTGTTATCAAATGTATATAGTTTTATCACAATTCATTTTTTCAAATGTAAATACGTTATGTTGATTTTTTGATTTTGTTATTTTGGATTTTTGTTGCTAAAGTGTAAATTATAAATTTTATAGTCGACGCCCGGCGAATAATCTTCAATAATTGAAGGATCGCTAGAAACCTAAAGAAGAAGAGAAGACATCTAACAAATGCTAATGCATTTTGATTGGATGACGTCACTTATTTACATGGCATCAATTGACAATTGATGCTATGGGACGTACGAGCAAGCGCAGGCGGCATATGACAAATTTCAAATACATGTTTTAAGGTCGTTTTCAGTCAGTTTCATTAGAATGAAGATAACAATATTGTAATTTAAGCTCCGACGGCATCAATTGTGGATATGATAATATGAAACGCGTCGTCAGTAAACTTAATTTGCGACCATCAAATCCCCAATTGATGCCACAGAGACAGTAAACGGGTATTTGCGACCATCAAATCCCCAATTGATGCCGTCGGAACTAAAAATACAATATAGTAATCTCCTAAATGGACGTTGCCGTGTACTTGTACATCCAAACAACAAAAAGACATTAAGCACACATCAGAGAGTATTTACAGTTACTGACAGTTAGTTCATAGCCAATGAACAACTAATAAAACCAATTATGCATCTATGACTAAATCGATGGTTACATGTTGATTAGTCAAATCCAGGATGCTGTTTCAAAAAATGGTTCCGTACGGAAGATTCAAAATAAATTTAGTAAAAGTTGGCAAAATGATTCGAGGGGAATTGTTTCGAAATATATTGGCGAGTTTTGGATATGTCTTTGGGCCACTCGATATCTCTCGGCCGGAAGTCCGAATAAAATTCTCGGAACGTCTCGAAAGTTTTCGATCATTTATAACAAAATGGTTAAATTTATGAAGACGACTGGGCGGACGACGAACGCAAATTGACGACAATCATTCAACTGACTTTTTAGGACATATGTTTTTACAAAAACTGAATAAATCAATTGTTATGTACAACAAAATCAAGAGACACGTAGATTTTTGATAAGATTGATCAAGGTTCTAAATAACTCAGTCCCAAATGACTATTTCAGTGATATAGATACAATGGATAAGCGTTGATTCTTGAAAAAGAAACCATGAGCCCGGAAACCATGAGCCCGGAGGGCGAATGGTTTGTTTTTCATGAATCAACGCTTATCCATTGTATCTATAACTTAAACTATTGTGTTAATGTCTTGTCAAAATTAACGCCTATTCTTTATTAGAAGGTATTGTAGGTAAGTGAGTTTAAATAACCATGTTATCGTGTTAAACGATCCATTACAATAAATTAAATATCACAAATAAATGTTTAAAAATACAAATACATTATTACACAACACGTCTGCCCTTTAAGATTTTCATATTATCAGGCATCTGAATATTATCTGTTTATACAAAATAAGTTCTATTCGGACTCATTTCTATTAAAATTGAAAATGGAAAAAGATACATATAGTGCATATAATAAATGTGTTTCCGCAATTTTTTAACACGAAGCCTAATTCTAGGCACATAACGATTTTCTTGCATAGGAATTTGCGAATTAACATTTGTAAAATTATGAGGTAAAACAGATGAAATCCTATTATATTAATTTATAAAATAATAATGGACAAAAAGAATGTATTCATTTTTATTTCAAACATGTGGAATATAAAAAAAGAAGATGTGGTATGATTGTCAATGAGACAACTCTTATTATGAGACCAAAATAACACAGAAATTAACAACTATAGGTCACCGTACGGCCTTTAACAATGAACAAAGCCCACACCGCATAGTCAGCTATAAAAGGCCCCGAAATGACAATGTAAAACAATTCAAACGAGAAAACTAATGGCTTATTTATGTAAAAATTGAACAAAAAACCCACTGAATTACAGCTAGGCTCCTGACTTAGGACAGGCACATACATACAGAATGTGGCGGGGTTAAAAAAGTTAGCGGGATCCCAACCCCCCTAACCTGGGACAGTGGTATAACAGTACAACATAAGAACGAACTATAAAAATCAGTTGAAACAGGCTTAACTCATCAGATGAACAGAAATACAAGTGGATGTGGAATAGCCAACATTAATCCGATTATAAACGACTAAACTCGCTTTTATTACACAAAATATCCACAATAACATACAAAACAAGAACAAAAACTGGAAAACCAGAGATTATTGACAACAAAGAGAATTCAGGGATTCGAACCTAAACAGACAAGACCTAAACTTTACCTCATTAATCTTAACCATGAAACCTCGTGGCTACCAACTTATATTGTACATTTGCCTATTATTAATATATAAAGGTACAAGCCCTGTGTGTATGTTGAACCGATGTATATCATTTATTCATTTATATATATAAAATAAACCTATATAAATCGTAACCAATTGGTAGCCCAGAGGTTTCATCGATATGTTGAAGTCAGTAACATTTAACAGAATTCATGGACGGGTTCGATTCCCAGTGAAGGCATACAGAAATTACAAAAATTAAAGGTAAGTTTTTAAAATAATTCCATTTGTGAACAGAAATCAGTAAATTAGTCAATTCAACCTTAATGAAATTAGACACACAACGGAAACAATAGAATATAATCTGGTGAGTCCATTTCAGCGACGGATTTAGGAAGCGTTGATTCTAGAAAAAGAATCCACGTTAAATGAATCGGCTGACGTCACCACAATGGTTTAAATGACAAGCACAATTACCGTTTATAATTGAATGCAGGCAATGTGCACGTGACACGAATTTTCAGTTAGTCGTTACTATTAATAAGATTAGAATATGCTGACTTTGAAAATACTATTGACAGTTAGTTGATGTTACTGTATAGTATTTGAACAACAGCTAAATCCCGCGGGTTTTTCTCGTGGTTTTGAAACACGTGTGTTGCCTTTGGCCATTTTCGGCTCTTTGGTCGGGTTATTGTCTTTTTGATACATTCCCCATTTCCATTCTCAATTTTAATCATTTTCACTCTGTCAGCGTTGCTGTTATTTAATAGTTGTTTAAAAATCAAACACGACTGCGAAATTTGCTTAACTATTGACATGTCAGGGGCAATAACTCTTAAAAAAAAGATACATTATACATTATACAATCACAACTTCGAATCCGTTAACCCTCTTGCTGCCGGAGGGACACATATGTCCAAACCGGCAGTGCCGGAGGGACACATATGTCCATGGATAAATTTATGCAAGCTTCTCATCAATGCTGTATCTCTTTCAATTAAAATACCGAAGATAAAACAGAGTTATGTTTTCTCCAGTGGGTCCCAAATGTATTGGTCATTATGTCGTGACGTCATATATCGAATGACGTCGTTGTTTGGCATGTTACGTCACAGACGTTGTTCTGTCGTATTTTCCGGCATATGAAATGCAACCTTGAAAAACGGTCGGCAGCAAGAGGGTTAAATAGACAGATATAGGGCTAGTTGGGTTTTTTCTTTGCCCGAAGATCCGAATAAGTCACAGAGGAAGACACAAAAACTTTTTTTTAGATACAACCCTTCTTAAACTCTTTCAGTTGTGTTAATATGGCAAAATGTGCTTGTCATGTTAAAAACTCTCTTTTATTTAAGTAGTAATAACTTCTCGCCTTTCCTTATGGTCAGTCCGCTTTTCTTGGTTATCTAAAGGATTGTGTATTATGGACTAATTTATGCTTGATGAATAAATGACCAACAGGCAATGAATTTTAAATTGGAAAGGCTAATTGTGGAGTTATTGCCCCTTAACCCTCTTGCTGCCAAAGGGACATTTATGGCTTTTACACACAAATCTTGTTGATTGTGTAGAACGTCAAAGGTCCCTTGTAACGTCACAATACTCAGGGGCACTGACAACGTCAAAATACGGCGTCAAAAGGGCGATTTTGGCGGGAATGAAGCAAACTGAATAAAATGCTTTAAAAGTATACTTTAAACGGATGTCAAGAAATGATACAGGATGATAAGCTTGTTAGTACTATAATACAAATTTATTTAACGTGTTTACTAATTATCTAGTTCGTCATTTTCATGTAAAATGTTGCATTCTTTCGAGAAATTTGTTTTACGGTTTTTTTTCGTACATCTATCAATTAGAATATCTCATATAAATCAAAAATCTTATCCCTGATTAATAATCATAAAAAAAGGTAACTGTTATACTTGATTACGTTTAATATTAATATTCATTCACACTACACCAAACACGCTTTAGCTAAAAGAACTGGATAATTTATTTAGGGCTCAAATACCACGATTGAAATCTCAGCTAGGATTTTTTTTTGTAAAGGTACACACATGTTAACCGATGTACTTGTATTGCCATGCGATATTTCAATACATTTTAAACCTGTTTCATCATGGAAGCACTGCCTTCAAAATGTTTATTTTCATTCGAAATGGGGATGTTAAATTAGTAGTAGACACATAGACACAAAGTGGCAACCTCTTTTTTTTCTGGCATTCACCACAGATCTTTTACTTTGTAGGACTCATTGAGCAATAGATTTATTGTATATTGAGTTTCAAATGTCCTTAATAGTGCATGAAATATTTGCCACTGAACGTTGAGAAGAGAATAATTTATCAATTAACAGATTTAAAGATATTTCGTGTATGTCAATTACAGTGTGTACTTATCATAGTAAATGAAAATGATTTATTATTGATTCAGGTTCACTTGTAGACAATAGAAATTCATTTTAGAGAACTTCTTTCCTCGTTTTTACTGGGTTTTTTTTTTTTAATTCGTATTCTCTAAAATTTTGAGCAATAAGTGGTCAACAAAATTATGATAAACATGATTAAAAAATAAGCAAAATGAATATGGATAATAATTTTTATATAAAAAATATTTCCTCGCCTACCGAAACAAGGATTTAAATCATGATAATTTTAATCTGACACGTTTGATACTTTACAACAAGAAGTAGTTCATAGAATCATAGAACATAGAACATAGAACAGCTGCTCGGAGATTTTATTTATTTTTATGAATTTGTACACGCTTTGTTTTTGTTTTCATTTTCATTGAGTGCCGTTGTTTTGCCGTTTATATAATGATTTTAGAGATTTTTTTACAGTACTTATACCAATTACCTAATAAAAAACGAGAATAAATATTTTACTATTTTATAGGTGGTTAAGAATCATTTATGCATTTCACTTGACAAAGATAAAACAAAGTCGCCCTTAAAGCTAGTATAGCAATTGGTATATTATTTTCACTTTATTTTAAGACAAGAAAGATTAAAAAAATATATTCCAAGGTTAAAAGTTGTATTTGTAAATAATCTGGTATTAAAAACATCGTTTATGACAATCTTAGAGCATATTTAACTTCCGTAAAATTACTTATACATCGTTTTCATAATTACGGCTACATTGACGCGGGAAAAATTATGGACGGCGGGAAAGCGCAGTTCTACAGATAGGCACAAGTTTTGCAACGTCACAGATAAGAAACGTCAAGATGCTTTTGGCGCGACAAAGCAAGAAAAAAACTCGGCAGCAAGAGGGTTAAATGGCAATATTTAATCAAATTTCGAATACATGTCGTATTCCTAAAAAGAAAACAAAACTGACGTTAACGTGATTCACTAGTCGAGGTTTATTTTCTATGAATTTTTTGGAGTTATTCCACCTGAAGCAAATCTCGCAGTTCGTGACTTCAAATACTGAGGTTGTTACAGCAACACTGACAGAATGAAGGTGATTATCTAATCGTGTCAGAAAATTCGGTAAATACAATAAGGAGATGTGGTAGGATTGCAACTGAGGCAACTGACCACATCAGTTCAAATGAAGTGGACGTAATTATTAAGGAATCATAGGCGACCATACAGCCTTAAACAATGAAAAAAAAAACTAATATATAGTGAGCTATAAAATGACCCGAAAACTATGAAGTAGTTTAACTGAGAAAACTATCGGTCTGATTAATGACATAATATTTTACAATTTTTATTTTTTTTAATTTGCCTATTATTTTCCATTCTGTTAACCCCATCCAGACCCTTATATTTAAAATAAAGTCGTTGAAAGCCAATTATTTTTAAGTTTGGTTTTTTGTTCTCATAGTAGGATTGTTAGTTCGGTTACTAATCCCAGCTAACAATGTTACGTCATAATTACGTCGTGACAACGTCATGTTTTCGTCGCATTGACGTCAGGTTATTACGTTGTATTTACGTAAAAGTGTATGGTTTTCTTGACGTTGTCACAACGTCGTACATTAACGTTGTGGTGACGTAAAATTACGTTTCTACAACGTTATTCCTGACATTACAACAACGTTTATATCACGTTATGTCGATGTTGTCACAACGTCATACATCAACGTTGTGGTGACGTAAAATTACGTTTCTACAACGTTATTCCTGACATTACAACAACGTTTATATCACGTTATCGCAACATTATACATTAACGTTGTGGTGACGTAAAACGTAAAATTACGTTTCTACAACGTTCATATCACATTATGTCGACGTAATATACTTGCACTTTTATATTTTGCTTTATAGTTGGCCAAGAAATTATCGTATATACAAACACATAGTATCAACTGTGTTTGGGACCATGAGGTGATCTCTAGATGATATATGTTGGTTATATTCTCTAAAGGAATTCGTATATTCTGCATCATCATCTTTTTTTTTTGTACATGTAGCTTCAATCGAATTACTGTTTCAGTAATTGTGATATAACAGAAATGAATCCTAGGGCCATCTATAGCTGAGTGGCTGCCTATTCGTATGCAGTTCTTGATAGTGCTTGTAAAAATAATATGCATTTATCATATATGTTACTCTATAAGAGGGATGTTGCCCCGGTCTCTTTAACCCGTCTTTAATTGCTGCTTATACGATATGGGAGTTGCCCATTGTTGCAGGCAGTACATTGACCTCTATAGTTATTTTCTGTGTCGTTTGGTCTCTTGTGGAGAGTCTCGTTGGCAATCATAGTACCACATCTTCTTTTTTTATAGGGTTTTATATTCAATTTATTTCATCGTAGTATACATTTCTCATTAAGCATGTTCACGTTCTGAATATAATATCTGGCTAGCTAAATACCCACCCATGAAAGTTATAAAAAAAAGTTTATGAAAAGTAAATAATGCCTGCAAATGTTTGCACCTGTCCTAAGTCAGGAATCTGATGTACAGTAGTTGTCGTTTGTTTATGTAATTTATACGCGTTTCTCGTTTCTCGTTTTTTTATTTTATATAGATTAGACCGTTGGTTTTCTCGTTTGAATGGTTTTTACACTAGTAATTTTGGGGCCCTTTATAGCTTGTTGTTCGGTGTGAGCCAAGGCTCCGTGTTGAAGGCCGTACATTGACGTATAATGGTTTACTTTTTTAAAATTATTATTTGGACGGATGTAGTCTCATTGGCACTCACACAACATCTTCCTATATCTGTATATCAAAAAGTGAAGAATTGATCGTTAACTTTGTTTATTTTAAATATGTTCTCCTGGGTCCCTGGTAGTGGTATTTCCGGAGCTGCTGCAATTGTCCTCTTAACAGTTGGTTCCTGCAATGCCAATACAAAAACTTATTTGTACAAAAAGTTAAATTGTAATTATTCTAGGTCAAACATTATTGCAAATAAATACTAGATCTATGTAGCTGTGTGTAAGACGTGGCTTTCCAAATCTCCTTGAAAAACACACAAACCACATAATTATATATTCAGTTAAATTTAATGTTCCCCTTAATTTATTGTCTCAAAAGAGTATCTTGATCTTCACAATGCTAGTTACAAATGCATATCTATAAGGCCACCCTTAAAAAATTGTTTGTTTGGCATAGCCGACCCACACTATCAGCAGGTGGGTAGGTAGGTAGGGAAATTTTTTTTTTTTTTTACATTTAAAAACTTTATACATGTAAATCATGAAGTCTCTAGATCAATGTTGTCTAAAGCATTGCAGCATTGTTGTGTGTACATGCTGGTGGTTTCTTTGAAAGGGGTCAACCGTCAATGTCACATTCTACATCATACACAGAAACAAAATCAAGAGCATACCAGGCACTAGTAAGACCCAAACTGGAATATAGTTGTAGTGTCTGGGACCCCCATATGAAAGAACAACAGATACAATTAGAAAAGGTACAGAGACGTGCTGCTCGTTATGTACACAACAACTACGATTACACGAGCAGTGTCACAAACATGCTAAATCAGTTGAAATGGCCACCACTAGCTGAGAGACGCTTAAAAACCAGACTTATTTTATTTTATAAAGTAATACATTGTCTTGTTGCCATTCCATCGCATATTCTTGAACAAACAGACGGCAGAACAAGACAAAATTTTAGACCTTATAACAATTTCGTACTGAATTATAAAAAACAACAACATAGAATACAAACAATAATAATGTTGGGAAATATTCCAATATAGGTTGCACTATACGGGGAAATAATGGTATTCTTACCATATAGCGTGTTCCGCCTGGTTCTGGGGGTGTATGTTTTAGGGTTTCCCCAATCAATTCTTCAATATCTGATGTCCTTGCTGAGGGGTACATGTAGTTCTTCATGTAAGACTCTACAAAAATTGACATTGATAAAATTTGCATAGTGATATTAAATATAATTTAAAAATAAACCGTAGACTGTCAGGGAGCAACAATTTAACTTCAAGGAGGGTCATGGTTTTTGCTTGAGTCAGTGAAGTGCAAACAATTTTATTTAATTTTTCAACGATATCAATCAAATTTTTTTTTTTAAGTCTAACACTATAAGGTATGGGTGGAATCTGGATTCAGAATATTTTTTGTCCTGTACTCGAACAGAATATTTTGTTTCATCAATTTGGAAATCTTAAGAAAAAACTCCATGACCCCCCCCCCCTTTTTTTTCTATAGTTAAATGGTGGTTCCCTAATTTCAAAGGCAAATTCGGTATTTTCATTAAATATTTATGAGTTTGAAGCTACACTATTGATTTTGTTAGATGGCATAATGATTTATCATTTATCAAATTAAATACACAGCTTTTTTACATTTTTTATTACTTTTTACATTATGACATATTCCAATCTTCATTGTGACTGATATATCTTTTTAAACTCCACAAAGAACCGGTAAAAAAAACAAATTTACAGTATTGTCAGCGCCGGCAAAATAGCCATTACTTTGAATTATGCTATAGCTATTTATAGCTCGCTTTTAATCGAGATATTATAATCATATTATATAATTACTGTTTCACCGGCAAATAAGCCACTGCCAAAATATAAAAAAAAAATATAATTGAAAATTATGACCATAAATGTATGTTTAAAATTTACATTTACAAATTTGCCATATATATGGCGGGGTCCGGACCGTATATACGTAACGTAACGGTACCCAAATTGCACCTATTTAGCAAAACTAGCAGCGAAAATCTTACAAGATTTCATAGAGACTAAACAATTTGTATTTTTATGATTTGATACTTAGCACATCTTTCAACATAGGTAAAACTATTTAGATATGCACAAAACGTTCACAGTATTTATCAACAGATGAAGTATTTACTGAAAAAGCAAAATGTACTGAAACGTCATCTTTTTAATATGAGCAAATACAATATGTTACAAGTATCAATTTAAAAAATAATGAAGAGTAAGCATGGACTAATATCCAATTGTTCAAAATATTTGAAGAAATTAAACAAAAGCTCTGTTATTAGACTTTTGACGATGTGAATTTAAGCATGGATGCAATTTGGGTACTCCTCATTTCAGAATCATTGATGGTTTGGAGGTCAGTTTAGACCAATTTTTCTATGATTCCATATGGAATAAAAATCAAATTGGTGTACCTTTATAACAAAGGATACGGCTACAAAATAAACACAGAATGGACATTTGTGTCTTTATCATAAAAAAACGTAGATGAATAAACTGTCAAAATAGGTGCAATTTGGGTACCGTCACGTTATACTCGTACGGTCCAACCATACGCGTGCGGTCGGACCGTATGAGTATATGAGTATGGTCCAGTACGAGCTGACCTAATGTTATTGGATCATATGGTTTAAATTTAGACAACCATTATCACAATCTTTATTTTTAGTATTACAAATTGTTATTACAATTAGATGGACGTATTTTTTTTGCGTTGAAATGTGTGCTGTTCATGCATGTTCCCTTGCATTTACATTTTTGTTTCTAAAATTGCTAAATAGTGTCCTCCCACATTATGTTTTCTTCCGATATCTTCAATTTCAGTGATCATATAATTCAATTAATGTATTACTGGTCGACATGTTAAGACATACAAGAAATTGACAGATTTATTAGCGCGAATTTTTTAAATAGTTAAAATATAAAGTTTTTATTTCAATTACATTTGAACTTTTTTATATAAATTTGAGAGTTAAGTTATCTTGATCTGTTTATATATGCATTTGCATTAAACTTGAACAACTTCTTTATACATGTTATATTAGTTCTACCGTATGAGTATTTTGAAAAAGTAAGCATACGGTCCAAAAACTCATAGATACGGTCTGGAACATATATTATATAATACAGATTAATCGTTGACTATTTATTCAGTCATTATATACATAATAATAATTAAAGGAGTAGTGGTATGATTTTTTTGTAAATTATATTGTCCCTTGCAAAAATAAATAATTATAAATAATAATTTATTTTATTAAAGTGTCACATACTCGTCTACTGATGTTATAGATACAGATAATATTATATAATATACATTGCACAATAGTTAGCTGCGGAACCGTAGCTCCTATAGGTCCTTATGTTATTTTTTGACTATTTGCGGAGGTCCGCAAATAGTCAAAAAAATAACATAAGGACCTAAGATCTACGGTTCCGCAGCTACACAATAGTAAGATAAGACAAATACCCAGCCTACATAGGCTTATGAGACACTATATACAAATATATACCTATTTAACAAATACAAATTGTAAAACATAGTAAAATGTCAAAAATGTTTAAAATTATCCGGATTTTTCAAATAATAATAAAAATTAAAATATGTAATTAAAAAAAACATAACCTTAATTTAAAAACAGAAATATAAATATAAAAAAGAAGATGTGGTATGAATGCCAATGAGACAACTCTCCACAAGAGACCAAAATGACAGAAATTAAAAACTACAAAGTTGATTTTTGTAAAAAATCTTTTGTATTTATTCATACTAAATTTTTATCAGTTCTCTAGTTTATGAGTTCAATGCACAAGACTTTATATTGTAAATACACTTGAGTTATTTTCAAGGTATGCCATCACTGTGTCTGTGTATAAAGTTAACATGACATGGCAAATACATACCACTGATAGCTCGTTCAGAGTCCCGCTCTCCTGACCTCAATTATAATCAAATTAGCTACACGTGTGTAAGGTTTCTGCAGACGAAATTAGCAAAAGTTTTTTGTAAAAATAATTTATAAAGCAAGAGTTCGACAAAATTTAATTTCATATCTATCATGTCTCTCTTCGAAAATGGTTTTATGTATTACATCATGCACGTCTTGTAAAACCAGAATAGTGGTGCGATATGTATAAATTATCGGGTTTTCTACTTGCTGATATCGTAAAAATATCAGCCCCGAGGCACAATGTGAACCTTTTTGACGAGCGGCTGATATTTTCCGACATATATACGAAGAAAACCCGCATTGGCACGATTGTGACGTTACTGTCAGATAATTTCACCTCTCACATCATTTTGCACATTGTGACGTCGCTGGTAGTGATAATGCTTGGAGCACAAAAATCATGCTTGAAACACTAAATCCTGTATTTTGACATATATACCGGCCTCTCTAACTTTTGACAATCACTTTTCCATTGTGGCGTCAGATGTTTTGTTTTATGACGTCAAAACTTTACGGGAACATCATTCTGTTCCTTTATAATAGAAACTTTATAAAAAGTAAGAAGAAAAAAACAACAGTTAAAGAATACAGATAAATGTACTTACGTTGGATCTTAGTGCAGTGGCTTGGTGAATGGCGTTTACTTTGAATATGACGTCATCACTTAAATAGCCAAACTCCCCGGCAGTTCCAGTTCGATCCGCATACGGGCCCGAATACTACTCTACACTAATTTTGATGGAGTAAAGGAAAACAGTTCCGGAACGGAAACGATCACTGTCCGGAGTTTGTTAAATAGCGTCACAACTAAAAGCCCTAACAACGGAACCAAAATCGGAAACGTTACGGTATTTCCGTATCTTTTTTTAACATGAATAAATTCGTACAGACTTCGTCCCCTTTCACAGGTAATGCCTGCCTCATATCAAATATTGTTCATTAGTTCTACCAATACAAACAAGACAAATTAAATCTAGTACATAATAAAAGAAGAAATTTTGCTATTGTAAATTTTAGGGATGTCGACAATTACGTTGCTACAACGTTTAAATTACGTGATTTATTTGATCGATGTACAGTACATATTGGAATTTGCAATTATTTTTTATTATTTTTTTAATTATTACGATGTTTTATTGATGACAAAAACATGGTTCCTCTTTTATAATAGCGTAAAATCCATCAACTTAATACTTTATCGACCAAAAATATGACGACGTTGCTATAACGGCACAGATACGTGACAGATGCGTCGCAATATGACATTGCAACAACGTAATATAAACGTTATTAAAAACATTAATAACGTTGTCCTGACGTCGGTTCTACGTCGTATCTGACGTGACGTAAAATTACATTCTCACAACGTTGCAACAACGTCGTACTAACGTAACGTCAGCCATGACCTTCCAGCGACCAATACATAACGTCGCAAGGACGTCATGTGTTTCCTGGGTTGTTGTTTGATAATTGTCCAGCGGCAAATATTTCATGTATATTCAGAATTAGATAATGTCGACCGGGAAGAAGGACATCGATTTTGGACTGGCACTCAGTACTTACATCAAGGATGAAAAATAAAACCGCACTGCGAGCAGATTGAATTTAATTAACGATAATTGTAAACCCAGTGCACTGTAATAGTTATCCCACGATGACGCGGTGTGTCAGTGTAAGATCACCCCGATGGCCGGAGGCCAGAGGGTGATCTAACACTGACACACCAAGTCCGAGTGGGATAACTATTTTACATCCAAGCTGTTTGAGATTAGACGAAAAACCATTTACAATTCATATAATCTAGTTTTGAACGCCACACAACCATTATAATAGTAATATACTTTATACATTACTATATGATTTATATCCAATTGACCCCCGTAGAGTAGATATCAAACAATGTAAACTCGCCTCACTGGCCAATCGGCCCAACCTATATCGCCACTTTATGAAAAAAAATTGCCCCACTCTTGTTACCGGCTTGCCCAACTTTTGAAAAAGTGTAAAATCGAACTGAACAATCACTGACAACTCACTTATTAACGAAAAGGGTTTAAACCCCACTGAATAAATGTCTGCCAACTCGCCCCACTTATAAAAATATCTTGCTTCCTTTAAGTATGTTAAATAACTGATAGTTCTTATCCAGTCTTCCTAGTGTAGTGGTTGTGTCGTGGCTTGATATGCTAAAGGTCTTGAGTTTGAATACCAGCATATACACTGGGTTTTTTTTCTACGTGAATTTTGATAGATAGTCTTTTCGGTATAATTGTATATTTAATTATAAATTTTATAGTGGATTTGACATTCCCGCCAAAATGTTACAGAACAAAGGAAAGCATGCATAACAAAGAAACTCAAACTGGGGTGATCTGGTAGATGTGATCCGGCTCAGATCACCCCTGTTAGAACAAAGGAGCTGGGATTTAATCTTTGATACAAATTAGCAATCATAATTAACAGAAGCATAATTATGTAAATTATGCAAAATGTAGGAAGAACTAATTTCTGGAATGTAAATATCTGTCGAAACTAATTACTCAATCAGGTAACAAGTTATTTTATATGTTAACACGTTATGATCGGGATTTACAAGCAATTTTATGAGGGTGTCGTTGGGGGTTTACAGAATAGATAATAATGCAGGTGGTTTGAGGGTGTAAAGAATAACGAAAAATGGGCAAAAAAATACAGAAAAGAGAAGAAGGAAAATAATAGAGAAAAACGGCATAAAAATTTAAAGAACAGAGAATTTTTTTTAAGAAAACTGAAATAAAGGACCCCCCATGCAGTCCCTGTTTTGTATGCTAACATATTATGACGGGGATATAAACCTACATAATGTCAAGGTAACCTTGATATTGCTACGTTAATATAAATAAACAATATGAATCCGATGTTCAGTAGTTGTCGTTTGTTGATGTGGTGCATAAGTGTTTCTCATTTTTTATATAGATTAGACCGTTGGTTTTCCCGTTTGAATGGTTTTACACTAGTACCTATTATGGGTCCTTAATAACTTTACTCTGAGGTTTGACTATGATATGGAAATATAACCACCAATGATTGCTGCAGTCCAGCAGTGTTTAAAGCCCTTACTTACATGGGCGTCCTTTGTTCTAGATTTATAAATACGTCAGGTTCCTCGGTGTCCATGTGGTCTAAGTACTTCTACTACTGTAATCACTAGCCAGTCGACACTAAGACTGTGAGTTTGAACCCCGATTGTGCGGGTGTACTCGACTCCAATCTTAATTGACTACGATTGTCAGTTTTCCTATCGAGGGTTGGTGGTTTTCACCGGGCGCTCCGGCTACCTCCTACTATAAAAACTGGCCGCCACGAAATAGCCCAAATGTGGTGCTTAAAACATAAACAATCAATCAATCAATCAATCAATCAACATCCGACAAAACAACGACAGCACGCTTGACGAAAAAAAAACATTTTTGATTTATTAATTCCATGCGTCCGAATTGCTTTCCTGGATTTACATTCGAAAAGCTGTATGACAAAAAGAATCTTAAATAACAACGATCAACTTACCAGAGGATATTTAGTTGCAGTGTCCATATTTTCTTGGTCTATAATATTCAAAATTCTCCAAATCTGATCTTATATAAATATGGACATTTATAAAGATCTAAGTCGTAATTAGACCCAAGAAAAATTCTTACACTTTGAGGCACACAAACATAATGTCGTACTTTGTGACTCTTTTAGATAATTATATACTAAAATTAAGCTTTATTTATTATTGAAAACTCAATCGGCAATCCTCGGGTGAATCCGCTACTCTCGTTAGATGAGGTACGGAATCGGCCGAGATGTGACGAATGATTGAAAACTATGACAATACAATAGTACTATTTTAGCATCCATGTTGTGATCGGACATGGCTAGTACACTAAAAGTTATCCCGAACTATAAAACGGAAGCCTCTATTACGCATGTATTCCACATTCAGAAGGAAATAAAAGATGACTACATTCTCTAATCTTTGGCCACATGCACTTGTCTAAAAAAAAAGTCCGATATACCTTAATATAACACAAGGTACTTAACTAAACTTATTGAAAAATGTCACAAAGTCGCGAACTTGCGTTATATTTCGATTTCTAAGTTGTCAAACCTATTTAAACTTATAATGCCGTCAATCTAAATTGATATATCTACAAAATAGTGTATGACACGACTATCATTGTTGTCGGGATCATTTGAAGCAGGCCTAAGAAGCAGACCAACGTGATTTGTGTTTGTATGTCGACACCAAATTGGAAACACAATTGGAAAAAGTCCGCAGTGATTGATTTATTATAAGAATCATGTACTTTCTTTAATTCAATTAAGGGCAATAGATGCAGTTGACTTTTTGTAAAGGTACATGTGATCAAGAAGTATCCTGACACTCGGATATTTTTTTTTCAGAAAATGAAATTTCAGTGATCGTTTTGTTCATGGCATCGTCGGATCTAAGTAGGGTCAGGTCTGGGTAGGAATGGGAAAATATGGCCAGAACACTCCCCCCTTTTTTGTATCCTAGGTTGGAACCCCCTTTACAAAATAGCTGGATCCGCCCCTGATTGGTGAATGCAGAAAGGTCTGATGATATAATTGGAAGATATTTATAAATGGATGAAGTAAACCGAATATATCTTTTAAATTTCGAAACATACATTTAGAAAAAAATCTTCATAAAAAGACAAATATATATAAAGTACATACATGTTGAACTGAAATTAAACTATATCTATTTTGAACTATTTTTATATTATTTAACGAGATTGATATGTTAATCCATCACTTCAAAAATAGTAAGTTGTTTCGAATAAGATTGGTTTCGACCTATAAATGTTTATTTTAGATTCAAATTGAACATCAATTGTTCCGTATTTGCAGGAGATTAATTACTGTACATAAGAATAGAATAATCAAAGAATCAGTTGTATTTGCGTCATCTAATGTTTATAATTAGTTTTAAATTGGTTTTGAAAAATAAAATGAATATCTTTATAGATTAGAATCAGCAGGTCACATCGGAAACATATATATATATATAGGTATATTTAAATTAATTTTTAAAATGACCGTAATATTTCTTTAAATAGTTTGGTTCTCTGTTTCAATTATTTTTACCAAAGAGGGGCGAAAATACCAGAGGAACAGCCAAACTCATAGATTGAAAATAAATTTGCAAAACCATGGCTTCAAACTAAAAAGACAAAATTACTCGTAATAGTACACAAGACACAACATAAAAAAACTCTTTAGTAAAAACTTAGCAACATAAAAATATCCTTTCAATCGGTTAAATGTTTTCTTGAATTTTCCAATTTAGGTTATAAAGAAGATTATTTGTTAACATAACTAGTGGCTCTAAAGAGCCTGTGTCGCTAACCTTAATCTATGTGCATATTAGAGAAAAAACACAGATGGATTCATGATAAAATTGCGTTTTGCTGATGGTGATGTGTGTGTAAATCTTACTTACTGAATAATCTTGCTGCTCTGTCTACGATAAACTTGGCCCAGTGGTAACAGTGGAAAATGTTTTGTGAAAATTTACAAAATTTATGAAAATTGTTAAAAATTGATTATAAAGGGCAATAACTCCTTAAGGGTCAATTGACCATTTTGGTCATGTTGACTTATTTTTAGGTCGTACTTTGATGTACATTATTGCTGCTTACAGTTTTTCTCTATCTATAATAATATTCAAGATGATAACCAAAAGTTACCAATTCAGGGGAAGGAACCCAACAACAGGTTGCCTGAATGGTCTAAACATTTCATAATAAATACATCTTGACCTAATGAACAATTTAATCCTCATCAGATTTGCTCTAAATGCTTTGCTTTCAGAGATATGAGCCAAAAACTGCATTTGACCCCTATATTCTATTTTTAGCCATGTCTGCCATCTTGGTTTGCCGGTGGGTCATCGGACACAATTTTAAAACTACGTACCCTAATGATGATTGTGGACAAGTTTGGTTAAATTTGTCTTAGTAGTTTCAGAGGAGAAGATTTTTGTAAAAGATAACAATAATTTACGAAAAATTGTTAAACATTGACTATAAAGGGCAATAACTCCTTAAGGGGTCACATGACCACTTTGATCATTTGACTTATTTGTAGATCTTACTTTGCTGTCAGGACACAATTGCATTTTACAGTTTATCTCTATCTATAATAATATTCATTATAATAACCACTTTTGGCCAGGTGAGCTGAATAGGACACGGGTCCATAAATGCATTCTTGTTCCTATAGGTAGCAATGTACTTCTGTTTTCTTTTTTAATTTGCAGCATGCACGAGACTTTCTTAAAAACGTGCATTTCTTTATAAAGTTGATTGACTTTTAAATCAAATAAGCATGCAGTTTTGTCTGTATCTGTAATTCTTAACTGAATAGAGATGAACTTTTAATAATTTCTAACTTCTTTGCATTAACGTAAAACAATTTCTCGTACGTAGTAATGTCGTAAAATGTGATAAATGTCGTTAAAGTTGTAAATACGTCTAAAACGGAATAAAAACCATGGTCTAATTAATGGATCACAAAGAAAATCATCAACAACAGCAGACATTATGATGTATTTATTTTCCAATTTAATTAAAATATCTTATTGAACACATTCCCTAGAAAGCAATTAGTGTAGCAACAATTATCTCGTGAAATGATATGACAGGTCACGTCTGCTGAAATCGACACTCAAAGTGACATTGCATTGTTCCCGCTAACTTATAAATCGACGTCTTGTTATCTGTATAATTCAATACCAGTTTCAAAAAATAATCAAAACGGGAAAAGTTAAAAGTTTGACCCCATTTCAGCGTCTGCAGTGCGATGAATTTTCGATAATCCATACAGCGTGCAAATATTGTAAAAACTAAGAAGATCTGGTATGATCGCTAATAAAACAACTATATATCCATCGGAGAGCAAAGAACGAGAGTGTATATAGTGCACTATAGGACCTTCAACAATGAGCAAAACTATACCTTTAAAAAAGTAAAAAAGGTCCTTTTACATGACATAATTCCAAACAACTCAAATGAGAAAACTAACGATCAGATATATGCTAAAGTAAGGAACGAAAAATTAATATTTTGGCAAATAATATTCAACACAACTCCTGAAGACATGTATATATACAGAATGTAGCGAGTGTAAACATGTGAGTGTTTAAACTTCCCATAACTTTAGGCAATAGCGGGACCGAACAAGAATGTGTTATAGATTGTTGCCTTAACAATTTTGTAATGAATGTAGCATCTATCTATATTCTGCGGATGACGTCACAATGAGCAATTCATAATGAGCACCCTGTAGACTGTCCATGCCGTTATAGTGTTTTAATGGTCAATTTTTAATTACGACGTCCACAGAAGGGTTCACGAAGTATTAATCAAAAATTGTCCTTAAATTTCTGATGTTTTTAAATTCGGCCAAAATATTACATATTTCACAAAGAAATAGTTGCTATATTATTGTTAACATACAATAATTTCACGTTGGAACATCACATTAAAAATTGTTTTCGACTTTCCGATCTTCATTCCAGACGGCCTTTATTACATGATCTAGGTATTTTTTGTTAATCTGTTGTCTTGAACATGAATCAAGTATTTGCCACTGGATGTTGAGCAATAAACGACCCGTAATCAAGCAATCGACAATTATTGAACAAGTGTATTTCAGAAAAGAGATAAAATAATTTCGAGAGGGTGATTTTGTTTATACCAATACATAACAAGCATACTTTGCATGTTTGTCTCTAACTGGATTCCCTGTCCTTTATCTGTTTGGCTCTGACGTATTCACCAAGGAGGCAATCTCCCCGGCAGTTCCAGCTCCGATTCGCACACGGGTTCGCATACTACTCTACACTAATCACTGCCTTCGGCTTTTTTCGTTACGCGATGGAGTAAAGGAAAATAGTTCCGGAACGGAAACGATCACTGTACGGAGTTTGCCAAGAAGGATAACCATCCTAGTCTCATACAAACCAGAGGCAACATCAGTTAAACGATGTCCCACGAGTGATACCAACAAGGAAGCAACCATTTAACTGTTTAAAAAAGGGGGGCTACGACTTGTCTGAGTATAATCTACTTTTTCGACGTTACCAAATTATTTTTTTCATATAATTTAACACAATAGGGTATTGAGAAAATCTGGATTCAGAATATTTGTTTTTTTGACATCTGCTTGTCTAATGACCACATCATTCTTCGAGCAAAACGGGGATCAGTTAGGAAAAAAAATATACCTGTCTCCTTTTGAAGATTAATTCACTAAAGGGAAAACGGTAGTATTACATTTTCCTAGCATTAGGTTGGCCCTTGACAGGTGAAGGAAGTCAACTTAGGAGCGCCGTGATTGGATGTAAGGGTACAATATATTTTTTTATTTATCTATGAACAACTGCAGTGTTCATGTTTACAATATAAATTTTAAAACCTATTGAAATATTTTCTAGAGAATTATTCGAAAAGGCTTTCAAAATTTTATAAATTTGCTGCAAAATGACGGTGGGCATGGATAACATAAACAAGCTCCGTTGGAAATTGGTCATGATACTATTTGGCTTCAATTTTTAAAATAGAGTAATAAAGTACTAACACAACACATAACTGTTTTATCCAGGTTTTTGTTATAAAAAGTGGTAAAATTAGAAAATGTTAGTATTGTGGCCTATGGCAGAATAAATAGTACCGTTTTCCCTAAATATATCTGTATTCATGGTATCAGCACGTGCAATATCATCCTGTAATATGGCAATCACACACTATTATGAGCGATAAACATAATCCTCAGCATCAAGTTAAACTAGTAAAATTACAACTTTAATAATGAAATTGGTTAAGTTTCCCATAGAACTTTCTATAGGTTAACATGTACATTTTGGTTTTTACAACATTTAGTTTCAGGATTATTTGATGAAGTTATTCGCTATTTGAGTTCGATTTGCGATTTTATTGTTTGAACCTTACAACGACGTCACGTCATTTGCTAAATTTCCATTGTTTCGAACGTTGTTAGCCATTCAATGCATTGAGGTGTACAACTTTGATATATCATCCAGAATAAATTAGATTTCCAGAATAACATCAAATCATTCAAATCGAAATCATTCGTCTCAAGACTTTTTTCTGTTATCATGTTTTTATAAAGTCAATATGACGTCATAATTGATATTTGATGCTGAAACCAAAATTAAAATGTCAAGGTTTTACATGTTACGGATGTGATGTTACTACATTTTAACATTTTATGTTAGAAATTACATCCAGCTTGTAAGCGATCTATTTTCGATAATTAATTGATTCAGATGAACATCAAACATTATTATTCTACAAGTTAAAAAACGAAAAGAGCATGGTTTTACGTCATTTAAAGAAACGTGATTCTGTCTAAGAGGGTCTGGGCGGGGTCCGTTAATTCTGTATCTCGCTCAAATTCATAGCCATTTTTCTTCTTTCTTTATAAATTTTCCTGTTATTCTCCATTCTTTATATTAGTTTGGTTTTTTTATGAGGGTCGTACTGGGGTACCTTCATGACGAATAAAAATCTTGTAAAATGACGATGACATGAAAATGAACATTCTTTCAGACGATAAAAAAATCTAATGATTTTGACGAATCACATTAACCTTTTTCCAAAAATAACGGTAACAATAATTATTTAAGACTTCTGACGAATCACGACCAGGGTATCTTGACGAATCACGTGAACGTTTTAACGTTTTTGACGCTAACGGTAGCCCAAAATGACCGTTTGACGCCTGACGGTAAAGGGCATTACTATCATGCTTTATGCTGCATGTTTTGCATAAACCCCATTATGACCCTCATCTCAACCTCATCCTGCATTATACTAAAATGTATAACTTTTTAACAAAATACAGAACTTCGAAGCAGGTGCAATTATATGCATTTGTCTTATCAACAAATCGCAATCTGTTTATTTAATGCAATTTAAAATCCAACTTATCAATACTTCAAAGTGTATTCCGCTTATGCAGTACAAGATGTTGACATAATTAACTATTTTATCAGTATTTTTACAATAGAATTGCGTTGTAACTTTCTTTTTTGCCAAGAAACTTTAGGAAAAGGTCACTGTGCTATATTTTTCAACTTTATCGTTTTCGAAGGTTATGTACAGCTGCAATTGTATGATAGTACAATAGTTAATGCCTCGGATGATACCACATCCTAGCGGAATGGTCAAATAAGATCGGGGTTTTACGTTTCCGCAAATTGGCATTACTTTTCCTGGTAAAAAGATCACGTTTCTGCAAAAAAGTCTGCGTGTCCATAAATAAATACGTACTTTTCCTGAGAAAATAGTCACGATTTCGGAAAAAAATAAATTGTTACTTTTTCGAGAAAATTATTAAGGAGTAAAACTGTTCTTTGAATTTTGTTTAAATGAAACCTGCAACAACTGGTTGTAACAGCATGATTTTTTTTTGTAGCAGCAGTATGCATTGCATATATTCAAAGTCAATATAATCCTCCTCGAGCAGATCCCACATTTTGATAAAAAGTGTAAGTAACGCAAACGCAAGAGTAATGTAGTTACCATTTTTAATCCATGTATTGAATAACTAACTGTGCCATTTATAAAAATATCAGTTATATCATTGCATGGACGATAATAGACATTTTAAGTTGGTGAAACATAAAAATATAACGATTCCGACATCATCATCTTTCACTAAGGTGAAACTTTAATTTTTTTTTATATCTAGTATATTTTAGACATAAGATCAGAACCTTTTTGTTTAAAAATATGAATTAATAAATCATTTAACATATCAATAATTTACTACCAAGTAAAATTTTCGGAAAAGTAATAAATACATTTTCTGCAATCGTATACTTTATGTTTCCAGAAATGTAGCATTGGAACTTGGAAAAATTAGCAGAAATGCAAAACGCGCAATAAATTGTCACATGATTAAAGAGACACATTTCTCTTTAATTGATTGGTGTTTACGGCCACTTTCATTATAAAATTAGCTTCAATTAACCATTTTCTACATAAGAAAATGGCTATACCAAGTCAGAAATATTACAGTTGTTATCCATTCATTTGATGTCTTTTATCTTTTGATTTTGCCAACTGATTAAGGAAATTTCGTTTTGAATTTTCCTCGGATTTCAGTATTTTTATGATTTTCCTTTTTCCAGTATTATTGTGCCAATAGTTTTTTTACATATGTTTTTATCAGATTTTCATCGAAATATGATTTTTGAAAGTACACTTTATATTTTTCGCCCCCTGTTCCACTTCAGACGAGGAAATGAACTCGAGTTGCAACAGTGGAGGTCAAGGTCATTGTCATGGTAGAGTTTGCCTTATAATCAATCGTCAATTCTCGGTAGAATCATCCGCTAAGGTACGGAATCGGCCGAGTTGTGACGAATGCCTTCTGTAGAATATAATGATAAAAAACAAATCCAAACATTTAGAAGAAAAAAAACAAAGCAAACAAACAAACAACAGAAAGGCAAAAAAAAAAAACTTTTAAAAAAAAGGCTAATATATTCCCACCCCCATCATTATATATGTGCTTGTCCCGAGGCAGAAACTTGTAATTTAGAAGTTTCCGTTGATTGCTGTCTGTCATAATGTTGTTTCGTATATTGTCTTGATGTTGGTTTTCTTTCACATTTAAGTACATTCACATGCAAATAGTTTCACATTTAAATAGTTTCACATTTTAATAGTTTCACATTTAAATAGTTTCACATTTTAATAGTTTCACATTTTCCGTTCAATCTTTTATAGCTGACTTTGCGGTTTGGTTTTTTGATCATATTTAAAGGCCATGAGGGATCTTTTATGTTTTTTTATTAACATCGTTTAGACTCTGGTGAATACTTGTTTTATTTGTAATCATACCACGTCTAATAATGATGTTTTGGAAAATAAATAAAATAAAGCGTCAGGAATATCAGAAGTAATAACTATCTATAACGAGTTTTAAATGTTTCATTTCTCAAATCTTTAATTATACAATCTTCATGATATTATTGTTTCCAGTCACTGATAATGTCAATCTCTGTAACTTGTGGTCAAATTAACACGTGCTTCGGCAATAATTTGATGTATAATTCACGTTGCAGAAGATCAGAAATCAATTATCTTATACATTACAACAATGCTGTCTACTTCGAAACATCTCACGTCTCATAGAAAACCGCAGTTGTATTTTTTATTCCGAATGTGTAATGTGGTTACTTTCGCTAATGAAGCAAGCAATTCACTTATTGTAGGTTTAATGGAAAAAAATTAGATATGTAATTGATCTAGTAACGTAATTTTGTGGAATTTTCATTTGGAGAAATGTAGTTGGTATCGGAGTTGAAATTGTTTATTTCGATTTAAGTTTCTTACATAAAAGTGTTAGAGTGTCGTAGTTTGGTGTGCTTTTTGTGGAAATGTTTGATTATTATTTTTTGCGTTGTTCAAACAATAAATAACCTCAACAATTTTTAATAACAAAGGAGCTATTTTAGAAGTAAAAACAATTGAGAAAGATGGTTTGATTTTGTTTCAGTGACATTTCATAGTTTAAGATATTTCTCAAAAGGGATATTAGAAATGGAGCCTCCCAAAACATTGACACTGTTAGAAAACGGTTCAACTCAAGGTCAAACGAATGACCTTGACAGTAAAAAGGAGGTCGTTGTGACGTTAAAGGACCCTAAAGGAGGCATATATATAAGTAGATTTAAACTTATACTTTTTACCTCAGCTTTTTTACTATGTATGTTACTTGTTGTGTTATTGTTGACCTTTGTTCGGCATAATGAAACTGTACGAGTTACCTCCCATTCAGCTATTTCCGGGTGTGATAAAATCATCAAAGCTGACAATGGCGGCAAAACTATGGAAAATATTACAGTGTCATTTAGTGATGGAATTAAAAACGGGTCTCAAGATATTTACGCCGAGAATTTGACCTATCCTGAAAATGTCACAGACGACAAGGAGGAGAAGAACGAAAATAAAACTTATGGTATACTGAATGATTCGACTATCATCAAGGATAGAGAACACCCGAGAAACAATATCCGGTTATCGCGAGATTTCATTCCGGAACATTATGATATCCAACTTATGATAGATCTGGAAAATAAAACTTTTACAGGAAGTGTAAATATCATCCTTATAGCTAAGAAACCATCAAAATATATCGCTTTCCATATAAATATGATGCAAATTTTCCCACAAGATGTAAAAGTACGGAACATAAACACGAATAAATACTTAACAATTGATCAACAAAAATCATACAAACGGAACCAGCTTTGGATTATAGAACTTGTAGATATGGTTGACGTTGGACATTCTTACATGGTCGAAGTAAGATCGTTCTTTGCAAAAATTATCAGGGATCTCAAAGGACTTTACCTTAGTATGTACGAAGAAGATGGAGAAGTCAAGTAAGTGTAAATGCGTTCATATATTGTCTGTTCTTTGATCGGGTTGTTGTCTCTTTGACACGTACGTTTCCTATTTCCGTTCTCAATTTTTTACAGTGAATCCTGTTTAAACCGAACCTCTTCGCGACTCAATATTTTGATCGGTTTTTGGCTATGTTCGGTGTATAAGGTTCACAACGCATACAATTTGATATGACGGTGTTTTAGAATATATTTGGTTTAAACAGATTTTCGGTTTATGCGGGATTAGGTTTAACCAGGTGTCACTGTATAATGAGGTTCTTGATGAGGAGAGCTTCATTTCTTTATTCTTTAATTGTTTGATCTAGACCATTTTTTCCCTATTCTTTATCCGCTGATTTACATATTATTCTCCACCTTTTTGTCCATTATTCGCTTAACCCCACCCAGAACCTCTAATCTCTCGCATTAATCGCAATATACAGTGCGTTTGAAAATGCAGATGAAAAAAGTTTTCACATGAGACGTTTACCATGTCGAAGCACCGGGCTTTCGGCAATTAAACTTAATTTACTCAGTACTGAGGCGGGATCGGGTGTTTATAAGCTCGGGATTTCGGGATTGATCCATTCGGGGATACTTTTTTTGAATTTCGGGATGTCGGGATTTAAATTTGTTTAAATTCGGGACCTCAGGATTTCATGTTTTTAAGCCCGGGATTTCGGGAACAGGACCCCTCTGACGTCCCCCTCCACTGTTCAGTACTCGGCAAGATTTGTGTTCTATACACCAAATGCATTACTAGTATATATGTATTAGTTGATTTCTGTGTCTGATTACTATACATGTATTCATAAACAAGTTTCAGAAATGGAATCCCTGGTCGTGCTCCGTTTTTGATTCGAGCGATTCTTTTGGTTTTTGTTCGTTTCTACATGTATGTTAAGTCTCATCGGAATCAATTTACGAGATGTGAACATCGGAAAAGTACTGTCACCTTTATGTTTTAAATTATTTGGTACAAGTATGTCTGATAGGACTGTACTACATATTTATTTAATTCCAACCATAACATTGGACAAGTTTCTGTCTTTTTTATTGTATCACTCATGCAAATATGTAGCTTCAGAACCATAACTCTTATAGTCCTTGGGGTATATATATTTTTTTTTAATTTGAGGACCATATAGAGCTACGGATTATTCATATGATAAAACTTTTAAATCTCGATAAAAATTAAGGTTCCACTATAATTAATACAATTATAGTGTTTACCGCCTATGCGTAGCTTGTAAAGTTGCAGCGTTTTCGGTTCCTATTGAAAGTCATGTTAAACAATTTTTGACAAAATTAGAATCAGATTCAATCTCATCGCATTTTTTTTTTTTTTTTTTTTTTTCACCTTAAAGGCATTAGCCCTGCTGCATCATCCGTTCTCCTCCTTATTGTAAGAAATAAATCAACGTATGTTTTTAGTATATATGACAAGAATATTATAAACTTAAATTAAATACGTTTTCATTCCGAAACCACAATTAAGTTTTCTAACAGTATTCCATTCAAAGCCTTTCCGAACAAAACAGGACACACAAAAACATAATAAGAGAGAAAAAGGTCAGGAAAAATAACAAAACAATATATATAATGTAGCTTTAATGCTAGTTATACTGGACTCCGCTACAATTTTTCCTTTAATATTCCGTTGCTGAGCTACTAGAATTACAAAAGTTATTTAATTCTTATAAGTTAAATATACTATTCTCGTTTGAATTGTTTTACATTGTCTCGTTTGAATTGTTTTATAATGTCATTTCTGGGCCTTTTATATCTGACTATGCGGTATGGGCTTTGCTGATTGTTGAAGGCCATACGGTGACCTATAGTAACTGTTGTGAATATGTGTGTCATTTTGGTATCTTGTGGAGAGTTGTCTCATTGGCAATCATACCACATCTTCTTTTTTTTTATATAATAAATGCATAGGGTGATACGTTAATAAGTCTCGACACCTCAGTTCAGATATATGATTTGTGTTTTACCATGACGCCATTAACACATTTAAATTTCCAATTTGATATAACATGGGAATTGTTTTCAGTGTTTTACGAGAAACAGCCACCGCGTAAATCTATTTGTCAGACACAATAGAAAAACACATAGTAAACACTGGTATCTGATAAACTAGTGTCTTTTGGAAAACCGAAGAATAGATTTTAAAATACATTTTTTTTTCATTTACCTCTTTTGCATTGCTTCACTGTGGTGAAAATGTTAAGACGATATATTTTTTAATACATGTATTTACCTCTAGTATTTACGTTTGAATTGCAGAGAAATATATTTACCCGGTTTTTTTTTTTGTATCCCCCACCCTTGGATAACTAGGGAATTGTTATATGGTCACTTAACTTTGAATCCTCTCCCAATCAGCATTGAAGCACTCGAGGAGTATATTTCAATTGGCTGTGCGGGATGCATAAGTACACAAGCACGTCCGGTCAGAATGAGGACGTTTAATACGATGACTCGCGTAGTGATTGTATCATGCTCTGCAGGTTAGGAACCATTGCAAAAATTCTTAAAGATAATCTTAAGGTTCATAATTTATATATTTATTATATAATACTTTTTTCTATATTTTTTTTATTTGTATAAGAAATGAAATTCTTCAACTTTGCTCTATATTCCTCTGTTTGTTTACTGTTGTTTACGTCAAGTATGAGCTAACGACGAGAACAAATAAACAATATTTTATTAGATTTTGAAAAATGACAAATGAATAATGGACATTCTTCAGCGGGACGGTTATTTACGTTTTATATTTTCTTGAGGCATTTCAATGAAGAGCATCTCACAAACAGAAACAAACATTAGTTTAGAAAGCTATAGCAGGCATTCACATCAACCCAAATAAAAATGCGTAGTGTGTCCAAAATTCAGATCAGTTGACTCTTTTTTTATATTAGCAATGCAATCACGAGACACGCGTAACAGATAAAACCAACCGGAACGTATACTCTTCAGATCCGTACAAGACGGGTTAATTAAACAATTTGTTTTATACGAAATGTTATGTTCTTTGTGCTTAATGACTTTCTTATCTGTATACACATCAGTCTCTATCATTTGCAGAAAACGTAATACTTGACTTATAATGTTAGATTGTTAGACGAAGACACTTTATTTCTCGTTGTGTTAGAGAACGAACATTTAACTTTAAAAAAAATATTCTGATCCCCAATTTGAGGAAAAAATATTGTGGTCAAGGAGATGACACAAAATAAATATTCTGAATCAAGAATTTCCACATACCTTATACTGTTAAATTTGGAAAAAATGATGTGTTTGATAGCGTCGAAAAGAAAAAAAATAAGTCGAAGTTAAATGGTTGCTACCTTGCAGGTCTATTATAATATTCCATTTTCAGTGCTATTGATATTTCAATGGTAATCGCATGTCGTACTGAATATAGACATTACCTATGTATTATTTATTTTTATATAAATATCATAACTTGATACATGTACTTCCATGAAAAATGAGGCTTTTGTTGAAATGTTTTGGAAGAGCACGGAATTATAGAATAACTATGAAATAATTCAAATATAAAAAATTACCTAGAAAGTGAACGACTAACACATGAATTTATGAATACGCGAAGCGCAGGGTAATTGTCAGTGTTGTATGGTCACAGCAGTTTTTTTTTCGATATTTGACTATTGAAATAAAGATTACTCTTTCATAACACTTTTGATGTAAATATCTGTATTTTAGTTAGATTGTCTGGAAGGATGATATATAAAAGATCTTTCATACGATATATTTACTTATTTGCCAGTCTTTTTAAGAATCAGACTATTTAGAAGAACTTTAAAACGTGATAGAAATAAAAACCCACTGATCTAACTATATGTTGGAGTTATCAGCATCCCGAGTTTCAAATAGAGAAGGTCTTTCGTTTCTGCGTGTCTGGTTATTTGAAAAACATTCAGGTTCATATCCATCCATTTTGAAATACTTGTCTTTAAAATTGAATAAAAGGGTTGCAACCTCCTGAGGAAAAGTCTCATCGAGATGCTGTTTGATAAAATCATAAGCAATTACGGAGTTGACCCCCTTCAAGTGTAATCCGACCAAATTATATTTTGAAATACCACAACAGGAAAAGCTAACTGGTATGATACTCGTGCAGCTTATTATATTTTAGCCTAAATTATAGAATACTGAAGCGGGTTTTTGTTTGTCATGTTATCATCACTGCCATATTCTTAATGATAAAATGGAGGGGGGGGGGGGGGGGGGGCTTTAAGGCTTTTAAGAAAATGATTCGGAATGTTCTACTTGCTTTATATAAGTAAAGCAAGGTCAACGAAAAGTTCTGACAGAAGGAAACGATAAGAGTATTGAAAAAAAACAACAACAGTAGAATGGCTTTTTATCAACAGAAATCCCGTTTTAAACAAAACAGCACGTACATTCTTAATAAGCTGTTTGAAACCTTTATCTGGGTTTTGCACATTTTCATCATGATATATGAATTTAATCCTTTGTTTGAGGGTTTTGACACAAATTAATCATTGAGATGTTGATTTCAGATCGGTTTGATGTTTAACAGGTCAAGTGTGCAAAAAAGAAACAATTATCGTAGATGACTTCATATGTTTTTTTTATATCAATTAAAGCACGCTATTCTAAGCTTACTCTTATCAGTTCTAGAATTTTTACTATAAATAATGGTCGCGTGTTGTTCAATTGAAATGATTCAGAACATGGCTCGTTAGATTCGAAGTATATTGAAAAGCGCGGGATGTTAATTATGACATTGTTATTGTTTCGCGCCGCTTATGCCTCATCAAATATAAATGTTCTAGTCGGAATAACTTTTACAATTTGTTATTTTCATAATAACGTTTTGGGTATTTGTTTTATTGTTAAGAAGCAATACTGTATAAAAAACGTGGTGGAATTTTTGAAGAAATAAATATGTTATAAAGCAATTGGTGCAAGTGAAATGCACGCGATGCTTTAGTTAGATATTAAATTGAAAGTATAGAAGACCCATGACCTATCACGGGGTGTCATATGAAAAAGACTTATTGAACTTTTAAGTGTGAGGTTAGAGTATTCATTGTATATAACTTGACTTGTCATTGTTATTAGGGAGAGGGAGCTGGGGTTCTAAATAGTCCAGGCCAACTACTGGATAATTAGCCTTTCAACACGGGGGGTTGTAAGTTCGAATTCCGGACGTGAGAGTTCCGCACGTGACAGGTGCGCTCGAATACAATCTTAATTAACAATTATTGTAATTTGTTCTGCCAAATGTCGGTGGTTCGTCCCTGGCTCTTCAGCTTTCTCTGCCAATAATAAAATAAACTGGTATTAAGTTAAGGTAAAGTAATAGTATGGTCTTGTTTAGAAAAGGTAAAGTAAAAGATGGACGACAAATACCAGAGGGACAGTTAAACTCATAAATCGAAAATAAACTGACAACGCCATAGCTAAAAATTAAAAGGACAAACAGACAAAAAATAGTACACATGACACAACATAGAAAACTAAAGAATAAACAGCACGAACCCCACCAAAAACTAAGGGTTATCTCAGGTGCTCCGGAAGTATGTTTGAAGCTGTCAAATAGAATCATTAACCACCTTCAACATGGAATTAGCTATATTTTAGTTAAAACTGGTAAAAATTTGTATAATTTTGATATGATTTGTCCCAAAAAGAAGTACACACCACTATACAATTTTCTTTGCGATTCTATAATTTGAATTTATTGTGTCGAAGAAATGCACTTCGAAATTGTTGTGTTCTTTGGCTATATGATCCTATATCTATACCCTCGAGTCGTTGGTCTTTACAATCTGAAAGTTAAACGCTTAATAATATGCTAGGGAATTGAACTTTATTCAGCGAGGCACCGTATAATGTAAACACGAACGGCAAGAAATCTTGGTCAGCACGATTCTGATTTGACAAATGGCTCAAAATGACGCAACCAATTTACTAACAAAACCTTCCGCATAGATTCAGATGAAATTACACCACGACACAATAATTGATCCTAATTACCTTGTAATTGTTTTGTAAACCAAGAAGTATGGAACAATCATGTGACATGCAATTGTTTAATTTACTTGCTTAGTAAAACCAATGATCGGTCGAGAAGTGTCACGAACGGCAATAAATCAGTCAGATGAATGTTTTAGAGACATATCGAAATAATAGAACTATAAATCGTGCTGATTGTATACTATTAAAGATGCACAGTTTTCTCTGCTTTCAGAGGATTTCTGTTTGAACACGTTTTTTTTTTACTTTTCTTACTATAAAAACGACAATAAATCAGTCAGATAAATGTTTTAGAGACATATCGAAATAAGAGAATGATAAAAAATTGCTGATTGTATACTAAGATGCAGTTTCCTCTACTTTCAGTTCGAACACGCTTTTTGATTTTCTAACTACAATAAAACTAACTATAAACTATGTTTTTAGCTTAACCAATTAGACAAATTAATAGTGCGATGCATTGAGGCGGAAGAAATCAAACTTGATAATTATTGTGCTATAGTTTAACATAGAGTATAAAACAAATACTCCTGACAGAGGAGGGATTTACAGAAGGTAACAGGATGCTGTTCACCGACCCTTAGTTAAAATGGTGTTTCTACAGTATTAGATATAGGAAGATGTGGTATCAGTGCCAATGAGACAAATCTCCATCCAAATAACAATTTATAAAAGTAAACCATGATAGGTCAATGTACGGCCTTCACACCGAACAACAAGCTATAAAGGGCCCCAAAATTACTAGTGTAAAACCATTCAGACGGGAAAACCAACGGTCTAATCTATATAAAAAACGAGAAACGAGAAACACGTATAAATTACATAAACAAACGACAACTACTGTATATCAGATTAGTTTAGTTACATTTGCTTCTAAAACTCCACAAGTCATTTTCGAATTAAGACAAAACCACGCGTATGTTGAAACAGTTGTGAAGGCCGTACGGCGACCTTTAGTGGCTAACTTCTACGTCAATAATTAATTTTTAATCAGTCTTTCGTTAAAAATCATACATGCAAAAAAAATGTATTCAAATATAAGAAGATGTGGTACATGAATCATGTACCACATCTTCTTATTTGTATATAACATTATAAAGCAACAAACTTGTTCTTTTATTAGCCAAGCAACTGTCAAAAACAAAACAGACCAAATTATATGTATATATACACAGTCTAAATAAACACTACATTTTTATGCAACTTTTTTTGTTAGTCCATTGACTAAGATTAAAGGGTGTAGTCGATGTTTCATATGTATGTGTACAAATCCCGTACTCTCCTCGTGGGATCGTCTTGGCGAAAATGTATATACAAACTTATGTTTCTTTACAGATCTTTTAATGAACACAAAGAGCTTTGCTTACTGTTGAAGGCCGTACGGTGACCTATAGTTAATTTCTGTGTCATGTTTGATCCCTTGTGGAGAGTTGTCCCATTGGCAATAATACCACATCTTCTTTATTATATATACAATATATTTACTGTAAACAAACTTCTTTTCTAATCATACTTATGGGTCTGAATTTGAATTTTCCTTTTGATATCATTCGCCTGTATTTATCAGTGTAATCAATTGGTGCATTAATTGGCATCTGAAGATAGGTATGTTTAGTTCAAAACTGTTAAATGAAACTTGTGCTCTGTCGTTCCCAGTTTAATCGTTTTGATTAGAATTTTCTCACAAGCTACATTCATAGCATGCTTCATATCAAATCATTTTATCAGCAATTATTGTATACATCATCTAATTACTGGTAATATTTATTGAACTAATTTACGTTTTGCACCAATTCTGGCAGGAAATTTATAACAAATTGGTACTTGGTTCGATATAAAGATTGTATCTATTTTAATGACTAAATCAAGTATAGATATCATTTTTAAAAAATGGTGTTGCTTTGATACATTTGCAACATTTGTTTTTATTTATAAGTATACATGATAGTAAACATTATATTAAATGTAAGGGGCGACCTGAAAACCAACTCCAGATGTCGATCCGCTGCGTTGAAGACCTAGGCCTATTGATGGCTATGTGTTGTTTTTTCAGGCGCGGATCCAGAGGGGGGGGGGGGGGGTCCGGGGGTTGGAACCCCCCTTTTTTTTGGACGATCAATGTATTTGAATGTGGATATGTAATTGGAACCCCCCCTTTTTAAAATGGCTGGATCCGCCGCCGTTTTTGTTCTTCGGTCGGTTTGTTGTCTTTTTGACACACTCCTTAATTGTTCCCATTCTTTATTCTATTATTTCCCGATTTTTACATCACAGTACGACACGAATCATCTAATTTGAAAATCCATGATAAAAACGACGCGGGGATCTCAAAATGAGAAGCAGGATCTGCTTACACTCCCGAGGGGGGATAGGAGGGGTCCTGATCCCGAAATCCCGGACTTAACAAAAAGAAATCCCGAGGTCCCGAATTTAAATAAAGTAAATCCCGACTTCCCAAAATCAGAAAAAAAGGATTCCCGGATCCCGAAAGAGTCAATCCCGAAATCCCGAGCTTAAAAACACCCGATCCCGGAGTCCCGATAAAGGTCCTATCCCCCCTCACTCCCGGAACACTTCAAATCGGGGTTTTTTGTTTTTGTTTTGTTGCTTCGTTTTTATTTCTACTTAGTGTTTTATACTAGAATGTTTTTTGCTATTTTTCGAGTTTTCAATGATAATTTTCATGCATTACAGTTAATGAATTTCGATTATTCGTTTGGTATCTTTCGTCGCTTTGAAACATTTAACCAGAATCCATCCGAATTTTTGATGACAGTGTATTTCCAACTTTCATAAAAAGAAATGCAGAAAGATGAAAGTGAGACGTTTAGTATTTTACGACATTCCTGTTAGCATACATCTCAGGCATGCATATGTGTGTTGTTAATAACACTGCAAACATTTAAATCTAGAGATAGTATTGTAGGGCATAAATATCTGACAGTTTACTATGCCGTAAATCGAGCAGACGATATCTATGACGTCATACACATGATCATTTGAAATAATTAACGCGCGTTACAAGTTACAGTTATGACAATAGACAGCTGTATTTTGTTTATCTGTCAAGAATGTAATGTTGCAACCTGCTATGCAACATTTAAATGTCTTATCTAATCTGCGGTAATTATGTGTTTTAAAACGACATGTAAACAAATCGTCAATCATTTACAAAGTATTACATGCAATATATTTTATATATTCAAATATACAATAGTGACACTTTCCATGTAGGTAACATAGATTAAAAATTGAGAATGGAAATGGGGAATATGTCAAAGAGACAACAACCCTTCCAAAGAGCAGACAACAGCCGGAGCCCACCAATTGGTCATCAACGCACCGAGACAATCCCGCACCGGAGGTGGTCCTCAGGTGGCCCTTAAATAAAATTGTGGACTTCACACTTAACTCCAAAACATTTAAATGAACTAAAATAAAAAATAATAAAAAATACAAGAATTACAAAGATGAGAGGCTCCTGACTTGGGACAGACGTATAAATTTGGTGATATAGATACATTGGATAAGCGTTGATTCTTGAAAAAGAAACCATGACCCCGCTTATCCATTGCATCTATATCACAGAACCACTCGTCCTTAGGCCAACATTTTTTCTTACTTGTCTTTTAATTTAAAAATACCTACTGGTCAGAATTAAAAAAAATCAGTCTGGGGCATATGCCTAGTTGCTAGTGGAGGGGCCTCGGTGGCCGAGTGGAGGCTAAGTAGTCACTACTGTAACCATTGGCCAGTCAACACTGGGGTTGTGAGTTCGAACCCCACTCATGCGTGTGCATTTGACTCCAATCATAATAGGCTAGGATTGTCCGTTTTCCTATCGAAGGTCGATGGTTTTCTCCAGGCACTCCGGCTTCTTCCACCAATAATAACTGGCCGCCACGAAATAACCTAAATGCGGTGCTAAAAAGTGGCGTTCAAACGCCCAAAAATAAAATCAGTAGCTAATTAGGCAGACAACTGAAACTGACAATGACAACGTTAATAAGAACAAAAGACGTCTAGTTCTAGAGGTCAAACCACTGTCAAAATCTTGGCGGCCATTTTGGCTCTCAAATAATAAACTATTTGCCTGCAATTTTTTGTTCTGTCTCAACTATTTTAAACAAAATGCGAGAGACCTTTGTCTCGAACTTAAAGATATAAATTCGACATCTACTATGTAAAAGAACAGATAATGTATGTCAAGAAGCAGTAATGAGGGTCTTGATCGGGTTTAACATAATAATAGGTCAATTCCATAGAAATTGGATAAGAAAAAATAGACGAGATAAATAGGCAACAAAAAAATAAGTTTAGAGAACAATGGCTGATTAAAATATAAAAAATAGATACTAATGGTAAAAATCTATGAAGAATAAAGTAAATGACTTAAATGATTGAAGAATTAAGAAATACAGACCCCCGCCCCCCCCTTCTAGAGCTTCAGTTATGTCAATAAAGAATAAGGAGGGCAATTAGTCTTTAAGAACCTACTTCAGTACAATTGCATACACATGTTATGCAAAGAAAAACGATTGTTTACACCTACATTAACTTCTAGTTATTGAGTAATTAAACAATAACAGCGATGTCAGCTTAAACAAACTTGCTAATTGTTCATGTTTTTTTTATTTTGAAATGCTGTTTTCTTCGCGAAAAATACAGAACGATTTCAATTAGAATATAATAGAATGATCGTTAACATTACCACAGTTACAATATCAGGATTTCAAACAGCAAATTGATTTTAAGTTGGACGGTGTAAACATAAAACTACTTGCAATTTTTACAATGATATATGGTGTGAATTAAGTCTGCTACTTGAAACAATTTGTTTTCTTTTTGATCGAAATATCTTCTACCGCTGCAGGCGCGATTTCTATTATTTTAAAGGGGTAATCAAACCACCGGGCCATCACCTTGAGACGTTCACATGATTAGAAATACATATATATATATTTTTCACAACAATAGATTATTGTCTTGTTACCAACTTATGCCTCAAGATGATATTAATTGTCTGTGTATGTTACATTTTAATGTTGTGTCGTTGTTCTCTTCTTATATTTAATGCGTTTCCCTCAGTTTTAATTTGTTACCCCAATTTTTGTTTTTTTGTCCGTAGATTTACGAGTTTTGAACAGCGGTATACTACTGTTGCCTTTATTTTTCTATAGGCAACCTACTCTGTGGTAGTCTGATACTCGAGATGTCCTACCTAAAATGAGGTAACCTATCGAAAAAATATAAACTCCGGTATCAAAAGTCGGTCATGATATATTGTAGTATAATATTAGTACTGTACTTGAAGAGCATCTCCGCGTCCTATGTTAAACTAAATTTGCGACCGCAGATCACTTCTTGTTTTGTTTTTTGCTATTCTTTTACTCTAGTTAACAACGAAATAATGTTGTTCTGTCGACAATAAGAATGCACAACACTAAAGAGTCAGTGCAACTAAGTAGATAAGATTGCGACCTCTATCGGAGCAATCGGAGATGGGCCTAATATAACGACTAACATTATACGCGTTAAAATGGGCAACAACAAAACATCAGGGGCGGATACAGCCATTTAAAAAAGGGGGGTTCCCAACCTAGAGTAAAGGGGGAATTCCAACTATGTGCCCCAATTCAAATGGATTGAATGTGAAATATTTAGAGTTATTTTCCAAATGAATGTAAGTTAAGGGTTTGGTTTGGTAGCTTGCTTTGTTTGTATAAATGTTTCCTCGAGCATTTTAATTAAGATTGACATTTACAATCAACAGATAGGCGGGGTTTCAGCTGGTATGATTTTATTGGATGCTTGTAAAAAAAATATGCAATATATAGGAAATTAGCTATAAAATCCCATGAACTATTACGACATTAACAAATTTTAAAATCAGCCCGTAAACCTTTAAAAAAACGAGGGGGGGGGGGGGGGGGGCGGTATCTAATGCAATTTCAGTCAAGACGGAATCAAAATATGTATCGTTTAAAAGCGCGTATTTTGTTTTTAACATTTGACTTCTAGTGAAATTTATAAATAATATTTAAAGATTTGTTGTTGCTTAAATGCGACAGCGACGGCAATAAATCACGAAGTCAACCAAATTTGTTTAGACGTCAATATTTTCCAATTATTTTTGAAGACAAATTATATATCACACTGTATACATGGTATAGTTTATGATCCTGTTTTTTTTATAGTTAAGTTAATGGTTCAATTTTACATTATACTCCATTTTGATTGATGGATGGACGAGGATAGATAAAAGAATGATTTTTGGTGATGGATAATATGATGATTTTATGTTGGAACGAGTAATATGGATAACGTAATGATTCTGAGGAAGAATAATATAATGATTTTATTTTGCAACTGATCATTTAACCACTTGCTTTGATTAATACTAGAAACCTGACCTCGTTGAACTTAAATTGCCGGAAATTAATAGTTAGCTTCGTTTTTCGATTTGCAGACTTAATAAGTTCGTGTAATAACATAGCCTATCTTAAGTGGATATAAGAGTTCAAGAAAATAATCATCTGATATAAATACGCATCTACTAAGGCTATACAAACTAACGTAGTAAAATGAATATAGAATTGCAGCAAGAATTAAATAATAGGAGACATAAAAACGGATCAGCTATCATAAATTCTCCGTAATTACGGAAGTGAATCCAGCACAATTTTTGTCCTTCAAGGAACAATTACTAGCCGAGTTTGATTGCGGACATCAAATGGTACAGTAAAAGGACAATGTTCTTTGATAATATTTTTCGAACGTCGCGGTCTCATGCTATGAAATTGTGAGATTAAGCGTATAAGAAATTCGATAAAAACCGAAACTATTCGAGATTCTTTTCATTCATCCTTCAATAATTCCCGAATCTAGGTCTTCAAAATGTCATCAAATTGTGAGATTTAAATTATAAGCAAAATGTCCGAACTTGAAATTTGAGAATCTTTTTAATCGAGCATATCGAAATTGGTTTTTCTATGATACGTGTAGACCACATATTCGTATGTTTTTGTGACATTTTTTATCTTATTTTTTGGTAATGGGAATTTAGAGTACATGTCAACTAGGCAGCAACTAAAAACAAAAACAACAAAACAACAAAAAAACAATAATTTATGTTTTAAAATCATTTCGGAAAACATCCACGAATTGTTTTGTAAAACATAATATGTTAATTGTTTAGGAAAACATACGACAATTTTTTCGGTAAACATCTGTAAGTTATTATCCAATGTTCATAATAACCGCCATTTTGTTGATTAGCTTGACCTAAGATGCTGGGTTGCCATGTGTTGCTAAGGGGGCGGGCTTATCTGTAGATAGTGTAAAGGTGTACCTTTTCATCTTCCAATTTTCTTTGTTTTAAAATATTTCGGTTCACCCCTAGTCTAGACTTTCACATGCTTTTTAATTCAAATATAGAAGTACAATGTCAATATAATTCTTCCATGGTCCATTGCAATATTTAATTTCTCACGACTAGCACACGAAACCAAATAATGCCACTCCGGGAATAAACTATAAATAAACTATCATTATAACGATTATAATCCTTAAAGAGATAAAACAGGAACTAAAACAGCTGGGTAATTTAGTTGAATAAATGTATTTATAGTGGATTGGACACAAGTTATTTCAACTTATATTCATTCCTTTCCATTTTGCGGGTGCAAGTGCTGCCTTGTAAGTGTCATTATCCTGTTCTTTTTCGAAATCTAAAAGGGTGTTTTTTACGTGCAAGATATATATTGGTCTCTCTTAACAAGGGTCAGCCATTTATCGTCCCCTTCAGACGGATTATCATCGTTTCTCTCAAGGTAATTTACCTATACTGTCAGTGTTTTAAATAACAAAGTATAGATTATAAAGATCTGAATCCATCATACTAAGTTTCCCGTAGAATATCCATTAATCAAACAAAGACTATAGGCTGATACGATATCTTTCCTTGTAATTTCTGTACCTTAAGGATGTATTCTTCTGACGTTTCGGTTTCATGCAGTCTCATTGAAATCTCGTTCTGGTATTATTTCCAAAATATGTTATACAAGTGGAAAATAGAAGTGAATTTGATAATTATCATAATCAAACTTAACACTGTGAAAAAATTGTGTATTTCCAATAAGTAGTTTTTGGATAATGAAAAATTGTATTACTAACCAAAAATGCAAGTCAGTCTTTTTAGTTGAAATTTTGAGAGAAATGGGTGAGGGGAACAAAACATGATTTTTACCAGAAACATAAACATGCTCATGTCAATGGCATTTTCAAACGTAATGTATGTTTATGAAATCTACTTAAAAAAACTATTTTTGAAACTTAATATCAAACTTGATACCTCTTTATTTATTTAGATATTTAGCAGCTACACAACTCCAGTCTACAGATGCACGTAAAATGTTTCCGTGTTTAGATGAACCTGACATGAAAGCCACCTTTAGTATGACAATTATACACCAAGAACGTAAGTTCGATTTGATTGGCTTACACAGGCAAATTTTGGTCACGTGAATTTCACACGAATCTCACGTGATATTCACATGAAAACTTTAAGTGAAATTCAACCGAAACGAGCTTAGGCTTGAAACTCTAATGAATATGTTCACGTTTCTTTCAAGATTTTGATGAAATCTGAAAATTAAGATGTTATTGAAATGACTGAATTTTGCAAATTCATGTGAATTTTACGTGTAACTTTAATCAAATCAGTTCACGCGAGTTTCATGTATAAGCTCGTGTGATGTGAAGTTCTACTGAAATGCAATCGTGTGAAATTGATGTATGTACAACTATCCTGTAGTGTTTTGAACAACTACACACAACTAAGGAAAACACAAAACTTCTTCTAAAAATTTGTAGGAAACTTTTAATAAACAAAAACAGTGTGACTACATGAATTTCCCATTTGAAAGCACATTATTTTTATGCACCATTTAGGGTCATTATGTTTTCTGCTCTGTACGTCCGTTTGTTTGTTTGTCCGTCTGTCCGGCCTCAGGTTAAAGATTTTGGTAAATGTAGTTTTTGATGAAGTTGAAGTTCAATCAACTTTAAACTTAGTACACATGTTCCTTATGATATGATCTTTTTAATTTCAATGTCAAACTAGAGTTTTTATCCCATTTTCACGGTCCACTGAACAAAGAAAATGATAGTGCGGATGGAGCATCCGTGTACTATGGACACATTCTTGTTACTTAAGATATTTCTTAATAACTACTGAAACATCTAAATGAAAGAGTAAACTAGGAAGTAATATTGAAATCATTTTTTATTTGCAGAATATACAGCTTTAAGTAACATGCCAGAAGAAACTGTACAGTATTTGACCTCTGACCCTGGATATGTCAAGGTCAAATATAAGAAATCTCCAAGAATGTCAACCTATCTGTTAGCAGTTATTGTTGCTGAATTTCAATACAAAGAAAAGATTTTTGATGATGGCTATCAGGTTTGAAAAAGAAAAGACCAAAATAAAGAAATTATAAAACAAACAAACAATTGTACTAAAACAATCGGAATGTATTATTATACTTTTGCATAGTAGACGTATGCTATTCTCAAGCAAAACATGAGGCGTGAGAGCATTTTTAAGATATCTTACGTTGAGATTGATTGATGGATGTTGAATAACGTCCAGTGGCTTATATTTCACGTATATACAGATTCATAACTTTTGTAAAAAGAAAAAGACGGCATTTCTTGCCGCATATTTATCTAATTTCTAAGTAAATAAAATGTACTAGGTGATTTTTTATAAAAAAGGTACAAATATTCTTTATAAAATATCAAGTCAAATGTAATGTTTTTCCTCCACTGTAACAATATCGTATGCCCTGACGGATCAGATAGCTTTTTGATATATACAGATTTTAGACCACGAAAACATCTCCCAAGTGAGTTGAAACCATCGTATATATACATGTACAAGTCTACATATTCGAGGGCCCTCATGGGGTTTTTGATTATGTGATTACTTGGCCGTTTTTTTAATGATTATTTGATTATTAAGCCAAATATTTCATGATTATTTGATTACCTAGGACTGTATTTTTAGTTTATGATTATTTGATTACTAAAGATAGGCAAATATTTAATGATTATGTGATTATATTGGCAAAAAAATGGTGATTATATGATTACTAGGACCCCCCCATGAGGGGCCTCATATTCGTGATGGTGACCATACAACTGATGTAGACTAGTATCAACTTCAGTTGTTCATCCTCATAAATCTCTTTGAGAACTCCCCTGTTACCAAATTACAAATGAAATCTTGATAATACAATATCCATTTTTGTTTCAGTTGAGAGTTTGGGCACAACCTAAGAAGATCAATCAAACAGAGTATGCTTTACAGATAGGGGAAGAAATATATGAATACTTTACCGATTATTTCGGTATTAACGATATTGTTCCTAAATCAGGTGCGTTATACAAAAATTAAGTTAAATGTCATAAACATAGAATATGATGCATAATTCCTAATATTCAACTTAACGTGTCACAATATACGTAGACAACTATACCGTTTAAACATTGATATCTGTAAGTTCAAAATTGAGGGACAAGCTTAGACTATAACTACCAGGAATGATATGCTGTTTTGTTTACATTTCACATATAAAGAATATCAATAAAAAAGTTGAAAATTAAGATTTAAAAAAATATTTCTACAGCAAAATGCATTGAGTGTGTACAATGTATGTAAAGGTAATATATTTGACTTGCTTTGACTAGATTGTTTTCCCTCCTCTAAGAGTAGACTAGTCCGACAGACACCCAATGTATCTGCGTGTAGCACTAGACTACTTCGAAAAGAGGTTAGTATACCTAACCTATAAATTATATCACGGTTCAGCTAAGAAACAAGCTAGTCAAAGATGTTACGTTTTCCTACAAACTACTGTATTTTGCTGTAAACGTGCAATTAGATAAACATAATTGTAACCGTTGGTTGTTTGTTATTAACAGATCATGTAGCTGTTCCAGATTTCAGTGGTGGAGCAATGGAGAACTGGGGTCTCGTGATATATCGCGAGACAGCATTATTGTATGACCCTGAATTATCATCAACTGAAAACAAGTTGATGGTTACATTAATTGTTGCACATGAAATAGCTCATACGGTAAGTTCACATTTATTCATTATATTTTTCTTTCTTTCTTTCGCTCATTCATTCGTTTATTTCAGTATTCATTTATTTATATTAATTCGTTCGTTCTCTCATTCATTCAATCATTTTTCTTTCTTTCTTTCTTTCTTTCTTTCTTTCTTTCTTTCTTTCTTTCTTTCTTTCTTTCTTTCATTTATTCTTTCTTTTATTCATTCATTCATTTGTTTGTTCATCCTTTCATTTATTCATACATTCATTCAAAGATTCGTCCGTCCGTCTGTCCGTTCGTTTGTTTCTTCTTTTCGTAATTCGTTTATAACTTCCGTCATTCATCATCGTTCCTTCTATCCTCCATTTCTTCTTATATTCTTTGATCATTCAATCTCACTATTCATTCATTCTTTCCTTCATTTATTCACACATTCATTCATTCATTGTGATTAAATGCGATAATTGTAACATTTGAAAATGATAAGGCAGCACAAACATAAGCACTTTTGAATTTACATGAACGATCATTGATATATAATTTCTTGGTGAATTGACTGTTTGAAAAATGTTGGAGTATTTGACTCAGTAATGTATGTCTCACTGTAAGCATATAATGCCGTTGCCGTATTATGTACACATTTAATTTCGTATCTGATTGGTCCTGAAACTGTTTAGATTCTTTTAGCGCCGTATATGAGTCCTATATAGCATGTATAGCAAGCAACAAGTGTGTCTGGTGTACAAAATGATAGTCCATTTATATTGGACTAATTAATTATTCCAAAACAAAATCTCAAAAACGTTGTCATAAAAACAAACAGACAGCTAGTATTAAATCGCCAACAGGATATGCAGCTTTATTTAAATTAATAAAGCAATTACACTCCAAAAATAATGATTTATAAAAATATCCGTTGGTCAAGTCCAATAAAAAGTAGCTCGTGCATATTTTAGTTGAATTTGAAGTTTTACCTTATTATCATTTAACAAGTGACGTGTTAAATATGTATTTTTTACCAGGGGTTTGGTAATATGGTAACAATTACACCCCAAGAAGTAATTCGTCAAATGTTCGTGGACCAATGTCCAATGTGATGCAAATAATATTTTTTTGTATTTTATGAATGGCTATTATTTATTTTGAATTTATTGAACCATTAAATTAATTTTTGACTCTTCACAATGATTAATCCTGGAAGCCATTTATTACAAATAATTTTTTATCAAAAATAAGGCTCAGAGAACTTTGTATATTATTCATATTAACTACACTAACGAACACACATGTTCGCGTATGAATACACAACGTCAGAGTGGGCGTGTCGTCATAAAAATTGACAACATTGAAAATAAAAGTAATACTTTCAACCAATCAAAAGACAGTAAATACACCAAATATTTGTATCATGCAGTGGTTTGGTAATATGGTGACTATGAAATGGTGGGACGATCTTTGGCTCAATGAAGGAGTTGCAAGTTTATTGATGTACTTCGCCATGGATCATCTTTATCCTGATTGGGATATTGTAAGTTTTTTTGGGAATTTTCATGCATATATGAACAACACGAAGTTAAGTTTGTCTTGCTGTTCTGTCTTATGATATTTTAATTTTCAAAATAATAATCCTATTTCCAGATGATAAACATCTAAAATTTTAGCGTTTACATTATGTTTACATTTTTATAATAATTTTTACAGTTATAACATGTATAAGACAATATAAAAAAAGTTACTCATTATGAATATCCCTCGCCTTTTGTGAAAATAAAAGAAAAGAAAAAATAGTACAATATACAAAATAATTCATGTTATATTATTTAAACTGTTATCATTGAATATTTTCTTCTGTTTCAGAAAGTTCAGCATGTTAAATGTTTATAAATATAAAAGCATTGTTCTGTTAAGTAAATGTTTTACATAATTTGTATATATTTTTTTTACAGTTTAATCTATATGTTGTTGTTAAAGAAGTATTTACAGTTATGCTAAAAGACGCTTTACCTACGTCACATCCGGTTTCAACACCAATCAGTACACCAGATGATATTGCCCAAACTTTTGATACTATATCATATAGCAAGGTAAGTTTCCGTTTTCGCAAATTTATCTATATATATATATATTGTATATCAAGTAGTTTTTTACGAACGATTTATTTTCGCGTTTTTCAGAAGTAAGAACATATTGCTAGCACGTGGACATGTAAAATTCGGATCTTAGCTTATACAGTGAAACCTGGTTACACCGAACCCTGCATAAACCGAAAACCTGTGTAAACCAAACATGTTATGAAGCACCGTCATATGAAATTTTATGCGTTGTGAACCCGATAAAACCGAACATCTGCCAAAACCGAACAAAATCCCGAAAAGGTTCCGTTTAAACAGGTTTCACTGTACAACAACATCAAGAAAAGATGAAGATCGGGACAGTAAATCGCAGATAGAAATAACTGAATGATAAATTAAGTATTCGCAAACATAATGTGGTAAACAAAATATTTATAACCTGTCTCATATTTTTTTTACTTTCCACTAAATTCAAATACATTTTACAATCAATTTTGTTTCACTTGTCCTTAATAAAATTTTGCAATACAAGTTTGTTGAAATCAAACGTCTATCAAAAATGTATTCAACCCGGCGTTTCAAAGTCACATCGAATAAGGTAAAGTTTTCAGTTGTTTTGCCTTTTTGTTTAATTTAGGGAATGGCAGTGCTGCGCATGTTACTTGGCTTTGTAGGATGGGAAGACTTCAAACAAGGATTAAGGGTAAGTTTGACTAGTATGTTGTAATTTCACTATAAAAATTTGCCACAAGTTTAATTACGGGGTTACGGTGGTACCCAACACATTCACTAAAATTAATTTGGCTCTTTTAATTTTCATAAAATTTTGACAAAGTATTAACTTTGACCCTTTGACAAAAATATAAAAATTGCACAAAATTTGAACCAAACGTTTTATACCTCACTGCTCTTCAACTTTGTACTTGTTTGGCTTTATAACTATTTGATATGAGCGTCACTGATGAGTCTTATGTAGACGAAACGCGCGTCTGGCGTACTAAATTATAATCCTGGTACCTATGATAACTATTTACACCACTGGGTCGATGCCACTGCTGGTGGACGTTTCGTCCCCGAGGGTATCATCAGCCCAGTAGTCAACACTTCGGTGTTGACATGAATATCAATAATGTGGTCATTTTTATAAATTTCCTGTTTACAAAACTTTGATTTTTTCGAAAAACTAAGGATTTTCTTATCCCAGGCAAAGATTACCTAAGCCGTATTTGGCACAACTTTTTTTGGAATTTTGGTACCTCAATGCTCTTCAACTTTGTACTTGTTTGGCTTTATAAATATTTGATATGAGCGTCACTGATGAGTCTTATGTAGACGAAACGCGCGTCTGGCGTACTAAATTATAATCCTGGTACCTTTGATAACTATTTACACCACTGGGTCGATGCCACTGCTGGTGGACGTTTCGTCCCCGAGGGTATCATCAGCCCAGTAATCAGCACTTCGGTGTTGACATGAATATCAATAATGTGGTCATGTCTATAAATTTCCTGTTTATAAAACTTTGAAATTTTCGAAAAACTAAGGATTTTCTTATCCCAGACATAGATTACCTTAGCCGTATTTGGCACAACTTTTTTAGAGTTTTGGTGTCTCAATGCTCCTCAACTTTGTACTTGTTTGGCTTTATAAATATTTGATATGAGCGTCACTGATGAGTCTTATGTAGACGAAACGCGCGTCTGGCGTACTAAATTATAATCCTGGTACCTTTGATAATTATTATCAGAAAAATTAAGAATTGTGAATTCACATTACTATAGGACGTGTCACGGTACTTATCTATCACAAATTCATGTATTTGGTTTTGATGTTATATTTGTTAGGATTTTGTCTAATGCTTAGTCCGTTTGTGTGTGTGTGTGTGTTACATTTTAATGTTGTGTCGTTGTTTTCCTCTTATGTTTAATGCGTTTCCCTCAGTTTTAGTTTGTTACCCCGATTTTGTTTTTTGTCCATGGATTTGTAAGTTTTGAACAGCGGTATATACTACTGTTGCCTTTATTTCGGACCAGACAGGTTTAACTGTAACTCCTGACCAAACGGGATACACGGTAGCAAATGTAGTGTTTTGTCCCAATTGTCTTCAATAATTAATATATGAGTAGAAACCCTATATCTCTCGAGGTTTTCTTTTCAGCTTTATGTCACCAAATACCAATTTAAGAATGCTGAAATGGATGAACTATGGGATCAGTTTTCAGAGGTAAGATTTGTGAAATGTTAGAATTCAATTCAAATGAAGATTAAGTGTCCTAGTTTTGCTTTCAATCCAACTGCTGTGAGAGATACTGTATTTTAATTAACTTAATTGGAAATATTATGCTGACTTCAAAATCAAATCAAAGTCTTGCATGTGTGATTAAACTAATTATTTTACGTTTGGTTTTCTTGTATCGTATCACAGAGTTTGAATTGAAGTCGAATATCAATTATTATTTTAGAACTTATTTTGTACAAAATGACAACGCAAAAAAGAAAAGGACAAACAAGTCCGCAAACACTATGTAGCAGTACACAAAAGTCGTAACAGCACGAACACCACAAAAAAAAGTTTCTACGATAAATATTAGAAAATTATGACCCAAAGTTGACACCGGTCATATAACTTTCACAAAATACAATTTTCTAATGATAAAATGTGATTGAATGTAAATATTAAAATGGAAACAAGTTAGTTTGTTTTTAGATTAGACAAGACTGTCACAGTTTAGAAACACAAAGACATGTTCAAAAAATGAAAAATCAAAGCCAAACATTCTTAACTTTCACTAAAATTAATTTGAATCGTTTAATTTTCATAAAGTTTTGACAAAGTATTTACTTTGACCCTTTAACCAAAATATATAAATTTCAAAAATTTTGAACCAACCATTTTATCAGAAAAGTTACACTGGTTATATAGCAATTTGACAAACACCAATTTTAATCATTGAGAAGCTTAATATTCCCTTTACAACACAACGTTATTAAAACGTTTGGCTGAATTTACAGAGTTATCTCCCTGCAGTGTTAGGTACCACCTTAAGCAAAGTAAAAAATAAAATTAACAAAAATACCAAACTCCAAAGAAAATTGTAAACGGTTTTAAAATTTTGAGATTTAAAATATGGCGGGAAAACGCTGACTCGGACTTTTATCTTATATTTGCATTGGTATTATTTGTGTCTCAAAACAAAAGAAAGAAAATCAAGAATCTTCTAAAATTTTGGTAAATGGTCTTTTATGAGCTATTTAGTCTTATATGAAAAAAAAATGGGTGTTATGGGTCAAAATATTTTGAATATATTTGGAAAAACACCAAGGAGTCCGAACATTTGACACAAATTCCAAAACCTCACCTAAGTACATCCTTAAATACGTCAGGCGAATGGATAACAACTGTCATATCCTGAATTGGCACAGGCATTTTCTTGTGTAGTAAATATAAAAAACAAAAAAAACTTTAAAACAAAATTAGGTGGTTTTGAGTGCTTTGGTATTGTACACATATCGTTCTGTGAGTAGTCTAATGTGGTTATGTCCTTTCGAGTAAAAAAGAATGGGATTATAGTTACGATAATTGGAATACATCCTTTGTAATCTATGACATATTTTTGCTTACTGTCAACCAACCCGTGATGGCGTCTTTAAACATTTCAAAGAGATAACCTTAGCATGAAAACTTGATATCATTTGTTGAATAGCTTCCTTGTAAGTAATAATGCACTATCAATGACATTATCTGAGGAAAAACCACTTCTAGAATATCGTAGAAATGGGAGTTATGTACTCCGTATTCAGTCGTTACTAGAATGTTGCTACATAGAAATGGAAATTTCACAATTGGGAAACTGGCATTATCTTTTTTATCGTTATGACTTGCATTGTGAATTTATCAAGTTATAAGTTCAAGGCAATATATGAAGTTGTATAACATAAACGAAAAGTAGTCAACCTGTGGTGCACAGTTGGATCCTATGTAAATGCCGATTGTGTGTTGATAAACACTGCAGACCTACTTAACAATTACATTGCCAATAAAAAAAATACGAATCTTAATGATAGCAATTTCAAAACAATATTTGTTTGAAAACATTTACATTTAGTAGACTTATACATTGTTAAAGGCCGTGCGGTGACATATAGTTGTTACTGTCTGTGTCATTTTGGTTTCTTGTGGGCAGTTGTCTCATTGACAATCATGCCACATCTTCTTTTTTTTATATTATACAATAAAAGAAACGATGACTAATAATTAAGATTAGTTTAATGTCAACCAAAAATTGAAGATCTACCTTTTTAAAGAAGACCTTACACTGAAATTGAACAAAATAAATCATTTAGGAATGTTAGTTTCAATATCTGTCTGAATGTTGATTCAAGATTGATGCAAAAAGATTCAAAATACCTAATACAATTTATTACTCGACTTTATCAACCGTAGAACGAATGAAAAAAAAACGATAAGTACTACAGTGAAATCTGACTAAACCAAATCCTGCATAAACCTGTATAATATCAACCAAACATGTAAGCATCTTAAGCACCGGTATATCAAATTGTATGTGTTGTGAACCTGATAAAACCGAACATCGGCCCAAACCGAACAAAATCTAAAGTCCCGAAGAGGTTCGGATTAAACAGATTTCACTGTACATAAACTTATATTTTCAGGCTGTCAATCATAGATATGACATAAAATATATAATGAACACATGGACACGGCAGATGGGATATCCCGTTATAACTATCACGTGTGAGGGTGATGATTACGTTTTACAACAGTCACGGTTTTTATTGGACGGTAATTCAAGTTTTGGCGCTCCAAGTATATATGAGTGAGTTGAAAATTGAGTTAATGTGCCCTGGTAAATGTTTGTTGGTATATTTGTTTGTTTTTATTATGATTACATAACACAATGTTGACTGATGTACCCTAATTTTTGACATTATACCTACTAGCATTATAACGCAACAGCATTATACCGCTGCTCAAAAGTCATACATCGATTGAGAGAAAACAAGTCCAGGTTACAAACTAAAACAAAGGGAAACACATCAACTATAAGAGAAAAACAACGAAACAACAAAACACTGAAGTAACAAAAAGAACCAGCAATGCAACATACATAGACACGAACTGTTTGATAACATTTCCATTTTCCTGACTTGGCACAGGACATTTTAAGATAAAATGGTGGGTTAAACCTGGTTTTGTGACTTGTCAAACATTCTCCCGTTTTGGAAAATACCGCGAAAATGACAACATGATGATGACGATGATGGGAATACGGTACAAATAAATGCACAAAATACATAGAAATTATTATGTATGTTTGTTTTGTTTATTTAAGGGTCAATATCCCTAATGCGCCTCAAAAATAATAATCAAAAGTTGTGTTAACAAAAAAACCTTTGTGAAATGATATTGGACAGGTTTTAGTTTTTAATAACTGACTGATCTTAACCATTTGTGTTCATATGATAAGTAAAGGGACATAGAATAATTGTGTTAAAACTATGGAGCTATCAAATGTGTTCAAAGTTTTAAATTTTCAAAGAAATTATTGTGTTAAAAAACAATTTTTCACCACGAGGAGCCGCATTATGAAAGTATTTTTTTGGTATGCTAATTTACAGAAAAAAGTAATCTAACTTCGTACCCGAAGACGTAACCCCCTTTATGAGAAAATGTCTAAGCTTCGAAACGAGCCATCAGACATATCAAAGTTTACGATATGGACTGAGCTACAGAAGAAAACCTTACCATTACCGCCTAAGGAGAAACAATTGCGAATATTAACCCGTATCGTTGTCAAAATATTTGAATTTTATTCGACGTTCATACTAGTGAGAGGTTTAGCTAGCTATAAAACTAGACTTAATTCTCTGTTCTCTTCATATGAAAATGCCTGTGCCAAGTCAGGAATATGAAGGTTGTTATTCGTTTGATGTGTTTGGGTTTTTATTTTGCCATTTGATTAGGGACTTTCTTTTTTGAATTTGCCTTGGAGTTCAGTACTTTTGTGATTTTACCTTTAATATCTACTTCATTTGGGCTCATTGCCATTCATACTTTATCTTCTTATTTATATATTAAGATCTATAACGATTAAATTCTGGCAGTACAATCTTTAGCAAGTAAAATTGACGGTTCCAACATTGACGATACCAATTTTATCATTGTTTATTGCAACATATGCCAATTATTTTTCTTTTTCATCTACTAGTATAAGACTATTTAAGCATAAAACCACTTAAGTTCAGAAATCCAATCTTAGTACAGATTTATCGTTTGACATGTAGAAAAACCCGTCCATTCGGAACAAATTATAGCTAATGTAGCTTTATATGCATACGGGCCCGGTTTCCTAATGCGCTCTACAATTTGTATTTCAGTTACAAATGGGTAATTCCGTTTACGTACATGACAGAGGAACACTCGGACCCGAACAACGCTTCTATAGTCTGGCTAGATATGGGGTCAGGTATTTATATTTCTATAAATGAAACTAACCCGTTGCAAAACTTTGAGCACACTGTGCACTTTTATTGATTTACTTTATAAGTAATGCCCATAAACAAAACATTGAAATGGAAGACATAAACTCCCTATAAGTTTTGAAACCAAAACATACTTTTGAAGACTAACCAAGTTCATCAGAGGTCAACTTTACCTGATGAGTGGTAACCTCACTTTTTGAATTGTCTATTACTTTTATAATTGGAGAATTTAAAAAGAACCAAACCGTGAGCTAATGCTACTCTTAGGGACCAGCAGTTCATCCTTAGAGGCATATGTTGTATTACAATGTTTGTAATTTTGCAAGAAAGAAAGCTTCAAACCGTTGGTGCATATAATCATATTTATGAATAAATAGTTTATACTAAAGAAAACGAAAAACGGTCTCACCGAATTGCTATAAGAACTGATTGAACAAATCTTGCGATATGAGGTACACATCTTTTTGCACTCATACTAAATATTTTTTCGCAGAAATAGACATAATAAGAAGAGTATAACTTATGATAGTCGTATTGGTTTTTTTTGCAGCAACTATTCCAAAACAAGAGAACAGTTGGATCTTAGGAAATGTTTACTACACCGGATTCTACAGAATTAATTATGAACTCTCCATGTGGCAGTCTTTAGCAGCACAACTTAATAGAGACCACACTGTTAGTTTAAGTAATACATTTGAAACTGTACCAAAATGTACTGTCTTTATTATACAATAAGGAGATGTAGTATGATAACCAATTAGACACTTTAATGTTTCGACCCTCAATGTTCAGTTCCTTTTTTTAATTTTTCCATGTAAATGTTTTGATTCGAACTTCAATGCTGAGTCTATGGGAGATCTATTTCCACTTTGGCTTTGATACTTGTATACCGTGGATTCGTTATTATTTGTTATAGGTTTCGTGGGAACAGATGAACCACGAATTCAAATGTTTAACGAATAACATATTACTGATAGGATATGCAAGCATAGATTGGCAAAACCACGAAATCAAATATACATCAAATTCAACAAACCGGCCACCCCTTAAACTGGCCGAATCCCGTGGTCCGATGAGCGGCTGGTTTTGTGAAGTTTCATAGAATACACCAATATGCAAGTTTTTAGCAACCCACAATAAATTATACCCTCTAAAAACAAAAAATCCACAGTAGTCGTCTGTTTCGAAATTTTACCAATTGTGTCTTATTCGCGAAGTCACACCAAATGAATGAAAAGCAGGGAACACTTCAGCTCTTGATGATGCATAATTTTATAAGTGCCTTTTGTTATATGAATTTATATATTATGTTCTATTGAGGGAATTTATACATCGGTAAAAAGTTAAATGACGAAAAGAATAAACTCCGAGGAAAATTAAAAACGGAAAGTTCCTAATCAAATGACAAAATCAAAACATCCAACATATCAAACGAGTGGATAACAAGTGTCATATACAATATTGCCACCCTAATTACATTTGTGTTCTAAATGATTGCATGTTCATAAGATCATCGTTTGTGAATTTGTAATTATGAATACTGATAATAAATATTGTCTCTACGGTTACGTTAAAACATTCTGCAATTATTGAAGTTTCGAACTCGAAGTGTTCACTACTTGATTTAACGAAGAATTTGGCACCAAACTTGTGTCTCCTAATTGTTCGATGTTTGTCTTTTTAGTACTTCGACACTATACTTTTTGGCAAATTCTATGCGTTTCGTAGTTGTTAATTGTTCTACCAAACATACATCGCTGGCAATCGGCTGTTGTCTGCTCAATGATCGGGTTGTTGTCTCTTTAAAACTTCCCCCATTCACATGCTTAACCATATTGACTTTGGTTGGGTGATACAGATAATAAAAATTGCTATTTCTTAAAAATTGCCAGTTTTCCAAAATATACAGATATAACTATTATGAACAATTTTCTCTCCAATCTAATTAAAAACCGATCTCTCATCGCTCCTGTTTCTGATATGTCGCGTGGGAGATCTAACGAAACCGGCTTTGAGGTCACATGTGAGTGAACTAAAAGTCATGAATTTATAAAGATATGCAAATTAGTTGACGACCTATTAATAAGGCAATCAAAAAAGTTTATGAATTATTATAACTGACGATTTCGTCGTAAATAAAATGAGTTACATCCCTTTGCCTTACGTTAAACTTCCAAGATCGTGGAAGACTCAATTTCATTGGTCGAAAAAGACACACCTACGAGGTCACTCACATGTGACCTCAAAGCGGGTTTCGTTAGATCTCCCACGCGACATATCAGAAACAGGAGCGATGAGAGATCGGTTTTTAATTAGATTGTTTTCTCTCCTTTGGCAAACCAGACTCGTATTTTGTATATATTATAATCATCAGTGTGCGAGATCCGAAATAGCAGTTGGATGGCCAGAATCAAATGAGAAATTGAATGGCACTGATAAAAGTTGTGCCAATACTGACTGTCGCAATATATTTCTGTAAGAAGGAAACCCTAAGTGTTGTGAATGATTCAATATTTTGTAAAAGTTAATATAGAGAAAGTGAAACGTCAATGACATTTCATGTCAACCCAAAAGTGACTGCTGGACGTGCGATAACCTCAGTGATCAAACGTCTCCAAGAGGAGCCATTTACCCAAAGGTTGTAAAAACATATTTAGGGTTATATTATATTGAACATAATTCATTATATGTTGTAGGTATTTCCGGAATCCAATAGAGCTGGTCTGATTGGAGATGCTTTAAACCTAGCAAGGTAATAGCAATATGTTTTATTGTGCACTCTGTACCCAGTGCTTTGATGCTTATATGATTAAGTTGATGTTTTGTGATTGTTGATATTCTGGTTATGAATTACTGTATATCTGTCTACAAAATGGTATTAAAACTAACATTTTGCGACTGTTGCTGTGCTCATGATTTAATTTTAAGCTTTAAGACGTATTTTATGTTTTTAGACTATTCTATATTTGCTTTTAATTGTGCGTAATGATGTTATTCTAAAACACAACTAATAAATTCAGCTACTAGTATTAATTTCTTAAAATGAACCAGTATAAAGAACATTTTCAAATATTTGTAAACATACATATTCGCAATCGTTTATTTTGCTTTCATTTTATATTGCTTGCAATAATGGAAAATATATCACGGGAAATATATGAGTAAAAGAAAAAAAAACCAAATGAAAACCTACATGGGAAAATCTAAACTAAGCAAGAACAAACGTATTGTACCCTGCTGTACATGTATTTTCACGCATTTGAATTTAAATATTAAACATGTAACGATGTCAGCTTAAAAGCATTGATAAAATAAACCAGGGGGACGTTACTTCTGGGGAAAAAGCTGTAAATTTTTTATCTTGATTTATTCTCCCTTATGTTTGAAAACTAATATTATTTTTTATCCTTAGGGCCCAAACTATCGACTACGAGGTTGCATTAAACATGACAACGTACCTTAAGAATGAAGAGAAATACGTACCATGGAGAGCCTTTGTAGATTCAATAGAATTCATTAAAGGAATGATTTCCAAGCAGGGTTCCTATGTTTTATTAAGGGTAAGTTTTACAGTTTGTGAGGAGGTAAATTCATCTTGAATAAATCCATGTATTGTTATTTTGTGCATTTTTACTTTGATCTTTTTTTGTGATAATTTTTCATATCATGCTACTCGCTTGAGATGGAAAACTATCGCTAGATACTAAGAAGGCACGTGGCGTTGCTAACGAAATTGTCGTGATATTGACAACTTGGTCATAGGTAAAATAGCGATAAACAGATTATCATTGGTCATTTCAATTGCCGTCCCGGCTCAAGCGAGAAAATCAATCTCGTTGAGATGACCCACGATAATCTATAAATATCAAATAAAAATAAAATAGAGTAAGACTAAGAGCATCGACAGTGAGCAGTAACTGATAAGCATACATTTTCTATCACGCTTTTTAAAAGTCAAACCATGCAGAACTTCTCAGAACAAGATAATCGGTAAAGTTGGAAAGACATGACAAAGCTATTAACAATGTTCATATATGTCTGTTTGTTTTCAAATAATGAACCTGGGACACGTGGACAGAAAATAACTGTTCCTAGTGCTTCAAAATTAATTTTAAATGGATATCTAGATAATTGATTATATATTTCAGAAATATCTACATGACCTAGTGGCACCTGTGTTTGACACTGTAGGAACATCAACGTCTGGAACTTTGCCAGAACAGTAAGTTATTGCTCATCAAAACTTTATTTTATATTTGCTTATGAAAAAAGTTATTGTTAAACACTAAAAAAAACACCAAAAAACGCCAAACTGTTTATGAAAATACACAAGAAAAATATTACAAGAAGCAAGCTGTTATATACAAAAATAAGGAGATATTTCTATCCCCATCTCAGCTATATACACGAGTTATTAAAATTATTAGCTTGTTTTGTCTTATTGTCTTTTAAATTTTTGATTAATTATCAATTAGTATGACTTTATTTAACATCGTTGAGGGTCTAGAAACCTTAACTTCTTTAAGTGAAGACGTATTTTTCATTAAAAAAAATCAATGAAAAAAGCCTGCTACTGAATCTACATTTAACTTTTACATATTTTTATCACAATTATAATATTATTGATATGAAACAATTGCGTTGTCCTTTAGGCATATCAATAGCAAAGAAAATGTTCATGTTCGCCGTTCAGTCAAATGTCTTGAGATTTTAAATTTCCTGTTAAAATAACAAGTTGCTTATACATAGTTGCAAAATTTAAAACAAATTTTCTATTTCCAGGCACATGAGAGACGTTATGCTACAAACAGCGTGTGATGTTGGTGTAGATAAAGCTATTAATTATGCCAAGGAAATGTTCAGGAAGTGGAAGACGGAAGGCATCAAGTAAGTATACATTGGTCAAATCAAAGACTTTTAATTCTTTGTTTTCTTATTACACTAGTAGCAATAGTATAAACAATACCATGTTTTACAATGTATGAGCATTTTGGTACTTAATGTCTCGATGATTTTCTAGAACAACATTCGTGAAAGTTGAAAAAAATATACAAACGCTAAAGAGCCAGTAAGAAAGAAATGAACCAAACCATGGCAATCATCACTCTATGATATATTTAGATTCCATCTGTTTATGTAACATAATATAAAAACACACTGTGGGTTGTCCAAATGTTTCAACATTCCATTTTCCCCAAGAACAAAGATGAAAACAGACAAATATGCTAATGATTGTAATTGATACGTTTTAAAAGTATGAAACAAAGAAAATGTTGTTTTCATGGTCCACTCAACAACAAGCAAACTTAACTTCATAGTTCATCGCACATTATTCCAAAATCAGGTTCTCTCCAGAAACTCTAGCTTACGCCACTTATAGAAACTGGCCAAAACGAAATAGAACCCGCAAAAGTGCTGAATGAAAAATAGGTAAAACACATATCAATCAATCAAACTCTGCACGTTTTCAAATAGATCTGATGTAAGTAACTGTCTTTACTATTAATTATACCACGTGTGTATTCCATTGCAAGGTTACCATCTCAGTATTCATTGGTAATCTACACTGTTGGGGTCAGAGAAGGTAGTGTTGAGGAATGGGATTATGTATGGAACAAGTCTAAGTCCTCCAATGTTGATGGTGAAAGGGAAATGTTGATGGATGCTTTGGCTCAATCGCAGAAACCATGGTTACTCTGGAGGTAATTCCTGATATATGTGTATGGTAATCATGCTAATAGATAAATATGACTCATGGATTATATAAAATATTTAAAAAACAGGATCCTAAACGTCTGAACATTCTCTGGTCAAAATTTTTAGAAAACCGTCAAATAATTTTCTTGAAAAATACAGCACCTTTAAAAGATATTGTTTTTATCCGTCAATCCAGAAACTCTCAGTCCATTTTCTGCAAATTGTTGCAATTGCATTACATTGCATACCAGTATTTGCATCAATTTGAATAGATAACAGCTACTGTACTAGATTGCAGAGGTAACGCCAGCGGACATCCATTCATCTTTATCTTTTACCTTTTATAACAGGTATGCTAACTGGATTTTTGACAGTTCGAAGATTAAAATGCAAGATGTTCGGCTTGTTGTCAGCTACTTTGCCAAGAATCCACTTGGCAGAATGATAGCTTTGCATTTGCTGATGACGAAATGGGAAAGACTGAATGAACAGTAAGTAAAAACAACAAAAATACCAAAATCAAATGAAAATTGAATACAAAATGTCCTTAACAAATTATAAAATCAAAATCTCACACACATCATACGAATAGAATTCAAATGTCATTTACGAATTGGTATAAGGATACTTTAATGTAAAAATCAGTGGATTAAACATGGAATCATAGCTAACTAAACATCTCACTTGTATGACAGTCGCATACAATTACATTTCATTGACACAATAGGCGCATTCTACTTTCTATTTTTAATTTTATCTTTTAAACTATTTATTATGAGAAGATTTTTTAGCATTTCAAGTAATCTAGTTGAAAATAGATATTGTTCTTTAACAGAACAGCAATTTCTTTTTGTACAAATTAATTTTCATTCTAGCTATTTTCATTTATGCTTAAATGATAACGTTGCTTGATTCTAAAGTATAAATAGATCACGATGTTGTATAGTATTTAATCAAATGCCTTTTATGAAGTAAATATATTTTTGCTGATGACATGATTTTCCAGTTGAGTACACAGTCAGAAAACACAATTATTATTGTTTCCATAACCTGTCAGTATCATAATTATACCTTTGTGCAAATAGCTATTGGGTTAAAAACCTTATCATGGCTAAAACAAAAAGTATTGTTATATTTTTGCACATAGTTGTTTCTAAATAAATATTCATAGTATATTGTTAATAAGTAGCTTTTAACTGATATTCAAGGGATTATAATTGATACTGTTACTCTACAAAAAGACTGATTTGTAATATTGTAAATTATAAATCAATCCAATTACCTCGAATTTAGCTGACCATGGATACATAGTATACTGTAAAAGAAGTTATCGCGCGAGCGATATATTTTTCGCGATTTTCACGAGAAGAAAAATAACAGGAATATAAATCGTCGCAAAATTTATAAACTTGATATTCCCTAGACTAATAAAATCAAGTTAATTTGCATATCGCGAAATTATATAACAGTTAATTGGGCTAAACAAGTCTAAATGTATAATAAAGTATCTGTAAGAAAATTTTGTTGATAGTCTATGACTTTTTTTTTATTCATTAAGAAATTATACTTAATGAAGAAGATGCAATCAACAACAATAGTAAATATGTGACAATTTGTAAAAGAGGTGACGGCGAATATAAACAAGTATCAATGTCATAAATATGTATTTTGTGAATTTTATAAAAATTCATAGATATTTCTTTTGGTTAGGTTTGGTGGAGATAATTTTCTTCTGCGAGAAACAATTGGTGAGGTAACTCAGTATGTGAATACAGAATTTGAATATAAACAGGTATGATATCGATACTTTAAGATTTGCAAAATCACCACAACGGGTGTCACATTGGGTGTATGATCTACTAACCATTCCGGAGCACCTGAGATCACTCCCAGTGTTTAGTTGGGTTCGTGTTGCTTAGTCTTTTGTTTTCTATGTTGTGTCGTGTGTATTAGTATTTTTCTGTTTGTCCTTTTCTTTTTTAACCATGGCATTGTCAGTTTTTTTCTCGATCTATGAGTTTGACAGTCCATCTGGTATCTTTCGCCCCTCTCTCAAACACCTGATTAAAATATACAAAGTATAAGTGCCAATCTTACGGAGAATCATGGAGTGATGAAAACAAAACAAATAAAAAAGCACCAAAGTATACATTTATTAAAGTTTATATTGTATGATGATGATGATTTTTCCTGTTCTTGTATAAACAGAGATGGTTTGCTGTTTCATGGCACATACTTGAAGGTGTTTAGGCTGTATCATATTGTGATTTATTGAGATTATCAAACTTTTTTTTAATTTCATTTATTTTTTTAGCTTGAGAGACTCTTCCGAGATAAACCACCAAAAGTCGCAAAGAAAGAGGCAGAAAATGCATTAGCCCTAATGAGGTAACTTACGAACTATTCAAAAATGAGAGACGAACTATTTTTTTATATATTTTAAACATATAGTATTTGAGGAGAAAACGAAAACGTAAAACAATGACATTATACGTAACTTTTTGTAAATATAGTTGAAAGTAACAGATATATATCAGGACTTACTATGGTGATCAACGTTTTGTCATTAACTTACATTAAACATCTTATCTAGTAAGGAATACAAGGAAAACAAATGAATACAATTGTAAAATAAAAAATGATTTTCACAATTGCAGCTTATTGGTAAAACAGTATTTTTTTGTTAAAGTCATTTGTGCAAATGAGTCATTGACATTCTGAGTATGCTAAAGAGAGGCAGAGAATCCAAGGGAGTTTCATACGTATCTAGAATTTAGAAGAAACATATAAATAAAATATCATACTGTAGTTTTCTAAATAATAAATAATTTGAAAAATTAATTCTGAAATGATATTTGAAATACACTTATAATCACTCAAATAACAAGTCATATATTCGGCTCTCCTGCAAGTATGATATATATTTTTGAATAACACTTGAACATTTATTAATTTTATTTATAGAGCAAACATAAAGTGGATGGAATTGAATTATGCTACAATCACAAACTGGTTACGGGATCACGTGGTTGGAATGCTTTAAAATTATGGGTTATTCATTTGATCATATGACATAGTTTCTGATAGAAAAAATGGCCAGTGACTTGCAAGTAAAGTATTGACAACTACAAAAATGATGATCAGTTATTATTGTGTATGTATATATTGTGAATTAATGTTAAAATTTGTTTGTAATATTTCTTTTATCTAATAAAATTACTAAGTGTTATGCCGTAATGGAGAGGAAATGAACCTGAATATTTAGTGACCCTTTTTTAGGTTTTGTTCATATACATTTTATTGTCTTGTATCCTTATGCTAGGGAAGTTTTCAATACTGTGCATGATGTGATCGACGTGATTTACCAAAACATACCGCATTCAGTCCATTTTTTCACACTCCGTAGTTTTAATTGTATTTATTTACTTCAATAAAGATTTTATACCAGTATTTTAAATCATAAAAACATTCGACGCCATGGCAAAAAGTGAAAAGAAGACAAAACAAATAAACTATCAAAAACATTATCCAGAAAACTAAAGCACTGAGCAACACGAATCCTTCAAAACGTCATATATGAAACAGATATTCCAGAAGGTCAACCAACTCGTTATGACGTCAGTTAATGTTTTGAAAGGTATGACGTCAACATCACCACTTTTGGTCATTGGTTCAATAGCTTCATTAAAAGCTGTCATCATAAAGCGAAGTTTATAACGATGAGTTATTGGTCTTTTGCAATTTTTCTGGCTTGATCCATCTGCTTGTAGATTTTCTATCCACAGAGTTCCTAGATCACATTTTTTTTTTAAATATATTTATTTATAGTGGATTGGGATACAAGTTTTGCAACTTATATTAATCCCTTTCCACTTTGCTGTTGCTAGTGCTGCATTGTAGCGGCATTAGCCTGCTCTTTTCGAAATCAAGGGTGTCATTTACGTGCAAGATATATGTCTCTCTCTTTACACGGTTCATCCATTTATCATCCCCTTCCGACGGACTATCATCGTTTCCTCAAGACCATACACCCAAATGGTGTCAAGGGAGAACCGAAAATTCAGTCACTGAAATTTTCATTGCGGAACGGGAATCGAACCAGGAACCTTTGTGCTAGTAGTCCGATGCACTACACCACGGCTCAGATGACCATTATCGTAGTTACATATAAGAGAGAGTTTTTTTTAATATAAATTGGAGTTATGACGTATGACGTATGACGTCAATTATCACTGAACTAGTACACATTTGTGTTTAGGGGCCAGCTGAAGTACACATCCGAGTACAATATTTTCTTGATGTATGGAAGACCAATAGGTGGCTTTTGGCTGTTTTCTGTTGCTCTTTGGTCTGCTCTTTGGTCAGGTTGATTTCTCTTTGAAATATTCCCCATTTCTATTCTGAAATTTCAATACAAAACTTCCTAATTGCAAAAAATAGCGTTCTGTGAAATTCCTATACAACACAAACATAGAGACAAACACAGATTCTTTGATAACATTTGGTGATAGGGATACTGTTTGTCTAATTTCTGTGGCATTTGTCAGTGGATGAACTAGAAATTTATCGATCTGTGTATTCATATAAAACGATACAAGTTTTTTCATTTTCATTTATCACAGTTTACAATTTTGTTAGCTTGCTTTTTGATTGATAAGCAATGGAGTATGATAGTTTTACAATTCAGAACAACCTATATTTTGTGTAAATTTGAAAACATTTGTTACGAGAAATATCAGTATGTATATCCTTTATTTATTTTTTCGTTTTCTGAATATGATACGTATTTTCGTTGTAGCTCTCTGATAGTTTGTACCTGCTAGTAGAACTTTGCACCGAATATACCTAAGAAAAAAATCATAATTATTTATTTTAACATGGAACAACTTATATTTAGATCTCACAAAGACAATATTTTTCTTTTTATTACCTTTTTCCTTGGTTTGATTGAATTTTCATTAACGAATATTCAATTCGATCGATTCCGACTGTTATGTTCTCAAAGTCTAATGTGTCAATTCTAAAAGATAATTGAAAAGTTTAATGCCAAACAAAAGTGCACTTACATTAAAACGTTGAACAAAGAGGTAAATAGTTTTCTTCGATTAATTACAAAAAAGAAAAAAAATCCCATATAAAGCATTGTTTTTATATTTAATATATTAAAGATTCCTCTTCGTCCAGAATATTCTGTTTTGTTTGTTGTTGTTGGTCCACATCTGAAATAAAAAAAAAGCCAAATTGAATGATCGAAGTTGAAACGTAGGAAAATCATTAAATAACTACTGATTATATTAAACGGACGAAATGAAAATAATATTAATGACAAATATGTTTTGTTTTAAGTTTTGGTGCTGATGCAATGAAGTAGCAGGGCCCTCATGGGGTTTTTGATTATGTGATTACTTGGCCGTTTTTTTAATGATTATTTGATTATTAAGCCAAATATTTCATGATTATTTGATTACCTAGGACTGTATTTTTAGTTTATGATTATTTGATTACTAAAGATAAGCAAATATTTAATGATTATGTGATTATATTGGCAAAAAAATGGTGATTATGTGATTACTAGGACCCCCCCCCCCCATGAGGGGCCTCAAGTAGTGTTGTATGTCCCTCAACCGCTTTTGAACGTTTGTTTGATGTACCAAAAAGTAAAATTACAAAATTCTGAACTTAGAGGAAAATCTAATCGGAAAGTCCATAATCACATGACAAAATCAGATCGACCCGTTGCACATTAAAAAAATGTAACACACTGTCAATGTGCTGATTTGTTGACTTTAGCTTCGCAATGGCCTGAAGGAATTTTTAGTAATTATCCAATACAATATTACTTTTATTCAGAACTATAAACATGTAAGATGTAAGAGTATAAATAATAAATAATTGAGTTAAATGAGCGCATTCTAAAACTTAAAATGAGTTTCATAATGTACTTACTTTTGCAATGTTTTCATTGACCATTACAACTTGTCATTGTAAGGTTAGAAGAGAGCAATCAAGACTTGAGATTTCAATATAGGACATTTAATTCAAAACCTCATTTGCAACCGAATGGGTCTACACACTTATATTTCTCCTACGAACACTCCACAGGTATCATTTTACAGGCCAAATATAGTTTGCTTTTACGTCAGGTATATTCTTTTAACCTTGCACCCTGAGAGTATTGCATTTTTTTTTAATTATTTTTGTGTCTTAATCCTGAATATATATACTAGTAATGTATGATTGCTAAAGAGACAATTTGCCAGCAGAAACCAAATGATAATATTATAGAAGTTGACAACTACACTTCGTAATCCGGCCTTCAACAATAAAGAAAACTCATAACGCAAGTTCTTTGTTAAAATGCGAATTTTCATGTGCATATATCATGTATATGTTTAATATCTATAAACATAGCTTACTGTGTTTTACATCATGTGGACGTTTGCTTGAATCTTTTAATCTTATACACGAGATTGACATCCGTATCCTATTTCCATAAAAGATATATCCGGAATTCTGGCAACACTTCTCTTAGTATGACAAGCGATTGAGCTGTTTCCCGTAAGACAAATAGTGGCATTGCATTCAACAAATACAATATCTTTGATTTTAAGGGAATCAAGATATAAAAATACAAATGTTGTCTCATGAGTTGTTTGACTGATAACATATGTCGAGATTGTAGGAAAGCTGAAATGGCAAATTCAAATCTGATTTTAATGGTTTATTATAACTATAAGACTTTGATTCGTACCAAGGTTTTAACTTTAAATATCAGTTGATATTCAGCTCGCTTTTGTTTTTGGTATATTTATAGTTTTATTTAATTTATATTTAATAATATATTATTCGCCTAGAAATCTTCTTTAGCTGTTATAACTGATTGAACGTATGCGTATGCCTTGATTTGCAACTATCAATACATTATAGTATTAAACACATTTTTTTTTCTAGAGGTTATTGATGTGTAAAACGGGGCGATTAACTCACAAACAGAATAAAAGTCCGGAACATTTGTGATATTTAATAAAAAAAAAAATTGTTGGTGGCTTCTAATATTACCATCAAAAGCACAAGTCGTAACTAAGGAGTATGCCGCCATCTTGACTTTCTAAAAACCATAAATGTCCGATAAATACAACGGAATCTCAAAAAAATTAGCACCTACCTAAAAACTTCACTTTAATTAAATTTTATCCGAATTTGAAGCGTTCACGTAACGAAATAATCTTTCCCTTGAACATTTCTTTACATATGACGTCGTGTTTTGCCATGACGTAAATTCGCCAAATTCTTCATGAAATTTCGCGGAATTTTATTAAATTTTATTTTTTTTACATTTTTGAAGCTTTAGAATGTTTAGTGAATTAAATTTATTTCTTTTTTTTGTTATATATGCACTAGAATAGTCACAACTGTTATGCAATTGTTTTTAAATCTCAATTTGCTGAAAATCCCGGGATCCCTGCAATCTTGTGTTTCGCGCATGAATAGATTACAAACAAAGTAGTTTCGGAAACATGGTTTATCGATGTGTAAACTTAGAGAAAATTCTAATTTACCAATCCAATTCAAGTATTTATAGATATGCAAATCATATAAGAATTATTCTGTTTTGAATTATAATTATATAGTTTAGATATATGACTTTGGTGTCATGAGATATTTATATCTCAATTATCAATATCACAACATTCATAGAGGTTGTTATAAAAAAAGTGGTATAATTGCCACAAAAGACTAAATGACACAGATATTAACAACTATAGGTCGCCGTACAGTCTTCATCAATGAACAAAGTCCATACCACAGAATGTGACAAATCATTGCACTGTATCTATGTCTATTTATATAATTGATATGCAACTTTTAATAAGTTCTGTATCAGGGACTTGAAATTACAAATAAAATATATCGTCTAACGCCTTACCCATTTTTTATAAGAGGATACTCATAGCTAGCTGAGGAATAAGATTGAGGTTTCACTACACAGGAATGCAGTCTCATTTTATAGTTGTTATCTGTTGTTTGTGTTTTAACGTTGACATATATATTTGCACCAATATAGAATCCCGGATATATGTTATTCTGTACGAAGGGATGTTGATCTTTATAGAAGGCTATTATAACACTTTCTTTTCCTGATCCTGAGGTATTGTCCACATTTCCCAACCCTCCACGGAAAGAAGCAGTTGTTGAAAGTATTTCGTTCGGATTGAAATTAGCAGTTGCACTGTCTATCTTCGATAGTTCACATTCAACATCTATTGTCCAACGGAAATGACGTATACCTATCGGTTTAGGTGAACTGTACTCTAGGTACATCAATCGATTCTTATATAAAACACTGTTCACTTTATCCTACAAAAGACAAAAAATCAATTGATCAAAAGGATTGCTAATTGTGTTAACTTATAAAATCTGTTTATTAATTAAAAAAAACATTTTTTAGTTGTATTAAATTTGAAAAAATAAATACGCAGCGTTTTATGCAAAGTTATAATTAGAAGCTTCAAATATCAATTATAAAGCATAGCGCGCAATTTATAAGAGCAGCTATTCCATGACCGAACTCATCATACATACCAGGATTGAAATTTGAAAACCAGACTCGCGTTTTGTCTGCAAAAGACTCATCAGTGACCCTCGAAAAAAAAAGGAGTTAAAAATGTAAAGTACCAAGTTGAAGAGCATGGTGGGTCTAAATTCCTAAAAGCTTTGTCAAATTCAGCTATCCGTTCCTGAAGTTGGAAAGTCTGCAGTTGGTATTTCAAACATTTGAAGTTTAATAAATATTTGATTTATTATTATGACCATATCAATGATAATTCATGTCAATAATCAAAGGTGCCAGTCTTATAATTTTTAAACCCTAGGCGCGCGTTTCATCTTCATAAGACTAATTAGTGACGCTCAGATCAAAATATTTTAAAAGTCAAACAAGTATAAAGTTGAAATAGCATTGAGGATTCAAAATTTCAAAAAGTTGTTGCAAATACGGCTAAGGTAATCTATGCCTGGGATAAATAAATCTTAAGTAGTTCGAATAATTCTTACTTTTGCAAACGGTTAATTTATATAAGAAGATACCATATAATTGATCTTCATGTCAACACCGAAGTTCCCTCGGAGACGAAACGTCCACCAGCAGTGGCATCGACCCAGTGGTGTAAATAGTTATCAAAGGTACCAATCTTATAATTTTGATACGCCAGACGCGCGTTTCGTCTACATTTAATTTTGACTACTGGGCTGGAGATTTCCGTAAGAAAAAAAAAACACCAACATTAGTATCAACCATGTAGTTGTATCTTAATTATCATTGAAACCAGGATTCAAATTTCGAACGCTAGACGAGCGCTTCGTCTACACAATTTATGTTTCAAAGTTAAAGACTGAAGATTTGTTTTGTATCGATACCGAAATGTAGCAGAGATTATTTTGTTATGTTTTGTCTCTCCTAATGAATCATTATTTGTTATTTTGGCACCAGATCTTCTGGTTTTGTTTTAAGTGCTTTGAAGAAACATTCGATATAGTGATGTCTGCATATGGAAAAATATCATAATCATTACAAGATGCTAAGCCTGTTGTAATAGAGCAAGAACTTTTAAAAAAATATAAAAACTGTACTACCTCTCGTTGTGTTCCACATTCTGTGTATTTATGAGAAAAGATTATCGTGTCATCTCTCCATACACCAGTACAGCTCGCATCAGGAAAATATATTAATTCAGGAATAGTATCTGGGTATAGTTTTTTCATTATTGTCATGTTAACAGCCATATCCCATGAAGCATGTCCACATCCTATCTTAATAGCATCCTGTCTTTCTAAAGCTATGCAAAAAAATTATATCTAGCAAATGTCTTGTGCACTTCACCATGTTCACTATGAAAAGGAACCAACAGAAAATCGCCAGAAAAAAATAAAATTTCCAATTGCTAAAAAACAAAAGTCTTCATCTTCATTTTAATTGAGGTGAAAGTCGAAAAAAGAACAACGGTAACTGCTGACGTTCCAGATACAAGACAAGCATGATCAGATATATAAAAACAGACACATGACACAAAAAAAAGATAAAACACATTTAGAAACATCTGGATTGTTAACAGATAATATAAAGGATTGATATCAATTTTGATTTTGAAAGATTATTTGTAACAGTTTGATTCACTTGGTCTAATATTTTAAAATGAAGCAGTAAATAAACAAAATATCAGTAAAAGTAAACTGTTAAATTGGGACATAAACACGATTCAACAACTACTTCTTGTCATAGCTTCAAATGAAGTTATATTACTCTCTTGTTTATGCAAGATATCGAAAAACAAAACGCCTAAATTCCACCCCAACTCACAGTTCAAGACATAAGTTTTAGCGGAATACTTTTTGTGTCCTGGACGCAACATTTGAGCATTATATATATAGACTGACAGAAGATATGCAGATTTATTAACAAATTAACGACTATAAAGAGAAACTAACTATTTTAAATACTATCATATTACGACCAAACTTGTTAGATACAGAAAATCCCTGTATTTGTCATCGATGGTAATTCAGAATTATACGAATATTTCTGATGATTTAGTTAATGGTAAAATATTTTATATACAGCTAGAGTATTACAGTATTAAAATAAAATCGGACAGTTTGCTCAATTGAAACACAATTTTATTAAAATATCGTTAATTTGAAAATATCTGTACATTTTCTGTAACAAGATAAACTATTGAAATCATTAAAAACACGAACATATAGGTAAAATTAGCCTAAGCAATATTAAGCACTTCGTTATATGTTGGTGTTCTATTCTTCTATTCTCTCCAGCTTTGTCATTCATTTGGCTATTCAACTGAATTGACTCGAGAGTGACTGACATATGAATTGGATGACGACCAAATGCGCGTCTGACGTTCTAAGATATTAGAAGGGTATATAAATAAAGGCAACAGTAGTATGCCGCTGTTGAAAATCATTATTCGATTCAGATAAAACAGATCCGGGTAACCAACTTAAACCGAGAGAAACGCATCAACTATAAGAGGAAAACAACGAATCAACAGAACACTGAGGTGCAACAAAAACAGAATGCAATATACATAGAAACCAACTATAAATTAACAAGTGCCATATTTCTGACTTGGTACAGGACTTTTTAAGAAAAAAAGGTGGTTGAACCAGGTTTTGTGGCTAGCCAAACCTCCGTGCGTTATATTATTAAATATAATAATGGTAATTGTAAAAATACTGCTTAACGAACAACAAAGTATAAGATTATTCTTCTGTCTCCATAAATTGTCGGTATCACTTGGAAAAATGTTTCAAAATTGCAGGGACAACAATATTATGTAACTATCACAATCAAAACATTGATAACATTCACTAAATTATCAGAAATATCTGTATTTCTGAGTTTTAATCGTTGACAAATAATGAAATGCATGTCTACAACGACCTTGTGTTCAACCCTCAAGTCAGTCAGATTTTAAGCAAAATTTGAGTATCGTGTGAGTTGGCAAACTACTAACACTGAATGTATAGAAAGAACTTGCAAGGTGCACGACATATTAAAAGAAATAAGTCTACTAAAATTTTGCCGATCTCTTTAAACTTAGCTTATCTTTCAACGCTTCCACATACATATTTGTGATTGATGAAGATTTGGTTCATTGTGGTTTAGTAACGATAAGTTTTTGGTACAGCTCGTAACTCAGCTAACCAGTTAAAATATTTAATACAGACTTCACATTATAATTTTCCTTCCTTGCAAATTGATAGCAACCCGACCTTATATTTTGTGAACATTGTCTAGGTAGGAATTGATGTTGATTCAGCCCGTAACTAATATCAAAGCTTTTAATAGAAGCCTGTATCATATGCCCTTGATATGATAATATGACTTTGTGCCAAAAATAAATTTACCTTTCCATGTTATCCTATATCTATCATTACACTTAGTGTTTTCCTTTGTATATCGGATGAAAAACTCTTTGCCCACCACCATATCTATAGGTGGAAAATATCTAACATGTTGGAGAGCATTTCCATAGATGCCTTCTTTGATCTGCAATATATGAACCAACATTATTATTTGCTTCTTCTTTTTCGTGTATAACATTTTGAAGCGAATGAGTAAAACAATTTTTTAAATTAATTTCTACTGTAAGTGTCAGAAAATATTAAAATGTAAATTTTTAAACTTTCTTTTATTGTAAATACAGTTGGTTTTTTTTTCAAGATTTTTACACTATTTTGATCTTTAAAAGAAATTCTCAATTTTTGTACGCTCGTCTTATGTATATTATTATTTTTTCCCTTTATTTCCCTTCAATTATGCTAGAATTATGTTTAGTTATGTTATAGATAATAAATATTTGAAAGTTTTTCTAGTCGCAGAACACACCGAGGGTTGTCATAATTGATCAAATGAATGAAAGACCATGTGGAGGCTTTTATAACTATGAAATGAGCGTCACTGATGAATCTTATGGATACGAAACACGCGTCTGGCGTACTAAATTAAAATCCTGATATTCCTTTCAAATGTGTCCAGGTTTTAAAACGCCATACTGCTGACTTAGAATGTGAAATAAATCTCACTAATTAATTTAGATATAAACCTTAAAAATTATTATTCAAACACAATACAAATATAACTGTAACTTCATGAAGTAAGACACAAATGAACTGTTACCATCCGATAACGGTGTATGAAAAATTTAAGACACTTTGTGAGCAATTTATTGTACCAACTTCGTTTTTGGAAACAAGGGAAGGGTGCTATGCTTTTTTTCTATTTGAAATTACATTTCTCTCGCGGAAAAGTGAATATTTTCAACAATTTTAATTAAATCGAATGAAATCTTCAAATTTTTCTATTTGCATTTTATCCTTTTTTAGTTGTCTGTCCATTTTCAACATGTTCAAAGAAAATAAAAACCAATTTATGTTTCGGTTATAAAATACAATGTTAAGAGGTAAATAATCTGAGGTATTTTTACTGCATTATTATGTAACTTTGGTTTATATTCATACCTCAATACTTCGATGGTCTTGAAAATGCTGTATGCGTAAATCTTCTATAGATAAAATATACGCAGTATTTGTTGATATTTGTTTTTCCGGTTTTATCACAAAAATACAGTCCTTTCGATCCGAAAAGAAACTCGGATAGTTTTTGGATGTTATTTGACCTGATTCTGTTGTAACCTCTTCAAAGCAGTCTATAAATATGAATTACAAAATAAAGCATACATTATTATCATTTTCTTTCAAGCCTCATCAAATACTGTGAAATATTTATAATTCGTATATTTTAACAAATTTGATTCGTTCAGGGATAGTCACATGTTAAACTATATTTTCGAAGGTAGAGAAAAAACGGCGGATAGCAAAAAGCATATTAAACAGCAAAAACCATATTTAACAGCAAAAAAACATATAACTAGGTTATTTTTAGAATATCTAAAAACCGATATACTTTGTGTCGTCATGTAATGAATTTTATGATATTGTTAAACGTTTTGATACAAATTATATCTGTGATCGATTATTTGACGAAAACAATCCTTCAATATTTAAGATGTAAAAAAATGGAAAAAAAATGTAAATGAAATTACAACTAATATGTTGTTATTGTCTAGGAGACAATATGATATCTATAAAATGACGATTGTGATGCAAAATATGATAAGAAACTAATAATATAACATATATAGCATTTTTATGAGGTCAATACAGGATATATCGACCCAAAGAAGTATATCCTTGTATCGACCTCATACAAAGGCTATATTTGCATAATATTTGTTAAGCTATTACAAAAAAATATGGTTTCATTATGTGTAAAAATTTCATAACAGGATAGATTTTAATATAATGTTTATACACCAGTGTTCTATTGAAGTTTATTAGAAAAAGGGTAATATGCTATATTATTTTTTGAAATAAAACTTGCATTGAAAATAGGCTTTTTTCATTGGTCGTTGATGATATATTATTGATTCTGAATTTTAATCTCCCGTGTAACCTCGGCTACCTCTAGTATTAAAATCTTTCAAATGACAAATTTAAAACAAAATAAAAAATAAGTTCACAGTGGAAGACATTTCATCATATCGGACGAAAGTATTTGAAAATATAAATTTATCAGGCAGGTATGTTATTAACTTTAATATATAAACAGCAATGTAGATACGCTATGAATGAAAATGTACAAGGTTTGAAGACCTTTTGTCCTTTATTATTCTTACTTTCATCAGTAATTCTATCAACCTATAGATATTCCTTTTTTCGATAATTTATGCCTATAAATTTTGATTTTTGGTGTATTAACGCCACTTTTAAGCACTGCATTTAGGCTATTTCGTGGCGGCCAGTTTTTATTGGTGGAGGAAGCCGGAGTGCTCGGAGAAAACCACCGACCTTCGACATGTTCGATAAGAAAACTGACAATCCTAGTCAATTGATTGAAGTTAAGTGCAACCGCACGTGCAGGGTTTGAACTCACATCCACAGTGTTTACTAGCTATTGATTACAGTAGTAACTACTTAGCCCAATCGGCCACCAATGCTTCTTTATGTCTGTTACTGTTCATTCATCAGTCTTTGATAAACTATACCATCATATCGCCTTTCATTTCATGGAGTTTTGCATATTCCAAAACAACGTTCGATTGGGTAATCTACCACATATTAATGCGCATTTAACTAAAAGCATTATAATATAAAAGGATTGTTTTTTATGTGATAATCAGTCAGCCTTCAGTTATTGGAGTGAACTTATTATTATTTCTAAAGTTTTAGGTGCAATTTATTTTTCGTTAATGTGGAAAAATCATACCGACACATCTGACGCCAGCGTCTTCAGTATGCATACATGATCCACTTTCTTGAATATTACACTGACCAATATGATCTTCCCAGCCTGCACAACCTAAATCTGATATTACTTTTGGTGTATTTCCTTGGCCAAAATATGCATTAGATAGTACCACAGGTGTAGATGTTCTGTATAATGGAGATGATTAGAATATAAATGAACAATAGATTAATGTATATATCACATATTACAATACAAGAAAATGAATACACATCTAATATTTACATGAACTGATACGTATTCAATAAATCGTTTGAAAATGTGTGTATGTTGACAGACTTACACATACCTAACGCCAAGAGAAGAACATATTGCTTTTGAATCGTAGCTATTCCAACTAGAATCACACAAAGTTTTCCATTCCCCGCCGAGAAAGATTTCTACACGCCCTTCGAACGGATTAGTTCCATTTTGTAGCCGGACCTGAATTCCACCTGAAATTATAATTAAGCACGCTTCACAATGTAAACAAGAAAAATAAGAGTGCTAGGAAAATAAAACTAGTTCAATAAAAAAATCATCACTTGAGTGAGTATTAACTTCTTGATTTGAATCTCTGTTTATTTGTCTCCTGTATTTTTGGTAGAGGGAACTTAATTTAACCCTATTCCAAAAGTAACCAAAATGAAAATGAGATGAAGTGATAATGTATTTCATGGGAGGAATAATGTCCCATAATCGATAATTTAAACTACACTACACTCACCACGCATAGTTTATCCTAACACCATTCTATTGGTGTAACCTTCAAGTAACGCTGTCATTTGGTGTATTGTAATTATCTTTCAGAACTTAATAAGTTAGACTAATAAATCGTAAACATGGTAAACCTGACATGTAATTTTCTTTTCAAAAGCAAAATGACAAATCGTTATCTTAAATACTTTTAGAATTCAATCCGCATCGAATTGCATGCAAAGTAAGGTCCATTTTAATTCCTGAATTTTGAAGCATGTCTTACCCGAACAGTCTATGCCAACAAAATCTGTAGAACAGTTATATACATCGTAATATCCTCTACACATTCCTATATTTGATTCACTTCCAGTACAATTTAAATCCGACAAATATATGGGGTAGTTCTTCTTATTTGTTCTAAATGAAGTGGAGCTTTGCCCAAGTGACCTGCAACCATAATTTGAACTTACATATTGTTTTTTAAATTTCTCTATTTTTCAATCATATATGTCACACATAAATGTTGTGTCTGTTTTGAGTTTCATTTGGGTGCACTCAATCATAGCCTTCTTTGCATTTTTGAATTTACGTGTATTTTGTGAAATTTTAATTATACACTCGTGGTGCGGTGTTGAATGTGGGTGCACTCAATCATTGCCTTCTTTGCATTCTTAAATTTACGTGTATTTTGTGAATTTTTAATTATGCACTCGTGGTTCGGTGTTGAATCATATATTTCACATAATAAATGTTGTCTGTTTTGAGTTTTATTTGGGTGCACTCAATCATAGCCTTCTTTGCATTCTTAAATTTACGTGTATTTTGTGAATTTTTAATTATAAACTCTTTTTTTGCGGTACCCGAACTCGTTTCATTTTGACAACTTTAAGACAAAAAAAAAACCCCATGCCCTTATCAAATGGCAAATAAAATCTCGAATAACTGTCATCTTCCTGTCTTTTAACAAGCATTTCCTGATGTAAAAAATGGTGGATTAAGCCCGGTTTGATGACTTGCTAAACAAATTTACTTGAATAAACGTCGCATATTATTCCATTACTAGTATATTGATAATATTGTATATGCAGTAAAACAGAAATGATATGTAAAATGTCAGCAGTCAACATTATTAGATATAGTTCTTATCAACATGCAGGATCTATTGTCCGACTAGTGTACTTTTCTCAATAACATTAAGGTGGTACCCAACAATTTCACTAAAATTAATTTGGCTCGTTTAATTTTCGTAAAATTTTGACACTTTAACAAAAATATAAAACTTTTAAAAATTTTGAACCAACCGTTTTGTCAGAAAAATTACACTGGTTATATAGCAATTTAACAAACACCAATTTTGATTATTGAGAAGCTTAATGTTTCTTTTACAACACAACGTAATTAAAACGTTAAGCTGACTTAACAGAGTTATCTCCCTGTAGTGTTAGGTACCACCTTAAGTGTCAGACAGGACGGTTTAAATCCAAACTCATGACCCTGTGTCTCTTAGTAAGCAACGTAACCGTAACTTGTCTTCTGGTTTTATATCTAACTTAGTTCTGATTTATCTTTTTTTATTTATTTCTTTAATTTTTTCTTTGGTACTTTAATTTGGATCTTTTTTTAAAAGAGCAGATAACTCATATTGGCAGAATGCATTTAGATTACAAGGCTTCATCACACACAACCAAAATTATTAAGGACAGCACAAGATATGAATCTTGGTGTACAGTATGCAAAACATGTAAGTTATATAAATCACTTGGGACAGACAGCAACAAATATAAGAGTGTAATATATGTGGCTATTACTTTATTGACAAAATTTGTGTATGTATATCAATGGCATCCATAGTTGTAGGTTACGTAAACTGTGGGGGATTAGCAAATAAGGTAAAAAGATTAGATATTTTTTCAATTTGTAAGAAACGTTATGATATTGCAGTGTTGGTTGATACTCACTGTTGTTTAGAAAATGAAAATAAATGGCTTCAAGAATGGGGATATACAGGTAAATTTAGTAGCTATTCAAACAGGAGCAGAGGAGTAGCAGTCTTGTTTAAGAATTCCTTTGAATTTAAAATAAATAATGAAATTATAGATAATAATGGAAATTTCATTATTTTAGATATTACTGTTCAAGATTATAGACTAACACTTGTAGCATTGTATGGTCCAAATGAGGACTGTCCTGAATTTTTTCATTCTTTGGAAAGCAAAATTTGTCTTTTTGAAAATTCTTCAGTTATAGTTGTTGGAGACTGGAATGTAGTACAAAATTATAGTCTTGATACTCTGAACTATCAGACTGAAAATAATCCCAGAGCTCAAGTTAAGATTCATGAAATGATGAATAATTTAGACTTATTAGATATTTGGAGGATACAAAATCCTTCAGTTAAAAGATATTCTTGGAGGGGCCCTAACAAAAAACAAGGACGTCTTGATTATTTTTGTATTTCTTCTGACTTAGAGCCGTTTGTTGTGACATCAGATATTGGGATTAGTTATAGATCTGACCACTCACCAGTGAGGATTGATCTCAAATTTATTAATCAGATCAGGGGAAAAGGGACTTGGAAATTTAACAATAGTTTATTGAAGGATATTGATTTTATTAAAAAAGTCAAGCATGATATTACAGAGGTTATTTCTGAATATGAATGTGATCCAAATGAAGATCTTGAAAACCTTGATAAAGCATACAAAATTGATAATCAATTACATTGGGAAACTATTAAAATGAAAATAAGAGGCACAGCCATTTCTTGCTCTTCATTCAAGAAAAAAGAAAAAGACAAGATGGAGAATATGCTTTTTGGAAAATTAGAAAAATTAAACAACCTATTTGCTTTAAATAATTCAGATGAAATTAGACTTGATATTGAAAAGGTTGAAACAGAACTTAAAATTTTAAGAGAAGACAAAATTAATGGAATTATAATAAGAGCAAAGGCAAAATGGCAAGTTGAAGGGGAGAAGAATACACGTTTCTTTTGTAATCTTGAAAAAAAACATTATACAGAAAAAATTATATCAAAATTACTTTTGGAAGGAAATCAAGTTATTCAAGATCCAAATGCTATTCTTAGGGAACAAAAATTATTTTATGAAACTTAGTACAGAAGTTCTAACCCAGGGGATGAGGAGAATGCCACATTCATGAATGAAAATAACCCCTTCTTAAATAAACCTAGCAGAGAAGAGATTAATTCCTGTGAGGGTCAAATTACCTTAAAGGAATACAGTATTGCCCTTAAAAATATGAAAAATTTTAAAGTCACCAGGCATAGATGGTTTTACTGTAGAATTCTATAAATTTTTCTGGAATGACATAAAATTTCCACTGGTCAATTGCCTGAATGAGAGCCTTGAAAAAGGAAAATTCTCAGTAAGTCAGCGACAAGGGTTAATAGTATGTTTAACAAAGGAGGGAAAAGAAAAACACTTCATCAAAAATTGGCGTCAAGTTACTTTATTATGTGTTGACTATAAATTAGCATCTGCTTGCATAGCAAAGAGATTAAAACCTATACTGCAAAATATTATAAGTCAGACACAAAAAGGATTTTTAAAAGGAAGATACATTGGTGAATGTGTAAGAATTATTGCAGATCTGATAGATAAACTAGAAGAAGAAGATATTCCAGGATTATTATTACTGGTTGACTTTGAAAAAGCCTTCGACACGGTCGAATGGTCCTTTCTTGAAAAAAACTTTAGATTTTTATGGGTTTGGTCCCACACTTTGTAGATGGATAAAATGTTTTTATACAGACATTACCAGTACAGTTACAAATAATGGACATTTATCAGAATTTTTAATTTGGCTAAGGGGGTTAGGCAAGGGGATCCTTTATCCCCTTATCTCTTCATCCTTGTGTTGGAACTACTTAGTGCAGCTTTACAATATGACCCAATTGTTTCTGGTGTCACAGTAAACGACTCTGAGTTTTTACTAAGTCAATATGCAGATGACTCCTCTCTGATTCTGGATGAAAATGAGGAATCTCTTAAACAAGCATTGCACATTTTTGATAGTTTTGCTGCCTGTGCTGGTTTGAGGGTAAATGTAGATAAAACTGAAGCCATATGGGTTGGCTCAAGATTAGGCAGTAACGAAAAACTGTTACCAAATAGGAAATTATCTTGGAATACTTCAGGAAAGTTTAAACTGTTGGGAATTCGTTTCAATCTCTTAAATGAGGATAAAACTTTAGAAAACTATACAGAAAAAATTAAAAGCATGAAAAGCCTTCTCAATTTATGGTCATACAGAAACTTGACATATATTGGCAAAACCATTGTTATAAAAACTTTGGCTCTCCCACTTTTGGTACAGGTTCTGACAGTCCTTCCAAATCCACCAGTTCAGGTTATACAAGAAATACAAGGAATTTTCATTAAATTTTTATGGGATGGAAAACCAGACAAAATAAAAAGGAAAGTTATTATTAATAATTATGATGAGGGAGGTTTAAAGTTCCCACATATAGAAAGTTTTTGTATGTCCCTTAAAATGTCATGGCTTTATAAATTGCTAGATCCTTTGAATATTTCTCCCTGGAAAATTCTATTATTGAGTTATATAGAAAAATATGGAGGGGATAAAATATTGTACCTGACAAAAGAGGGTCTGGAAAAAATTGCAAAAAAGTTAAATCCTTTTTGGAGGGACATTTTTCTAAATCTGGCTAAATTGAAGCCAGAAAAGGTGAAAGATGAAAACAATCCCATTAATATCCTGAGTCAACCCATTTGGCTGAATATTAATATTAAAAGATGTGGAAAGCCATTTATTTTTGTAAATTATTGTAATGATGGTATATTTTTTATAAATGATTTAATCTCAGAAGGGAAAAACATATTGACATTTGAGCAGCTTAAAACTCAGTATGCAGTTAAAACCAATTTTGTTGAATATTATGGTCTTGTTAGTGCAATCCCAGATATCTGGAAGAAAACAATTTCAGATCATGGTAGATTAGATATTATTGAAAATGATATTGTAGAAAAACTCAAAAATGATAAAAAAAAACCATGTAAATATTTTTATCAATTATTTCTAGAAAAAATTAAAGAAAATCCTTTAAGATCACAAAATAAATGGTCTGATGATTTATGTGTTAAGATTGATGATTGGGGCAAAATCTATTCGATGGCATTTCAAGCAACAAAAAACACTTTTTAACTTCAAAATTTTCAATTCAAGTTATTACATAGAATTGTATACACAAACTCTTTTCTTTATAAATGTGGTTTAATAGAAACAGAACTGTGCACTTTTTGCACTGAAACCAAAGAAAGCTTATTGCATATTTTTTGGGAATGTATATATAGCAAAAATATTTGGATAGCACTTCAAGATTTATTATTAAAATGTGGATTTAGCCTTAAACATATAGAGGCAAAAGATGTTATTTTTGGTATCGGGGAAATTTTTGACCCATATAATGTAGTACAACATATAATATTGATTTTAAAATTTTATATTTATAGCTGTAAAAACTCAGGAGAAAAACCTTCTGTGAAAGGTAGTATTGCATATTTAAAATACTGTATAAGAATAGAACAACATACAGTAAATTTCTTATCTCCTACACAAAAAGAATATATAGATAAAACATGGTTGCCATTACAATCTGTCCTAGGTGATTTAAATATTTTATAACTGGTACGAAAATTATAGTTATATTTTGTTGTATGTCTTGCTATTTAGAGTTGTCATATAATAATAATATCTTTAAGACCATACTTGAAACTGTACATGTGTGTAATCCTGCTTGATTGTTTTCTGTCTTTATGTCAAAAATAAACAAATTACAAAAAAAAACTTAGTTCTGACAATTTATCAAGGTTCTGTTCTAAAATGCATAGCTGGGCAGGCAACAATTGACATTCAACAAAGTACTGATTTTGTCTTTACAAGTTTTACTAAAGCAGTGTCTTTTCGTGCAGATGGTGTGCAGTGTCTCCAAGGTCTTTGTTTGTCTTTTTCAACATGCATGAGTCATTATTTAGCATTTGTACATGGTGGTGCGATAAACATTCTGTTTATTAAGCTATGAGAATGAAAAACACATATGTTATTGCCAAGGATCAAATATGCCAACATGACTTTCCGCATTATTGGAAACAAGGTAACGACTATAAGGAATTAAGATCAGTTAAGGATTGTTTTGAAAGCTAAAATGATTTTGAAATGAAGACGCTTAGGTTTACACAAACCTGTATCCAATAGTTTTGCAGACAACTTCGTTTGCATCTGTTTTCCAAAATTTCCAACAAATGCCTCCCCATCCGTCGTAGTACATATTAATCATTAAATCACCCTTCCATGGGCCTGGACCATTCATCAGTTTTACTGTGTTTCGGTCTATTTAAAAAAAACATCATATGTGTTTATTTAAACAAGGATAATGACATATCATTGTGTTGTGTTTAACTTAAACGCTTTTTATATTTGTGTTTGTCGGAGACAGGATTATGTTTAATCATGCAAACGAAAACAAGTTTCATGAATAATGTTTTTTTTTTAAATTAATTTCGAATGCATAAATTATTTATAAAGGAACCGAGTACATATATATCGAGTCCGACATATATATGAAAAAACTATTTGGAATGCATACATCAATTATAAACCAACCGGGTACATATAGATCAAGTCCGACATATATATGAAAACTTTATTTGGAATGCATACATCTATTATAAAGCAATCAAGTACTATAGATCGAGTCCGACATTTAAATGAAGCCTGGCCATGGTTATACGCTTTCATGTTTTTAAGTCGGTGTTTATCAACTGAAAGACTTCAGTAACCCATAGCATAAATGTACGTAAAATAGTTTAAAGACAAGATATGCACAATTTAATCACACTTTACAAATTCCATTTAAACGGATTCTTATCATCATCTAATCGACGTACACCCCACACCTTATTTCATTTTACACAATTAATTGCTAACAATTGAAGAGAGAAAAGAGTAAAATCTCAAAAATACTGAACTCCGAGGAAAATTCAAAAAGGAAAGCCCCTAATCAAATGGTAAAATCAAAAGTTCAAACACATTAAACGAATTGATATCAACTGTCATATTCCTGACTTAAGGTAGCACAATACAAAGATTTGTTCACTCCCAATTAGACAACTTTAAACTGATGTAATTCATTTCATCCTTCTTTATATTTTATAAATGAGGTACCAAAAGAAAGAAGAAAGATTAATCTTTCAAATTGTGATAATTTCATTATGACATAATTATTACATAATCAATTATTATGTAATTAGTTGCTATATTGTGATGTCCACACTTGAATGAATTTAGCTTCTTTGTTCTTCATAGCATCCCGAAATATTTTATAGATTCTTGTACAACACAGCTTGACCTCCAAAACTGTGTCTCAGATTTCCAAAAACATCAATAGAACAAATTTTATGCCACATTGAATTTAGTGATCTCTTATGAATTGCTGTTGCAAACTTCATTGAAGATTTATGAGAGAATGAAATACAATAGGAAAAATCTGAGACACAGTTTTGGAGGTCAAACTGTGTTGTGCAAGAATCTATAAAATATTTTGGGATGCTATGAATAACAAAGAAGCTAAATTCATTCAAGTAATGATATCACAATATAGCAACTAATTACATAACAATTAATTATGTAATAATTATGTCATCATGAAATTATCACAATTTGAAAGATAAATCATTCTTCTTTCTTTTGGTACCTCATTTATAAAATTTAAAGAAGGATGAGTGGAATTACATCAGTTTAAAGATGTCTGATTGGGGATGAAAAATCTTTGTATTGTGCTACCTTAATACAGGCATTTTCTTATGTAGAAAATGGTGGATTGAACCTAGTTTTATAGCTAGCTTAACCTCTCACTAGCTTGTATGACAGTCGCATCAAATTCAATTATATTGACAACGATAAATGAAAAAAACCAACAGACTCAATAGGTTAAAATGTCTAAAATAGAGAAATACAAATATGACATTTAAGAAATAGTTCATGGCAGCCGCAGATTTGTTTTAATTTTACCATGGGTTGGGCATTTATAATCGATTATTCAACCTGAGCGTTAGCGAGAGGTAAAATACGAAAATAAATACCCAAACCATGGTTAAATGAAAACAAATACACAGCTGACATGAATTATTTCGATTCGAATAGGACTAATAGGTTAATTTTGTAAATCGTGCAAGCCCTATACATACGATACTGTTTTGGCTGTTCCGATTTACCCAATTTTGATAATATATATAATATTTTATAATTCAATGATTTTATTTTTAATCACATTGTTCACTTACATATTTTCTTCCAATGTAATTTTATTCATCCTGATGCGTACAAGAAGCTTTTAAACGCCCGGTATTTACATTTGATTTTTTGTTTACAGAAACTTACTTGTGACGTCACCTTGTTTCGTTGCCATGCTAAGACAATAACATCATTTCGCGGAATTTTCGTTTTATGAAATTTTACCATGAAAATAAATAGAAATCGACTGATTTGTTAATTTTGTTGTAGAATAGAGATACATAAATTGTTTTTGAATCTTTGCCTAAGTAAACTGGGGGTTTTGATGTCGAAAATTGAGTATATCTGGTGGTATAAATAAGTTGGTCAGAAGGCGGAACAGCCGTTTTGTGTATTACTGCGTTTGCCTTTAAGATAGATATATTGTGATTTTACTGGTTGACGATAATAGTTCGTCATATAAGAATTATATAATAAAAGAGACTGCCTACGTTATTACTGGCTATCATATTAATATTGGTTTTCAATAAATAATGAAGTTTTTATTCAAAGTTATACTAACGCGACCAAGGCTAAGGTTTTTCAAAGGTTCAATATAATTGATGACATCTTTTAAACAAATTCCGATTGTATAAATATTGATATTGCTTTTGTCAAGTGAACGCTGCGAACGAATTCAAATAGGATTCATATTGTGTCGAGAAGATAATATTTTACTATATAGAAACGCAAACAACCAGATAATCGATTAATCGGTATGTATTTGCTTATTTTGCATGACAGAACCAAGTGCTTTCTTTGTTTCACCAGGAAACCGGAAGATGACTTAATAAGTTCGGGTCAAACTAAATCAATGCTTTTCATGCATTATGATGTTGCTGATATGTCCGGGTCAATGTTATTAAGGCCAAGTCAACGTATGTGACATTAAAACGTCGTGATATGAAATTTTATAAAGATCTGCACAGAGTGATACAGACAGTGGGTCAATCAATTATCAGTTGCTTTTCAATTGTCATATTATTATTAAGATCATTGTCAAGTGTACCTTTATTTGTTGAACCACATGTTACACCTGCCTCGTGTGATTGAGCACAATGATGGTATCCGTAATAATCTTCATGGTAAACGTCACACATTCCAAAACTTATATCAGAGGTACGGCAGGCAGGCCGCATGAACCACAGTTGATTTGATGATTGTCCAAACCATGACTGCTGATAAGCTGTAGCAGATGTACTCCTTTGAATGAAGAAAACATTAAATCAATTTGTAAGCATAAATAAAGTTATACTTGTATATATAAAAAAGGGAATTGTTAGTCACTGTATATAAAAGTTATATGACGAGATAAAAGAAATGGCATATCTGTCTTTAGAAAAATTGACTATCAAAAAATGTTTTCCGTTCTGTGCCACTCAAATCACCCAAACAGACAAATTAAAATGAAGAAAAAAATTAAGCATTCAAATTAAACTAAGGTACTAGTACTTTATAGATACATATTATTGACTTAGTTTACTTTCGTGAATATTATTATACCTTATAATATGTGCTCGTGTCAGATTTCAATAAACATAATATGTCAATTTCTTTTGTAACACATTTCGGCTAAGTTTTATAGGGTGTATATCTCCCAAGTCATAAGATATTCCCGTGCTTGCATTTCCTATCCTGATTTTCTTGATAAAGGGTTGCTGCTCACATAGAAGCTATTAAACAAGAGTTTCAAATGGTGAAGTTAAAATCATCCCTTCAAAAATTTTACGGACGCCATCACAAGTTTGTTGGCCATTATGGAATAACCGTTTCACAAATGATATCAGATATGTTCCTTACGTCGTAACTACAATCCCTTTCCCTTTCATAGATATGACCTTCCGAATTAGACTATTTACCGGATTTGTTATAACATAAGCAACACGACGGCTGTCACATGTGGAGCAGGATCTGCTTACCCTTCCGGAGCACCTGAGATCACCCCTAGTTGTTGGTGGTGCTCGTGTTGTTTATTCTTTGGTTTTCTATGTTGTGTTATGTGTACTATTGTTTGTCTTTTTGTCTTTTTCATTTTTAGCCATGGTGTTGTCAGTTTATTTTCTTTTTAAATAAAAGTTTTGTCAGATTTTTGGCATTTGAAATGGTGAGTTCAATTAAAATATAACAAGACAAATACTTCGCTTCTTCATGTTGGCTTTTCATTATTTTGATGCTTTTTCACGATTTTTTAGCGCATGTTGTATATTCGAATTCCGGTTGTTAATTTAACTCGGGACGCTTCTCCTACCAGTTTATTTATTACTGACTGCAAATTTCGAGACATATCATATATAAGCTTACCAGTACCCCAATGATTTACAGACTGCTGAAGCATCATACCAAGACCAATTTGTATCACATAGTCCAATCCATTCATTGTTGTATTGCATCTCTACTCTACCCTCATTGTCATGTAATCCACCAGCTAATCTCGTAGTTAGATTTGCTTAACAAAATAAAATGTTGGAAGTAGATACTATCAACTTATGATATATAAAGTAAAATAGACACATGATATGTTTGTGCCAGACAATTATGTTCAGATGAGTTAGATATTGACAGCATTATTTGCACTGGTATTAAACTGATAACCGTAACTGGAGTTACGACTATCCCAATATGGCGACGGAAGATATGGGTAAAATCTTTACAGTCAATTTTCTCAAATGTAGCATGTTTTGTTAATAGTCACTCAGCTGCAAGGTTTTTCTATACCATTACATCATATTTGAATCGTAACGGTGCACTGGAATTGTCTAAGCGCTTTGAAAACTGCCGTTGAAAAATTCGGAATGATAATCATTATTCGGAAAAAAAGATAATCGTAATTATGGTATCAAAATATGAAAAGATAATCGTAACTGGATGGTGTTTTATTGATATTGACACTAAAAACGCATTTCTGATAGCTTATGATGACATATGGTGATGAATTAATCACGAAAACGTTCCAATATCTTATGACATTTCTTTTTGTGTATATATTATATATAGTTTTAATGAAAACCGCTACACACTAGTGTTTCATGAATTTGGAAAAGTGAACAAACTTCAAGAAATTTAGAAATGGGGAAAACACGAACTACATTAAAATACAGAAAACTCCAAAACATTGGAATGTCACAAAATATGAGAATGAGCGAAGATGCAATTTTAAAGGAAGTAATGGAATATGGCAATAATTTTAAGACTATACGCGCCATTTAGGTAAGGCTTTTAAAAACAGTAAAGAAGAGTAACAACAGAAACATATATATATTGATACTGTTCCTAGGTAACAATAAATAATAGAAACAATAAACTGGTACCATCCACCCTGCTTAAAAAAACGTCTTAAAAGACATGGGTATTTGATCAAAACATTTGAATTCAATTTTTAAAATCATATATTATATCAGTGTGCAACAGGAAAAAAAGTAAATCCACGGGGAAAAAGTATGAACGGCTATTTTAACCGGAATTAAACATTTAAATCTAAAATTAAACTATAAAAAAAGAAGAAAATGTGGTATGATTGCAAATGAGACAACTGTCCACAAGAGACCAAATTGACACATACATTAACAACTATAGGTCACCGTACGGCATTCAACAATGAGCAAAGCCCGTACCGCATAGTCAGCTATAAAAGGCCCCAATATGACATGCAATGTAAAACAATTCAAACGAGAAAACTAACGGTCTTATTTATATATAAAAAAAAAAGAACGAAAAACAAATATGTAACACATAAACAAACGACAACCACTGGATTGGGACAGGCACATACATAGATAATGTGGCGGGGTTAAACATGTTAGCGGTATACATTTTTATAATAACATGAATAGGGAAAAGGGTAATATGAACACTCATATCCACCGATAAAAGTGTCAACTGTTAAATCTGATAATGCAGCTACAAAGTTATTGATGGAAACTTTTGTTCAATTCGCGCAGAATTTTAGACTAAACGTGATATTTTAGGCAAAACATATGGCATATTAAAATGTGGTATACGGGACTTTCATTTTGAGCAATGAATTGAAAGGATTGCACTTTTTGGGTATGGGATATTAATACCCCCCTTTTCTCCCCCCCCTAAAAAAAACAACCTTAAACGTACACATAACATTGAAACTTTGAAAGAAATCAAAATATCTACTTTCCACAATAATAGTTATTAAAGGTGCCAGGATTATAATCTAGTACGCCAGACATAATTGATACGACAGCTACTTCATTTTCCATATCTTATATAGGTGCATGTATATATTAAATGGTTATGCATAGTGTTGTAAGTTATAAATCGAGATATACAAGTAAATTTGTCCTAGATATTAACCTGTAAGTTTCTTCATTTATTTTTATTTTGTGTTAATCTCATCGTTTAACCGGACATTTGCATTTTAACACACAAAATACCATTGAAATGCTGAAAGACACATTTGTTATTTTTCAGTAACTGTTATCCGATAAAGAAATTACGATTATCAAACAAGAAAAATGCCATAGAGTAACGATTATCATCCCGAATTTTTCAACGGCAATTTTCAAAGCGGTTAGACAATTCAAGTGCACCATTACGATTCAAATATGATATAATGGTATAGAAAAACCTTGCAGCTGAGTAACGGTTGACAAAAACATGCTACATTTCAGAAAAATGACTGTAACGATTTTACCTATACCTGCCGTCGCAATATTGGGATAGTCATAATTCCAGTTACGGTTATCACTTTTATACCAGTGAATTAACCGATGTTTTAAACCCTCGTTTATCATGTTTATCGATGTGAAAGACAAATGAAGGCTACTAAAGTAACTTAAAAAATTCAAAAGTAGCGAGACAGGTAACATCGACACGATAGGCATCTCCTGCTATTTATGCAACATCCACCAAGCGTTTCACTCAGTCAATCGGGAAAAGGGGACAATCAGCTGTCCAAATGAGATATAAGAAGACATGTTATGAGTGCCATTGAGACTCTATAACGAAGTCACAATTTGTAAAAGTAAACCATCATAGGACAAAGTACGACATTGAACACGGGGCCTTAGCTCACCCCGTATAGCAAGCTATAAAGGGACCCAAATGACTAGTGTAAAACCATTCAAAGAGGACAAACTTCGGTCTAATATATAAAAAAAAATCGTAAGGGTTCCACGGAACCCAGTGTCTCGCCTACTTTTGCTGTTAATCGCAGAGTCAACAAAAATGAGGAAAAACATCAATAAAAATTTCCCTCTCGATACTGTCTTTTGATTGAAAGAAGCTTCCAAGTTTGGTAAACAAATCCAGGATAGTTTATGAATCTAATAAATGTTTTATAAACTATCACTGCAGACTGTATGTAATGTTAACTGGAAGAAAAACTAAGTCCATTTATAAGTAAAATACGAAAAAAGTGATTTTTTTTTTACAAAATTTACTTCTGAATAATATCTTATGATCAGAAACAAGCTTTTGTCTAAGTTTGGTAGAAATCAAGGATAGTTTAAGAAAATTATAAAAATTTTAAAAACTTAAACCACAGAGTGAATGTTTTGTTTCTGGCAAAAAAACTAAGTCCATTTATAAGTAAAATACGGAAAAGTGGAAATTTATTTTTACAAAATTTTCTTCTTGATACTATCTTATGATCATAAACAAGCTTCCGTCCAAGTTTGGTAGAAATCAAGGATAGTTTATGAAAGTTATTAAAATTTTAAAAACTTTAACCACAGAGTGAATGTAATGTTTCCTCGCAGAAAAACTAAGTCCATTTATAAGTTAAATACGGCAAAAATGGAATTTTATTTTTACAAAATTTACTTCTGGATACTTTCTTATGATCATAAACAAGCTGCTGTCCAAGTTTGGTAGAAATTCAGTATAGTTTAAGAAAGTTATTAAAATTTCAAAAACTTTAACCACAGAGTGAAAATTTGTGGACGCCGCCGACGACGACGTCGACGACGACGGAATGTAGGATCGCTTAGTCTCAAAGCACATATTAACAAAAACAAGTGAAAATACACTGAACGAATACATTTGATCTTTGACACAATCTAAATACAAAATTAATAAAATAAGGGGGATGGATGTAAAACAAAATCAACAAGACAACCATAACCTTGGACACAATTCCGCCAACGAAAATAACGTGCACAGGTAAATACAAATAAGTCTTTAATAAGGTATACAATGAAGTACAGATATATTACAAAATAGATAATTTTGTTATTCATAGTACGAGAACAGAAGTGACAATTTATCTCCATACCAAACACTTATTAAAGGTGTAAAATATTAAAACAAGGGATACGAGATAATAAACAAGTAAACATTACATATCAAAATGAATTAAAATTGTATCAACAGGTCGATTCGACACGAAAGAATGATTTGAGAGCACTCGCAGTTACTGAAATATATTTGATATTCATATTAGTAAAATATGCAGGAAGGCATCTCAGCAACTAAATATTTTGAAACGTTTGGGAGCTCATTTGAACAAACTAAGTAAGCTTTCTATTTTTCATCCATTTATTTTGTCAAATTTCAATTTCTGCCCTCTGGCATGGCATTTTTGTGCCTAGAAAAATAAAAATAATAGAAAAAGTGCAAGAAAGAGTACTTAGATGTATGTACGAAACCCAATTAAGCTCATATCAACAGTTGCTTGAAAAGGCTAAGATGGCTATTGGAACTTTTTATATAGTCAATAAATTAGTTCATGTCTGTTTATAGTAATATACTAGATATACCACATGTAAAAACTACACAGGTTGGTAAGAACGGATTTTAATTTGCAGCTGCTACTCTGTGGAACAGGTTACCTGACCATTTTGGGACTGAAAACAGTTTTCCCAATTTAATAGAGGTATTTTGTATCATTAGGTTGTATTTGTTCATGTCACAGTCATCAGAAAACACATTCAGGTTACGACTTACTAACGATTTTTCGAGAGAACAAACACAATAATCACTACTTATAGTGGAGTGATAAATCACGAAAAGGTGCTTATTTTACGAGTTTAATGGACCGGCATACCTGCAGGCTGAAAATTATATTTTTGCAAAGCCAATAGATTAATCTAACTTTTTTGCCCGGTCGTAGACATTTCGTACGGTGCAATTTTTTTTGAGAGTGAAAAGAAAATGAATTTTCGATATTAACTTGAAATGTATTCCAAAAACATTTTTTAACATGATTTCATTTTTATAATCCACAAACTCTTAATTTTGGATTTTATTAAGAGAGTAACAACACATGTATATTATAAAATGAAAATTTGTTCTATTGAACCTTATTTTTAACTTTTTTATCCCCTTTGAAAAATACATACTCTTTTTTTTATTTGAACGGAGAGGTTACAAAACTTGTAATTAATATCTTATTGATATATTACAAAGTTTTTTATGTGAAAAGTAATAAAACTTCATTTTCTAAACTTATGAGACCAACTTCAGCTCATTCGGATGAGTATATCTATATTTTTAGCAATTTATAAACATTGCTATGAAATTCATTGAATTTCCGGATTTTTAATTCCTTACCGATCAGCAATTATATGCTGTCGCCCAACAGGTGAAATGGTCTATGCCGGATGTTTTTCACTCCCATATAATAAGACTCGGTGGATTTCATGGGCTTTCCTGTTTTATAGCAACAGTTGGTAAGTTATGGGCATCAGCTGGGCTCTCTGACTTACTTGTAGACTCTGGAATTTATGCTTCAAATACAGTTTGATCAAATGCTAGTTGGTAAACAGTTTAATCGTGGTGTTCGAGGATTAACATTGGCCTATGAGGCTCTTATGGTTCTTTTTTTTAAGGCATTCTTTAATTGATGTAGAGATGGAAACCGTATGAAAACGATTCAATCAAATGTGTGGAAGGTGTTCCTTGACTGTCATAGCTCATTTGCTGTCCCCAGCACACCACAAAGCACTGAAGATATTGAGGAGTTCTTCAATGTTTTTGAAGAACATATTTTACCTTTGTTTGAAAAATTCAGAACACATTATTGTAGAATATCACCAACCTTTGCATTTTGGATATGTTTCTTCAAGCAGTTGAAATATTGTTACAGAATATAAGAGCTGAACGGGATAGTTTGTGGCTTTTACATTTGAAATCAGTGTCTGCAATGTTGCCATACTTCTTCATAACTAACCGGACAAACTACGCTAGGTAGACTCCAGCCTACATTTTGGATATGTTAAATTTACCAGAAACGGTTAAGTCCTCCTTTTTGTCAGGTGAGTTTGCAGTCAGACAAAAGCCTGGAACCTTTAATGGTATCTGGAGTGACATGGCCACAGAAAAAACTATCATTAAATATTCCAAAGGTTGTGGCGGCATTGTAGGATTGACAAGAAAAAAAACCAGCATTACTTTGATGGATGCTTACAAGGCATATTCTTGCGCATTTCAGTGCTGAAATGAGAGCAAGATCTGGATTATCGACCGACACGAAGAAAACAAACCAACAGCAATGAATCGCGACGAACAAAATGTGTCTGATTTGGTTAGTTATGTGCATTCAAACATGACTGACCCATTTACATTTGTAACATCACCGATCATCCAAAATACTTGATGAATATTTCTACAGGGATGCAAGCCTCAAAAGACGTTCAAGATTCTCTTCTAAAATCTCTAGAACGTGGCAACCAAATGGTCAAGTCTTTTGTCGAAGGTTGCTTTAATGAAGGTGAAAACCGTGTTTTCTACAGTCCTATTTCGAGGTCTCCACTAAAGACATTTCAGGATATGACTATGACTTCAAAACTCAAATGTAAAACAGGTGACTTTGTGAAAGCCCATATAAACCCAGAGATGATATTTCGTCGCGCTTTAGCCCTGGCTAATGTTCGAGAAGATGTTACAGTAGACAAGATCTTGGCATATCCTATTGGTTCAATACCTTCAGCACTTTTCCACGATGATGGTACCATGCGTAAGTGTTGCAAATCAGATATAATTCACCTACTTGAAGAGGAAATCTGCTCTTCCTTCAACCTTCCAAGTTATGACACAGCAAATACAGTTTTGATACGTGATGGTATGGGAATTATTCAATGTATGGATTTCAAGAAATGCAACACATTTGGTGATCTGCTTCGAAACTATGTAACAATGTTTCTGACGTGTTTTTTAAACGCTGGAACTGTGGTCAATGTTTTTGATCGCTACGATGTAAAACATTCAATCAAAGCAGCGGAAAGATTGCGTCGAACCTTGTCATTTGGAGCTCAAAAGGTTTATCAGGTTATTGAAGGAAGAGCAATTCCGGACTGGAAAAAGTTCCTTTGCAATCCAGAAAATAAACAGTCACTTATCCGAATACTTGGTGAGTATTGCAAACGGTATTTTGGACAGTCTCCTTTAGAGGGAGGTATCGAATTCTTTCTCGCGGGTGTTTTTGAAAACCCAGAATGTGTCAAGAGATTTTCTTGTGATGGCCTGTCAAATTGTACTGACTTATACAGCACACAAGAAGAAGCAGATACACGAATGATTCTTCATTCGGTGTATGCAGATGCCAATATTTTTTCGAATGATAGAAAAGGTCGTATTATTATAAAGTCATCTGACACTGATGTGTTAGTGCTCTGTGTCCACTATTTTCCTAAACTTGAAAATACAGAGGAGATGTGGTTCCAAACTGGGTCAGTATCAAATTTGAAAGATGGAGGCGTTTTCTACCTGTTCACGATATATGTCGCTCACTTGAACACTCAATCTGTAATTTACTGCCAGCCACACATGCCCTCACTGCAGGATGCGATACGACTTCTTTTTGTTTTGGTCTCGGAAAGAAGTCTATGTACAAACTTTTGCAGAAAAGTGCAGACAATTTCCAATCCCTTCAGATAGGTTTTTCAAAGGGAGATCAGGACTCCGCCATTCATGATGAACGCAAATGTGTTGTTTTGTTATACGATCCGAAGAGGAAATTCAGTGATTTACATGAAGACCTGAACAAGTTAAGGGTGAAATTTGCCACAACAAAAGATATGAATCTTGTTAGATTACCCCCATGTGAGGCGTCCTTTTAACAACACATCCTCCGTGCAATGTTACAGACGCAAGTTTGGATGCATTCACACATTGCAAAACCAGCAACCAGACAGCCAAAAAACTCTGGTTGGCAAGAGGGTAAAAATGGTTTACTACCGATTTTGTTTGAAGGACCTATGTCAGCAGATTTCCTTCAAGACCTTATTTGCACATGCAAGGGTAAAAAGGCTTGCGATAAAAATTGTGTCTGCAACCAGCAAAATCTAGGTTGTACAACTATTTGTTCGTGTGAAGGTTCTGAGAGTTGTAGAAACTATCTTACTCACATTCAAATTAGTGAAGAAGATGACGATGAAAATGGCGTCTGAGTGAACTGCCCTTTATGACTGACCACTTTTTATTTGTTTTATGGGTTTCATGTATGCATAGCTGTCCTGCAATAAGGGAAAGTTTGTTTTTCTATCCGTACAATATGTATTTTTATTGGAGTACACATAACAATGACGCCTTGGAATTAATTGTTTCGATCTCATTCACATACTTTTGGTGAAATATTTGCCACTGACAAATGGCATATACCATACCAGAAGCATAGTTTACTCTCTTTTAATTTGAAAAAACGTATAAATCAGAAATACATCGTAAAATGTATATGTGAAGAACAAAATACCAATTAAAGGTCATAAACATGTTTGTCTTGTGTGTAAATATTGTTGCTGATCTGAATTTTCTTTAAAATCGCCTTTTTTTAAATTTAAAAATTATTTGTTTTTGGATAGTGAATTGTTACAGTTTATTGCTTCATTTAAGAATTAAATTTTGTTTATTAAAGCAAATGTGATATTATTTTTTTGATTGTTCATAACCACGTGTGAAATAAATGTACTTCGGTGAAAAATCTACCACTGCACTTTAACCCCAAATTAAAAAAAAATGCACCATATTTCGATTCTACGACCAGTCAAACATTAAACTTTAATCATTTCTCTATCCAAAAATGTATAATTTAGCCTGCAGGTAGGGTGGTCCATTAAATGTGAAAATTCATCGACTTTGTCACTCCACTATTAACAATTTAAATAACATACATACATATGTTATAATTTCATTTTGCATACAGGGCTATAGGAAAAAATGCATTCTGATAAAAAAAATATTATGCTGAGACATTCTATCTAAAGCGTATGACTTTCTAAATCTTCATGAAATATTTAAAAATAATATCTATAGCGTATGACTAAGTCTTCGTGAAATCTCTAAACAAACTTCATATTTGAGTCCATGATATTAAAATCGCTGGTAAAACTCTACATGATCTCCTTTTATTTACCAAATATAGAGATAGTGTTTAGGAATAATTAACGTTAGCTTTTCAAATGATTTGTTTCCCAGGTACCAGATGAATAAGGTCTAGTCATATGTGTTGGTCTCGATATAATAATTTCATTTCACATCCATGAATAAAAAGTTTGCACTTAGTTCTTGTGCCACATCAAATTATAAAAACTTTTTTAACTAAAATACAATGGAATCACTTGTTGTTAAGCCTGATATAACTTTTCTGTGACATTAAATACAATGTTAAAATGAATCATATGAACCATAACGCATGAAGGTACCCTCGATATTACCTAAGGAATGAAAACCGAAAGCAGCCTCCACAACTCTACTTGTAGGTTGAATTTATTAAAAAAAAACACCCCAAAATAAAGATTGAATATAGTATAAGAAAAATGTACAATAAACTCACATAAACAAAACACTCCAACATCATTATCATGATTGCAATCAATATGTTCTGTTATGGGTGATAAACATTGGGCAATATCGTGGTGACATCCATCTCGTATTCTCCAAATTGGTCCAGAACCTTTCCCATAATAAGCATTCTTCATCAATTTTCCTGTCGTGTGCCTTAATTTATTTTGATATAAAAAGTACTTTATGACATATGTGAAAGAATTCTACCTTACAGATATTGATCATTTCCGTTCATGTAATCAAAATACACTTTTATGTTACGGAGAGCAACACAAAACTCTTTACATTTTACAAATGAACACTTAACCCTCTTGCTGCCAAAGGGACATTTATGGCTTCTACACACAAATCTTGTTGATTGTGTAGAACGTCAAAGGTCCATTGTAACGTCACAATACTCAGGCGCACTGACAACGTCAAAAAACGGCGTCAAAAGGTCGATTTTGGCGGGAATGAAGCGAACTGAATAAAATGCTTTAAAAGTAAACTTAAAACGGATGTCAAGAAATTATACAGGATCATAAGTTTGTTAGTACTATAATACCAACTTATTTAACTTGTTTACTAATTATCTAGTTCGTCATTTTCATGTAAAATGTTGCATTATTTCGAGAAATTTGTTTTACATTTTTTTTTCGTACATCTATCAATCATAATATCTCATATAAATCAAAAATCTTATCCCTGATAAATAATCATAAAAACGGTAACTGTATAATTGATTACGTTAAATATTAATATTCATTCACAACACACCATACACGCTTTATTTAAAAGAACTGGATGATTTATCAGTTTAGGGCTCAAATACCACGATTGAAATCTCCGTTAGGATTTATTTTTGGAAAAGTACACACATGTTAACCGATGTACTTGTATTGCCATACGATATTTCAATACATTTTAAACCCGTTTCATCATGGAAGCACTGCCTTAAAAATGTTTATTTTCATTCGAAATGGGGATGTTAAATTACTAGTAGACACAATGATTTCTATTCCTATCATATATATTATAGATATCTTTTCCCAGTGGCAACCTCTTTTTTCTGGCATTCACCACAGATCTTTTACTTTGTAGGACTCAATGTCATTGAGCAATAGATTTATTGTATATTGAATTTCAGACGTCCTTAATATTGAATGAAATATTTGCCACTGAACGTTGAGAAGAGAACAATTTATCAATTAACAGATTTAAAGATAATTCGTGTATGTCAATTACGATCAATTACAGTGTGTACTTTATCATAGTAAATGAAAATGAATTATTATTGATTCAGGTTCACTTGTAGACAATAGAAATTCATTTTAGAGAATGATTTCTCTCCTAGTTTTTACTATGTATTTTTTAATTCGTATTCTCTAAAATTTTGAGCAATCAGTGGTCAACAAAATTATAATAAACATGATTAAATAAATAAGCAAAATGAATATGGATAATAATTTTTATATAAAAAATATTTCCTCGCCTACCGGAACAAGGATCGAAATCATGATAATTTTAATCTGACACGTTTGATACTTTACAACAAGAAGTAGTTCATAGAATCATATCATAGAACAGCTGCTCGAAGATTTTATTTATTTTTATTAATTTGTACACGCTTTGTTTTTATTTTCATTTTCATTGAGTACCGTTGTTTTGCCGTTTATATAATGATTGAGAGATTTCTTTTACAGTTTTTATACCAATTACCTAATAAAAAAACGAGAATAAATATTTTACTATTTCATAGGTGGTTAAGAATCATTTAATATGCATTTCACTTGACAAAGATAAAATAAAGTCGCCTTTAAAGCTAGTATAGCAATTGGTATATTATTTTCACTTTATTTTAAGACAAGAAAGATAAAAAAAAATATATTCCAAGGTTAAAAGATGTATTTTTAAATAATCTTGTATTAAAAACATCGTTTATGACAATCTTAGAGCATATTTAACTTCCGTAAAATTACTTATACATCGTTTTCATAATTACGGCTATATTGACGCGGGAAAAATTATGGACGGCGGGAAAGCGCAGTTCTACAGAGAGGCACAAGTTTTGCAACGTCACAAATAAGAAATGTCAAGATGCTTTTGGCGCGACAAAGCAAGAAAAAAACTCGGCAGCAAGAGGGTTAATGTCATTTTGAAAGGGAATCATGTATTAATCTGTTTCCATCGACTTATGAGTTATGAATCTCCTTTTGGTGTCTTTCGCCTTTTTTGTTCGGGATATTTTGGTATCAAATTGAAGCAAAAAGACTTGTTGATGGTTTCCTTTGAATAATAAATAAATCATATGAAATTTTAATACGTAGTCATATTTGTCCTGTCTCGCAGATCAGAAGTACATGTTTAAATATCAAACTTCCGGGAACTAGTGCGATCTAATAGCCATTAAAATTTATGTTGAATGTCTTAGCACAAGTCAGGATAACATTTAGTTTTGACATGAAAGTATGCTACAATAGCTATGAATGCTTAAGAATACAGGTTTTAAAAAAGAAAGCAATAATATTGATAAGAAATGTCCATTGACGTATATATATTATTTATGAAATACGAAAAAGAGTCAATATTTACGATGTAAACGGCCACGCAGCAATCATTTTACACAAGTCTGTTGCCAATTCATCTGTCATTCCACTGGTACAGAGGGTTCCCCAGGTGTGGATTTCGACACGCCCAGCTGACGGACTTGGTCCATTTGACAGTCTAATATTCATTACTTGAAAAATATGAGATTTCAAATATTAGCTTTTGATCGGTCAACTTGCAGACAACTGAGGTAAAGGGAACAAATATTTTAACAAACCATATTGTTGATTTCAATATAATTTATACTCCACATCTTTAGATATAAAATTGAGAATGGAAAATGGGGAATGTGTCAAAGAGACAACAACCCGACCATAGAAAAAAACAACAGCAGAAGGTCACCAACAGGTCTTCAATGTAGCGAGAAATTCCCGCACCCGGAGGCGTCCTTCAACTGGCCCCTAAACAAATATATACTAGTTCAGTGATAATGAACGCCATACTAATTTCCAAATTGTACATAAGAAACTAAAATTAAAATAATACAAGACTAACAAAGGCCAGAGGCTCCTGACTTGGGACAGGCGCAAAAATGCGGCGGGGTTAAACATGTTTGTGAGATCTCAACCCTCCCCCTATACCTCTAGCCAATGTAGAAAAGTAAACGCATAACAATACGCACATTTAAATTCAGTTCAAGAGAAGTCCAAGTCTGATGTCAGAAGATGTAACCAAAGAAAATAAACAAAATGACAATAATACATAAATAGCAACAGACTACTAGCAGTTAACTGACATGCCAGCTCCAGACTTCAATTAAACTGACTGAAAGATTATGATTTCATCATATGAACATCAAGCACAATTCTTCCCGTTAGGGGTTTAGTATCATACCATCATAACATATATGAGAAGAACATAACCCGTGTCATGCCAACAACTGGTTTTTGAATAAATGTGTTTAGTTCCGATGCAAAGACCCTATAAGTGAATCAATATTAACGCCAAAATATGCAATCTTTAATGACCTGACAACAGTATCGTAACTATATCCCTTCTTAATAAGTCTATTCAAAGGTTTTGTTAGTTTTTTAGGTGAATACTGACACCTTTGTGCTTTATAAAGAATATTTCCATAAAAAATTGGATGTGAAATACCTGAACGTATAAGAAGTCTGCATGTTGAGCTATATTTACGAATGATGTCCTTATACCGATGATAAAATTTAGTAAATGTTTTGACTAGTTTGTGGTATCGAAAACCCTGGTGTAATAATTTTTCAGTAATACATAAATTTCTCTCGTTAAAATCTAAAACATTGTTACATACACGAGCAAATCGTACAAGTTGAGATATATAAACACCGTAAGATGGTGAAAAGGGAACGTCACCATCTAAAAATGGATAATTAACGATAGGAAATGAAAAATCATCTCTTTTATCATAAATTTTAGTATTCAGCTTTCCGTTAGTGATATAGATATCAAAATCGAGGAAAGGACAGTGGTCATTGTTAGTATTAGCTTTATTTAAAGTAAGTTCAACAGGATAAATTTCTTTAATATACATACTGAAGTCGTCATTATTGAGAGCCAAAATATCATCCAAATATCTAAAAGTATTATTAAATTTGTTTATCAGATGTTGTTTCGATGGGTCTTTGCTTATTTTTGTCATAAATTGTAACTCATAGCAATACAAAAACAGGTCCGCAATAAGTGGTGCACAGTTAGTCCCCATTGGAATTCCGATAATCTGACGATATACGGAATCCCCAAAGCGAACAAAAATGTTATCTAGTAAAAATTCAAGGGCATATATAGTATCAAAGCATGTCCAATTGACATAGTTTTTTTGTTTATTGCTACTAAAAAATGACCTAAAAGAGTTTGAACATAATATATATTCACATTCTGACTTTTTAAATGCCCATTTAATTAGGTGTGTGATTTTTTTCTTAATGAGAATGTGAGGCAATGTGGTATACAGGGTAGAAAAATCAAAACTTTGAACAGATTTAAAATCACCAATATAAGCATGCAACTGTATATGAATATTTCAATTACACACACAGTGAAAGTTTTAAGAGAGGTTGTATCTGTAAAATTCAAGTTCACCGATGTAACGCAAATTAGCATATTATATTTACAAGATAAAAAAAAACGTACATTATTGTACATTGTTATTTGGATGGAGGGCTGTCTCACTGGCACTCACACCATGTCTTCCTATATCTATGTAAATCAAAATTAAAAGAAAGTCCAAAAGAAAATATAACAATACATGTACATCGGCGGGCTATATTTGTGTCAGTATTTTGTACGTAATTTAGATGAGTCTCGATCTTAATTTCTACTTATGTTTCCTCTAAGGACCTTTCAAAGTCTACCTGACTTCAAATATTTAGCCGTCCCATTGCCATACTAGATTTCTTTTTTCTGAATAACATGGTCCAATTTGGTCTTTTTCAAGTGTGAAAAAGCTGAATACAATTACTATCAAATTGATAAATTTCAACTGCAACGTGTAGACAAGCTTGTATTCTTATTATTTTATGAATGCATTATATAGTGATTTCCAGTTTTGCACTATATACTATATCTTTGACTCGTTTTATTTGATGATGAACGTGGTTGGTGTAGCTTGAATTCTTTCTAGTACTAGTTTAAACATATTTATTTATAGCGGATTTGGTGCAAGTTATTGCAACTAATAATAATCCCTTTCCACTTTGCGGGTGTGAGGGCTGCCTTGTTGCGGCATTGGCCTGCTCTTTTTAAAATCTACAATTGTGCCTTTTACGTGCAAGAGATGTGGCTCATTCTAAACACAGGTCGGCCATTTATCATTCCGTTTCGACGGATTATCATCGTTTCTCAAGACCATACTCGCAAATGGTGTCAAGAGAGAGCCGAAAATTCAATACCTGACATTTTCTCCCCGAAGGATTGATCGAACCAGGAACCTTTGTGTTAGTAGTAAGATGCGCTAACCACTACACCAAGGCTCTCCTATTGCATTGTACTAATATTGATAATACAAATATATATAAACTTGAAGAATGAATATTACGACTAGCATGACTAGTGGCGTCGTGTTGGAGTGATGTTGTAATGTTTCCATGTGTTTTTTTCTCACAAAGGCAATTCTATAAGTTTAAAAGAGACATAACTTCGAATTACAATAAAAAAAAAGAAAATACAATTCGTTGTGTTTAATCTTTATGCCCGCGTCACACTGTCCCGATTTTTACGCCGATTGCAACACGATAATGGAAATTTTCAAAATCGGGACTGATCGTATCCAGATCGGGCTATTCGTAGTGCCATTTTTAACCATCGTAGAACCATCGGCCACTTTTTCTAGCCTTCGGGGACAACTTCGGGAAGGGTTCTTAATTTTTTAACATGTTAAAAAATCCCCGAAGGTGCGTCCGATGTTGAGTGTTCGTATTGAGTTCGTATCACCATCCTCATCATCGTAATGTCACCGGGAAGGCATCTTTGCACATCGTATTGCATTCGTGTTTCCATCGTTTCCATCGGGCAGTTTTGACATTACGATGTCTACACGAATGAATCACGAAGATACCCGAAGGTCTTACGATGGTAACACGACTTCGTGAAGACCTCGTAATCCCGTCGTGTTGCCATCGAATAAAAGTACGAAGGCGACAAGATGGAACTACGACGGCAATAAATCCAGCTAAATGTAAGTTAATTTTCGCGCTAAAATACATTTAAAGTGCCATGCGCGACATGCACTGGTCAGTCTAATACGACAGTTGAGAAAGACGCTCACAAAACATGGAGCTCATATCATATGATTCTATGAGAACAAGAAAGGCGACAGCGTTGTTTCTATTAATTCAAATGGAACAAGAAGAGCAGATATTACAGGCTCAGGATTTACTTTTACAAGTAAAATATTATTTTTTGTCAATTTTTCATATCAAGTAACATAATGAAAATCATAAACGCGCCTCGTTTACCAACACTGCAGGTACACGTATATAGGGAAACCAACTTTTTCTTCATTATTCTGATTTTTTATGTATCGTCTGAGTTGTTGTCACACGAATGTTTACTCCATAACTATTTTGTTTTCTATATGTCATATTTTGCCGCATTTGTTGCTTTCCCCACATCCTTCCTTTTGTCTATATTATTATGATATTCTCCTGGAAAGAGCTCTTTTTGAATAAAAGGGATCAACGAACCCATCACCTTACCTTTAAGATAGATCAGTAAACATGGGCATAATTATGGGTGATTATTCGGACTAGTGCACACATTTTACAGTTCAAACAAGGCAATGCCGAGCGAGGCATCCCCTCGTATGTAACATATTGGGGACAAATATGGACACTATATTTGTATATGACACATGCAGAAAATGGTAAATTGAATATGCATATTTGGTACATAAACTATTTTTTTAGAAATCAACCAAAACATTCAGTAACTGGAAATACCTTTGATATTGTCTTTAGAACCAGCAGGTAAAAAAATGAGCAACCAATTTCCTGTGTATTATGCTATTTCAAGGAGAAAAAACAAGTCCATCTGCATGACCTTGACCTTTGGCCTTGAACGTAAAAAATGTCAGATCATTACAAGGAGGAACAATATACCAAATGTGGTTAAAATCTTTTGAAGCATATTGGAATTAAGGTGTCCACAAGGGTGATATTGCCTTGTATTACAACTGCCACTGTGACCTTGACCTTTGAACTTCAAAGTCAATAATGCTTAAGATATTCTTAACGAGTAACACCATACCAAGTTTTGAGCATTTTGGTTCTAGAGTGTCCATAACAATTTTATCTACACGCAACTTACATGTAGTAGGCGAGGGGATAATAAACTAAGTTTTATAAAAATTAGACAAAAAGATCGATTTCCCGCCATGCATGGCAGACTTGTACAGAAACGATATGTTGTCGAAATTCTGTTCGTATCTTTTAGACATCGTATGGCCATCGCGCCATCATCGTAATCCATCGTGTAGCCTTCGTAATTCATCGTGTAGCCTTCGTGATCCATCGTGTAGGCTTCGGCTGATATATGAAGTTTAAATACCCGTCTTCGGTTAACCTACGTATGTCCATCTTTTGCTATCGTATATAATTTCGGCACCATCGTATAGACTTCGTTATTCATCGTACTTGCTTCGGTCACTTTTTGGTATTTTAACGAGATCGGGACCAACTTCGTACGAACTTACAATTTTCGCATTCGGGTGTCCATCGTATATAAAAATCGGGACAGTGTGACGCGGGCATTAATGAAAGCGAGATAGTAACAAATAATTCATTCTTAGTAGCAATTTAGTCAAAATAAGATGAGAAACATCACTGATGAATAATTTGACCTCATTGACATCGTTTTCATGTGATCTCAAATTTAACTCCGTAGCTAGAGATTGGTTACGCATGCATAAGAATAGTCAGCCATTAAATAGAAAAAAATGGTCAACATTGAAAGTTAAACAAAGGTAAACCATTTCGCTGGCTGATTCCCGCCTCAAAAATCATTGTTAAAACGAATAACAACTTACTTTTTAATCTATAACATGAAATCAAATAGACCTATAAATATTCATGTCTGCGGGTGCCATCCTGATGGTTAATTTAGATTCCGTCTAGACTAATATACACACAAAATACTAATATACATTATCGAGTCTATGCACTGTTAATAGTTTATTTCAGACTTTTTGATATTTAGATATTTGTTTAAGTATGTTACGAATCAAATATCGAATATAATAATTTGAGTCAAATCGGTGAACATAAATTTTACAGCTAATAACCTTTTATCACAATGACTTCCGGCTGCTACGTACATACACAAATTGGTTATTTACAGGTTGATTTGTTTTCTTTTATACATATTCGTGTATACTTTGATATTTATATCATCCTCTGACTACATGATTGCTTAATCATCCTTTTGTTTTACTGTTTGTCGTTGGATCCTTTGTACTTGATATTTATTGAGTTATAAGCCTGATACCTTTGATAACTAATAAGCCTTTCGACAATGAAATGTTGCGTTCGTCAAGGGTCAAGACAATGATTTCTCTTACACCTGTTTATTGCATGTACGTTATACAATATTAAGATATATAAAAATTCAAGGACACATACGGCATCTGACTGATGTGGCAGGAAATGTTCCTACAGATCTTGTCCAGTTGGTTCCAGAATTCCTCATGCAGCCTTCAATGTCACCCAATTGATCACCACAATGTAATGAATCTAATAACTTCAGACTACTACCACCAAATATGTAAGATGTAACTGTACTGGTAATACTGTAAATAATTATAAATCGTTTAATTCGATAAACAACTATCAATTAATTCATCTTAAAGTTGCAGATATCATAAGTTTTTTCTATCTAAAACTATAAAACGAAATTAAATGCGTCCTGAATTTATGCACATTTTGCTTATTTTATTCGTGTCATCAGGGCACCGTCTATGTCCATTTTATTCTGATTTTGTTAAACACATTTCTTAAGGCCAATGCCAGGACATATTTGTTTAAGTTTTCTTCCTCTTGAAAACACTTTATTTATTCTAAAATAAAAATTACTTCTTTACGGTAAAAGGTCTTTGTCGTCTTTTATAGGATAAAACATGTCAAAGATGATTCAGTAAAATTTTAAAAGGATTATTCTTTATTGTGTGCTAAAATGGGTATGCCTCTTGATTAAGATTCAATACAACTTGTATGAAATGTAAATGGATTTTAAAGAAATTTGTAAAAAAAATATAATATTTAATACATACAGCAAATGCTTAGTCTTTTTTTAGTACAAGCCAGGATCAACTAATTCAGTGGTTATCGTTTGTTGTTGTATGTATTTGTATGTTGTTCATGGTTTTGTTACATATGTCAGGCCGTAAGTGTTCTCGCTTTGATTTCTGTTCACATTGTCCTTTCGGAGCCGTTGTAGCTGAATCATTATTGAGCGTTGTAAGGTGATCTATAGTATTTAACTTTTATGCCATTTAATCACTGGTGAAGATTTGTTTCAGGTGTCCATATCGAGGACAAAATCATGGTATAAAACAGGCATTTCTCTTTCGAAAATATCTTCAATCAAATGACATTATGAAATGTTTGTTATTGAGGGAGAGGACATCATTAATGTATATGAAAGTGAAAGAAACTTTTTGTTACATACTTTTCTTTTGTGATATCAAGCTGCGTGTTTATTAATTTGTGTCTAATAGAATAGTTGCTCACAATACGTAGCAAATAAATATGTCGTCGATGAAAAAGTCCGCGCTGTCGTGTACGTAATGACCTTTGTCAATGAATGTCAAAACATGATTCGTATGAACGGTATTGGAGGTGTTTCGTCTTTATAAAAAAAGAGTGGTACCGGTGGATTTACAATAGTTGAAGTTATACAGCTGTGCGTTTATATCTTAAGTACTCTATAACATTGGTGTCAATATAAATTATACGAATAAATAAAATGAGATATCGGTACCTTTAATGCTTAATTAGAGCTGCTGAAGCTTTGTACGTTATGCTAATTAAAATGACTTTTTCCTAATATATCTACCACTTCCTCTGCCATTTTAAATGAAATTTTGTAATTCAAGCAGATTTACAAAGACTAATTGTATCATTCGGGGAAAATAGTTAAATCATACATGTATATCATTAAATCTACGTTAAAACAACATACAATATTATCTTCTAATTGCACAATATTACTTTGTGAGTGTGATTAAATCTTTTAAATTATTTGAATCTCTTCATTTCAAATTATTTTCAAATTATATGTATTACCTTTCGTTGTAACCTAACATTCTACATATAGTTCTGAGCCCGTTTTGATTCGTACCCTGCAAAGATCCCCATTCAGAATTATGATAAAACTCGACTCTTCCCTGAAAAGGAGCTGTTCCATTTACCAATCGAACTCGATTATGCTCTGAAAATATATAAAATTAACATGTATCACCCCAGTTTTGTTTGTTGTTTTGTTGGGAGAAAAAAAGGAGTTGTTTGTTGTAAATATATAGGAATTTATGGGACTGTCATACAAGTGAGATGTTTAGCTAGCTTTAAAACCAGGTGTAATCCACCTGTGCATAATAAAATGCATGTATCAAGTCAGATATATGACTGTTGTTGTGTATTCGTGTGACGTGTTTGAGCGTTTGATTTTGACATTTTATTAACTTAAAGGTCTTCCATTTTGAATTCTCCTCGGAGTTCAGTTTTTCTGATTTTACTTTTTTCTTTCGTAAATCACATATTTGATTTTGTTTTGTGTTGAGGTCAAAGTTAAAAAAAAAAAAAACACGCCAATGACAGACGGAAACTGCATAAGATAAGGCGCCTATATACAAAGTGTGAAACGTCCTGACTTCCACCTTCTTGAATAAAAAGCGATTATGAAGTAAGTTCACGCCAACTCTACCTCCGCCTCCAGATCTCTATGTCGAGCCTTCTGTGACAGAAGCACGTGAATTTAAAGGACAAAGTCAGATTCTTGTCAATGTAGAAATTCATATAGGAAATCTGTCTGATGTGGGAAAAAGAAACAAGCAATATTTGGTTCCCATGAGAATGTCGATTGTTTGTTGAAAAAACACTTCTTTCTATCATTACACATATGTTGTCAATTAAAAAATTCAACGTGTTGATAATATCATTGTCAGAGTACTTTTTGTTGGTATAAGGGTGCCTTTTTAACAAGGTTTGATTTTCCCTTATTAAATCAAAATGTTTGGATCTACGCTGACAATATTATTTATGAAACACAATAATACCAATTAGTTCAATTTGACTTTGAAATGGGGAATACTTCTGTAAAAGATAAAATCGTCAAATAATTTTCTAGGTGTATTAACGAAACCATTGGAGGCCATGGAAAAAAGTAAAATCACAAAAATACTGAACTCAGAGGAAAATCAATTCGGAAAGTCCATAATCACATGGCAAAATCAAATAACAAAACGCATCAAAAATGAATGGACAAGAACTGTCATATTCCTGACTTGGTACAGGCATTTTCAAATGTAGAAAATGGTGGATTGAACCTGGTTTAATAGCTAGCTAAACCTCTCACTTATATGACAGTCGCATCAAATTCCATTATATTGTCACCGATACGTGAATAAAACAAACAGACACAATAGGTAAAAATGTCAAAAATAGGGGTACAGCAGTCAACATTGTGTTATCATCTTAATCACTATAAAAACAATTTTTTTGCTTCTGCTCTTTTGTTGCATTGTTGTCTCATTGATATATTCCCCTTTTTCATTATCTAGTCTATTGAATGTCCATATAGTAATCAATTTAATAACTCTAAAGCCTGGCTTCTATTACTGATAAAACTTATTTTAATCATGTCGAGGGTATCTTGGGGACATGAAAGACACAGCAAAGTGTTTTTAAGCCAAGCAGATTCAGTGTTTATTCATTGGTTCAAGAAAAACAGATTAAATGATAAAAACTTAACACCGAGCAATCAATCGTGAAAATGAGGTCAAGGTCAAATAAAACTAGCGAGACTGATCATGACATGTATACATACAATATTTCCATACACCAAATATAGTTAACTGATTGCATATAGTATAAGAAAAACAAGAACAAAACTGAACTTCGACCACTCAACCATGGACATGAGTTCAAGGTCAGATGACATGTGGTAGTTGGACATGTAAACCTTACAATAATCCATACACCAACTATAGTTGACCTATTGCATATAGTATTAGAAAAAAAGACAAAAATTTAAAACTTAACTTTGACCACTCAACCATGAAAAGGAGGTCAAGGTCAGATGACACCTTCCAGTTTGACATGTGCATCTAACAATCATTTCATACACAAAATATAAAAGACATATTGCTTATAGTATCTGATATATGAATTGAACACCAAAAATTTAACCTTGTTCACCGATTCATGAAATCTTAGCTTTTTTATCAAATGGTCACCGGACCATGAGAATGAGGTCACGGACAATGGACGTTTGACAGACGAAAACTTTGCACCATTAGGCATCGATATACAAATCAAGAATCATAAATGTCTTTTAATGTCTAAAATATAAAGCTTTTCAGAAATGAACTAACTACGCTGCCGAAGATCACTATTCCTATGTCGAGCTTTCTGCGACAAAAGTCTCAGTCTAAACAGAAATGGTTTAACAGGTGCATACAATTCCATTAATATTTACAACAATGTGTGAACAAAAAAACCCAGACACATTAGGTTTAAATGTGGTACGTAGAGGTACAGCAGTCAATATCGTTTTATATTGTGTTGTAGTTCTCCGGGTCTTCCCTCAACATGAAGTAGTTTTATGCTTGTGCAGTATATACAAACAGTGGAATACACTATTTTGAAAAGTAAGTCTGTTGGATTTACAAAAGATTAACACATTGATAGATGCTTTTAATTCAATTGGCATTCTTTTTAAAAACAAAATTTAAACAAATAGGATATAATCTCGACATTTATAAGTCACCGCAAGGTCTAAAACTATGGACAAAACCTACGCTGCAAAATCATCTTTGAATAGCCCCGAATCGACGTAGTTTTTATTTAAAGCAATTTAAACCAAAAAATATTTTATATACAAAACAAGGAACAAATAGCTAATATGATAAAGAGCAACAAGCGAAAATCAATAATTACATGCTCCTAACTTACGATAGGCGCATACATAATGTGGCGAGGTTAAACTAGTTTAAAGGTGTCAACTTCGGACCGGGGTGTAACAGTTCATGTAGTTTTTATTGCTCTCTACACTTCAGGCTTCCGCACAAACATATCAAACGAACGTTTTCTTATTTTATAGAATAGCAGTTTGAAAATTTCTGATTGCACAAATGTCTGCAACAATTCATATTCACGGTAGGTAGTGTCCGGCTAGGATCGTGGTTTTTTGAGTGATTTGATCGGGATTTTTCGAGTGTGACCACTTTTTTTCGAGTGAATATGATCATAAATGTAAACAAACAGACTTCTTTTCTACCAAGACGTGATATAGAAGCTTGAGTTTGATATGCAACGTTATACCTGATATTTTAGTATTTGAGATAAAAATAAATGATCATTCTGACATTTCTTTTCAATAAAAAAGTTAAATTTAGCCATACAATGCTTTTATTCCAAAATACCGAATACAGCCATTTCCATACACATACCAATTCAAATGTTGACGGAAATGCATACATGGAATCTCTATAGCCTTAGATATACAGACACTTTACAAAAATATTCTACATTTTAAGACTAAATTAATTTTGTTATGTCCGGGTTTTTTTGAGAGCAGTCCGGGCTTTTTCGAGTGTGTCATTTTTTCATCGAGTAATTTCACACATTTCTTATACCTAAAAATGCTTTGTGTTGGTGTATTTACGTTTAAAAACTATAAAATAAAGGTTCAAATTCAGAAATTTCAAGGCACATGATGTATTAACACTTGCATTTTAAAAACAAGTATCGTTCATTTGTATATGTCGTGTACATGTTATTATTTTGTACAGGTTATTACTTGTACAAAATTTGCATACAAGTAATTACTTGTATGATGCCATCATACAGGTTATTACTTGTATAAATATAATTGTACAAGTAATAGCCTGTACAAATTTTGTGGAGAAAAAGATAATAACTTGTACAAATCATTATTTTACATTGGCCTATTTGAAGTTCACAACAAATTGTTTCCCTTTTAACATATAATTCATTACTTTGACTAAAGGTATAAACTCTCAATATGTGAGTACATTTAATATATCAAGTATATGAGCAAAACTGTTCATTTAAGTAGTCAAAACTAAAGTGCAGAGATGGAAAAAAAGCATAGAAAAGAAATTTAATGATGAAATAATTAAATTGTGTGATGACAATAATAAATCTTCTAATAATTCATTATTTACACGTGAAAGATACAGAGAGACTATTGGGAATGTAAAGAAAGCAAAATTAAGTTCCAAAAAGACTGCTCTTCAAAGATATTTCTTATGGCAATATGATATTTTGAGTGTAGCAGGCATTGAAAAACTCATTCGCAAAGGCGACATTTTTTTTTACTATTGTACAGTAGATGAACTTTATCCATTAATTAGAACTGCACATTCTGGAATTGGCCATGGAGGCATCCACAAGACATACAAGGAGTTAATAAAACAATTTGCCAATATCAGCAGAGAAATTATCAGAATTTTCATTCAGATTATGAACAGTTTATTTTGAGAAAAAGTCGTACTGCAGCCACAAAATTAGTTGTTCATCCTATCACTTCTACAGACTTTAATTCCCGTTGTCCAGTAGACCTTGTTGACTATCAGTCATTTCCAGATGGAGAATACAAGTGGATCATGCACTACCAGGACCACCTTTTTCTACTTATGGGATCTCCACATATACTGCAAAGTGATAATGGAAGGGAATTTACGGCTTATGTAATTACAGAATTTAAACATGTTAAACTCATTTGGCCTGAGCTGAAATAAATGAATGAAGGGTACCAATTTATTTTTGCTTTTAACGACCATGTCACTTTGCACCAGAAGTACGTATTTACGTGGAAACTAGTTGTTTAGCTAAATTTGCATAAGATGTAACATGAGCTTATGTCATTACTTTGCGTCCTTCGTTCATCTGTAAACTTCTAACATTTCGAAAATAATACTGATAAACACTTAGAAATAAGATCAGAAAAACAAACACAATATAAATTTCAAAAAATACGAAAGATAATGAGTTGTACAAGTTATTATCTTTTTCTCCACAAAATTTGTACAGGTTATTACTTGTACAATTATATTTATACAAGTAATAACCTGTATGATGGCATCATACAAGTAATTACTTGTATGAAAATTTTGTACAAGTAATAACCTGTACAAAATAATAACATGTACACGACATATATATTCTTTTTCTCGCATCTTAGAAATTGCATGTACAGTATATATTAGTTATGTCAACAATCTGATGTAAGCATAGACAATTCGGATCGAGACGTACATACATATATTGTATAAGGTGAGATATATGTTCGTTTTTTAAAGAGTATGCATCCGAAATATTTTATGAACTATTTGTCTTGTATCTTGTATTATTTATTATATTGTTTAAAAATGGAAGCCGAAAATGTTTAAATGCTACTACTGTGAGGAGGAGTCTGATTATGCATATGTAATGATTGGTAATACAGCAACTAAACACCATGAGAACTTCCTTTCAATAAAAGAAAAGTCCATAAAAAATGTAAAAATATGGATATCAATTAATCAAGACATTATAATGACTCTCATGATAATGTTGTTACTGATGTCATTCAAAGCACTGGACAATCTAGCTGGTGATAGCATATAATATACACATTCTGTATTTTTCTGTCATTGTTAAAGGGTCATATTTAGGCTAATGAACTATTCATTTCATGGATTTTTTTGGGCAGACCTCTTTTATTAGAATATTTTTCATTACATAGCATTTTTTTATTCTTAACTGCTGCCTATTAAGTTTCCTACTCCTTTCTTTTAATCTCCGGGTTCACCATAAGAAATATTATTAACTGTAAAATCAAAAGTAGCATGAAATGGAGTTAAAATGAATTGGAGTTCCCTGCACTCATAGTGTGTTAATTTACGTTTTTTGATTGATTTAAACCCTTTAATTGATATTTTATCGTGTGTTTTTCTATGTTGTGATGTTATACTATTGTTTTAGAAAAAGGAAAAGATTTGGTACCATTAAAACGTTTAATCCCGCTTCAAATGTTTGCACCTGTCCCAAGTCAGGAATCTTATGTACAGTAGTTGTCGTTTGTTAATTAAATAATTTATACGTGTTTCTCGTTTCTCGTTTTTTTATATAGATTAGACCGTTGGTTTTCCGTTTGAATGGTTTTACACTAGTAATTTTGGGACCCTTTATAGCTTGTTGTTCAGTGTGAGCCAAGGCTCCGGGTTTAAGGCCTTAACTTGACATATAATGGTTTACTCTTATAATTGTTATTTGGATGACGAGTTGTTAGGTTGCTGCCCCTGAAATCTTAATTTTAAGAAAATTTTGCTGTTTTTGGTTATTTATTTGAATATTATTATAGATAGTGATAAACTGTAAATAGCAATAATTTTCAGCAAAGTAAGATCTACAAATAAGTCAACATGACCAAAATGGTCAGTTGACGCCTTAAGGAGTTTTTGCCCTTTATAGTCAATATTTTACATTTTTCGTAAATTTTTGTAATCTTTTACCAAAATCTTCTTCTCTGAAGCTACTAAGATGAATTAAACAAATTTAAACACAGTCATCATTATGGGTATTTAATTTTAAAATTGTGTCCGATGAGCAACCCGCGAACCAAGATGGCCGACATAGCTAAAAATACATAGTATATAGTGTAAAATGCAGTGTTTGGCTCATATCTCCTAAACCAAAGCATTTCAAGCAAATCTGTCTGGGAAAATTTTTCTTAAGGTCAAGATCTATCTGCCTCAAAATTTTCAGATCATTCAGGCAACCCGTTGTTGGGTTGCTGCCCCTGGATTTTTTATTTTAAAATTTTTTTTACAGCTTTTGGTTATAATCTTGAATATTATTATAGATAGAAAGAAATAAACTGTAAACAGCAATAATGTGCATCATAGTAAGACCTACACAATAAGTCACAGGACCAAAATCAAGGAGTTATTGCCTTTTGTAGTCAGATTTTTACTATTTTCATTTTTTTTTTTTTTTTTCAAAATATTTTCCACTGAAACTACTGCCAATACTGGATCAAGTTCATTATAGATAGATATAATTATAATCTTCAAGAATATTCAGTAAAGTAAGATCTACAAACACATCACCAAAACACAATTTGTCATGAATCCATCTGTGTCTTTCGTTTAATATGCAAATAGTACAAGTTGAGCGGCACCGGCTCTTTAGAGCCTCTAGTTTAAGGATCATGAAATTTCTAAATGAACACTGGAAAGTACGTGAAGAACACCCTCCGAACAGAGCATTATCATTTTGATAAACCTAGTAACATGTTTTTGATGATTAATTGGTAATATATTATATTGTCCTTCACTTAATTACGATTATAAACTAGAAAAAGTCATTTTTTAAATTCTGCAACACCTTTTTACCTATTCAAATTTTCTGCCAAAAAACCGGACCATTTGTTTAAAAACCTGGAGGACTTCACAGTTGCTCTCGAAAAGAACCGGACAATAACAAACACTGATTCTTTGGTTAAGTACAAGGAATGTGTGCTTCTTTGTTGATCAAAACATGTATAGTATTCAATGTAAGATTGGTAGTAATGTAAACAAACTATTACAATTACGAAATAGCAGGTGTTTGAACTTATCAAATGTTTTATCACTCGAACAAGCCCGAACGACACTAAAAAAAATGGACCGAATCACTCGAAAAATCTCGATCCCAGCCGGACACTATACCTACCGTGATATTTCGCGTACAAAGCTTTTTCTGCAATTATGCTTAATAAACTCATCATATATACGTAATCTCGATTTTCTTACTAGATGTGAATTACATATTTAATAACTTCTACTGATGTATTTTCAATTTAATCATTAGAATTTTAATCTTGAGGTTGTCTGAAATTACACTTCTTCTCATTTGGTTTTAGTAATTGTTTTAGTTATGAATAAGAAGGCCGTTTTTTCAATTGAATTGTATCTTATTTTTCATGTCTGTGACTTTGATGGAAGACTTTACGGTATGGTTTGTTTAAGGACGTCCAGTTGCCTATCATTGCTAACATCAACCTTACTTGAATTGTTGTGGATATTGTCTCATTGGCAGTCATATCTTATCTCCCTACTTTTATATCAAACATGGTGTTCCTAAATTTGAAATATAAGGTTCCCAATAAAACTTACCACAAGTAACATATATATTACAACTTGCACTGCAACTTTTTATATTCCAGTCATCAGAATTACATGCAGAAACGTCTTTTTCTTTACCGTTACATGCCAAATTTTTAATCCACATTGGTTTTCTGATTGACGTCAAGTATGAATTTCTCGAAAATGATGTAACACTAGGAAAACACTTAATATATTAGCCACAGTTTAAACCACTATTTTAAAGTCATATGTCCATCAAGTTCTGCTAATCCTCCACAACACCAGATACCATCCGGTTTTTAATGAGATCCGTATTGCTATGTCAAAACGTTTTGTTATAGTGTAGACTGTTTTTCTTTTCATTGTCTTTTTGTCGTTTAGCATGGTTTTGTCAGTCTGTTTTCGGATTAGGATTTTGATATCTTTTGATATCGTTCTATTCGTCTCGTTTGTAAAGAATTTATAGAAGCGAATAATGTGCAACAACCAAAGACAAAAAAAAGTTTTTGCAAGATATTTTCATGAATGCATTTCATTCATTATGTAACAAACATATATATCTGAATTTCTATAATTTCATAATCTTTCGAAAAGTCTGATTGTCCTGCTCGAATTTTTATGGTGTTATTCGCTTCAATAAACAGTTAACTAAAAACAGAAAAACATGAACCCCACGATATTTGTGGTGGTCGCAGGTGCCCTGGAATGAAGCAGATTCTGCTCCACATGTGATACCCGTCATAAGGTGTTCTCTACAGGGAACAGTTTTGGAATTAAACAGCTCTACCTTTATGAGTGTAAATAAAAAAGATGTTAATCAAGGGCACATAATTTGTGTGTCAATACATTTTTTTTTTAAATTTCATAAGTTAAATTTGTCCAAATTACTTATTGTTAGTATACATTCTAGAAGTTCAGGAAATGTGATGATTTATTTTTTTATTTTATAGGTACCCCATTGATATCAAACGTAACTAGTTTTGTCTTATTTTATGGACGGATGCTTAACATAGTACATGTAAGTTTTTACTAGAATTTTGCGTATTACAAAAATGACCTAGTTGTAATTTAAAGTCTTATACATGACAACTCAACTATCTGTCCTCAAATGTGAATTTTATTGTGCACTTTGTGATTTTTACTATATACTCATCAACTAACAATGGCATACCCGATAAATCCTAACTGCTTACAAATGACATCAGCACTGTTTCTAGTAAAGCCGTCGCAGCATACAGCACCCCATACACGTTCATGTTGTATTTCAACTGTACCTTCACTGTTGGAGGACGAACCTCCAACAAGACGTAGTTTTGTATGCTCTGAAAGGACAGTTATGATACATGACCCAGTTTTTGAATGTTGAGCTGAAACTACCAAATGTTCATAAACGTCAAAGTTGGCAGGCGTTATTGCCCTTATATGACATTTTTTTTTCATTTTGTTCTCATTTTTGCCTATCATCTTAAAAACTATAATATTTATAGAGAAACATTAAATTTAAAAAAAATCTACATATGATTATAAAAAAGAAGATGTGGTATGATTGCCAATGAGACAACTCTCTGCAAGAGACTAAATGACACAGAAAGAAACAACTATAGGTCACCTTACTGCCATTAACAATGAGCAAAGCCCATAGTCAGCTATAAAAGACCCCGATATGACAAATGTATAGAAATTCTAATGTAAAGCTGACGGCCTAATTTCTATCATAAAAATAACGAAAAACAAAGATGTAACACATCAACAAACGACAACCACAGAATTACAGTTCACATTGTCAATATATACAATAAAGACAATATATACAAGAACTCGTTCTACGTCTGTTTGGAATTATTGCCTTATTAGTGAGAATTTTTAGGAAATTATGCCTGACATGAGAAAAAAATCTAATAGATAAATAGACACTTTAAATCAAACAAGATACAGAATGTATACTAACAAAGACATTTGGCTAATAAAGATAGCAGTCTGTCACTTTTTATAGGCGTAACTGCCCAGCTTCTTATAAGTTAAGGATTTTTTACACTATTTTTATGTTTTGAGGAAAACTAAAGAAGATGGAGAAAGACTTAACAGTAATACAACCTCAACAGAACAGAGATTGTTGTCATGAATTATATTCTCGTCTACAATGTTGTAGAGAGTCCTTTGTTAAATCTTCAAACCAAGGTAAGTGACACAGGCTCTTTAGAGGCTCTAGCTTTTTTTCATTATTTTCGTGTGCTTGTAATGTTTGCTTTAGGTAGATTCACTGTCTAGATTTTGCCTAAATCATCAAATTTTGAGACAGAATTGTAACTCAGCTAATTTGTATTAATAAAAAGGTAATATATTGCATTATTCAGATTGTAAAAACAAAACTCAATGTTAATGTTTATACTTTCAATTTTTCAACTTGGCCAGTGAAAAGGAGATAACTATGAAGTACAAATTTTATACTGGAATGATTGTGAATTATTTGTAGTAAGAAAACAAGTTCGGTGACACAATTTCTTATTTGTATTTTCGTAGTGCATATAGTAAAACCTATCTTCTCATAATTTATTTCAAAATTCTATCTCTGAATTTTCTTTTTAATCACAAAAATGTGTTTTTCAGCGAACTTGTAGCTTGAAAAAAAGCACGTTGACTCACACGTTATATTATATTTAAAAAAAAAAGCATAACAAAAATCATTTTCGATTGTCATATAAGAAGTATAAAAACATTCTACCTCATTAGATATATACCGATGATCCACCTTAAGAATGTAAAATGGAAAAGTACATGGACAGCATGAAGTTGATTCATAAAAATTAATAAGTAATGATTAAAATACCAACATACGATATATCAATAAATTCAAAGAGGGTTCCATTAATTTTGTATTATGCAATAATGCTGAATAGTTTCAATATGGACATTTCAACACTTTCAACTATCATTACACCAGGAAAAGATTTTATTAAATTCGTTGCGAGATTGTTCTAAAATATATCATATCTCAGTCCATATTTTTGTAGCTGAGATATATTATCAAATCGGAAATAATAAAAAAAAAAAATCATTTACCTTTTCAAATTATTTTATCTGCCAACTTTTAGACATTTTGATATCATGTATATGACTTAATGTTGAATCTAAATAAGATCTAAGATAATAATGTTGGTCAGTGAAATCCAAAATGCATTGTAAGTGTGGTGTAAAAAAAGTATTTGGCTTTTGATATGCATTATTGGAACAAGTCATCCAGAATCAAAGACGGTAGTCTTTATCAAATTTGAAAAATTTATGTAAATAGTAAATAGAGTTGACGGGACGGAAAATGCAGATTGAAAGAAAATTATATACCAAAAACAATATAACAAGTTCGTTCTAAATGAAACATAATTAAGACACAATTGACCTATTCTCAAAGTGAACGTAATTACAAACAAATTCTATCAAGAAATAATTTATCATAGCGTTATCTTACTCTTACAAATAAATATGTACAGTTTTCTCTTTATTTTGTTCTGTGTTGAGACAAATATAACTCATATTCATTACACAACTTACTACATACAATAGCAACATCACGGTATTGATTATTCACGATAGGCTTTTCCTCAAAGAGTTCTCCTGTGTACTTGAAAAGTGGATCAAAATTCCACACTAGATCGGGAAAGACTTTCTGACCAAAATTAAAAGTGGATGTAAATTCTTGGCTGAAAATATATTGTGTAAAGTAATCAATAACAATGCTTTCTAATAACCCCATTGTAACATATTATCTAACAAGTACTTTCAAAATGTATCTGATATTGCCATTGCAGTATACGAAAACCATACACACGTTTAGATAAACACGGGAGACAAAAAAAGGGTGGGAAAAAAGAATTGATATGAAATTAAAAACCAATTGTTCAGAGAACAATTGAAGGTCTTTCCACCAAAACAATGTATTTTAATATGAAAGGTGTAAAAATAGGTTTCAAATGTCATTTCAATCGTCAAATGATAGCTTATTGTACGCTGATTCCAAAAATATATGGTTTCTAAACAATATTTTTTTAGATAAGGGAGATAATTTCTTACTTCCGGTTTGAAAAACTCTATTTCCGATAATAGTTGACTATTTACTTGACACTGATTCCAAAAATATCTTGTTTTTTATACTTTTATGTAATAAAGTACAATAAATAGCTACTTCCGGTTTACACAAGGTCACTTCCGGTTGTTTTTTTAAGTTTAAATGGTTTGATACCGTTTGTCAAAAAGTCTCATGACTTTATTATGTATACAGATGGGGTAAAAGCAAAGGTCAAAATCTAGAACGTCAAATTAAGCTATGACCTTGTGATCAATTTCAAGGTCATTAACCAAGAACCTCAAATCAAAAGACCATAGGTCTTAATTATGTTTAGTTAATGAGTTATATCACCATACGCGTATTTTTAAATACCAAAGGGGAGAAAACTCCCTTTCACATTCAACGTACCCTTGCAATCAAAATTTACGTGTTACGACATGTCACAACAAAAGATTTAGAAAAAATAATTTGTCGATATCTTAAACGTTTTTTGGAAATGAGTGGAAATGAGCCATATTCAAAAATTAGAATATGACCTTGACCTTTGACCTTGACCTAATTTTCATTTTTTTGGACCAAGGACCTCAAATCAAAAGATCCTCGGTCTCTATCAATTATGGTTTACCAGTTAGAAATGCAATTCACTTATATCAAATGAATAAGGGGAAATAACTCTCGTATGGAGCATTCATATCACTTCGGTCAAAATAGGACAAATCATGCAAAGGATATAACGAGCAATTTTGTAAAATAAATTTGTCATAATATTTTACGTTTGCGAAGGAGTTGCGCTCACAAGGAAAACAGTGTTTGGGGAGATTACTCCTACAAAGAAAAGTTTTCGGTTATGCAGGGTAAATTTCAAAAGCGCATCAATTGTTCGATATCATATACCAAATATCTAAGCGACATATTGCAAAACAAATGTTTATCGCAAGAACAAAATTAGGCGGAAGAAAAAAAAAAATAATTCAGAGAACAATTGAAGGTCTTTCCATCCTTTTTGATATGAAAAGTTGTGAAACTAAGTTTAAAATGTCATTTCAATTGTCAAATGATAGCTCCTAGTAAGCTGATTCCAAAAATATATTGTTTCCATACATTTTTTTTTAAATAAGGGAGATAATTTGTTACTTCCGGTTTGAAAAATGTTACTTCCGATTATATTTAAATATTTACTTGAAACCGATTCCAAAAATATCTGGTTCTATATACTTTTATATTAATAAAGTACAAAAAATAGCTACTTCCGGTTTACAAAAGGTCACTTCCGGTTGTTTTTTTTCAAGGTTAAATGGCTTGATACCTTTTTCTAAAAGTTGTATATCTTTATCATGTATACATATAGAATAAAAGCAAAGGTCAAAATATAGAACGTCAAATTAAGCTATGACCTTGAGATCAATTTCAAGGTCATAAACCAAGGACCTCAAATCAAAAGACCATAGGTCTTAATTATATTTAGTTAATGAGTTATATCACCAAACGCGTATTTTTTAATACAAGAGGGGAGAAAACTCCCTTTCACATTCAACGTACGCTTGCAATCAAAATTTACATCTTACGACATGTCGCAACTAACAATTTAGTAAAAATAATTTGTTGATATCTTATACAGTCTTTGGATATAAGTGAAAATAAGCCAAATTCAAATATTAAAATATGACCTTGACCTTTGACCTTGACCTAATTTTCATTTTTTGGGACCAAGGACCTCAAATCAAAAGATCCTAGGTCTCTATCACTTATGGTTTATAAGATAGAAATTCATATCACTTATATCAGATGCATAAGGGGAAATAACTCTCATATGGAGCGGTCATATCGCTTCGGTCAAAATAGGACAAATCATGCGAAGGATATAACGAGCAATTTTGTAAAATAAATTTGTCATAATCTTTTACGGTTGCGAAGGAGATGCGCTAACAAGGAAAACAGTGTTTGGGGAGATAACTCCTACAAAGAAAAGTATTTGTTTACACAGGGTAAATTTCAAAAGCGCATAAACTGTTCGATATCATATACAAAATATCTAAGCGACATATTGCGAAACAAATGTTTATCGCAAGAACAAAATTAGGCGGAAGAAAAAAAAAAAAAAAATAATCAGAAGAAAAACAATAGGTCTTTCCACAGAAAAGTGGAAAGACCTAATAATATTATTAATTCGTATTATTTAACAAATTTGATTCGTTTAGGCATAGTCACATGTTAAACTATATTTTCGAAGGTAGAGAGAAAACGGCGTATAGCAAAAAGCATATTGACCGGCAAAATGCATATCGCACGGTTATTTTTAGAATATCTAAAAACCGATATACTTTGTTACGTCATGTAATCACTGTGTATCATCGCTACCGGAAATTGGGTACTAACGAAGCGGAGAGAAATAAAAAAAAAAGTAAACAAGTTAAGAATTCATTCAATTTAAAGCATTTCCATTCATTTGATGAGGGTGCCGCTTAAGAAATGATTTTCTGATATATAATTCTTTAAATTATTAGGCCGATAAGTACAAAATTAATACAAGATTTTGTGTAATACTCCAAAACTTGCCACTTGGTACCTGAAAATTTCGAGGTCTATCGTCCTCTGTCGCTCCATTCTCAAGATATTGAACTGTTTTTCATTATTTTTCCAGACACATTTTTAGATTATTATAGTGTGGCATCATATTTACTGAAATTTGTTGTCAAAAAGATGTATTTTAAAGAATATAGACCATAAAAAATAAAGTCTAGGATACGGCAACTTGCTCGTGTTGACAAATTTACTGTATGGCAACTTGTTTTCAACTGTATGGCAACTTGCTTATTTTAGAATAGTAATTTACCGTACTTTCAAAGAAAAAAAGTGTAAAGTTCAAATATCTGAGGTGGGGGGGATTACCTTTTTATGTTAAACTGTTTTTGTCCTTTTTATGGAAAGAGAATCGTCCATAGATTTGATTTCCAATAATAATAATGGTGAAATATAATCACTTTTTTTGTGAAACCATAAAAAAAGAAGATGTGTTATGATTGCCAATGAGACAACTACCCACAAAAGACCAAAATGACACAAACATTAACAACTATAGGTCACCGTACGGCCTTTAAGAATGAGCAAAGCCCATACCGCATAGTCAGCTATAAAAGGCCCCGATAAGACAATGTTAAACAATTCAAAAGAGAAAACTAACGGCAACAAATACACTGTGCTTAAACGGCCGTGGGTAACTTAAGTTACCCACAGCCCAAGATGGCGGACTATAAACTTGTTGAGATGATAGTTGATACGAAATCTACTTTTTGCAACGTTTTTCATGATCTATGTAAATATTGATAGGACTTTTGAATAAAGAAATCACTTACCATCACTTCAAATTTGTTAATTTTGACTTCATTTTAGCGCAAGGCCAACTTTTGAAAAATGCATAAGATGTCCGTAACTTATAAGTAAAAAATAATCAGACTGTCCGTAACTTTATTTTCGGATGTGGGTAACTTTTTTTCAAAATTGTAAAAATTAACAATTTCAACACTTAAAGGACAATAAACACTATCAAACCCCTTATATTATTACATAGATTTATACAATAACAATATGCTTCAAACTAAACAAGAAAAAAAGCAAACCAGAGTGTCACGGATTTTCCGTTAAATTTTAAAAAAAAAATTATTCCCGGGATAAATCGGGATCTTACGGTACGGCGAAATTTATCTAACATTCTTCTAGCTTTATAGATTGTTCACTGATGAGTCCTTGGTCGGTATAGCCGCGGAAGAATTGATATCCTTTTCTTTAAATAATTTCTGAATTGTTAGCCAAAAAAGTATGGTCTCTTCACTATATCTAGTGTGATGTGTTGTTGATTGTGAGAAAAGAAAGTGCCAATATCTAGAAATAGATGGAAAGCTATATTGTTGAACAGGATTCAGATTATTATAGCAATAAAAGTAGATTTAAAATATTCTAAAAGTTTCATTGACCTCAGGGATTTAATAAGATCGGGTATCAAATCATACACTTCTTCTTGAGAGGTTTGGACCGATTCATCTATGTATTTCTGCTAAGGATTGACCTCCGAACTTGTTCTCCTAAGGTCCTTTTCATATGTTCACTATTAATGTAATTTCTACAGTTGGAAATGGTGAGATTTATAACCTGCATGTCATGATTTATCATCTAAAACTTAAGCAGTTAACAATCTATAAAGCCAGTAGAATGTAAGATGCATTAATTTTGCCGTACACTTTTCTACATAAGAAAATGCCTGTACCAAGTCAGGAAAATGGCAGTTGTTATCCATTCGGTTGAGCTTTGGATTTTTCCATTTTATAAGGGACTTTCCTTTTTGAATTTTCTTCAGAGTTCAATATTTTTGTAATTTTACTTTTTAATGCCTGCACCAAGGCAGGAATATAACCGTTGTTTTCCATTCGTTTGGTGTGGTAACTTAAGCTTTTGGCTTTGCCATTCTATAAAGGACTTCCCGTTTGAATATTCCTAGGAGTTCGATATTTTTTTTATTAATCATTTCTTTTTTTTATAATTACATCTACGAATAAAGATTCTTTGAAAGTTACCGACATCATCCTAAAGTTACGGACATCCCTATTGGTACGAGGAAAAAAGTTACGGACAAGTTGTTTTGAAGTTACGGACATCATAAGTGTTTTGGAAAATCGTGCTGTAATCGTTTATTTTGTAGTAACAAACCACGTTTTACATTGCAAAGTTTCCCTAAAAGATTTATATAACTTTTTAATTACTGAACATTTCTTTTGTATGCATGGTATTGTAATTATATAGGAGCAAACTTCCTAACCGAAGCCAGGCGGCTCCATCTTGGGCTGTGGGTAACTTAAGTTACCCACGGCCGTTTAAGCACAGTGAAATGGCAACAATCAGCATTTATTTGATACCAAATAATGCAAAATAGGAGGTTGAACATGTCACAAAAATCTCAAAAACTTGGTCCAAAGGAAAATTTCAATCATTAAGAGTGATACCTTTCCTGAAACCATAGACATATATCTATCAAGAGGTAAAAAAATCATATGCATTTCTGCTGGTTTTTTCCATAAAGTTGAATTGAAAAGATCGAGCATCAAACCTTTGTTGAAAAACAATACAAAATGACTTATAAAACATGTTAAAAACAATCTAAATGTTCATATAAACCCACTATGAAGGCTTTTATTTTATTATTCAACTATCAACTATCTAAAAATCAATTCAATTGTACAAAAACTTTCATATTTAGAAAATTTACCATGGCTATAATGCGAAACTAAACTTGTAACTGTGTATTGGTATACCTGAAGCTGTCTCATAAGTGAGCAATCATTTAACTACAAAAAAGAGGATAGAAGTTCAATGTTTGTTTCTTGAAACATATACTAAATGAACCAAAATTTAAAAAATGAACTAAAAACATAGACTATATAGCAAAGGTTACGGACTCAAGTTGGGTCACGCATGTGCAACAAATGCGGCAGTGTTAAACACGTAGGAATATCTCATGCCTCTCTTTATATGTCTAACCAATGAAGTTATTTCTGACTTCTATTTGCAATGTATCCAAAACGTTAAAAGGAAAAGCCACTTCTTATCCAGCTAAAACCATGGTCAGTCCTATGATGTAAATAATTTAGATGTATATGGAATGTTTGATAAGTTATATTGACCCAGAGTACCTGGACGGAATTGTGAAAAATAAAGTACCTTTTCAATTTGCAATTCGTAAAATAACTGAACAGTTTGGCCTGGTAGAAGAGGCTGAAAATAAGGACTTGGTTCTCAAATTGATGTCAAATTTTCTAGTCTAAGACTTCAGAAATGTAAAGATGGGCCTAGGCTTTTTATATATCAACTCAGAGTTGTTAAAAAGGACTTGGAGATGAAAGAGTGCTTCTACTTGTGACACCTTACACGTTACTTTCTGATTTATACACTGGTTTTGATGAGTTAAAATAAAAATCAGTAAACCTTCGCAATTTCTTTTAATAAAATTATTTAAGCAATGAGTCGTATGAATACCCTGACTGAGATGTAACCATGTTCTATAAGAGCCCCCGCCTTAAAAAAAAATAATGTTTGCGCCCTATAGTATTCACTCATTCTATCTGTTTGTTACACTTTCCTACGTCTTGACGATAACCAAAGTTTGCTACGACTGATTGACATAAAACATTTACTCAACAATATACATAACCAGAAGAAGAATCCCTTTTGCTGTTTGGAGCATGTTCGATTATTTATAAAATACATGTAGTGTCCTTTTTCTTGGAGTCAATCACTCCGTCTGCTTTTCCGTCCGTTCAATTGTCTGTTCATGTGTCAATAAAAAAAAGGTACTTGCGTGTGTATTCTGAAAATTAGTCAGCTTTATAAAAGATTCCTTATGGAGCTTGGCATTTCTGCGAATTTGTACAGTGGTTTTCAAACTTTTGAAAAGATTGAAGAGATGCACTTTCCCTTTTCATTGCTTTTGTGTTCGTTTGGAAAAAGGGTAAATTAGTTGTTGTTAACTCTTATCAGTATTTAAAATTTGTTGTTAACTGTTTTGTCAAAATCGAGGTGTTGTTAACATATTCACGGACCCTCTACCCTCCCCCCCCCCAAAAAAAAAAAACCAGCACCACCACCATCTAATTATGCATTAAATCAAACTACCATTTGCTTGACAGCATTTAAGATGTATACACATTATATATTTTCAAAAAGAAACTGACAAGAAAATTAATTGTAAATGCAATTCACGATTTTTTTCTCCTTACTTTCGATGAAAACAAATTATTTTCCTATTTTTTCTTTTTACAAATGAATCGTTTCAGAAATTAGATAATAAATTTTTTTTATGTGTCTGTTCGAATTCTCGATCCTGTGGTTCGATGGTTGTCGTTGCTTCATCTATGATCTTATTTGCTGTTTTCATAAATTGTTTTGTTATAAGTTAGGCCCTTAGTTTTCTTGTTGAGTCCTTCCACATTTTTCGGTCGGTGCTTTTTATAGCCAACTATAACATGTATAAGGTACGAGTTTTCGTTGTTGAAAATCGAAAAGCGGTACGCAACGAGGACTTCTGAACTAAATTAACGGCATATATTTATTAATATTTGATAAGTACGACATTTTGTATATTTGTAAGCCTGTAAAGCTTTGATATCAACAAAATATCGTCACTTGATATTATTTAAACAGTGATTAATTTCCTTTCCTCTTAACATTATTATAAATTGCAAGACGCCGTATAGACAGAAGTTGTTATTTTGCAATTCGCCGTACAACGTCCTGCAATTCGCCGTACAACAAACACACAATGTTTTTGTCCATATTCTTTTAAAAACATGTTTTTGACAACAAATTTCAGTAAATATGATGCCACACTATTATTATCTAAAAACGTGTCTGAAAAAATAATGAAAAACAGTTCAATATCTTGAGAATGGGGCGACAGAGGACGATCGACCTCAAAATTTTCCGGTACTAAGTGGCAAGTTTTGGAGTATCACACAAATTCTTGTATTAGTTTTGTACTTATCGGCCTAATACTTTAAAGAATTATATACCAGAAAATCATTTCTTAAGCGGCACCCTCATCAAATGAATGGAAATGCTTTAAATTGAATGAATTCTTAACTTGTTTACTTTTTTTTCTATTTCTCTCCGCTTTGTTAGTACCCAATTTCCGGTGGCGATGATACACAGTGGTAAAGAAATTTCAGGATATTGTTAAACGTTTTGAAACACATGATATCTGTGATCAATAATTTGACGGAAAAAATCTTCAAATACATAAGATGTCCAAAAAAAAAAAAATTAAATAACAATTAACTAATATGTTGTTATTGTCAAGGAGACAAATTGATGTAATATTTATAAAATTCCAACAAACCTCAATGACGATTTTGATACAAATATGGTCGGAAATTAATAATATAACAAATATAGCCTTTGTATGAGGTCAATACAGGATATATCGACCCAAAGAAGTATATCGACCTCGGACTTCGTCCTCAGTCAATATACTTCTTTCAGGTCAATATATCCTTGTATCGACCTCATACAAAGGCTATATTTATATAATATTTGAATAAAGCATGTAACTATAGTAATATGGCCGCTCAAAAAATTTCAGTTGTTTTAGAGTTATCTCTTTGTTAATAACAAACGTTACAGTGAATTGGGAATTTGTTGGTCAGAATTACAAAATGTATTCAATTATAGCATAGGATAACGACACAGAGATATAAGAATATTTCGGAAATAGCCAGGGTATTTTCATTTGTTTTTACCATAATGTAAACGCGGTAACGTCGATCTTAACGAACATTACTACATGACAATTAAAGTGTTAATCTACATCCCAGTAAAATAATATAAGAGAATTACAAAGGGTGACAATTATGAGTAGTCTTCAATAGTAGGCAATTGAATTTTAAAAGGATAGTAGCTATGACTTTTACTAAATCTCAAAGTGCCGAATTTTAAACAAAAATACTGAATAATAAAGAAATATTATATTTCAATTGTCATTTCATTAGGTATAAAGAAGATTTTTAGAGTTTTAACCACCAACATGTAATATTTTATGGTAGAAAATATATCCCTGCAACGACCGCCTTATTCATATGACCTACTAGTATATTGACCTGTGTTTAGTAACCATTACACACACTGTGCGTGCGCAACCCGTAAATGAAAGTAATTTAGATTCTGCAGAGGATATGCCTTAAAGAATTATACATTATATTCTGTTCATGCTTTGAACAACAAAATAATTTCTTATTTACCTGTGTGACGTCAAACGTGCGATTCTACGTCAGAGATAATGTTAATCAAACCATGTGTCTGTCAGGGTAAGGATTCGGTCTCAGTTCTTTAAAAGGTAGCACAATACAAAGATTTCATACCTCCAATTCCCGAGGTTTAAAATACTGTAACTTTCTTTATAATGCTTGAAAATTTATAAAACTGGTATCTATGGATAGCTAACAGATTACTCTTTCATTAATAATGCAATGTTAATATTATACAACAATTATGTAATCAATTATAATGATAACTGTGTCTACAAAATTTTACAAGAAATTTCCACTTTCAATTGAAATTATCTTCTTCATGGATCCCCGTAGAGAGATGATTTCATTATATGTTTTTCCTTGAGCCATTATCCACAAAAAGGTGCCTCAGATTTTGGATAGAATGTATAGATCAAATTTTACACATCATACATTACATTCTTTTATGTGGTAGGGATGTTTACACTAATTACAAATTAATGAGAGAATGGAATACGATAGGAGAATTTGAGACACCCTTTTGTAGCTCCTGCTGTGTTGCTTGAGATAACGTTAAAATTTCTTGTGTAGCTATAGAGATGAAAGAGCTAAATTCATTCAAGTGAACTGACCATGATTTTGCCATAAATTGCATAATAATTGATTACATAATAATTGCATAACAAAAATATTGCATTCATTCAAAAGATTAATCTTTTATCGATATATATATAGATTTAAAAACTATAACACAAATTCCCATACGTTTCGGCCATTACGGCCTTCTTCATTGGAATAAATTACAACATTGAAACAACAATTACATCACTTTACGTTATAATAACTTCTATGACGTTCATTTGCATCCAATTTGCATTTAATCCACCATTTTCTACTTTGAAAATGCCTGTACCAAGTCAGTAATATGACAGTTCTTGTCCATTCGTTTTTGATGCGCTTTGTTATTTGATTTTGCCATGTGATTATGGACTTTCCGAATTGATTTTATTTTATTAAACTATATGCTTTGTTATTTGATTTTGCCATGTGATTATGGACTTTCCGAATTGATTTTCCTAAGTTCAGTATATTTGTAATTTTACTTTTTTTTCAATTATAATGACATATATACCTCTTTTATTAAACTATATGCAGTTTTAAGAAAGTTACAGCATTTTAGAAGTTGGAGATTGGATGTAAAAAAATCTTTGTATTGTGCTACCTCAATCCTTTATCAGTGGATTTACATAGATAAACAAAGTTTATAATAAAAAAGCTATAAATGAGGTTGTTAAATTTGATGTATGCCTTTTTGTGCTTTTTCGTTACATTTGCTTTTTTTATAGTGAAACTTCTCACTTGTACGACAGTCTCGTCAAATTTGATGAGACTGTCACCAAAGTGAGAGGGTTAGCGCTATAAAACCAGGTTTAATCCAGCATTTTCTACTTTTGAAAATGCCTGTACCAAGTCAGGAATATGACAGTTCTTGTCCATTCGTTTTTGATGCGTTTTGTTATTTGATTTTGCCATGTGATTATGGACTTTCCGAATTGATTTTCCTAAGTTCAGTATATTTGTGATTTGACTTTTTTTCCCATTATAATGACAACGATGCGTGAACAAAACAATAAGTAAAAATGTCAAAAGTTGTGGTACAGCAGCCACAATTGTGTTATCATCTTAATCAAATAAAAACAAACAAATGTAACACAGAAGCACAATTAGGCATATGTTAAATTTAACAACCATTGTTTTTTTATTACTAGTATATGATTTTATTTATCTATAAATCCACCATAAAAAGATTTGAAGATTGTAAGTACTGGGACCGAATCCTTACCCTGACAGACACATGGTTAGATTAACATTAACTCTGACGTAGAATCGTGTGGATGTTAATATGCAACTATCTGATACTGGAAATACATAAAGGCAAGGGTTATCTCTTAATAAACGTAATTCAGATTACCCTGACAGACACATGGTTAGATTAACATTAACTCTGACGTAGAATCGTGTGGATGTTAATATGCAACTATCTGATACTGGAAATACATTAAGGCAAGGGTTATCTCTTAATAAACGTAATTCAGATTATAGAAAGATAATGAAGTACGACATTTTTGAGTTCGGGTTAACAGTGACTTCACATTCGGTTCAAGGAGAAGAAAACCCGAAACTGTGTAAGTTAAATTGTATTCCATGTCTGAGACCTGAATAACGTATAATTATAGAATAATATCATGCACGTAGAATCAAACCTTTCATTATAACCAACGTATTTGCAAAAGCGGTCCGCCATGTTTTGTGTAAAGTGGTTAACAGCAACAGTTCCATGCTTGCCGTCCATACTTATATCTAGTCTTCCTTCCCATGCGTTGTATGTGTTAGTATTTCCTAAATTTATCTTAATATCTATTTCAAAATAAACGTAAAAAGTGACACTGCAGACAAATTTAACTGATAGAATACAGTGTCAGAAATATGATAAAAATAACATCAACACGATTAACAAATCAATTACAACAAATGAGGTTAGGTTTTTCTAGATTTAGTTAGTTAGAGCTGAGTTGTGTATGAATGAATATCATGTTGTTGTTAGTGTGTGTTAAATTTCACTTTGATTTAAAGTGACCGAATTAAATCAACAAAATTCAGTTATACATGTATAACCAATTTGATTGCTTCAGATAAACATTTAAAGTATGTTAAGTACGTTTCATGTACAACAATATCATGTCTTGTTCAATGTTTCTATATAACTATATTTAAAATGCAGGAACTGTGGTTAAATGGCCATTGAGACAAGTTCAAATGAAGTTTATGCAAGCAATGATAGGCAAACATACGACCTTTAGCAATGATACAAAAAAAACTTACCGTATTGTGAGTTCAAAAAGGCATCAAGGTGAAAGATATGAAGTAGTTCAATTGGGGAAACTATTTATATAAATTTTCATAATGATGTTTTTTAAATGGCCAAACCTGAAATACACTGCACGGATACATCTTCACCATGACTGCAGTCAGTAAGTCCCCATCCATTGAATTGGCATGTTGCAATGTCTGTTTCATTTCCAAGGCAAATAACATTGTCCATTAATATTATACCTTTCCCTTGACCGAAATGTGCTGAGTTCCAAGTTATTGGATTTCTATGAAAAATAATTCAAAGACTAATAAAAGAGGGACGAAAGATACCAGAGGGACAGTCAAACTCATAAATCGAAAAATAAACTGACAACGCCATGGCTAAAAACGAAAACAGACAAACAGACAAACCAGCTCACGTGACATAACATAGAAAACCAAAGAATAAGCAACACGAATGGAAGCATTTGATAATGTTGAAGAATTTATGTAATATGTACATAAAAACGCATAATAAAATAAATCTTATTAAGGAGGCTCGCGGGTCTAAATATTTTTTTTTATTTAATATAGGATTTCTCTATATTTTTCTATAAACGAACTTTATCTTATACTTAATAGAAAAATGAAATAAAAAAATGGGCTCACCGTTCATTTAAGCTCACAATCTGCCTTCGAAAGAAGCATACATTTTTGTTAATGTCCTGTTTGTCTGTTGAACTAATAGGAGAAATATCGGTAATATCGAAATAAAAAAAGAATTAAACTACAGAAATCGCTTAAATTTTACAATTATTTAGTTTATGTACAGCTTATTCGAAAACAACAATAAAAAATATAGGTCACCGATGAATTAAAAAAGATATTTCAATTTTACTGTAAAAAAAAATGGCATTTTTGCACCAAAGGGAGATAATTTGGAGTTTTTTCAATGATATCAACATTTTAAAAGTCAACTGGGGCCAACACGAATTGTTTTTTTGAAATGATTCTTGGATCATATGATAAAGTAACAACTACAAAAGGTAATAAATATATATTCTGAGATAATCATCTTTTATTACCAATCTGTAAACGCAAAAAAATCTCACTCTCTCAATGTATACTACAATGATATTTGTCTATTCTGCTCAGGATTACTTGTAGTAAAAGCCAATAACAATCAAAACCAAGGAGTAAACAAAGACGCATAAAATTAAAAGACATTTACATCAACAGTTATAAATAATAAATAAGAAACAACACGAACTCAACTAAAACCTGGGAGTGAAATCAGGTGCTCCGGAAGGGTAAGCATTTCCTGCACCGCATACGGTACCCGTCGTGTTATTTCTTTGTTCAGTTCGGTAAACATTGAAGGTTATTATGACTGCATGAGAAAGAACATCAGATATCATTTTTGACACACTTTTATCATAATGGCCAATCAGCTTAAGATGGCGACCGTAAAATTTCTTGAGTGATGACCTTAATGTGATTGATTCATAGCCCTCTCTTAGCAACTATTGAGAAAGCAGTATTCCTCGTTCAACAAAATCAACGTACTTTGGGCTAGCTCTAGAATAACGTATCAATTGAGACACGTATACTCCATATGATGTTGCCGCTGGGATGTTGCTACATAGAAATGGAAAGTTAAGTATAGGATAATTAAAAATCATCGTTTATTAAAAACAAATGAATCATCGTCTACTATACATCATTAGTAATTAGGTTTAACTTAATTTCCGGAAGTGCGTTAGTATAACCTGATAAAGCAGGAAAATTATATAACCGTAAATAGTATGACCAATACTACAGGAGTAGGATCTTTGCTAAAGGAAATAAAATACCATAGTAAACATTGAGCATACACATTTTATATTAATAAACAAAAAATTAAAGGCAAGCTGCAAAACGAAGATTTCAATATGGAATTACAGGGACAACTTATTAAAACTGTCTGTAAAAAGTCTTATTTTCAATCTATTTGCTTTTCTGATTTAATTGTAATAAACAGTACTGAATGTTTTTTGTCGGGTTTATTTTTCCTATAAGGAAGATCGGATAACTAAATTTTCGACATACTTAGACTCAAAACCAATCATTCGACAGACAACTTTTGCGTTATGTATGGAAAATCGGTCGCCACAAACAGTTCCCCATGTACCATTATATTTCACTTCAACTCGACCTTCAAATGGAGATTCACCATTTATCAAACGTATTTCTGTTGCATCTAAAATTTAATTTAACAATAATATAGCAAACTATACAGCTTAATGTATTAATGGTGAATGTTTGGGTTTCTTTTTTCACAACCTTTTATCTGTTTATATATGCTTAAACACATCGCAACAACCAGTTCATCAAGAATGTATGACTTGATTGGTTATATTCATGATCCGTACATATATACAATTAAAAATTCGTATGTTCTTAAACATGATTCTCGATCGAAACGGTAAATTTAGCACAATACAACGACTCTCTTGTAACAATCTGCATTCTGTATTAAAATTCACTGCATAATACTAGTCTCATGTACGTCACACCAAGATAATGAATGCCTATAAAAACATTTAAAGGAAATAGCATACTGCGGGAATTCTCGCTACATTAAAGACCCATTGGTGACCTTCGGCTGTTGTCTGCTCTATGGTCGGGTTGTTGTCGCTTTGACACATTCCCCATTTCCTTTCTCAATTTTATGTGAAAGTATGAAGAATACAAAACTCATAATTAAAATGCAAAGATACACGACAACATCGCTGCTATGTTTTTTTTATATGTTACACATGAACACTTAAAAACACATACGTATATATTATACACAACTGTATACTTCACACAACATAATACCAAAAAGAAAAACAACCCTCCAGTCCTATCAATCTTATCTTATGAATAATCAAAAAGGGGAACTCATTGGATAAATTAAAATTTACCCCGTGATTAAAATGAGAACTACCCGCTTTGGCACTGTCGTACTAAATGACCCTTCCCCCCCCCCCACCCCCACCCAACCACCATTTCGGCGGAAAACTGACCACACGATTGGTACAACACCTATACATTATGAAAGACAAGAGAAAGAAATTTCACTCTTATTCAATACGTTCAACCGTTATATATCTTAAACTCAGTATATATAGTGGGTTTTTGCATTGCGATTTATTTTTTCTCTATGTTATACAAGAATTTCAACTGCTTTACAAATTCAACTTTATCTCCAGTCAACGCATTGTGCTATCCTTTTATATTTGTCATTTCATACATAACAACAATTAATCAACACATTGTCTAATCTCATTTAATTCATATTTTTCAGTTTTTCGCCATTCGTCTAAATGTTTCCAGAAACAATTACTACATGCATTAGCACCTCTGAGTTGGTCCTACCGTCGCTTAAACTTTCTTCATTGAAATAATGAACAAGACATGTATATGAATGTCTGATATACGCTGTGGATACAACGTTATCTTCCAATTTCTTATTCTACTTTTTAAACTACAAACTATGGCTAGTAAACGTTCAAAAGAAGTCGGCTTGCTTTACTGTTTATATCGCAATTTTTAACTGTATGTCATTTTATTTCATATCGGTTAAGAATTATCTTTTCTTAATTGATGAAAAAGGGCCTCATGACATTCTTTATTCTTCAGTAATAAATTCAGTTTGTCATTAACAGAACAAAACGTACCAGAAAACCGGTCGTTAATGGATTTATACCGGTGGAGCGTGCTTTCTCTGTTAATGTTGTTGATTAACACCTTGAAAATTTGAGGAAACCACGAAAATAAAGTCAAGAACAATTCCTCTCCATTTGACGTTTAACAATCACTCTATAAATTACTGTTAGTTTACAAGAACTTGAAAAGCAATTTGAAAACCTTACATAAATTAAAAACCATGAAAATGAGCGAAGGCCACGTCAAATAAATTCTGTCAAACGAGTAATTGAAACAATTGACCTACTATTGACAAAACTGACCTCATCGTATTAAATTATCATTGACCAATGAGATATGACAATGGAGTCAAGATTAGATGAACCATGCAATATATATATACTTTATAACGCTTACCAATTGATCTTAGTTCAAGATTAACTTGATAATTTTCAAATATAACATTGAGTTCTATAAACCAAGAAAACAAGAACAGGGTAATATTTACTCGATCTGACACTCATGCAAATGTTTGTTCAAATAAAACAGACCTTCTATGCTTGACAATGAACGTGTAACTAACATTTTTTATGAAAATTTAGGCGTCGACTAATTAATTATCATTAAAATGAGGTTCATTTAAAAAAAATATGACCAACGGTCATGATTATTCTTCAATCTTTATATACCACATATTTTTTTTTCTTATGAAATCTGGGGGAAAACTCACACATTGAAACAAAACAAGACAATCTATCTCAGAGGTTTAACCAATGAAACTAGCCAATACCTGAAATTATATAAAGATAGAAGAATACTTACAGCACTTTACTCCAACAATGTCATTTTCAGGACATTGTGTATTCCATTGAACGTTAGCACATGCTGTAATGTCCTTTTCATTCCCATCACATGCGACGTTTGTAAGATGTATGTGTCCTTGACCGTGACCTGATTGTTGATTATGCATAAGTTCTACGTGCCTGCAGTATTAATTTCAATTAGCTTCACTTAATCATATAATTTTCATTCAAACTTCTTTTGATGTTCGCTTAATTGTTTCTTGGAAAAAAAACTTTTATTACTACAGGCTGGTACTATCATTTTTACTAGGCCGCTCATACGGATAACTCTTTTTCCGATCGTCAAAAATGTTAAATGATAAAATATCGAACTCCAAAAATTAATTCAATACGGAACATGTCTCAACAAATGTCAAAATCAAAGACCCAAACGAATGTAATACAACTGTCATATTCCAGACTTGATACAAGCATTTTCTAATTAAGAAATTGATGGATTAAACTTTGTTTTAAACCAGACTAAACCACTCACTTGTATGACAAATTTGTTTATGAGACGTTTTCACGGACATTATGTAAATGGGTTATAAGTGTTTCTATTTTTGTAACGTTGTTTGAAGGAGCTGTGTGATTTTTTTTTTATTTAATATAAATAAATTATCCTGTGTGATAAACACTTGTCTGATCGCTGGATATTATTTTTCTATGAAATATTTGGTTTGGTAGAACATGTTTTCAGAAGTCAATGTATGAAAAGGTAGAGAGTAAATCTCAATCCTGAAGTATGTACACTACCTTATTTTCTACCTGCACATGTTACATTTTATGCAGAAAGAGGATTAAAGAAGAAAAAGTAGTAATACTTCTAATGGTCATTTTAAAAGTATATAAATTACCTAATTAAACTTAACGACCTATTAAAACAGTTCTACAGTACAATTTTCTTACAGACATCCCGCCATGTACATTTTCCTAGTGTTATAGTGAGCTTTATAGAAATAAGCATACCCAGATTACTAAACATAATTCTATCTATTCTGTGTAACTATATAGGTTGGACACAGTAATGCTTTTTTTTTCTCGCTCACAAGTCCATGATTTTTTTTTTATTTCCTGTATATATGGAAATATCGTATGCACAAATATACACAGCACATGCTTTTTTTCTCGCTCACGAGTACGTCAATTTGTTTTTGTATTTCCTGTATACTAGTATATCATGTTTATGGAAATATCGTATGCAAGAAAGACGTACTCGTCAACTGATCTATAACCCAATCTATGAGCTTTATTCTTTTCAAATCTGTTTGAAGTTTAGGTCCCTGATGATCTTCAACACTTTACTTCATTTGGTCTTTTTACCCCTTTTTGATTCGCGCGTCCCTTATAATTTGTAAAGACAAAACGTAGCTTACATGACTTTAATATTGGTTTCTACATCGACTTTATTCAGAATGGTACTGCTTATAAAACAAACAATGTCATGTGTTTTTAAACAGGATGTAAAGAACAAAACCCACAATATTTTTTAAACATCGCTTTATTTTTTTGATTGAGTTAAGTCTGCCAATTGATATTTTATCGTATGTTTTTCTTTGTTGTGATGTTATGCTATTGTTTCAGAAAAAGGGAGAAGGTTTGGATCCATTAAAACGTTTAATCCCGCTGCAAATGTTTGCACCTGTCCTAAGTCAGGAATCTGATGTACAGTAGTTGTCGTTTGTTTATGTAATATATACGTGTTTCTCGTTTCTCGTTTTGTTTATATAGATTAGACCGTTGGTTTTCCCGTTTGAATGGTTTTACACTAGTAATTTTGGGGCCCTTTATAGCTTGTTGTTCAGTGTGAGCTAAGGCTCCGTGTTGAAGGCCGTACTTTAACCTATAATGGTTTACTTTTTAAATTGTTATTTGTATGGAGAGTTGTCTCATTGGCACTCACACCACATCTTCCTATATCTATATATGTATCATGTACGGTAACAGAATACTTGTTTATTTAGATAATTGTTTGTTTGAGAGTATATTGAAGTTGTGTCTGTGAGTCCTCAGAAAACATATATTACGAACGGAATGGTTACAAAAACATGATTCAACAACAGTTAACCACATGACATGTATATTTTTAAGGTACGATAATAGAGAAAAAATGGAAAGCAACACGTTTAATAATGTATTGCGTCCAAAGCGCTTTTTTGGAATTACCTTCATCAGGAGCGCTCAAGCCAAACATTTGAAATCCGAAGATGGATATGTACCGAAAATCGTTGAAGAGCTATATATCACAAATAACTAAAATTGATAGCCAAATTCATCTTAAGTCAACTTTGCCTGAGGGAGTTGAAACCTCTGAGAGATGCGGAATTAAAATACTTGTCTTATGTAATTAAATTTTTGACAGTATATAATATTGTTTAAAAAGCGTTCTAGGTTTGCACCACATATTGTATAATATGAAAATCATAAATACCTTGTTTCAAATCCGAGCATTCTACATACAACTTTGGCATCCTTTTCACCAAATCCGGTCGCACACACATTTCCCCATTTTCCTTCATATTTAACTTTTAACCAACCTTCGGATGAATCTTTTCCGTTAATCAATCTAACTTCAGAATGATCTGAAAGGTTAAACATTTACAGTCAATTTTAAATTGTAACACTAACAATTGCATATTTCATTACAAAAAAATATAGTCATTGAATAGGTTTATTTATCGACGAAGTCTTAATCTTTATCATGGCATTTCGGGTGAACTTTCGTTGGCATGGTAATTTATGCATGTATCATGTGTATCATTAGTATAGCAGGAGAAGCTCAACATATCAATACCTTCGGATTTGATAAAATTCCCAAATTATTTTCTTTACATTTTTGTATTCACACTGTTCTAACATCGGTAAACTAATGCTGGCTATTTGTCTTTTCTTTTTCAAATTAAAAGTAAGATCAACTTACCACATGAAACAACTGCTACTCGGTTTGAAGGACATGATTTTCGTGCTTCTTTTGGACACTGAATAAGTTGTCTTTCAGTTCCGTTGCAATTAAAGAACTCATTTAACATTTGTTCTGAAGACGTCATTTGTAACGATGAAGCTGTTGATCCGCTTGAAGGGAAAATAGTTTATAATTAGACTTTTCGTTGTTTTACAACCTCATGCTTCTTTCATAATCTATGGGAAAATAATTGCCAAAAAAGAAGAAATTAAATTTCCAAATCATCGAATTAACATAACTTGATTCTTTGAAAAAAATTGATAGCACGCAATGCTTATTCGCTTTTAAAACAACTTTTTTATCGCTTGGTTTCCAGATAAAACTAATATCAAAAGAATGTTCTATGAATGATTGTTTCTTAATTTTGAAATTATTCTGTTTGCTTTTGATGACTATTAATTGCGTATAGAACGAATCAATTCATCTGTGTTCGTAACAAAACATTTGATGAAAAAATATACCAAACATAATCTAAAAAGTAAAATCACAAAAATACTGAACTTAGAGGAAAATCAATTCGGAAAGTCCATAATCACATGACAAAATCAAATAACAAAACGTATAAAAAACGAATGGACAAGAACTGTCATATTCCTGACTTGGTACAGGCATTTTCAAATGTAGAAAATGGTGGATTAAACCTGGTTCTATAGCGCTAACCCTCTCACTTTAATGACAGTCTCATCAAATTCCGTTATATTTACATTGATGCGTTAAATAAACAGACACAATAAATAAAATAGTCAAGTATGGGTACATCAGTCATCATCGTATAACAATTTTAAAAGGAACAATTTAACAGAACACAAAAACATTTACTATCTCCGAACACATTCATTGATTTGAGTGTCTGACGTCAGAAAATTTTATACGTCACATAAATTTGTCGTTCAAAAGAGGGACGAAAGATACCAAAGGGACAGTCAAACTCATAAATCTAAAACAAACTGACAACGCCATGGCTAAAAACGAAAAAGACAAACAGAAAAACAATAGTACACATGACACAACATAGAAAACTAAAGAATAAACGAAAAGAAAAAAGTTTGTAAGAATAAATTTCAGAAATAGACCGAGATTTAAACTAGTTCAAAAGTTATATATAGAATTTATAAGAATCCACAAATTCCACAACGCGATTGAATGATTTTGACGTTTGTGGTTCAACGTATATAGTAATTCATAACAGAAATATATCATAAGGACATATAATAGAACAATGTCATACTGACGAGATCTTTTAAAGTACAGAGTCACGTTATAAGAACAAAAGAAATACAAAAAGTCGCATATACAAAACAAACCACCAAAAAATGAAAGCTAATACAAATACATTGTCGAGATGTATAAGTACCGAGCCACGTCAAACGAATATCACATAAAACCATTCAACAGTAAAAGTAATATTAATAATAGAACAAAGACAAATGAAAGAACTATAAAACACGTTGTTAAGATGATAAACAACATCAGTACGCATAATCTATACATCAAGACCATCGTGTATTATTTGAGCAGTTGATACGAAATATTTATCAACAAGGTCTTGGTACCTACCGATGAACTTTTTTTAGAAAAAGGACGAGACGGTCTTTGACATAACCCTGGTTCATCAACTTTCTACTCAGACACTTTTTAACTCTTTCTAAAAAATAGCACAGCAATTTATTTTTTCTAATTTACATATTTTTTGGTGATTTATTTGATAGAGACAAAAATAAAGTTGACATAGTTACGACGACTTATAACGTTCTACGTGTGAATTAATATCTCACAAAGAGAAACCTTACAATTGATCCAATATAAACGTCTGAAATGTGTAGAAGGTTTTCTTGGACGAATGATAGGCAATACTTTTGGAGGAAAAAAAGCAAGTATTAAAATCAAATTTAAAATGAAAAGTAAATGTCAGTTTCACTAAATTAAAGATGTAAAATGATCGAATAGTAGAACTTCTTGTAGTAACCTTTATACTAAAATGTATGTACACAGAGAGACATTTCATATTTAGCTATTTACTGTGATGTTGCTGTAAGATGTATTGTCTAATTGGGTTGTTATTTAATTGATGTCGCCTCAAATCTCCTTTAATGTATATTTCAAAGTTCATCAAATTCTATCAAGCAATTAATGTGCTCTTTTTATATATTTCTTCTAAAAAAATAATTAACGGTACCAATGTTCCTGCACCAGATGCGCATTTCGACAATACATGTCTCTTCAGGGTTCATCGTGGCCAAAATATTTATAATCCAAAACTTATATAAAAGTTGAAGAGCTTTAATCCAAAAGTTCCAAAAAGTATAGCCAAATCCGTGAGAGGAATCAGAGCTTTGCGTGAGGGAGATACATTCCTTAATTTATAATAATTTCTAACATTTTGTAGCAGAACATTTTAATAACAAAAAATCCGTATTTTCTGTACTGGCTACTGGGCTGGTGATACCCTCGGGGACTAACAGTCCACCAGTAGCGGCATCGACCCAGTGGTAATAATAACATTAACGGTACCAATTTTCCTGCACTAAACCTATGAGAACCTAAAAAAAGAAAGGAAATGCTGAAATTTCTTACCTGCTCTACTGACAATTGATTTTGTGTAGAAATTCAGAAGGATAAAGGTTGAGCTACAACTTTCACATAAACTGAACATCTTTAAATATCCATATAAAAAAGAAGATGTGGTATGATTGCCAATGAGACAAATGTCCACAAGAGACCAAAATGACACAGACATTAAAAACTATAGGTCACCGTACGGCCTTCAACAATGAACAAAGCCCATACCGTATATTCAGCTATAAAAGGCCCCGATAAGACAATGTAAAACAATTCAAACGAGAAAACTAACGGCCTTATTTATATTAAAAAAAATGAACGAAAAACAAATATGTAACACATAAACAAACGACAACCACTGAATTACAGGCTCCTGACTTGGAACAGGCACATACATAAATAATGTGCGAGGTTTAACATGTTAGCTGGATCCCAACCCTCCCCCTAACCTGGGACAGTGGTATAACAGTACAACATAGGAACGAACTATAAAAATAGCCATAGCCATGATTTCAAGCAAGGCCAGATATAGCAGGTCATCAGACATGAAGGTTCACCCTACAATCATTTAATTAACCAAATATAGTTGAACTATTGGTGATTAAGATTTAAGAATCTGTGATTTAAGAACAGACCAAAACACATATACTTTACATTTGCCAATGAACCATGCAATTGATGCCAAGATAAGGTTATACCCGACAGAAAGACACGAACACCTTACAATCATTTCATAAACCAAATGGTTGACCTACTTTTTATGGTATGTGGACTTTTTATGGTATGTGGAAACAAGACTTAAACAAAAAAACTAAACATAGACCAATGCACCATGAAATTGAAGTCAAGGTCAGATTACACATAGAAGACAGATACGTTAACCTTACAATTATTCCATACCCAAATATAGTTGACCTATATTACTATAATGTTTCAAAAACAGACCAAATATACATAAACGTAACATTGACATCATGTGATTCATCTTCTACTAGATTCCTGACTTGCAATCTCGTTATAGATGTAATAATGTGTTAAAGATCATTAGATACAATATTTAGGAGAAACAAAATTATCCTTTTCATAAATTTTGATATACATACGTAGTCGAAAAGTGTAAGTTACGACATACAACTTCAGCTTCTTCATTACCAAAACCATCCGCACACATAGGAACCCATTCCCAATACCTTTTAGTTGGTATATAAACTTCAACTGTGCCATCAAAATAACTGCTTTTGCTGTTCAGTCTGATTGCTACATTGTCATCATAACCTTTGCAAGTTAAATATTATAAATGTTCGTTTTTTACATCAAAAAGCAGATATTGCTTTAAAATGCATAATTATTCTATTATATCAATTGTTTTTCTAAACTGCAGTCATCTAAACATCCATTTGATTTAAACTTACTATCGAATCTTACTTTCAGTTTCGTCTTAAAAAGCTTGTATTTGATAAAAGGAAGATTCGCAAAACATAATATTTCAAGAGGGAAAGTTAATATAAACTGACAAAATCAAAAGCTATCGATCAACAGTATTGAAGTCAAATTATGGAGGTCCTGAATTATGTCTGGGTAACATGCCATTTAAATACGGAGGTCCTAGTTCGTTAAGAATAACCTGTTGTCGAAATATGTAAATACTACAAACATTTGAAGGCCATATGCGAAACTTGTGTTGTTATCTCACTTATAAAGTATTTTTTTGTTTTACAATCTGGCACAAGTAAGCTACTTCAACTATATAACAAAACACAACAAAGCGGGATATGACGATTTCTTTATAAACATTTTTAGAAACTCTTCATGTACGCTTTGATAAAGTTTTAACCTTCGAAATTATGTTGAAATTGTGGCCCTTTCATCACTGTAAGCAACCTACATTTATCAATTAATAGTATGATAATTGTTGAATTATTTTTCAAATATTTACACTTCTTATTTTGTATGACAGATATTTTACAATTTGATTGACATAATAACAATGAGAAGTTATAAAGAAAAGCTGGGAAAAGTACCAAGACGAATTTGTTTAGTCATGTTTAGTTATTGCCTCATAAATCGTTTAATTTTTTTATTTATTCATGAGCTCATTTGTAAAACCCTATAATTTTGAATTTCTAATTGAAAATGTAATGCACACAACAATATTTGTGAATTAAAACCATTTAACAAATTTGTTATCTTAAATAGCATAGGTATTGTGAAATAAATTCTTATGATGAAAAAAAACATCTCGATTCTACGTTTTGGGCGGGGAGAACAACTGAATATACTTTGCCCTGTCCTACAAAAAAAACGACATAAATGGCAAAATGTACGTGAGTTGTAGCGTAATAAAACATGTTTATGGCAACTTATAAATATTTGGACAGCTTACATGAAACACCTATGTCCTTGTCATGACCACAGCAAGTTTCCATACATTGACGTGGCGTACATTGGATAATATCACTCTCTAGACCACTTTCACAATTAATATTGTTGATTGGTACTGTTCTGTTACCTTTTCGATAGTTTTTGTTGAAAAATCCACTCCTGAAAATTTTCGAGAAACGTATAAAAGCGGTCAACATCTATAGTTACATCGCTTATAACATCGCTGTTTTTATAAGCCCATATATTTTGAGAGAGAAATCCCGTTGCAAGAACATTATACAAATTATTTACTTATCATTCCCTTTTCTTCAAATCCAAAACAGGAATGTATATGAGGATATAGCTGAAATGAATATTATATGAATTTCGTTATAGAAACACCACCAAAGCTTGAAGTTTCGGACACCAAATACGGGTTTCGGTTACACAAGACATATACCTGTGACGCTAGAATCATAAAGGTTAAAAGTCTAAATAAAGTACAAAGTTCAAAACCGTTGAGGACTTAAATAACGTATTTGCTTTTCCAAATTACAGCAAAGGTACTAAAATGAAAATATGACTGCCAATGAAACAACCATCCACTTCTTTTCAAATAAGTAGATCTATGAAATAATAAGTCAAACGTACGGCCTTCGAAAATTAGAAAAATCACACCCTTTAATAAGCTTTAAAAGTCCTCGATATGAAAAATATGTGAAGCAATTCAAACACAAAAATAAACAGTCTTATCTATAACACATAAATTCGAAAAAAATATTATAGGGTAGAAATCTTTAGTATTTTGAACAGTACAAGTTTCATGGCAGTTAATTTATAAATATGACAATATCAATGTAGTTCTGTATAAATGACAATGTTATAACTTTCGGTTTATTTTTGTTTAAGTTGATGTCTTGTTGACGTATTCGCCAATAGTCAAGGTATTCATACTATTTTGTTTTCATTTGACAGTGTATATATTTGTACGTTTAGCATGTACGAAGGTATAAGTCATAGCTGGAATTTATCTGAAAAAAATAATTGCACCAGCCAAATGCAAAACATGCATATTCGTTGGATAGTGTTGACACATATATATATATATAAGAGAGGAAATATTTATTAACCAAGAACTTAGTAATTCTTTGCGAAAAAGATGTTGTCCATACAGACAATCATTGTGGTCAAGTATAAAGTTTTATTGTAGGACGAACTCTTCAACTTTAAGGTTCCAGAACTTACTGTCAGTCTACAAAAACACTTAAATGTTTTGTCACTTTGACTATCTTAATGGTTATGAAACAAAACTACCAGCTTCTTGGTTTCTATAATCTCAAATAACTAGAGGCTCTAAAGAGCATGTGTCAGTCACCTTGATCTATGTGCATATTAAACAAAGGACACAGACATGACAGATGATCATTTTAGTCATTTACCTTATTCGTAGATCTTACTTTGCTGAACATTATTGCTGTTTACAGGTTATCTCTATCTATAATAATATTCAAGATAATAGCCAAAAAACGGTATAATTGCCTTAAAATTGCCAATTCAGGGGCAGCAACCCAACAACTGGTTGTCCGATTCGTCTGAAAATTTCAGGGCAGATAGATCTTTACCTGATAAACAATTTTACCCCCATGTCAGATTTTCTCTAAATGCTTTGGTTTCAGAGTTATAAGCCAAAATCTACATTTTACCCCTATGTTCTATTTTTAGCCATGGCGGCCATCTTGGTTGGTTGGCCGGGTCACGCCACACATTTTTTAAACTAGATACCCTAATGATGATTGTGGCCAAGTTTGGTTAAATTTGGCCCAGTAGTTTCAGAGGAAAAGATTTTTGTAAAAGCTAACGATGGACGACGACGACGACGGACGACGACCGACGCCGGACGCAAAGTGATGAGAAAAGCTCACTTGGCCCTTCGGGCCAGGTGAGCTAAAAAGGATATAAATGGAAATCTTGAAATATCATTAGATATTTCAAAAAGGTTAAGAAACCTTTTGTACTTTTTATACTCACCATGAAATGCCAAGCATTCTGCATACAACTGAAGGTCCTTTTTCGTCATTATTGAATCTGTCATCGCAAGCGTTTACCCATGTGCCATTCCAATATACCTCCAGTCTGCCTTCTGTTCTGTTTCCTCCAACTAAACGAACATTTGTGACTAAAAAATATAAATGATAACCCAACATATAGATTATAAAATACTTTCATGGTTACGTTTTTTATTTATAGAAATACTTTTGGTACTTTATAGACAGACATGTGTCGTGTGAGAATGCAATTTCTTACCTTAAAGCAACATTATTGATTATCCATTAGTATGTGTAGTTTAAAAAAAAAAAAAATCCCTGGCATTCTCATTGTTAAAAACTTAGGATATTTATGAGTTTAGTGTAACATGAAAAGTTTATGTAAAACGATTTGATAGCTCTCTTATCTCCATGTGTAAAAATAGTTTAATAAAGCATCGTTTTTGCTAGTGTTTTGTTTTAGTAGATATATAAACCCATTTTACAGCTTTCGTCACACGTTTACTCAGGAGTATCGGTAACTCAGAAAGAAAAGAACTCACAAGTTCTTACAACACAGCAACTTTTAGACAAAAAAGACATCTAAATTGAGCTTCGTAGAATATTCAATAACATTCATGTTTCTTTAAAATATACCAAACTTTAAATGCCACGAGTCGACGAAAACTGCTAATGAACAGAAACGTGAAAAAAAACTACCCCCATCATCTCCCCTGCAATTAAGAATAACAAAAACACAAGTTGTCATAACATTCGCGCGTAGAGCAGACAAGTAACAATATTGCGGATAAAACCTTTTTCAACCCCACATAGTGTGCTTTATAAAATAGAACAGTAGAATGAATATAGAAAAGAACTAATTCCTAAAATAAAGTTTGCCTCTATTTAAGAAATATGTAACCAGCCCTAAAACAATATCTGCCTGATTAATAACATATGTATGTTGACACAGTTAGTTCCAGAAATGATTATAGTAGATAAATATAAGAGTTAAAATTGTATAAATATGCAACCTCAATCTTTTTTTATTCTTACCTTCTGTATCGTCTATCTTAACAAACAATAATATTACATATATCTGAAAATTGAAAAATAAAAATCATTGCAGATACAATTTTTGAAATGTGCAAAAGGAGCAAACACTGAAAAGGGAAGAGCAATATATCTTCCAATGAAATTTTTCTGACCTAGAGTAAACATTGATGAAATGATATTGGGTATGATCTACGACATTGAGTATGAATACAAGAAGGTTTCGAGGAATACAATTTGAAATACTGCTCTTTCACCGTCATGTACGAGATCAAGGTACGCTAATTATTTCATAACAGACAAATGCAACTTGCTATATTAACTTGTCTTTATAAAAGTTTTTTTTTGCTGAACAAATTTTATTTCTTTTTTGCCTTGCTGAATTCATCTCTACCATGTCTACGATCTATTTAAGATTTCTAATCAGACTGTTTCAATCTGGTTATTCAAATAAGAAAATCAAGCCTATATATCCCCTACAAATGGCGGCCAAAAGAAATACTTGAAACTAAAATTACGTGATTCGACTATCTATACAAAACTGTACTCTTGTGTAAGAGTTTTGTTTTCATAGCATCAACAATGGACCAGTAACGTAACCAATTCAATGTGACAAAATGAAGAAATTATTTGGACTGATAAAGTTATGTATCTGTACGATTTAAAAGATACTGATATTCCATATATAAATGCTATGCCCGCCCTTTGTATTAACGCATTGTTATAAATGCATTTTTCAAAATTATTAAACACTATGATTTTCATGATCTGTAACATGTGTAAACTAATGAATTTCATATGTACGTAAGGTACTAATTTCGAGTTCACCAAACAGAGCAATTGTTATATTGAATAATATGAAAATATTTCGACTGCTTTAATATATGTTATTTTAATGTGTTTTATCACTGAACCTGATAATGTATCTGCTATTCTCTATTTTTTCATTTTAATGTAATTAATTTGTCTATACAAATACTATTAGAAAGTGAGTATAATTAAGTCAGATTGATCTAAATCAAATTATCAACATCCAATCCTGCTTTGAAAGTGATATAGTTAAACTGTCAATATGAATGTACAAACTAACCAGTTTGGAATACATTGTCAACACGAACCAATTGTAGTAATCGTGATCTATGTAGTGATGTATCTGTAAATAAAGCAAATTAAAGGCTTTTACTTAGACATGTTTAATTAAAGTGATCGGATCGGTAAACTAATAAAATAAATAGCATTTTGCATAATTAAAAATGCACCTCTTTTTCCTATGCCGAAGTTTCTGTTGTTATTCTAGTGTAGACATTGTAATAATGCGATCACATCGAGTTGGGAACAAGTTGTCGGCGAAGACAGTCAGGTTGAAGTAGCTTAATACAAATGGGAAATCATAGTTTGATGATTATCTTTTAGTTACTCTGTGTGCATGTTTAAATTTATCTTTTTAAACATTCCTTTTGTAAATATAACGGAATTTGATGAGACTGTCATCAAAGTGATAGGGTTATCGCTATAAAACCAGGTTTAATCCATCATTTTCTACATTTGAAAATACCTGTAACAAATCAGGAATATGACAGTTCTTGTCCATTCGTTTTCGATGCGTTTTGTAATTTGATTTTGACATGTGATTATGGACTTTCCGTATTGATTTTCCTCTAAGTTCAGTATTTTTGTGATTTTACTTTTTTTTTGTAGGTAAAATCGCATTAATTTGAACAAACAATTGAAGTTTGTCATATTAAAATTAGTATTTATTGATAGAATATTGTTGCTTAACATTGATTTGAGAACATAGTAGCCATGGTTGATAACGGCTGAAATATGTCTGCGACTGCAGCTCCTATTTTAACGAATATATTTTCAATTCTTAAAACGGTTTCATACCACATTTTTTTTATTACGTGCATACAAAAATGGGCATGTTTTCTTCCAAAGTATGCATACAATTGTTCCGCTGTGTTCTGCCTACTAACTACATGAACAAGTGATTGATCAGTCGAATGAACACTTTTGGCAACAGACAAACTAACTACCGAGCAATACAATGCTTCTCTGTAATAATTTATTGAAATCATATGCCAAAATGAAGAAATACGATTATGGAAGATCCTTCTAAATGAAAGTATGTTAACATGAAGTACCGTCAACGCATACGAGCTTTCCAGCACAACGCAGAGTAGTATCATACGCAAGCATAAGTATCAACTAGCAGTTTAGTTTTTTAAATGTAGTTAACGGTTTTTTTTTTATACTTAATCATTTAGAACACATTATTTTGTCCAATAAATGACTTCATAATAAGTATATCAAAGTTTATATGACTATCATAAGATTCGCACTTTTATGTAATTGATTCCGTAAAATTCTTAACATCTTAACAAAATATTAATTTAGGAATAAGAATAAGTCAATAACTGAAACTTTTAGATAATTTTTACCTGGCCGTCTGTTTAAATGATAGTTATAGGATTATCATTCGAAAAGAGATACTTCACGTTAAACCACAAACTTGTCGGTTCATGAAATAACTAAATGGCTGGTGATGGAATTATGTCAATCTATTAAATGAAAAAAAAAACATCAGACACGTGAATAGGACACTATCGAGAATAAACAGATCTGACGACTATTCTGGTATTTAAAGGTAATCTATAGGTGTCAACATCAAGGAAAGATCCAGATATAAAGGAGAATTTCTTGTTTTGGTAGAACCTTTAATCTCAATTTCACAAAAATGTATCACGCACTGAGATAAGGGTGACAGGGTATAATTGATATACATTGAAACCTGTTTAAACCGAACCTTTTCGGGACTTAAGAATTTGTTAGGTTTTGGCCGATGTTTGGTTTTATCAGGTTCACAACCCATACAATTTGATATGACAGTGCTTAAGAATATGTTTGGTTTATACATGTTTTCGGTTAATGCAGGATTCGGTGTAGCCAGGTTTCACTGTAATTGAAATGAAATAAAAGACTTTGCAAGAGGCGTTTTTGTCTACAGGAAGATTATGGGGTTTTTTTTCAAATGAAAATAAAAATAGAGATGACAATTAAATAACAACTGTCTCTCGAAATATGAATTAACAAATTTGAAATAATATATTGTTGATCAAAACGTCCAGCAATTTACGAATTTTATATTATGTGTATTTGATGTTGATCATAAGGTATGATTTTTTATGCAGATTAAGAGGAATTTGATTGCTGCCGCTGGTTAAATATGCCTCATCATTTTTTTTGTTCTACACGCAATCTTTCACTGCGGAAAGAATGGTAAGTAGAACTTAAGAAAGATGTTGAGTTGAACATATTGAGGACCAGTAAAAGTTAGAAATACAATTCAACAATCACCGAATAAGTACATACCATGAGCAACACGACATATATACACAAAGCCGAATAATATGAGATCACCACCGTTTGTACTTTCAAATTTCAAACTGTTGTCCATCTATTTGTCTTTTTTCAATAGTTTTTTTCGTTTCTCTTTATAGTTATCAAAGGTACCAGGATTATAATTTAGTACGCCAGACGCGCGTTTCGTCTACATAAGACTCATCAGTGACGCTCATATCAAAATATTTATAAAGCCAAACAAGTAAAAAGTTGAAGAGCATTGAGGATCTAAAATTCCAAAAAGTTGTGCCAAATACGGCTTAGGAAATCTATACCTGGGATAAGAAAATCCTTAGTTTTTCGAAAAATTCAAAGTTTTGTAAACAGGAAATTTATATAAATGACTACATTATTGATATGCATGTCAACACCGGAGTGTTCAACACAGTTATAACTGTTTTAGTTGTCCCTGTGGTATTATGCTTCTCTTTTGTTTAACAATATTAAAGCTAAATGCATATAGCAATATGTAACCAGATGCTCCGCAGGGCGTAGCTTTATACGACCGCAGAGGTTGAACCCTGAACGGTTGGGGCAAGTATGGACACAACATTCAAGCTGGATTCAGCTCTAAATTTGGATTGTGATTAAATAGTTGACACAGCATAGGTTTCTGACACAGAATGAATGTGTTCTAATGAACTTAAAATTTTTGTTTTCTCTTAGAGCAATTCATTATGCTGTTGAATATTAATCCTCTCAAAACAAGAATGTGTCCTCAGTACACGAATGCCCCACTCGCACTATCATTTTCCATGTTCAGTGGACCGTGAAATTGGGGTAAAAACTCTAATTTGGCATTAAAATTAGAAAGATCATATCATAGGGGACATGTGTACTAAGTTTGAAGTCGATTGGACTTAAACTTCATCAAAAACTACCTTGACCAAAAACTTTAACCTGAAGCGGGACAGACGGACGGACGAACGGACGGACGAACGAACGGACAGACGGACGGACGGACGGACGGACGGACGGACGGACGGACGGACGGACGCACAGACCAGAAAACATAATGCCCCTCTACTATCGTAGGTGGGGCATAAAAATGTTTGAAGAAATTTTCTTTTTTATTTATGAAATTTCAAATGAGAAAAATTGAACCCAATTTTTTTAATCACATCCCCCTTTCCCTTATTCCAAAACTAATCTCAATTAAAATTTCTAATGGAGTTTGCAACAATAACTACTCATTTAAATACATCATAAAATATTAAGATGTAAAAAAAACTGCTTGTAATCACTGAATGTTATTTATTATAATTTATCAGTTGGTAGTAAAAAGTGAATATACATTGTATATTGTATATAACAAAGATTTAAGTTGATTCTGGACAAAGAAAGATAACTCCAATTAAAAAAAAATCTTGCTATTGCACAATATTTTGCAATTAGATATTTCTTGCTTACTATTCTGAACAAAGAAAGATAACTCTAATTAAAAAAAAATTTGCTATTTCACAATATTGTGCAATTAGATATTTCTTGCCATTGCGCAATACTGTGCAATTGAAAAGACTTGCTATTGCACAACACTTAATATAATAATTTTAGATCCTGATTTGGACCAACTTGAAAACTGGGCCCATAATAAAAAATCTAAGTACATTTTTGGATTCAGCATATCAAAGTACCCCAAGATTTCAATTTTTGTTGAAATCAGACTAAGTTTAATTTTGGACCCTTTGGACTTTAGTGTAGACCAATTTGAAAACAGGACCAAAAATGAAGAATCTACATACACAGTTAGATTTGGTATATCAAAGAACCCCATTTATTCAATTTTTGATGAAATCAAACAAAGTTTAATTTTGGACCCCGATTTGGACCAACTTGAAAACTGGGCCAAAAATCAAGAATCTAAGTACATTTTTAGATTCAGCATATCAAAGAACCTAACTGATTCATTTTTTGTCAAAATCAAACTAAGTTTAATTTTGGACCCTTTGGACCTTAATGTAGACCAATTTGAAAACGGGACCAAAAGTTAAGAATCTACATACACAGTCATGACAGTTAGATTCGGCATATCAAAGAACCCCAATTATTCAATTTTGTTGAAATCAAACAAAGTTTAATTTTGGACCCTTTGGGCCCCTTATTCTGTTGGGACCAAAACTCCCAAAATCAATACCAACCTTCCTTTTATGGTCATAAACCTTGTGTTTAAATTTCATAGATTTCTATTTACTTATACTAACGTTATGGTGCAAAAACCAAGAAAAATGCTTATTTGGGTCCCTTTTTGGCCCCTAATTCCTAAACTGTTGGGACCTAAACTCCCAAAATCAATACCAACCTTCCTTTTGTAGTCATTAACATTGTGTTTAAATTTCATAGATTTCTATCAACTTAAACTAAAGTTATAGTGCGAAAACCAAGAAAATGCTTATTTGGGCCCTTTTTGGCCCCTAATTCCTAAAATGTTGGGACCAAAACTCCCAAAATCAATACCAACCTTCCTTTTGTGGTCATAAACCTTGTGTTAAAATTTCATAGATTTCCATTCACTTTTACTAAAGTTAGAGTACGATAACTAAAAGTATTCGGACGCCGGACGACGACGACGACGACGACGCCGACGCCAACGTGATAGCAATATACGACGAAAAAATTTTCAAATTTTGCGGTCGTATAAAAACGAGCATGAAAACGATGCATTGAATAATTGAGGATAATGATTATCGTACATTAACAAACAGTTATTGATTCGGGAGGAGGTAAAAACTATTAAAGAACGACAGAAAATATTTAAAACACAGAATAACATTAAGCATACACGGGAACAATAGTATAGTTTCTAAAGTTGTCAAGGCGCGTGTCAATTTCTGTTTTTAAAAAACAGAATACGATTTACAGGAACCGTGCACTGACTGGTAATACAAATTTGTTGATTTTATACAAGTATCTTTCATATTGATCTTAAAATATCAATACTAACCTTGATTTGCAAATCCTTGTCTTACTTCATACATTGATAAAGATGAATAAGTATGTTTTACTGATAATGAAGCAGTCAACCGGGTTTTGATTCTGAAATATAGATTTTACTATCACCATGTGCACATGTACTTATCTGAAATGTATAGTGCACTAATATTTTTATCTTAAAACACTTAAATAATTATTACGTAAACGTCCTGGTAAATAAAACTATATAAACCATGTTTGATGTTCAATCACTAGGAAAATTTAAATTGATCTCGAATCGATAAATACTGCGAATATAACGATAATACAGTTGAATAGTGCATCTTAACAGCTATGGGAAGGTATTTGCAGAATTGTCAGTAAACGATTGACTCAAACTGACAGATACATATTGAGCTACAGGTTGTTAATCGCATTCGTATATATACTCTTAAAAGCGAAATGAGACAAATTCGGACCTTTTTGGTGTTGTATGATAAAGTTGATATTTTATGCCATATTGTGCCATCCGTGAACCTTGTCCTTTGGTCTTTTCAATACGAGTACTGATGCTTAAGAAATGTATCGGCTTTGTCCTTCAAGTGGTAAAATTCAATTATTGGAGTTATTTATCGATTGATTTGTTAAAGCAATAAAAAAATTAACAACAATGTAATGTTCCCAAAACAAATATCTATCTTTTATCTGACACGTTCAAATAATGACGTGTTTTACATATAAAAAAGAAGATGTGGTATGATTGCCAATGAGACAACTGTCCACAAGATACCAAAATGACACAGACATTAACAACTATAGGTCACTGCACGGCCTTCAACAATGAGCAAAGTACATACCGCATAGTCAGCTATAAAAGGCCCCGATATGACAATGTAAAACAATTCAAACGAGAAAACTAACGACCTTATCTATATAAAAAAATGAACGAAAAACAAATATGTAACACATAAACAAACGACAACCACTGAATTACAGGCTCCTGACTTGGGACAGGCAAATACATAAATAATGCATTAGACTCCAATCTTAAATTATAAGTATTTTTAGTTAACCTGCAGAAGGAGGTTCTCTTCAGCTCCTCCAGCGACAGAAATTGGAAATAGCCAACGAGAAAGATAGCTGTTTAAATTTATAATATTGATAATAAATTATTTTTATTCATATGTGTATCAATTGAATTTCGATATCTTATTTCATTTTACTACCATTCAAGAGATGCATGTTACTGGGCCTGATACTTACCACTATTATACAGTTATATCAAAAGAACATGCCTTGAAAAAAATGAAAACCACTTTTTAAAAAAAATCCTTCATCCAAAAGCGCTTTTTGTCAGGAAAGCTCAAAGTCAAATATTTGAAATGCAAGGTGTATGCACAGAAACTGTTAAAGAGCTATATGACAAAAAAATACCTTTAAAATACCCAAATCAATCTAAAGTCAACTTGGCCTGATGGAGCTAATAACTAAGCAGCATTATAATTTTAATATTTATCAATTGACAATTTTAGAAAGGTTTGTTATAAATCATGTCAGTATTGAAGTTCTGACTACTAAACTGAGATACCCTCAGAAACTGATAGTAAACGTCTGGTAGAAAATAACAAAAGCTGGACAGTAAAACGTACCATATCAACACAACAAACAAAATATAGTCAAGACAGACAGACAGACAGACAGACAGACAGACAGACAGACAGACAGTGTGATTCCTATATACCCCATATTCCTGGGCTGGATCATAATAAAGGAAATACAATACTACAGGTTCAATAGTTTATTGGATGAAACTTGTACATAATTATCATGAGAAGATGAACCAGTGAAGAAAACAAAATATAAACAGAATGATCATATTTAAAACAATTTAAACAAAAAACAATAACTAGTTACTTATCACTCTTGAATAACATGTTGTTAGTATCATAAAATTAAAAACTAAAGCAAGAAAAAATATGAACAACTTTATGACATCATTATGTTCAAACAAAATTGTTTTTTACATAACTGGAAACATGATTCTAGACTAAATTCTCTTCAATTTGTACTTGTGATAATAACTGGTGCTTTGACTGTTCTGAAGTATGGTGCAGAAAACAAAAAGTTTTCGACATCCATTAATATGTTTTTGTTTTTTTAAACCAAGATCACTGTGGCCTAGTTTCATACAGGTAAATACAGTAAAGAAGATTGTTATCTAGGATGCTTAATTTTGCCTTATTTAGTTATATACTAGTAGAATGGAAATCAGCAACAAAACAATGCAAATATTTTATGCAAATCAAAATACACCTATAAACATGATAAATAAAGAAATTATTACAAACTGCAAATATCACATCTTCCAAACCAATCCTGCTTTCTTTTTCAATAGCCATAGTACCAAGAAAGGGAATGTAGAATTACAAATGCCTACATTACCCCTATAAAAAAGGAAGATGTGGTATGAGTGTCAATGAGACAACTCCATCAAATCATGATTTGTAAAAAGTACACCATTAAAGGTCAAAGTATGGCCTTCAACACAAAGCCTTGCCTCACACTTAACCAAAGCTATAAAGGGCTCCATAAATACTATTGTTAATTCATTCAAACAAGAAAACAATGTATGTTTTTTCTAGAATAGCTATAAAATGTTACCATGTATGTTTAGTGGTATGAATGTATACATATAGAAATAAGAAATGGATTTCTATTGTGAACATGATTGTACTTAAAAAAACAACCTCGTATAATATTACAGTGAAACCTGGCAAAACCGAATCCTGTATAAACCGAAAACCTGTATAAACCAAACATTTTCTAAAGCACTGGACAAATATATATAATTATATCATAATTATATCAAATTGTATGTGTTGTGAATTTGATATAACCGGACATCGGCCAAAATGGAACAAAATCTTAGGTCGAAAAGAGGTTCGGTTTTAACAGGTTTCACTGTATACAAACGATTTCAAAAGCGAACACAAAACACACAAATTAGGGTATACCAGTAAACACAGACATGTATGATGTACTCAACAATAAGTCAATAACAAATATTTTTATAAAGAAAATAAGAATTTAAAAAAAAGGGAGTTGAACATTTACATCTTTGTTCAAGTATATATGAGATATTTGTTAAAATATACTTGATACATTGCCAGTTATCAAAATCTAATTTAAAGGAAAAAATACTATACTTGATAACAAATGGGCAGCTTTAGATAGAAATAGACCTTTTGTAAATTTACCTAAAAATCAAAAATATCTAATTCAAAGGAAAAAATACTATACTTGATAAAAAATGGGCAGCTTTAGATAGAAATAGACCTTTTGTAAATTTACCTAAAAATGTACATGTCTGAGTCTAATTCTAAGTTTAAAGTTGTGTTGATGTTAATTTGCATAAGGTCAATTTTTATCAGACACAACTTATATCAAAATGGACGATTGTAAAAAGGATTAAATATGATACCAAATATCTTACAAATTTAGTAAGCATGAAATCACCAATCAAGCTGTTTTTTTTGTTATGATAGAAGCTTTGTGAGATAAAACTACATTTTGACAAAATCACAACAAAACAATTAACACAAAATAAGAGATTCAGATTTAAACAAACAACTTCTTATAAAATATTTACAAACAACCAATCAAAGAAAACACACATGAAACACCACTGAAAAAAGCAGTACAATTATAACTCATCATTTGTAGCAAGTCTAAAATTTAGTTTTGCCAGTCTAAATTTTTGTCTACAAAACACATCAGTGACATTCTGATAAAAAAATTAACAAAACTAATCAAAGGTTAAAATCTCATAAATTTGTTCAAAATCCAAGACAATAATTTGTTACATCGTTTATATATATAACAATATTGTAATAACAAATAAACCCGACTTCTCCTTACTATTTAAATGATCAGATCATAATTGTCAAAAAAAAATATTTATAACTAAAAAAATATTATGCATACGTTTATGATATTAACACCTGTTTTCTAATCTCAAAGACACAATTATTATTTTTTTAGTATATGGCTAAACAAGAATGTGTCCTCAGTACACGAATGCCCCACTCACACTATCATTTTCTATGTTCAGTGGACCATGAAATTGGGGTAAAAACTCTAATTTGGCATTAAAATTAGAAAGATCATATCATAGGGAACATGTGTACTAAGTTTTAAGTTGATTTGACTTCAACTTCATCAAAAACTACCTTGACCAAAAACTTTAACCTGAAGCGGGACAGACGGACGGACGAACAAACAAACGAACGAACAAAAGTACGGACGGACAAACGAACAGACGAAAGGACGCACAGACCAGAACACATAATGCCCTTCTACTATCGTAGGTTGGGCATAAAAAACATGACAGCAAACTTGACAAAACAATTTGTTTCTATACTAATTAAATCAAAAAGTTATAAATTTAACCTTAATTCAAGGAGTCACTAAATCATGTAAATTTAACCTTAAATCAATAAGTTACTAAATTTTAACACTAAATTAAGGAGTTACTAAATTTTAACATTAAATTAAGTAGTTCCTAAATTTTAACATTAAATTAATTTGAAAGTGTTACTAAATTTTAACAAATACATTTAAATACATTATTGCACATAGAAAAAAAAATTTATAACCTGACTTCTATATAAACATCATTTCAAACAACATAGAGGATAACACTAAATACCAAAAATATAAGACAGTCCAATAGATCACAGCAACAACCAACACCAAACTTCAGTAGCATATATATCCATTTTCTAAATAAACTGAGTATAAAAAGTTTATATTAATTTTTTGATTCTTTACATATGATAAATTACTGATTTCAAAAAATAAAGCATAAGGTGCAAACCAGAAAGATACAAGAGGGAGATTCAAGTCATAATTCGTAAAAAAAAACTGACAATACCATGGATATATAGATACCTACACTGCAACAAGTGTATTACGATATTGCTCCACTCGAGACAGTTAAATTGTATTATTTAAAGCGCGAGGCTTGCCAAGCTTTTTAAATAATTATAATTTAACTGTCGAGAGTGGAGAAATATCGTAATACATGAGTTAAAGTGTCGGAATCTGTTTCACTGATGACTTTTATCATTTTTTTTTCAAAGATTTTTAGAAACTTGTGTTCTTTATATGCGACGTCATCAGGCAAGGTCGTCTTTTTTCATGACGACACAATAGGAAAATTCAGGTGAAAGCAATACATTGTGATGTCATAATCAAATTTCGACTTATCAAAATGTTTTGGTGTATGCTTTTGAAAATATTACCCTAACTGAGATTCTAAACCGAGGAATTGAGGAAGAGAAAGACATCTTGATTCCTATAATATAAATCAAACTCCAAAAAAAGATTTAGACAGGGTTGGTAATTCTAACTACATAACACTATCAGCTCAACATTTTCCACCTTAAAATAATAAATACTGACAAATGATAATCTTTTAAGTCTGACTAATTTGCAAATATAAGAATTACTATAGCACATAGCCTATTAGTGTCATTGGCTCAAAAATTTCTATAGATATCACATTGGCAAAAAGTTAAAGTCCAAAATAAAAATAAATTTTCAAAATATCATACATACAAGATCAATTAAAGAAAAAAATACTATAGAAAACAGATTCAAAAAGCATCTCACAAAAATTCTTTAGAGGCTGTAAAATGTAAAAATGAAAAACTGCCTTTTGAATTCCAATTACACATCAGTTTTATTAATGAGGGTAACTACCTCTGAGTTTTCAAAAGGAAGCTTGTATTATTTGATACTAAGGAGACATCTATATCACATGAGATGAGACCTTATCCTGTCTTTTGTTAACCAAGCCTCTTTTTCATCTCCTAGCCACTTTTTCATCTCCCAGCGTCCTTTTAATTTAAATAACATTATCAGTGTCTTCATCTGTGTCCAATAAGAGTCGTCCAATATACTGTCTATTGTTGTGATGACGTTTGCAGGCCACAACCACGACAACTCCAATAATGGCTATAAATATAATACCTCCAACTACTCCACCAATTAGAACTGATTCTAAAAATAGAATTTATAGTCACATTATTCACAATTCAAAAGAGAAAATAAACAGTAAAATTCATATTTCATTTCATTTATCTAAAAGATTGTGAATAGTGCAGGTATTGAAATTTCTAAATTTAAAAAAAAATTTCTCTAATAGCAGTTAAGGAGGAAAAATAAGTAAAACAGCAAGCTGCTGCTCACTGACTATACCCCCGCAGATATATTTCTGTAAATAGGAAGTTGTTGAGTGATGATTGATGAATCTGAAAACACATCACATGGTATAACTGACTTATATAAACATTGACACCAAATTTCAAAAACCCTTATATTGTAGTTCCTGAGAAAAATGTGAGGATAATTTTCAACATGGCTGTCATGTGTAAAATGGTATTGGTGTTCAGTAAACAGGAAGTTGGTCAGCGATGAACCTGAAAAGGCATCACACATTATAACTAACTTATATAAACCCTGAAACCAAATTTCAGAAATACGTAGTTTCTGAGAAAAATGTGACGGATGGATGGACTGACAGAGGTTAAACAGTATACCCCCATTTTTTGTTAAAGCACCGGTATAATATAGCTATACAAAAAGCAATCTCAGCTCCAGTGACTTGATCATAAAAACCTTCTTTTTTATTGAAAGGGAAAACTCCATTTGTAAAGTAGGTTGTTGGATTAAGGGGGTCTCATTGGGGGGTTCTGATCCCGGATCCCGCTAACTGTTTTGTCAGATTGCCGTATCCCGCTTACACTATGTATGTAATCAATTCTCATTTTTTTGTCATTCCCGGGTCCCGTAAGGCTTCGTTTCTCGTTTTCACACCACAATAATTTGACTTTCACGTGTCACACTTACAAAAAATTGGCTAAGACCCCAATGAGACCCACGATTATCATGCTGTTTGATCATTTTCTGCAAACCTGTGGTTGCATTAATTTCTTTAATTCAGAATGCTGTCCAATCTTAAAAGCTGGAAGTCTTAATACAGATTTGATTAACTTACAGAAATTTGCATGTTTTTATCTGATAAGTACAACCCTTTTTAACTTATTTTTATAGATGAATCATATGTTGTACTGTTAAACCACTGTCCCAAACTACAGAGAGGGTTGGGCACCCGTTATCATGTTTTACCCTACCTTATTTTGTATGTGCCTGTCCCAACTTAGGAGCCTGTAATTCAGTGGTTGTCTTTTGTTGCTGTATATCATATTTATTCTTCATTCATCATTTTGTACTACATCTGGTGTTGAAGGCATAAAACTTTGCTCAGTGCTCGGAGCACAAAAATCATGCTCGAAACATGAAATCCAGCAATTTGATTGGTTGATTTTCGAGTCTGAGTACAAAAATCATGCTCGAAAGTTTTATGACCGTGAAGCCAGGCCTGTGGTTTTGTTAGTTTGATATATTTTACATTTGTCATTTTGGGTCCTTTTATAGCAGACTAATTAGAAGTATGGGTTTTACACATTGTTGAAGATTGTAGGTGACCTTTAGTTGTTAACATCAATTCGCCTTTTCAGAAGCTAGAGGACGATGGGTAATTTCATTGTTCATACCCGAAAATGAAAATAACGTCACGACATTGGTTGAATTTCCATTGTTTTGGACGTTTTCAACCAATGACGACGTTTCTGTGTACATTTTTGAAAATATTACCCAGAATGCATTAGATTCTGAAACGGCCAATTGGTCTCTTGTGGAGAGTTGTCTCATTGGCAATCATACCATATCTTCTTATTTTCATATTTGAAATTATGTCTTGAAACTTACTGCTGACAGATGTGGACTTGTTCCCTGTCTGTGGCTGAGTATGAGGGATAACAGCAGGTAAAGCAGTGGTAATGGGACCAAAAATCCAATGAGGGGTAACTGTAAAAAAAATTATATCAACCATTAAAAAATAAATACTATCTTACTATAACTGACATAAATACAATTTTGATGTTTTCCCCTAAAAAGATAGAATGTGCTAAGGGCCTGAATTAAATTTTAAAAATCAAGTTTGACATTGGCAGTTTCAAACAAATTTTGAATAAAGTTCTGCAACTTTTTCCCATTTTTTATTTCAATTTTTAATTCAAATATTTTTGTATATCGAAACCTTTACTAAAACTAATTTGGTATTTTTCATAAAATTTGAAAAACACTGATTTTAATCATTGATAAGCTTCATATTTCTTAAACAATAGAATGTTATTAAAACATTCAGCTGATTCTTAAACCGTTCTCCCTGTAGTAATAGTGTTATGTACAGACTTAACATAATTGTAAATTTGGATTTTAAAGTTCAATAGACAAGATTACTTTTCTTACTTTGATTTCCTGAGCAGGTACCAGTATTGGGGCTCAGAATGTGGTCATCAACACATAAACAAATCCCATGGGTCTCATTTTTCTGTTTACACTTTTCATTCGGACCACTAGTACAGCTGTCAAAGGCAGTTAAATCACATGGTTTGTTGTAAGACACTTTAAAAGAAGAAAAATATAGTTAATCAAATAAGAAATAATTAAAGGGGCATAAGTTTCAAGATTATTTTTTTTCAATCATTAATGAAAGTAATAATGTGAATTATTAATTAATTTTTAACAGCACGTTTAATTCAATTTAGTCAAAACAAGCTAAGAAACATTGCTGATAAATTATTAACCCCTTAGCTAGAGGTTAGTAATGCCTGTATTAGGCCTGATCAACCAATAAAAGGGAAAGATTTTCAACATTTATAATGAAGCAACAATGAACCATCAGACCTTGTTGACTAATTGAATCCATATTGCTGGAGCCATATTGTAATCCCTATGTCTTGCAGGAAAGACAAAAATCCCAATACTTTTTAAATGAACAGTACATTACAACACTTTTTGTAGCAAACAGTTTAACATCTAAGGCTTAAACAATTACTGAGGATCCATTAATAAAATTTGTAGAATACCATTTTTTTCTAGGATTTCGTGGGGATAACCATGATAACCTGAACCATGATTTAAAGCGTTCAAAGATGAAAATAATTCCATGAAATGTGAATACAAATTTCAACAATACCATTATATCAAAGCATCCACAACAAATACAGTCTTTCATCAATCTTACAATAAAATAAATCTACAGTCTATTGAAGCAAATTTTGGCAACCAAGGAAAACTAGCATCCACAATAAATACAATCTTTCCTAAATCTATGAAAAAAACGGAATGCACAGACCATGTAAGTAACTTTTTGCAACCATGGAAAAAGTAAATATATACTTACGAGATTTAATCGGAAATGGCACAGCTGTTGTACTAGGAATCATCACAGGGTTGTGCACACAAGTTGCAGCAGTAAGAGGGAGTGAGGTTGTTTTTACACCCCTGGGACATGGGGTAGCTGGAATTTCTGTAGTGGGAACAATATCTTGTTGGTACTGTGACGGCCAAGATTCAGCACCAAAAAAACTTGATGTCAGTCGAACTTTTAATCTTATCTGCAATGTACATGATGTAGAAAAATATCATTTTGATTTAATATAAGTTCAAATCAAACAAAATTTTTCTCATTGATAGTATCTTTCTTAATTTATCCTTATATAAATTTATAAAATGTTATGAAACTAAAGTTTCAATTTGCACAGGCAAAGTTGACAGTAGGTGAATTTGGCTTCAATTTGTAGGTCTTTTTTGGTCAAATAGCTCTTTTAAACTGAGTTTCTTAACTAATACCTCTTTAGTTTCAAAAGATTTGGTGAAGAATGTTCCTGATAAAGGTAAATATAGAAAAATTGCTTCAGGCTTATGATTAAAAAATTGTTGTTTTTCTTTTTTTAGTCAAAATGGCAAAACATCTACAACAAGACTGTGTCCCCAGTAGACAGATGCCTCATCCGCACTTTCATTTTTTATATTCAGTGGACCGTGAAAATGGGGGGGATCTCTAATTTGGCATTAAAATTAGAAAGATCATATCTTAAGGAACATGTATACTAAGTTTCAAGTTGATTGCACTTCAACTTCATCAAAAACTAGCTAGTCCAAAAACTTAAACCTGCAGCGGTACAGATGGACGAACGGCAGACGGACGCACAGATCAGAAAACATAATGCCCATAAATGGGGCATAAAAATGATTATGAAGAGTACACATCAGAATTCCTCACCAAATATCAAATATCAAATTACATTCTTCATTAATCTTACCCCAAACAGTACATGATGTGGGACTGGTTTGGTCAGGTGAAAGAATAGAAATGGTTGTGCAGTCCCTATACCAGCTAAGTCCATCTTCAAACCTGAAATATGTAAATAAAATATAGATAAGATGGGGCAATATGCATGTCCAATATAACTACACAGAGATTTTTTGTTTACACACAACTTTTAATTTTCTCAATTGGAGGCGCATTTTGACTCAGATGGGTTAAGTGTCTTTATAAAATGTTCTGCTGAAAGATTTAGAATGATATATTTTGATTTTAAGTTTGAGTTATCTCCCTTAGCTGCCATTTGGTAAATGGTTGATTTTCCTATTTTTGACTATCCAAATTGATACATGCACATAATTCTGATAAAAGATCCCTACCAGATCATTGCGATGAATATAAAAAAGCTAAAAGAGGTTAAAATAGTTTTAAAGAAACTTTTACTAAACATGCTAAAGGCAAGCATAACAAATTACATTTGCTGATTTATGCAGAAATTTGGTGACAAAAGGGAAGTAACTCGTCAATTGATGTCTATCTATAAAAATAGTAACCAGGTGCTCCGCAGGGCGCAGCTTTATACGACCCCAGTGGTTGAACCCTGAACAGTTGGGACAAATTTGGTCACAATATTCAAGCTTGATTCTGTCTGAATTTGGATTGTGATCAAATTTTTGACATAATATAGGTTTTTGTCACAAAATTAATGTGGTCAAAGATCTAACAAATCTATTGCACAATACTGTGCAATTAAAGATTTTTTTCTTGAAACTTTTCACAATTCGAAATTTGAAACATTTTGAAAAAAAGGAAGCCCTTCAAAAAATGGTAAACAAAAAATCCCCCCCCCCAACTTTTTGAAACCCCATGGAGCAATAACCCTTAAACTCAATCCCATACTTTCCATTGCAGGATTGAACCTTGTAGTACAATTTCAGAGAGATCCATACACTTAAACATAAGTTATTGTCATGATTGTTTGGGAACTAGAAACATGCTGCTTTTTGGCCCTTTTTGGGCCCCTTATTCCAACATATTTTTGGCAATTAATCCAAAACTTAATCCCAGGCTCCTCTTTGTTATATGGTACATTGTGGTACAATTTCAGAAAGATCCATTCAATTACAAATAAGTTATTGTCTTGAAACTAGAAAAATGCTTGTTTTAACCCCTTTTTGGCCCTTAATTCCTAAACTTTGGCCCTATTACCCCTAAAATTTATCCAAACCTTCTACTTGTGGGTTTAAACATTGCAGTATGATTTCAGAGCAATTGAAATACTTCTACACAAGTTATTATCCTGAAACTAGAAAAATGCTTGTTTTGGGCCCTTTTTTGGCCCTTAATTCCTAATCGGTTGGGCCCATCATCCCCAAAATCAATCCTAACCTTCCTTTTGTGGTATTGAACCTTCTGAAAAAATTTCATGAAGATCTTTTCACTTAAGGTGGTATGGGAGTCTAAAATAAAAATGATAGAATTTGTTCATACTTTACCAAAACGTAGTATCTATTGATATATGTTGAAATATATAATAAAAATGATAGGTCACCGCGCATTTTCTCAAGCTACAGGACACGACAAAATGACACATTTTGTAAGGATTATACAGGAAAAAACACCATTTTGTGCTTAGAAACTAAACAAAATGATAGAATTGTTTAATACTAAAGGAAAAGATAGCTTTCAGACAATGCTTTGAGAATTTCAAAAGAAAAGATAGGGTCACCGTGAGTTTTTTCCGGCTAAAATACAAAATAGGAAAATTCCATGTAGAATCCTTCAGAAAATGCACTATTTTAGAGTTACCTCCCCTTAAAATGGCAATTTAAAAAAAAAAATAAAAAACAACAAAAATAATCAAAATTTGCAAAAATATCAATATTTATCATTTGTTTATAAGTTATATTCTTACAAATTGGTTCTTTTAAATGAAAATTCATATTAAATATCTGCATTCCTGCATCAAATTTTGCTAACTTGATAGAAAATCTGGACCTTTGGTTCACTGTTTTTTACAATCCAAGATGGAGGAAGACACCCATACCACCTTAAACTAAAGTTATTATCCGGAAACCAATGTGTCTTTGGAAGACAAGGACGCAGACGCCGACATCATACCATTATACAATCCCAAATTTTTTTTTGGGTCGTATAAAAACAAGATCATTGATGATTGATTGGTGTTTAATGCCACTTTCAACACAATTGAACTATTTTATGATGGTCAGTTTTTATTGGTGGAGGAGACCCACCAACCTCCAGTAGAAAAGTGACAATTCTAGTTAAAAATGATTGTAGTAAAGTGCAAATGTCCTGTAAGTGATTTGAACTTTCCGATTCACCGAACCCCTCTGGATTTGCCACTGACTTGAGTCCTGATATTACTTACTTGTAATCTCTTTCTTATCATTGTGATATATTCGGTCTGTAAATGAAACCGAGGAATTGTTTGGGTCAGCATAATATATGTCCATAGATATGTTTGGGTGGTCACAATGATTCATTCTCAGTCCAAAACAAAACGATACATTGATCAGATCTGTATCTAGCACCTATAAATAGAAGAAAAAATATATATTCAGAATCCTCTAGTTTTATCCATTAACGTTATTAAAATTAAAATATATAGATATAAGAAAATGTGGTGTGAGTGCCAATAAGACAACTCTCCATCCAAATAACAATTTATAAAAGTAAACCATTATAGGTCAATGTACGGCCTTCAACACAGGCCTTGGCTCACTCCCTACAACAAGCTATAAAGGGCCCCAAAATTACTAGACATAATAAGTGTAAAACCATCCAAACAGGAAAAACAACGGTCTAATCTATATAAAAAACAAGAAACGAGAAACATGTTTAAATTACATAAACAAATGACAACTACTGTACATCAGATTCCTGACTTAGGACAGGTGCAAACATTTGCAGCAGGATTAAACATTTTAATGGTACCAAACCTTCTCCCTTTTTCTGAAACAATAGCATAACATCATCACAACATAGAAAAACATACCCAGCACCTAAAAAATTAATAACGTATCAATCTATTTAAAGAAGGGAAGAATATACCAAGGCAACACTAATAACTTTCTGAGAAATGTAAAACTAATTGGGAATGTGTTCATGGGACACAGATGATGACCCCAATAGCATATCATACTTTGTCATACAAAGTTATAAAAGACATCATAAACTGAAGAACAGGAAAAGATTTGTACTAGATCTGAGTTTTGTGGTAAATGTAATACTGTAAATTCAGAAATTATTACGTGCATTTATTATTGCAATTTTGCCATTTTAGACTTAAATGCAATTTTAATTTTTACGATTTTAAGAAAAATCCTGTTTAATTCATATAAAATATTTCAAAGTGCGAGTTTGAATTATTGCGTTTACAATTCTGTCGCATTTTTCGCAATAATAAAAACCTCGCAATAATTTCTGAATTTACTATTGTTCATTTGGTTGAGGAAAACTAAAGAAAAGGTAAAGAAACGAAAAATTCAGCAAGTTTTGCCATCTGTAAAGGGACATTACTCTAGAACAGATAAATAAAAAGTGACACCTCCAAAATTTAAATGTGATAATAACTTCTGTGTATAAGTTTCATAACTTTTGGTTGAGACAAACTTGAGTTAAAGGGCAGAAACAAAAAATTCAGCAGTTTTTCTGTTTGTAAAGGGGCATTACTTTAGAACATTAAAGTGGTGCCACCAAATTTCAAACTTGATCTGTATCTTATGGTAATAAGGAAGGACACCTATGGGTGTGGGAGTTTCTCGCTACATTGAAGACCCATTGGTGGCCTTCGGCTGTTGTCTGCTCTATGGTCGGGTTGTTGTCGCTTTTACACATTTCCCATTTCCTTTCTCAATTTTATGTATTACTTTCACAACATTTGATTGAGGCAAACTTTTTAGTTAGAGAATGAAAACCAAGTTTTGGATGTTCAGACGGACATATGGACAAGGATAAAACTTAATGCCCCCCCTTCTCTATCATGTCTATGGCAACATCAATTTTATGATGACGACCCCAGTATATTTTTGTAAACTAATATCAAGCCAAACAGGTGGTAAATATTTCCATAGCCAAGCTCAAATTTTAGATACCATGTAAAGGCTACTGGGTCCCTGCAGCTATACAAACCTTGTAATAAATAGAACCAGTGCAGTCTGCTCCATTACATTTTTGTGGATCATATGTACAGTTATAATTAAGGTAACTGTATGTTTTGTAAACATCATTCATCTGACTTGTAAAGTTACTCCAGAATGAGCAGGCATCTTTTTGGCTGACAGGTCGTTCAGTTGTTGTACGTGCTTGTTGTGATGGGTAGACAAAATATAAACTCACTGAAATAGATAAGACCATGATAAGAGTTAATTTCTACATCAAATATTTACCATACATGCAATAGGTTTATTGTTGTCCATTGGTTTGATCTGTTTTATCATTTGATTAGGGACTTTCCATTTGAATTTACCTCTGAGTTCAGTATTTTTGTGATTCTGCTTTTTTCATAGTGGTTTAAGCAAAATTGGTTTTCCTGTCATTCTAGATTTAAAAAAATCAATTTCAAATGAAAAGGTGGTTCTGAAATCCAAATAAAGTTTGTGATTGTTCTGTGCTATTTTTCAGTCTTTCATGCATTAAGTATATATGTACATATTACAAATGTATATTACAATGTACCTAAATATTTGATATAGAACCGTTATATATCAAATATTTAGGCACATTGTCATATAATATATTCTATTTTGGGCTAACGAGACCACTGGAACCATATAAATATTGTGTAAATCAACCTTACCGTAAATTGGGAAATTTTGGTATCTGGATATTTTGGCAGTTTTCTCTCAAAAGACATGTGTTTTATTTTGGTGTGTGTGTAATTTTGGTGCTTCATCAAATTGGTATGTTTAACTTTGGAACAACAGTAGTGAGCAAGCTCATTTATATTTGTCTTTATTTGCCAAAATATCATTGAACTTCTCAAACTAGAAACACGACAAAGTTAACTTAAAGAAGGAATCGGGTAGAGATGCAATTTTGCAAATAATTCCGTATATTGTGGTTCAAAGCTGAATGAAAATATGAAATAAAATCTCGAACATTAACATCACTTTTTAAATAGATATCAAATAAATTTTAAACACTTCCATTGCAGTACATGTTAATCTATTGAGGATCAAGGACTGAATTTTGATCCTTATGCCTCTGGCAGTACATGTTTGAGGGGGGATAGGAGGGGGATAGGAGGGGTCTTGATCCTGAAATCCCGGACTTAAAAAAACGAAATCCTGAGGTCCCAAATTTAAATAAAGCAAATCCTGACATCCCAAAATCCGAAAAAAAGGATTCCCGAATCCCAAAATCCCGGGCTTAAAAACACCCGATCCCGGAGTCCCGTTAAAGGTCTTATCCCCCCTCATGTTTATTAATTGAAGATAAAGGATTACAAGGAGTTTTGATATTCTAATTACTATAATAACGGCATCTAATCATCAGTAGCCTGCAGGCATATTTATGACATGTGTAAATAAAAAAAATCATATTGAGTTTTCTTAACAATTTCAGAAAATTGACAATGAAGTAAAAATATATATTGTTGTTGTCAGATTATAACAGGTATTTATTTGTAGATTTGCCTATGTATAGAGTTGTAGGAAATATACAAAGATATAATAACATAAAATATATTCCCCAACAATTAACAGTACAACAATGTACCATATTCATGATATTGTCATACAGGTATGTGATTTTCACGTTTCAATTTTAAGTGTTTGCTTTAAATTCGTGTGCTTAATTTTGGCACTGTCATTCATGTCATTCATTGTCATAAGCATGATTATTGGCACCAAATAAACCAAAATAAAACTACAACCAAAATAACCCAATTTTCATTATCTAATTTTAACCTGTGGTCTAAAACTTACAATGTATAACTGACCTATATATATGTGTAAATAGTCAAAAACAAAGTTGTCTAGCTATACATGCTATACAGAACCATATAAAATATATCAGAATACATTTCTACTACAACCATGACAACCATCAAATTGTGTAGTCATGATGGTCCTAAATATCCAATGAATAACATTAACAACAAGGCTATGCGCTATGGGCTTTGCTCATGGAGTCATTGCATTGTTAAATGCCATACGGTCACCTTAAGTTATTAAATTCTGTGTTAATTTGGTCTCTTGTGGATAGTTGTCTTATTGGCAATCATACCACATCTTCTTTTTTTATATATTTTTTTTGAGAACTCTGTAATCATGGTAATACTTCTACTAGTGGGTGTTAAACACGTGCACTCAAAGGGTCCACTTCAATACTTCATTGTTTAAGGGTGATGCTGCCACCAGGGTTCTGTTACCATGGTTACACAACTCTTTTCATTTAATGGAAATCAATGGATCTTGACATGGATAGAAAACGAGTAGTCCAAATAATTAAGGAGGGTGTACCAGAAAAAACTAGAGGCTCTCCAGAGCCTGTGTCGCTCACCTGTTATTGTATTTACTAATGTCGGCCATCTTGGTTGGTAGGCAGGGTCATTAGACACTTTTTTAAAATAGATACCCTAGTAATGATTGTGGCCAAGTTTGGTTAAATTTGGCCCATATTTTTAGAAAAGAAGATTTTTGTACAAGTTACAAAAATGATGAAAAGTTGTTCAATCATGTCAATATTGACTATAAACATGATAAAGGACAATAACTGCTTAAGGGGTTCTCTGGCAATTTTGGTCATCTTTGACTTATTTGTAGATCTTACTTTGCTGAACATTATTGCTGTTTACAGTTTATCTCTATCTATAATAGTATTCAAGATAATAACCAAAAACTGCAAAATTTCCTTAAAATTACCAATTTTAGGGCAGCAACCCAACAATGGGTTGTAGGATTAATCTGAAACTTTGTGAGGGGATAGATCTTATTCTGATGCACATTTAAATCTTAAAAGATTTGCCCTAAATGTCTTAGTTTCAAAGATATAAAGCAATAACTGCATTTTACCACTATGTTCTAATTTTAGCCATGTCGGCCATTTTGTTTGGTGGGTGGGTTATCAGACACATTTTTTAAACTATATACCACAATTATGATTGTGGCCAAGTTAATTTAAATTTGTACATGTTGTATAAGTTACAAAAAATGACGAAACAGTTGTTAAAATTTACTATAAAGGGAAATAACTCCTTAAGGGGTTGACTGATAATTTTGGTCATGTTGACATTATTGCTGTTTACAGTTTAAAAATATCTCTATCTATAATAGTATTCAAGATAATAACCAAAAACTGCAAAATTTCCTTAAAATTATCAATTCAGGGGCAGCAACCCAACAACAGGTTGTCCGATTCATCTGAAAATTTCAGGGCAGATAGATAAACAATTTTACCCCCATTACAGATAACAGATTTGCTCTAATTAAATGCTTTGGTTTTAAAGATACAAGCCAAAATATACATTTTACCCCTGTGTTCTATTTTTAGCCATGGTGGCCATCTTGGTTTGATGGCTAGGTCATCAGACACATTTTTAAACAAGATACCCCAAGGATGATTGTGGCCAAGTTTGGTTAAATTTGGCCCAGTAGTTTTAGAGGAGAAGATTTTTGTAAAAGTTTACGGACGACGGACGCCAAGTGATGAGAAAAACTCACTTGACCTTTCAGGTCAGGTGAGCTGAAAAAGTAAGATCACAAAAATACTGAACTTAGAGGAAAATCAATTCGGAAAGTCCATAATACATTGTACATGTAATAACATGGCAAAATCAAATAACAAAACGCATCAAAAACGAATGGACAAGAACTGTTATATTCCTGACTTGGTAAAGGCATTTTCAAATGTAGAAAATGGTGGATTAAACCTGGTTTTATAGCGCTAACCCTCTCATTTTGATGACAGTCTCATCAAATTCCGTTATATATTTACATTGATGTGTAAACTAAACAGACACAATAAATAAAATAGTCAAAATATGGGTACATCAGTCATCATACATTTCTACTACAACCATGACAGCCATCAAATTTTGTAGTCATGATGGTCAAAAATATCCAATTAATAACATTAACAACAAGACTATGTGGTATGGGCTTTGCTCATGGAGTCATTGTTAAATGCCATACAGTCACCTTAAGGTGGTATGGAAGTCTTAAATAAAAATGGTAGAACTTGTTCATACTTTGCCAAAACGTAGTATCTATTGATATATGTTGAAAAATATAATAAAAATGATAGGTCACCGTGCATTTTCTCAAGCTACAGGATGTGACAAAATGACACATTTTGTATGGATTATACAGGGGAAAACACCATTGTTTTGTGATTAGAAACTAAACAAAATGATAGAATTGTTAAATACTTAAAAGGAAAAGATACATGTAGCTTTCAGACAATGCTTTGAGAATATCAAAAGAAAAGATAGGGTCACCAGTGAGGGGACTTACTTAAATAAGTGATTTTCTAAATCACTGATTTAAGTAACATTATTTCCATAAAGGTTGGAAGTTAGAGTTGTCTTTCTTTAATAATCACCTATTTAAGTAGTACAAATTAATCACTAGAAGAAGTGATTTAATTTTACTGAAGCTTTAAATATAGAATACTAATGATCCAGGGACTAATTATGTTTCTAAACTTATCAGAACCAACATCTGTGTTGTCTAGGATGACCAGGTCATTTCAGGTGATGACCTTGTACTGAATCTAGGATAATGACATAACCAGATGCTCCGCAGGGCGTAGCTTTATACGACCGCAGAGGTTGAACCCTGAACGGTTGGGGCAAGTATGGACACAACATTCAAGCTGGATTCAGCTCTAAATTTGGAATGTGATTAAATAGTTGACACAGCATAGGTTTCTGACACAGAATGAATGTGTTCTCATGAACTTAAAATTTTTTGTTTTCTCTTAGAGCAATTCACTATGCTGTTGAATATTAATCCTCTCAAAAAAATGTTTGAAGAAATTTTCTTTTTTATTTATGAAATTTCAAATGAGAAAAATTGAACCCAATTTTTTTAATCACATCCCCCTTTCCCTTATTCCAAAACTAATCTCAATTAAAATTTCTAATGGAGTTTGCAACAATGACTACTCATTTAAATACATCATAAAATATTAAGATGTAAAAAAACTGCTTGTTATCACTGAATGGTAAAGATTATTTTAATTTATCAGTTGGTAGTAAAAAGTGAATATACATTGTATATTGTATATAACAAAGATTTAAGTTGATTCCGGACAAAGAAAGATAACTCCAATTAAAAAAAAATCTTGCTATTGCACAATATTTTGCAATTAGATATTTCTTGCTTACTATTCTGGACAATGAAAAATAACTCTAATTTAAAAAAAAATTGCTATTTCACAATATTGTGCAATTAGATATTTCTTGCCATTGCGCAATACTGTGCAATTGAAAAGACTTGCTATTGCACAATACTTAATATAATAATTTTAGATCCTGATTTGGACCAACTTGAAAACTGGGCCCATTAATAAAAAAACTAAGTACATTTTTGGATTCAGCATATCAAAGAACCCCAAGATTTCAATTTTTGTTAAAATCAGACTAAGTTTAATTTTGGACCCTTTGGACTTTAGTGTAGACCAATTTGAAAACAGGACCAAAAATGAAGAATCTACATACACAGTTAGATTTGGTATATCAAAGAACCCCATTTATTCAATTTTTGATGAAATCAAACAAAGTTTAATTTTGGACCCCGATTTGGACCAACTTGAAAACTGGGCCAATAATCAAGAATCTAAGTACATTTTTAGATTCAGCATATCAAAGAACCTAACTGATTCATTTTTTGTCAAAATCAAACTTTAATTTTGGACCCTTTGGACCTTAATGTAGACCAATTTGAAAACGGGACCAAAAGTTAAGAATCTACTTACACAGTCATGACAGTTAGATTCGGCATATCAAAGAACCCCAATTATTCAATTTTGATGAAATCAAACAAAGTTTAATTTTGGACCCTTTGGGCCCCTTATTCTGTTGGGACCAAAACTCCCAAAATCAATACCAACCTTCCTTTTATGGTCATAAACCTTGTGTTTAAATTTCATAGATTTCTATTTACTTATACTAACGTTATGGTGCGAAAACCAAGAAAAATGCTTATTTGGGTCCCTTTTTGGCCCCTAATTCCTAAACTGTTGGGACCTAAACTCCCAAAATCAATTCCAACCTTCCTTTTGTAGTCATTAACATTGTGTTTAAATTTCATTGATTTCTATTTACTTAAACTAAAGTTATTGTGCGAAAACCAAGAATAATGCTTATTTGGGCCCTTTTTTGGCCCCTAATTCCTAAAATGTTGGGACCAAAACTCCCAAAATCAATATCAACCTTCCTTTTGTGGTCATAAACCTTGTGTTAAAATTTCATAGATTTCTATTCACTTTTACTAAAGTTAGAGTGCGAAAACTAAAAGTATTCGGACGACGACGACGACACCAACGTCAGGGCTCACGCTACCAGGCGACTTAGGCGAAGAAGTCGCCCTCCCGACTGTCACTTCGCTTTCCCCGACCCCCAAAAGCGAAAACAAGTCGCCCTGTTCTTGACGAAAGTCGCTTTCAGTCGCTTCCGTCATCGGACATTTTCAATTTTTACCAAGTTGAACGTGATAGCAATATACGACGAAAAATTTTTCAAATTTTGCGGTCGTATAAAAATCACTTGTTTAAGTATCAGACCTCAATTTCCTTCCCAAAAATCACTTCTTTAAGTATTTATTTTTTTAATAATCCCTACTAATTTCAACACCCCCGAACAGTGAGATTTTTATCGCGAACAGTAGAATTTTATTACATAATCTGAAAGATGAAACCTTGAACTTCACAGGAAAAATACTCCCACTGCTGGGAAAAATCTTTGAAGAAAGTATCAGTTCATTATGTAAAGCCATTATTATAGCATTTTTTCAACTAAAATAGAATTTTCAGCTAAATGATAGCATCAAAGGCAGAAACCTTTCTACTTAAAAAAAGCAAACAGTTTTTTTTTTTTAAATTTTACTAATTAAAAGATATTATTTAAACCTATGTGTTTAAAATTTGGAAAAAAATACAAAATTCCAATTTGTGACAAAACCACGATTTTGCTACTCAAATAAGTGATTTAAAAATCACCTATTTTAGTAAGTCCCCTGACTGGTCACCATAAGTTTTTCCCGGCTAAAATACAAAATAGGAAAATTTCAGGTAGAATCCTTCAGAAAATGCACTGTTTTAGAGTTACCTCCCCTTGAAATGCCAATTTAAAAAAAATTAAAAACAACCAAAACTAATCAACATTTGCAAAAATATTAATATTTGTAAGTTATATTCTTATAAACTGGTTCTTTTAAATGAAAATCACATTAAATATCTGCATTCCTGCATCCCATTTTGCTAACTTGATAGAAAATATGGACCTTTGGTTCTCTGTTTTTTACAATCCAAGATGGAGGAAGACACCCATACCAATCAATGGATCTTGACATGGATAGAAAACAAGTAGCCCAAATAATTAAGGAGGGTGTATTAGAAAAAATAGCCTTGCAAGACGTCATACATTTGTAATTATTTGGACTAGGAAAGAAGTTCCTATGACTATGAGTATGAGCAGATGAGATCTTGGACAGGGGTTAAGAAATCCACTAGCACGACGCCCGGGGCTACAACATTTAGACCTTGGGCAACTTAAACTTGTTATCCAATATGCCCGACGGACTAGTAACAAATAATTCTTGGTGTTTCCAAAATAGAAAGTGGATAATCCCCTCATCACTTTTCTATCTAAGCCAATCAGATTAGACTATGTCATCCGGGATTCCTAGAATTTGAACTGATTTTGTACAAGTTTTAAAATAGAACAAATAACTTTGGGTAGATCCCGTACTTTCAATACCTATGTGTCAGTACAGAAGTGGTATTGTACATTGCTTATGCAACCTGATTGTACCTTCTTCTGATTAATTTATTGTTATATAAATGTGAATCCCTTTTGACAGCAGAAACCTGACTTTTGTCAGATATAAATTTGAAACGTGTGCACATGTTATGGACGCCATATCATTTTGTTTTTGTTTACATACTGTGAAGACTGAAGCCTTCAGAACCATGACCTAAACATTAACAGTCTTCAGAAAACTTAAACTTGTTGAATAATAGTTCATCAATCATGATTATCTTCATTGATAATCAAATGAATTCGATTTTTAAGAAAATAAAATTAATAACAAATACAGTTTCAGTTTTATAGTGAGCTATTACAAAATGTCTTAACCCCTGTTGGAATGATCAACCATTTTTGAATGTCTTCAATACTCGTATTTTCAATTTGCTTTTATGTTTTGTAAGTAAAAAGTAAAAAGCCTGAAAGTTGATGCATACATAGAGCAAATGTTCTAAACATGACACTGCTTCTAATCATAGTGTTTCTTGTAATCTTTCGTATAACTGTTTTTATCTTGTCACTGCTAAAAATAAAATACTTCCTGTTTTGGTACTCCGCATTTAATATGAAATTATTTTGAAAAATTAAGAATTTAAATAAAAATCAACATTACAAATTTTTACACTTCATAATTTGCGTTAATTTTATCAAACATTATTGTAACATTTTTGTTAAAAAAGGGAAAAGAAAACCAGACAACATTTACTGCAGAACTGACATGGATAGAAGGTGCAGATGACATTTTTTTATGAGAAAGTTTATTACTAAATTGCGCATCTTTTAAACAATTAGAAAAGACAAACACTATATAATATATTCAAGTCATGTATTCTTAATTTATTTGATAACTTTTGAATTGAAAGGAAAACCCTAAATTAATTTGCAGATACCTGTAGTGCTCAGGTGAAGTCAGCTGATTTTTGTTTACATTTTTTACCTTTTATTTTTGTCCGTGATTTGTGTGTGTGTTGTAATAAGATATGACCTATACCCTTATTTCTGTATAAAGTGTAAAGAAAATAAGCAAATTAAATGTTACCCCATCCATGTTACATCAATTTATTTAATTAATTACTTCCTGATCAGGCTTATTTAAATTTTGGAGATTCCCATGTCTTTAGTTTTGCTGGATTTGACTATCTGGACTTACAATGCTGTTTGGGTTCTTTATATAAATGGGACCAGCAGATAAAGGGACATGCATCTAAGGATTATTTAACATTTGAATTTTTTGTACTGCAAAATTAACCTGTAATTTTTTTCAATGTTTATTCAAAAAGAGGGGGGGATCCTGGTCCCTTTGCACTGATTCATGTTCTCCCTGGTACCTGTTTGACCAGGGTTAAGAGACACTCACCCCAATTTGATTAGTGATTACACTAACCCTAGATAGTGTGATCAACAGATTAAAGACCATCAAAGGTATTAATTAGGCCATAAACATGTCATCAAAAGAAAACAGTTAACGTAACGGTACCCAAATTGCACTGAGTACCCAAATTGCACCTTTTTAGCGAAAATAGCAGCGGAAATCTTACAAGACTTCCTAGAGACTAAACAATTTGTATTTTTATAATTTGATACTATGCACATCGTTCAACATAGGTAAAAATATTTAGATATGCACAAATCGTTCATAGTATTTATCAACAGATGAAGTGTTTACTGAAAAAGCAAAATCTACTGAAACGTCACCATGCGACGTCATCAAAACGTCATCTTTTTCAAATGAGCAAATACAATATGTTACAAGTATCCTTTTCTTAAAAAATGAAGAGTAAGCATGGACTGATATCCAATTATTCAAAATATTTCAAAAAAATAAACAAAAGCTCTGTTATTATACTTTTGACGATGCGAATTTAAGCATGGATGCAATTTGGGTACTCCTCATTTCAGAATCATTGATGGTTTGGAGGTCAGTTTAGACCAATTTTTCTATGATTCCATATGGATTCTAAATTAAATTGGTGAAACCATATAATGAATATTGATACATCTACAAAATAAACATATAATGAAAACTTTTGTATGAAGTATAAATAAACGTAGGTTAAAAAACTGTCAAAATAGGTGCAATTTGGGTACCCTGACGTTACATACATGTAAACAAATGCTATAAACGTATCATGAATTGTAAAATAATTCTTATCAAAAGCATGCCCACCATAAAATTATTATTTCCCATATGTACGAGAATTATTAGGATATTAAATGAACACTTTATCATAGCATATCACTACCAGAAATCTGACTTTCATCGATCAAAATTATTTGTTTAGGCCACACCAAATTAATTAGTAGTTCTTTGGAAAACCTGCACCTAATTTGCCGAAATTAAAATAAAAAAATAAAAATAAATTTCCCGCACCTCACCTGCCAAAACCAAAAAATAACTCGATTCCGGTATTAAAAAAAATCTTTATCAATGAAGCGTTTGAAAATATGCAGTGTTTGTCATTTGTCAAGCATATTTTTCATTCTGATCAAAAAAGTTGCAAAGATGGAAAACGTGCTGATTGTTTCTGTGGTGAAACATTCAGACAAAAATAACAACAAGGCATACATATTAAAAAATACGGCAACACAAAAAAAATGTCGGACATTCAGGGAACTATATCAAGAAGCCATTGAACGATGTAGCGATGCATAAAGTGAGATTATTAATATTAAAACCATACAAATAAGTAAGTCGAACAGTTTCGATGATTCTAGTATCGAAATATCTGACGAAAATATGGTATGGTCAATATGTAATGACCTAAACTTTAAATAGGTGCACTTCACAATTGATGATGGATCTACTGCTACTAAAGATGCATCAAATTCAAAACCAAGTAGAATTAATGCATTTTCGGTACTCATGAGCTCACAAAATGAGTTACACATGACTGATAAACCTGTCCCCTTGTCTGGGAAACAGCTCACTGGGCCACAAAGACTTTACTCTGATATCATTGATTGGGCCTCAAACATTGATCTGATATTTAATTGTAAAGTAGCACTAGCTAGAACCCCCAGTTTCCACTGTGCTTGGATTGACTGGTTAGTGATCCATATGCATAAACACAAAACACACACCATGCAGTTATGTTACAGAAGCTAGCTAGCATACTACAGAGGGTGTCTAAGGATCAGAAGGTGCATATACTACAGATGAAAGCAATGCATATTAAAAGCAGATAGCCATATAAAGTTCATGCATAAAAAAATATGTTCAAAAGTGTATATTTGTGCAGTGTTAATTATACAAACAACAAAACAAAATGAAAAAGAATGCAGAAAGTTGAAATACATATAAAAAGGGAGATAATTTAATTATATCAAATTATGTCCCCTTTCAATTAAGTGAGTTGAAAATTCAGTTGCTTCTTTTAGGTAAAAGATATAAAAATTGAGAGAAAAAAAATATCGCTCGCTCCATATTTCTTCAAAATTTGAGGCGAAGAATTTAAAAATATAAATTTAAATTTCGCTCGCTCGCCCCATTTTTTTTGGGTAAAATCTCAAAGAACTATTAATTAATTTGGTGTGGCCTTAAGAGAATTTAAAGATCAAAAGGTGCACAGTTTAGATTTTCAATCCTGCCTACAGTTGCAGTTCATAGTGTGTTTCCCCTGTTACTACTATTATAGTATTCTCAGATATTCAAATACATTCTCTAGATCATAACAGTAGTTAAACCTAAATGGGGATCTTTTCATTTTCTGATTTGGACATTGGTTTTATTTCGTTGGGCACTTAAATTTATCTACGAAACCATGAAAATTGGTTCCCCACAAAAAAAGTAATTTCACAGTATAGGGTAAACTTAAATCCTCTTATAATAGCCTAGTTATGATATAATAATCAGGGTTTCAGCTAGGATTTTGAAACCTTTAGTCACTTTTGCGGAAAGACAAAAACTTACCTCTTTTTTTTAAAAGTTGAAACCATTAAATAATATAAAGTAGCCACATTTTTGCGCCTGTCCCAAGTCAGGAGCCTCTGGCCTATGTTAGTCTTGTATCATTTTTAATTTTTGTTTCTTGTTTACAATTTGGAGTTTAGTATGGCGTTCATTATCACTGAACTAGTATATATATATTTGTTTAGCATGTTTAGGGGCCAGCTGAAGGAAGCCTTCGGGTGCGGATTTCTCCCTGCATTGCAGACCTTCTGCTGTTGTCTGTTCTATGGTCGGGTTGTTGTCTCTTTGTCACATTCCCCATTTCCATTCTCAATTTTATATATACATAATAAACGCCTAAAAAGTGTACAAAACAATACAAATATTAAAAAAAGAAAACAATAAAACCATACTTTGACCTAAATTGGTTTACTTTAATAAATTGTTACTTGGATGGAGAGTTGTCTCATTGGCATTCATACCACATCTTCTTATATCTATGTAATTATCTATAAATATTTGGGATAACAGATATCCTTCAATAGTATGATCACGATCTGATGATGTAAAATGATTCATTTGAATTTAATCTTGAAATCTATACAATAAAATATTAAAACAATTAAACCAAATCACAAAACAATTGTCTATGTACCACAGGTACAATTATAAATATAAAAAATGACAAATTAAAATGTTATATTTATAACTATTTACAACAGTAAAATTGAGAATGGAAATGGGGAATGTGCCAAAGAGACAACAATCTGACCATAGAGCTGACAACAGCAGAAGGTCACCAACAGGTCTTCAATGCAACGAGAAATTCTCGCACCCGGTGACTGCATAAATATAAGATATGATTGGTGGCGAATTTAGAAGCAAGAATGAAAATGATAGAAAGAAAATTACTTGACGACACTGCCCACCAATCATATATATTAAAAAATGTAATTTTGGACTGGATCTCAATTTTTTTTTATAGATTATCTAGCGATGATGAAGAATCGTTTGAATTTGTTGATGCTTTGGAGGAAACAGGGGAGTATGTCATGCCTGACATTGCTTCCGAACCCCAAGAAGATGGCGCCATCATAGATGAAAATCGACCTGACCTTCAGGTTTTTCATTCAGCTTTAGACTTATGTGGGAAGAATATAGACCTCTCAAAATTTGTAGTTGATGAAACTAATAAAGAATTTAAAAAAAGACAAATAAAGACGTCTGTCAATTCAGCAAAAGGGCAAACACAGCACGACAAGGGTCAGGTCAAAGGTCAAACTGGAAAGGTTGTGAAGGATTTTACTGTTAATAAGGAAAGCATATCTTGTATTGATCCTATTTCAAAGCATGCAGATTTATGCCAAGAAGGGGCATGCAGTAGTGTAGGAAACAATATTAAAGAAGAGGGGTTTGACAATTTTAACCATTTCAAAATAATAAGTGAAAGCTTTAATGATAATCATGATAACATAACCTGTGCTTCTTGCAAGTCAGAACGACAAAAATGTCAAGACAAACAGGTATTTGTTCAAAGTGGAGATAACTCTGCAATTTGTAAAGACAGGACTATTCTAAAGGGAGGCAACTGCATTCAGGACACAGGTCAGATAGATGGCTCCCACTCAGGCAGAGTGTTGGACCAATCTAGACCCCTGCAATCTGAAAACAGTTTTCAAGGTGTTGAAAATTTAAATGGCACAAGTATAAATTCATGTAACATTCACAAGAGTGAAATTTCAAATAATCAGAGTCAGAATACTCAATCTAGTCAAATAAATGAATGCTCACAACAAAATACTAGTCAATCAAACCAAATTCAAGACAATGCAAAAATACATATGTGTAATGCAGTCGATCTGTCGTCTGCTGATCTTCATCAAAATTTGTGTGATAGTAATACTGAGGCTGTAAAAAATAATAAGAAAAAGTCTACGTTACATCTAGATTGTTCGCAGACAGTACCAATTGAAACTAATCAATTGAGTGGAACTTTTAGTCCAGCATTTAAACGGGAAAAACCTTTATGTAAAGAGGAATTTGAAAAGATGTTTGACGAGGATGGAAGAATTGTGGATGAGCATGCCCTGAGGAAAGCTGTGTTTATGGGTAATTATATGTGAACATTGTGGTGCATTATGGGTTTTTACATGTACAAATATACAAATGATATAGGGCATTGTAGGTTTTTTTTAGATATTTATGCTTTATAGTAAATACACCTAATTGCTATTTATTCCATTCCGTATAAGTTCTAAAATTACACAACTTTTTCATCCAGTTGAAGCTACATTTTTGTATCTGGGACCCTGATTAAACAATTCACCATGTATGATACTTTTTAATGAGACCTGTTTAAACTACTGTAAATACTTCAAACAAAATATTTTTTGACTTCAATTTTAATTTCGAAAAAAGTGGATCATACTACATGTACTATATCAAAGTTTCTTGATGATCACTTTCTAAAGTTTTTTCTCCCTCAGCTCACTACTGATGACCTCCATTTTTTGGCCGGTGACCCAAACAGGAAGTTGTATAAATGACTGTTTTTCCCGGAATGGACTAAATAGTGATAAGGTGTATGGTTTAAAAGAGTGGTGAAAGATACATTGTATCAACATGATAATTACCAGAGGGACATTCAAATTCATAAGTCTAAAATAAATTGTCAACGCTATGACTAAGAAGGATAAAAATCAACAAACAACAGTTCACAAAACAATATATAGAAAACTACAGATTGAGAAACACAAAGCTCCACCAAAAACGGGTCAATCTCATGTGTTCCATAAGGACAAATGTTCATGTTTTAATGTACCTTACATCACATGAACATGCCTAAATAGAAAAAAATTTCACAACTCAATATATAGTCATGATAGTCATACATGTTTATGTATATGAAATATTTACTTGGTTAAAAACTTTTTTATTGCATCTATAGCAAAGCTTGAAAAGGTGTTCAAACATGTCAAACATTTGTTTATCACTCTATATGACACTATATATATGTTGTATTGTTGTAGAAAATTTCATTTGTAGCTTTCATTATATTCTGTGGGTAATATTTCGTTGCTATACAATTAATTGATTTTATTCTTTCACAGGTGGAGTTGAACCTAGTATAAGAAAGAAAGTCTGGCATTTCTTGTTTGGATTTTTTCCTTGCTCGTCAACATCAAGGTAAAATACAATCTTTATAGAAATAAACATATCCGTGAAACAAATGTAAGCATAAAATTAATAATGGAAATTGGCAATGGGTCAAAGAGACAACAACTACAGTGGCAGATCCAGAACTTTTCCTAAGGGGGGGGCCGCTCTAGTCATGCTTCAGTGATCAAGCAATTTTTTCTCACGAAAGGGGGCCCCCTTTGATCCTCCTATGAACTCTTCCAAATTAAAGAGCTAAAAAAAGCCAAAGGCTGCAATGATTACATTCAAAGTTATTCAGTGGCATATATTTCAAATAAAATCATTGAGTTGAAGTTTGCTGCAAAACCTCTATTCACGTTTAAATTAACAAAATCAGAAAATAACAAGTCCAGCCTAATACAATGTATATGTATTTAAACTTTATTTCTGTGAGAGGCCAGTTGCTTTTTTTTTTAATTAAGGTGGTACCCAACACTTGCACTAAAATTAATTTGGCTAGTTTAATTTTCATAAAATTTTGTCAAAGTACTTACTTTGACCCTTTAACAAAAATATAAAATTTCAAAAAATTTGAACCAACGGTTTTGTCAGGAAAATTACACTGGTTATAATGTTTGACAAACACCAATGTTTATCATTGAGAAGCTTTATATTCCCTTTACAACACAACATAATCAAAACGTTAAGCTGACTTTACAGAGTTATCTCCCTATAGTGTTAGGTACCACCTTAACTATAAACAATTACACGTTACATGTATACTGAAATGTTAATGACTTACAATTAGGGTCCCAATTTCCTTTGAAAAGCATGTGCAGATGTGTAAGCGAGGGCATTCATGTCCCCAGACACATACGTTTTATTTCTTGTGAAATTTTTTGTGATAACACTCATTGAACTTTTTTTTTTATTTATATAAAATAAAATCTTTTATTGCACACTCATTAAACTTGCATGTATGCTGATGTCCTTCAACTTATAATTTTTCATATCCTATTTTAATTTATATATCCATTTTTTTGTCCCACATACATGTTGGGTCATTATTTTTTTCCATTGGTCATGTTGGTGTGTCTGTTTGTCTTGTCCGTCCATGTGTTTGTCATGTTTGTTCGTCTGTCTATCTCGCTTCAGTTTAACGTTTTTGGTCGAGGTAGTGTTTGATGAAGTCTAATCAACTTGAAACTTATACACATACGTATCATGTTCCCTATGATATGATCTTTCTAATTTTAATGCCAAATTAGAGTTTTTACCACAATGTCAGGGTCCATTGACCATAAAAATGATAGTGCAAGAGGGGCATCGTTGTACTATGGACACATTATTGTTTTTGTTTGTTACAGAGAAAGAGAGGATATATTGATAGATTATATGATGAAGTACCATGAACAGAAATCAAGATGGAAAACTATGCTGGTGTTAAATGCCAAACCTGGAGGTAATTATACTCTGAGTATAAAAATATCATTGAGATAATCATACACTACATATAAAAAAAATACCATCAGGGTAAAAAGAAAAACTCTGTATAAAAATAACATTGAGGAAATTATACTCTTTCCTTAAAAAATACCATCAAGGTATTTGTACTTTTTGTATAAAAATACCAGGTAATTATACTCTTTCTATAAAAAGACAATTGAGGTAATTATAATCTTTCTATAAAAATACCAGGTAATTATACTCTTTCTATAAAAAAAACCAATTGAGGTAATTATAATCTTTGTATAAAAATACCATCAATGTAATGTAATGTAGTGTCTCATAAGTCGTTTTTATGGCTGGATATTGATTGTTTTATGTGTATATATTTATATAATGTTGCTTATATTTATGTCAATCAATATGTGACACTTTAATAAACTATTTACTTACAATGTAATTGTACTTTTTCTATATGAATACCATCAAGGTAATTATACTCTCTGTATAAAAATAGCATCAAAAGTTCTGTATCCCATCAATGTTAAGTGTCATTGTATCTGACCCAAGGATTGATTTGAATACAAAAATATTGCAATCCATTAACTAACTTGATCTTCTTCCAACCAGTAGTAAAGCATAAATATCTATATAGGGATAATATAACATCTGATAAATCTGCTTTACTTTAAGCTATAAAGGTCCCTAAATAATGGCTAGTGTAGAACCATGACTGCATTTGATAAGTCTGCTTTCTTTTTTAGCATCACTATTGGAACAAGGGTTAGTTGCCAGGTACCAGATAGACACCACAAACAGGGCTATCAGAAGTCCAGACGGAGAGTTTAATGACCCAATATCTGAGTTTGAAACGCTACAGTTTAATCTCATGGCAGGAAAGATGAAGACTGCTGACCCAGATTTTAAAGCTATGTCGAAAAGTTTTCCTGATTTAAATATCAATTCCCCAGAACTTAAACAGAAAATTGATTTCATGAAAATTCAATCACAGGTTAGTAAAGTACATGCAAGATGGTATAGTTAAAAAAATACTCATTTTGGCGAATTTTATTAATCAATATAGGAGTTGATCTTACTAAAATATTCACAGTACAGTGAATTTATTATCATTCATTTGATACCAATTTTGGTGGAATTTTTAGATACCTAGGAACCATGTAGGCCAAGAAATGACAAATTTTCTATAGAAATGTATACACATTTTGACAAAACCATGAAATCAAAAGACCTTGAAATAAACTCATCATAGTAACCAGGACTAAATTTAGTATATACGCCAGACGCACGTTTTGTCTACAAAAGACTCATCAGTGACGCTCGAATCCAAAAAATTATAAAAAGCCCAAATAAAATACGAAGTTTAAGAGCATTGAGGACCAAAATTCCTAAAAGTTTTGCCAAATACAGCTGAGGTTATCTATGCCTGAGGTAGAAAAGCCTTAGTATTTCAAAAAATTGAAGTTTTCCTTAATCCAATAAAATAATAATAAATACACAGTATTTGAAAAAAATATATTTATTTAAAAATATATCAGTATTTTTTTAATTTTTATTTTGGTCATTTGGTATTTACTAGGTTCTCGTAAACAGACATAATATAAATGTAAAGAACCTGTGGAGCCATTTGAGAGTGATAGATAAAGATGTTCCTCGAACTGATAGGGACCATGAATTTTTTAAGTAAGTATTTATTTAATATGGACTTTTTTTTAAACAGGTGACATGTTGTTTGGGGTAAAAAAAATATGTATCCCTCTGTCCATTAGGTGTTGTTAGGTGTATAATTCTTGCCGGATTTGGATGAAACTATTATTATAGGTTAATATTCACAATCATAATTTTGAAAATCAGTTTGAATCTAATGTGTTTAAAAGACTTAATAATGTCTTTGAAAATATTAATTATATTGGAGAGTGCATTGTATTTACTCTAACCCCTTTATTTCTGTTTAGATATTTATAAAATTTCAAGAACAAAAAAAAAGAGTTTTAAGTTATTGTCCTTGTGGGGAACATTGGAATATGTTCTTTAATTCAAATACATATATGCATGAAAAAAAAAAATCTCGTATCATCTTTAGATCATGCAAATGATACCAAGTATTTTCTTTAAGACTTGTCCTGCCATGTACTTAATTATTGATAAATTTAGTATATTACATCCCACATAAGATGTTGGTCATACTGGCAGAATATTGCAGTTATCTTTTCAATCCTTTCATCTATCTATATGTCTATCCATTGTTCTAATATTCATCAGTCTTTAAAATGAGCAGAATAACTATCTTTGCATCTTCTTTACCAAAAAAAACATAAATCTGAAATTCAAACACACCAATTAAATATTTAGCAGTTTATATTGAAAAATGTAGCAGAGCTCAAAATGATTAAACCAAGATTGCCCAGTATTTTAAGCAGGAAATGAAAAAAAAAAAAAACACTAATTCAAGTTTTCAACTAATTGCAAATTTTTTAAAGATTTTGTATGCAGAGATTGGTTAAACCATGAAAGCAAATATTCACGAAAGTTCAAGTTTTCCTTAATCAACAAAAAATTAACGAATCCACACTTTAAACTTCTTTCTGGAGAACATTGAATGTTTACTTTTCACAGTCTGACTGTTGTCCACTTAACCATAAATTGACATGTATTTCTTTCTGGAGAACATTGATTCTTTACTTTACAGTTTGACCATTGTCCATTTGACTATAAATTTACATGTTTTTCTTTTTAGGGGACCATTAAATCCGAACCTTACAGTATTACGAGAAGTGCTTGCCACATTTGCAGCATTTCATCCAAAGATTGGTTATGCCCAGGGCATGAATGATATTTTAGCTAGATTCTTGGTTGTGTTTGATTCAGAGGTAATTTTATGTTTAGTAAATTAAGAATTCACAACCCTGTTAAAATTGATTCAGCGGTAATTACTGTAATTTTAGAAATTATTGGAATGCTGATATTAGCTGCCAAGACTGTGACAGTTTCAAGTTTGAACTAAATAGTAAAAACTTGAAATATAAAATTTCATAAGAGATTTTTTTCCTTCCAATATTTTTTACAATTATTTTAATTAGATTTCACAGTTTTGCCTGTGGTCAAGGATTTTCAACAATAAAAGTTCACATTAATTTCTGAACAGTTCAGTTAATCTTGTTGTCATTGGTTCAGCAGAAATTGTATGCATATTCAGTAAAACCTTATAATAACACCGTGTATCATCGTACAGCGAATATACATGTGTAGGTACTAACCAAGCGGGCATGAGCGATTTTGATCTTACACGGTAACGACAAATTTTGTACTTCAATCTAAATATAATTGCTGTTTTAAGAACTGATTTGGTCGTAGGTTGATGATTAGAGATGTCTCATTTTTCCCCCAAAATAAGAGGGACTACTTAAACATTGTAAAAGCATGTGCAAATACTTGTCAAAGAAGTTGGCCCTCGTCTCATCCGATATAATTCTATATTCCTTGCAACTCTTTTTCTGATAGAAGGTCAATGTGTGTGTATAATAAGTATAGCTGTTTCAATAATTGGCATTGAAATCTTTCATACATATGTTATTTTTCGATATTTTATCCCTAAAGAAGCATTGTGTACGGTGTTTAGCTGACCACATAAATCCTTATGTATGGTGCATAGTTAAGTTGTTGTACATCGTACACAAAAACTTTACTTTCATACTCGTTTATTACCCAAAAAGTTTCAAGGAATGAGTAATCACAGGTAGGTTTATGATTGGTAACTATAACTTTTGCCCTGTATTAGGTTTCTTTCAGATAAAACATGTAAATGTCTCAACAACTGTATCGAAAGTGAAAGTTGGTGTTGAGATTCACAACTATTTGCGCATGTACAAGTTAATTGTTCTTACTAGTATATCAAAGTTGTTTTATGAATAGGAAAAAATCGATGCGAAAATTATTTGGGAGTAGGAATTTCAAATGTTGAGAAATGTACATTGAATATTGATAAAGCAAAACAAAGATTTTCGTTACCGTGTAAGGTCAAAATCGATCATGCCCGCTTGGTTAGTACTTATATCCGGTGTACTGATGATACATGGTGAATAAGTCGAACCCTGTTGAAACTGAAAACCTGTCTCATTATTTCACAATGCAAAAAGAAATGAATTTCATCTTCAACTAATCTATCTTCTTTTTATATTGTTGATTGTTTTAGGTGGAAACCTACTGGTGGTTCTCACATTACATTTCCAAGAAACAACAGTACACTGAATTTAACAATGTAAAAAGAAATAAATTTCATCTTCAATTAATCTATCATTTATGAGTAAAGATGATTTGTTTTAGGTGGAAACCTACAGTTAACTCTCGTTGTCTCGAACTCGGTTGACTCAAAAATTCGGATGAGTCGAAGTTTTCACGTGGTCCTGAACTTTGTTCTATATAAATAGATGTAATTGACTCCTGATGAGTCGAAATTGGATGAGTCGAAATTTCGGTTGAGTCGAACTAAATTTACGATCCCAAGGTTAACAAAAGCATTCAAATTCATTATTTATCTCAAACTAATGTACACATATGTCAAAACATGACCTCCAGGATTTAAATGGATTGAAGAGTTAATCTGACAATACATGTGTAATTAAATTTCCAGTCATTGACCACTGTATTGATTTATGGCATTCTATTTCCATGAGTGTTTACCTAAGATTATCTTTTGTAGATTTTTTATAAATAATTAGTGATACATTGTTAATTTTAATGAAAAAGTATTTAAAAATGTTTACAAAACAATTAATTGTGATTTACACTAATGAGCTTGGGTGTGTATAAAGTAAGGATTATGACTTCCGTTGATGATCACATAAAAACTACTCAATCGGCGCCTTTAATCTTGTTGTATTTTCTTTTGAAAAGAAAGAGTGAGATAAAACAAAATGAAGAGAAATCTAAATTTTCTAAAATCTCTGTATCCGAGAATAAACAATTTTGTCAACTATAAACGACCTGAATAACGAAACTATTAATTGGGAATTACTCTCTCGGATAAAAGCCATATGAAAAAATTGTAACTGAAACAATTGAATAAGTAAAAATAATGTTATTATAATAATGAAAGACCATGACATACAAATACATCGATCTGATACCAGAATAACGATCCCCTTCCCACATTCACCCGGATTTATTTTAGCATTACCAAGCTAAGCAAAAGTTGTGTCCCTTGTTCTGTCAAACTTCCGGTTTTCTTTTGAGTCGAACTATGTGTATCTTGAAATATTTCTCTGGTTCTGGCTGACTTTGAGATAACGAGAGTCGACTGTATTTGTATTTCAATATTACATGTTCAAGATGCTACAATATTACACATTATTTCACAATACAAATGAAATTAATTTCATCTTCAACTAATCTATCTTCTTTAAAATTGTTGTTTGTTTCAGGTGGAAACCTACTGGCGTTTCTCACATTACAAAGACACAAACTAAAACTACTAATTCCACATTGTAAAAAGAAATGAACTTCATCTTCAATTAATCTATCATTTATGAGTAAAGATCATTTGTTTTAGGTGGAAACCTATTTGTATTTCAATATTACATGTTCCAGATCTAGATGATACAACAAAATACTTAATTTCACAATGTAAAAAGAAATAAAATCCTCAACTAATCTATCTTTATATTGTTGTTTCAGGTAGAGACCTATTGGTGTTTCTCACACAACTTGGCCAAGGCACATCATAAGACTGTTAATTTTCAAAATAGAAAAAGAAATGAATTTCATCTTCAGTTGATTTATCTTCTCTGTATATTGTTGTTTGTTTTAGGTGGAGACCTACTGGTGTTTCTCGCATTATATGTCAAAGATACAACAAGACTTCACAGAAGAAGGCATGGTCAGAAAAATTGGTATGTCATTAAACTTTACAGGACTAGAGCATGTTGTAAATTCAGAACTTTTTTAATGCATTAATATGTCATGTATTATCATCAAATACAACTTAAATTGCAATATTGCAATGCAATGAATGAACACGAATGCGGCCACTTTCATTTAAGACGGAAACCGTCTAAATCTAACTAAAATGCTAAAATTGTGAAGATTTCAGTAATTTAGCATGACTTCATGATGCTAGTACCCGATATATGTGCATTGTATTGTCACAAACAGCCCATATTTATGTAGCAGAAGCAAATATGTTTAACCCCGCCGCATTTTTGCACCTGTCCCAAGTCAGGAGCCTCTGGCCTTTGTTAGTCTTGTATTATTTTAATTTTAGTTTCTTGTGTACAATTTGGAAATTAGTATGGCGTTCATTATCACTGAACTAGTATATATTTGTTTAGGGGCCAGTTGAAGGACACCTCCGGGTGCGGGAATTTCTCGCTACATTGAAGACCTGTTGGTGACCTTCTGCTGTTGTTTGTTTCTATGGTAGGGTTGTTGTCTCTTTGGCACATTCCCCATTTCCATTCTCAATTTTATTCTTTCCAGTAAATAGCTAAGGGATTACATTTTCACAATTTTGTAAAACTGCTATATTTTGGGGCCAAAAAGGGCCTTTAAAGGGGTCTTACTGAACCTACTCCTTTGAGTTTTTATTTTTGCAAAAACCCATACCATCACAATTTTTGCAATTTAAAAAAAAAGATTGAAAAAATTAAGTTGTGCACCTGCTACTCTATTAGTCCCCTACCGATGTAGTTTTTATTGATATTAATTTACACCGTGACAAGTTTGAGATCAAGTTCAATACATGAATTTTTAATTGGTAGAGGACTATGTATTGCTATGCAGTACTCACAGAATGCTTGTTTTTTTAGGTGAATGATTTTTGGTGTTTTGAATACTGAAACTTTCTGTTTATAATGTGTAGAGAGCTTGCACCAGACATCTTACTTGTAACACTCACACATTTTCTAATTTCAGAACTATTTAATCACAATCCAAATTCAGAGCTGTATCAAGCTTGAATGTTGTGTACATACTTGCCCTAACTGTAAAGGGTTTGAGCTCTGCGGTCGTATAATGCTGTGCCCTGCAGAGCATCTGGTTGGGGTTTGGGATACTGAAACTTTCAATATATAATTTGAAGAGAGCATGCATACAGACATCTTACTTGTAACACTCACACATTTTCTAATTTCAGAACTGGTTGTGGAACTTTTAGAAGAGATGGATTTAGAATTACTTCAGCATTTACGACAACATGATATGGGAGACTTAATGTTTTGTCATAGGTATTTGATTTTTAGATTTAAAGATTGCATTGTTCCAAGGCTTATCACTACCTTTTTTGATACACAAAATATAGTGCATTGATCATAACATTCTATACATCCTATCCATGAACATTTCAAGGAATTTATGGATAAAAAATATGCTCAGATGTTCACGGCACAAAGTGAGGTTTCTTTTGTCAAAAAAATATCATAACTTTTGCATGGTACAGCAATCTAAAATTTGTTTAAAAGTATAAATAATGTCATTGTTAACCTTACTTTAAAAATAGGAGTTATCTTTCTTTGTCTAGAACAGCTGTTAAATCAACTACAACCTATGCAATATTTAATTTTACACCCACTGATAATTTGAAGCAATCTTTACCATTTACTGCTTACAAGCACTTTGATTAAATATTGTGAATTCATTTATTTGTATGGGTACCATTTGGCATGGATTGAGCAATGCCTGTACTTTCATGTATATTTTATTTTGTGGTTCTGCCGAGTCTGCATACAAAACTATAGAAAATTTGCAATTCATTGAATATTTGAATTCCTGATTCACCTGTGCCCACAAAATCCACAAAAATTGGTATCCAACGAACATGACAAATAATAATGAATCCACATGTACAGTAAGCCATTATCCTCCAAAAGGATAATTCCAATAAATGGCAGAATTTTATTTTATTACCACATTATTACGAAAATCACAAAGAAATAGGTTTTGTAAAAATAAAAACTTGATTTCTTTTTTTGTAGGCCAAAGTTTGTAAAATCTATTCTTAACTTGATATGTTGTCCACTGCTAAACGATTACAATAGATGAAGTCATTCAAAAATTCTGTTCTTATACCTTACAACAGCAAAACTATGTTAAGCTGGAATTTAAATCCTAAAAAGTTTACTGCAGATTCTATAATGTTTGATTGGATACCAATTTTTTGGTGGATTTCATGGGTATAAGCAAGATTGAATGTTCAACAAAGAAAATATTTTCTAAAATTAGCTTGTATTGAGATTTTGACAAAACCATGAAAACCATGAACCTTATCGCTGAAAATACATATTTTCTCAAACAATGAAAATTGATACTTTTGAAAATAAATGAATTACAATTTGTTTAAAAAAAAAAAGGTTTTAGGTGTAAAAAGTAAAAGTATTTTTGGGACATTTTGTCATTTACTGTGAAAATTGGCCACTTACCATATTTGGCTGTGTATAGTATGTATTTGAATCCTATAAAATTTCTGAAAAAATCAACTAGTATGAAAATAAAGTATATACGGTATGTTTGATTTGCAGGTGGTTGTTACTTGGATTTAAGAGAGAAATGCCTTTTCCAGATTCACTCAGATGTTTTGAGATACTTAGTAGTCATCATTTGGAACTCTCGTCTTTAGAGGCAGAAACTGCCCGTAGGAAACAGACCATGAAGGAATTCCAAAATTTAGGTACTTGCTGTTAAATGTTATTATTTTAAGGAGACTCGAGGGTATAAAAATTTCAGAAAAAAATAAACATTTGTTTTTCATTACAAATTTTATGTTTTACCTTTAGTAGTTGTTACTTTATCATATGGTACAAAAGTAATTAAACAAAATCAATTCGTGTTGGCCCAGGATGAATTGTAAAATGTAGATATCATTGGAAACGCTCCAAATTATCTCCCTTTGGTACAGAAATGCAATTTTTTGGCAGTAGAATTGAAATATCTTTTTGAACTCATCTGTGACCTATATTTTTTATTATTATTTTCAATAAAACTGTACCAGTCAGGGATATAACTCTATAGGGTTATTACAGAAAATAACTTGCATGTGTTATTACAGATACTTTCATGAGTTGTCTACTCTTTAATCCTTAAATTTACTAAATTTGTAATAACATATGTTTGTTATTTGTAAAATAAATCATAAATATTTTAATTTTTAGTGGGCTCTAGGGAACTCTTGAAACTTTGTGCAGAAACAAAATGCATAGCCTTGATAACTAATTTTTGATTTAGATTAATACATTTTTCATTAACCATGGTAAATCAATGAGATGAGTCTTTTAAGTGATTAACTTAGCTGTAATAACAAGGCTTAGTTATTAAAGGCATGTAACTTATTATATGAGACACTTGGGAATTACTGGGAAGCTTGCGCAGAACCTCATTACATGCTCTGATCATTACTTCTTACAATAAATCAAACTACATTGTAGTTAAGCATGATGTATGTCTGAGCAAATGCTTTGAAGTGATGTAGAGAAGCTGTAATAACGCCCTTTAGTTATTACAGGCATATTTTTTTCTGTAATAACATAGGTATACTATGCATGATTGGCAAACTATGAACTGTTATATCTTTCTATAGTTAAGTATACATAAAGACAATAGTAATATCAATAGAACTTGTATAAATTTTAACAAAACTAATGATGTATATTGTTCCTTTGAAACATGTAACATACATATATTATCACAGTTTTTTGATTTTTTTATCCACAATAACAAGCATCATACATGTCAAGTGACATGATATTCGTGTGTAATGCACGCTTTTTCAACGGTTTACACGCAAGGATTTTGTCACATGGCGTGTACACGCTTTTCACCACTTTTTACACGCAATAACACGCTTTTTCGTTCTTTTCATTTTTTGGTCGTTAGTGATATCGCTATTCTCGGGTTTTTTCCTTATTCGGCGATAAATACCGAAAAATTCGAAGTAATTGTTTGGCTGCCGTATTGTTTATTTTTCTATATGGACAAACAGTAAAAGGTAAGTAGTTTGTGATTAGTTTTAACGATTTTGTTTCTTTTTGACTTTCTTTCAATTTACTTGATAGGGGAAATGTGCACAGAAAGAGGTCACTTTCAGGGCCTGTACCGTCGTCTAAAGTGCCGATTGTTAAGCCAAAACGATGAGTACGGCAAGATTCAAGATTTATCATTTATATTTTGGAGTTCGAGTTTAAATGATCGAGTGACAAGTAACGCATAATTTTTGCATTCTATGTTGCAATGATAAAAAACAATACATGTGAGAGGAGAAATATAATGTAGCTATTTGAATAAGCATTTAACATGTTTATCTAATGGAAATCAAATTTTAAAACATTTTTCTTTTTCAATTTCAGTTTCAAATCTAGCCAACACGGCAACAGATTTCTAAAAATATCACAGAACTGATGGATCAGCTCTCATAGTACCAGCTTTCTTCTGATGAACTACCCAGTTTTAACCAGGCAATAGCAATGGGAGCAATGGCAGAGATAATAGATGACATTTTACATTGCCAAAAAAAACAAAACATTATGACATTCTTTCAAATCTTGATGAAGCTAATTCAGTCAAATATCAATTCCTATTGTGGGAGAGCCTTTTCAATTATAAAGAAATTGACACTGAATTCTGATCAGAACTTGACTATGTTACATTTGTATTGTGTGCTGTTATCAAATAAATATAACTAAACTTGAAACTGGCAGTTGTTTTGAATATGTGCCTAGTGGTGGTGCTTTAGAAGCAACATAACAAACCACTGTTTAATACAATAAAAGTTCACAGTAGAATATATATTGTTTTTTTTATTCACAAATTTGTATGAAATTATGAAAATTACCACATTCATATCAACAAGTCATCATCTACCTCACGCGTTTTCACACGCTTTTTGACATATCATATCATGTCATGACATGATTTCCCATTGTCAGAGGTTGACATGTATGACAAGCATATGTTATTTTTCTCTAATAACCCTATAGATTTATATCTTTGACTGTGTACTTAAACTAAACTATTATAAAATTTGAGCGATTTCTGTAAGTAAGTTCTTTTTTTTATTTTGATATTACCTCTATTTCTCCTATTAGGCCACACCAATTTGATTTCTTGCTCGACGGACCCGCCCGCACCTATTTTTCTCAAAACAGAATTTTTTTTTTTTTATATTCCCGCTTCCTGCATCCGTATATGTAATCATGTCCTTTTCCCGCACCGTTTTTTTTTTGGTAAATATTATAAAAAGATATCAACATTTGTTTTTAAAATCACAGTCTAACCTGTATATAACGATTTTAAATATAAAATCACCCCACCACACTGTATATAACGATTTTAAACATAAAAGCATCCCACCACACTATAAATATCTGTGAGAATATTTGTTTCAGCATGAAACCTATTTATCCAAAGTGGGAGTGCTCCGATATAAATTTATAACAGCGCAAATACCTGTAAAGAACAAAAAATTGGTTTCTTTTCCCCTTACTTATATTCCCCAGCAAAAAATGTTCGTTGTTAGAATGAAGTAAGTTGAAAGAACTTTTGAAGGATTTGCCTTCAACTGCAATTATATTGTATGCTGGCGAAACAAAACTATCCATAGCCGCTGCATGTTTTTGCACCTGTCCTGATTGATTCAGGGGCCTGTCGTTCAGCAGTTAGTGTTTGTTGATGTTGTTCATTGGTATTTTCCCGTTTCGATATATAAATTAGATCGTTGGTTTTCCAGTTCGAATTGTGTACGCTACTAATTTTGGGGTCCTTTATAGCTTGCTGTTTGGTCTGTATCAAAGCCCTGTGTAAAAGGCCATACTTTGACCTGTGTTTGTTATTATCAGCTGGTTGAGAACAACCCTCCCTCAGACAAGGGGTCATTTTACTGATGTAGAAAAGAAAATAGAAATACCAAGGATTTGTATAGTTTTTCTATACAAAACCTTTGAAAAGTTAGAATTTTGTATTCAAAAAGAGGAGAGTTACATCATATTTTACCGGTAAACAACTTTTCTAAAAAGGGGTCCACTTATTTTGAATAATATTAAACTGTTAAAATTTTAAATGTGTTAACATGGTTAAAGTCCAGGAATATTACAAAATTCAAAATGTTTTGACCATTTAATACCAGATAGATATATAGTGCTTTGAGAAAATATGAGCCCTTTTGTACAAACAAATATATTATAACTTATATTGATCCCTCATAAAACATGTAAAAGGTATATTTATAACATTAAGGGGTTGCCCCCAAACTGATTATGACTTGGATGGAGAATTGTCTCATTGTCAGTCACACATACATAGACCAGATTTAATTATTTCTTGGTGAACAGGGAAAAAATACTTCAGAAATTAAAGAAATGTCAAAGTACAAGTGACAAATCAAGTTTTAATATTGTCAAAACCGATTACCGGTATTTTATGTTTACAAAAAAAAATTATAATCACTCGCCTTTACTTTTCAAGCTTTGCCTCAAAAATTTGCAAATTAAATATTTTTTTATTAAAATTTTCAACCGCTTGCTCGCCCCAAATTTTGGAGTCCAAAAATCCGTAAATGAACGGTGACCCCATTTTTGTATTTTATTTTCTATTAAGTATAAGATAAAGTTCATTTATAGAAAAATATAGCGATATCCTATATAAAATTAAAAAATTGATTTAGACCCGCGAGCCCCCTTAAGGGCATACATATGATACAGTTGCATGCCTAGAGGTAGATAATTATTCATCCAATCCAAATTTCACATGTTGTTTTTGCGACATTGGTGATGTTGTGCATCAGCAATACCTGAAAAACTCTATCATCAAATTAGTTAAGGGCTATTCCAGAAAAAAATGTATGGGGGGTTGGAAGGCAGTTTTTGTCAGCACCCGCCACCCAGACAATCGTAATTGAGAATTATAGTGCATTATAGTGTGAAAAGTTGCTCTGATACCCATCACCCATGTATTATTAATACAATGTGCCTTCCAACCCCCCAATACATTTTTTTCTGGAATAGCCCTAATTAAATTAGATTGCATTTCAAAGGAAAGCACAGATACTTTTTATTGAGGCTGAAGGACATAAAGCTCAAGTAAATTAAAGTGGTCTTTAGGGAGGGTTCTGGGCCCAAGGACAGAAGGTCTTAAGTTCAAATCACAAATCTGAGTTATCTTTCCTTATGATGAAAAGAATTAAAACAAAATAATTTAACACAATCTTTTTTATAGCTTTTGTAAATTCTTAATGATGATGTTTTGAAACCTATAAACAATCCTTATTACCACAAAATTCAGATAAATTCAAATTTTGGAAGTGTCACTTTTACAGTTCTTGAGTGATGTATTATAATGTTATATGCTAGCAGGGGCATCATCTGTGCCCCTTGGACAAATATCCCAATTACAAAATGTATTTGTATTTTCTCTGTATTGCCGGAATCAATTGATAAGAAATGTTTAAAATCTTGAGTAAAATCAACAGAAATAACAGTTCTTGTTTGTCACATTATGCCTTCTAAGATTTCTGCAGGAGTTGCAATCCTTAGACTTTGTATGAATTGCTTCAAATATTGTATTTTCTGCACCATTTTTATACGACCGCAAAATTTGAAAAATTTTTCGTTGTATATTGCTATCACGTTGGCGTCGGCGTCGTCGTCGTCGTCCTGCGTCCGAATACTTTTAGTTTTCGCACTCTAACTTTAGTAAAAGTGAATGGAAATCTATGAAATTTTAACACAAGGTTTATGACCACAAAAGGAAGGTTGGTATTGATTTTGGGAGTTTTGGTCACAACATTTTAGGAATTAGGGGCCAAAAAGGGCCCAAATAAGCATTTTCTTGGTTTTCGCACTATAACTTTAGTTTAAGTTAATAGAAATCTATGAAATTTTGACACAAGGTTTATGACCACAAAAGAACGGTTGGGATTGATTTTGGGAGTTTTGGTTTCAACAGTTTAGGAATTAGGGGCCAAAAAAGGGCCCAAATAAGCATTATTCTTGGTTTTCGCACAATAACTTTAGTTTAAGTAAATAGAAATCAATGAAATTTAAACACAATGTTAATGACTACAAAAGGAAGGTTGGTATTGATTTTGGGAGTTTAGGTCCCAACAGTTTAGGAATTAGGGGCCAAAAAGGGACCCAAATAAGCATTTTTCTTGGTTTTCGCTCCATAACGTTAGTATAAGTAAATTGAAAACTATGAAATTTTAACACAAGGTTTATGACCATAAAAGGAAGGTTGGTATTGATTTTGGGAGTTTTGGTCCCAACAGAATAAGGGGCCCAAAGGGTCCAAAATTAAACTTTGTTTGATTTCATCAAAATTGAATAATTGGGGTTCTTTGATAAGCCGAATCTAACTGTCATGACTGTGTATGTAGATTCTTAACTTTTGGTCCCGTTTTCAAATTGGTCTACATTAAGGTCCAAAGGGTCCAAAATTAAACTTACTTTGATTTTGACAAAAAATGAATCAGTTAGGTTCTTTGATATGCTGAATCTAAAAATGTACTTAGATTCTTGATTATTGGCCCAGTTTTCAAGTTGGTCCAAATCGGGGTCCAAAATTAAACTTTGTTTGATTTCATCAAAAATTGAATAAATGGGGTTCTTTGATATACCAAATCTAACTGTGTATGTAGATTCTTCATTTTTGGTCCTGTTTTCAAATTGGTCTACACTAAAGTCCAAAGGGTCCAAAATTAAACTTAGTCTGATTTTAACAAAAATTGAAATCTTGGGGTTCTTTGATATGCTGAATCCAAAAATGTACTTAGATTTTTTATTATGGGCCCAGTTTTCAAGTTGGTCCAAATCAGGATCCAAAATTATTATATTAAGTATTGTGCAATAGCAAGTCTTTTCAATTGCACAGTATTGCGCAATGGCAAGAAATATCTAATTGCACAATATTGTGAAATAGCAAATTGTTTTTTAATTAGAGTTATCTTTCTTTGTCCAGAATAGTAAGCAAGAAATATCTAATTGCAAAATATTGTGCAATAGCAAGATTTTTTTTAATTGGAGTTATCTTTCTTTGTCCAGAATCAACTTAAATCTTTGTTATATACAATATACAATGTATATTCACTTTTTACTACCAACTGATAAATTAAAATAATCTTTACCATTCAGTGATAACAAGCAGTTTTTTTACATCTTAATATTTTATGATGTATTTAAATGAGTAGTTATTGTTGCAAACTCCATTAGAAATTTTAATTGAGATTAGTTTTGGAATAAGGGAAAGGGGAATGTGATTAAAAAAATTGGGTTCAATTTTTCTCATTTGAAATTTCATAAATAAAAAAGAAAATTTCTTCAAACATTTTTTTGAGAGGATTAATATTCAACAGCATAGTGAATTGCTCTAAGAGAAAACAAAAATTTTAAGTTCATTAGAACACATTCATTCTGTGTCAGAAACCTATGCTGTGTCAACTATTTAATCACAATCCAAATTTAGAGCTGAATCCAGCTTGAATGTTGTGTCCATACTTGCCCCAACTGTTCAGGGTTCAACCTCTGCGGTCGTATAAAGCTACTGGTCTATTTTGCCAGCATCAATTGAATAAATTTGATGAACATTTGAAGGATTTGTACATTTACCTAATGCTAAGAAAGGAAAATAAAAGAGAAAGGATAATTGACTTGGAAAATTGCATGAAATTTATATTTTTATTAAATGAGTTTATTTTTGTTACTTTTATCTCTTTGCAATGTTTAACAGCTTAGACATGTTAGACAGAGTGCGAATTATTTCATTAACATGTTTGTTCTTGTACATTTATTTCATTAACACGTTATTTTTTGTACATTTATTTCATTAACACGTTTGTTTTTGTACATTAATTTTTTGTACATTTATTTCATTAACACGTTTGTTTTGTACATTTATTTCATTAACACGTTTGTTTTGTACATTTATTTCATTAACACGTTTGTTTTTGTACATATATTTCATTAACACGTTTGTTTTTGTACATATATTTCATTAACACATTTATTCTTGAAGATTCATTTCATTAACAACTTTTATGGCAGTCAAAACATAAACTATTTGTATTATGCTTGAAATTACAGACAGTAGAATACCTCCCAGGTGCTGTCTTCCTTCTATGCAGATATCTTATGTTACAAAGTTTCTGTCTGATATATATCCAGTATCCTTGACCTTTTTATGGTTCAATGTCTGTTTTAGAGTTTTTTTTATCATGTGAAATATTCACTTATTATGAGCTGAGTAATTAATGAAATCACTATCTATGGTACTGTGTATTCATTACTATTTGTTGGATACCAATTTTCTTGGGTTTCTTGGGTATGGGTAAACCAATAAAATTGAGAATGGAAATGGGGAATGTGCGTTATGCGTTTACTTTTCTACATTGGCTAGAGGTATAGGGGGAGGGTTGAGATCTCATAAACATGTTTAATCCCGCAGCAATGTTGCGCCTGTCCCAAGTCAGGAGCCTCTGGCCTTTGTTCGTCTTGTATGATTTTTAATTTTAGTTTCTTGTGTATAATCAGGGATGATTCCAGGTGTTTTCAAATGGGTCCCTTGAACATCGAATTGGGAATTTTTATCCCAATTGGGAATTTTTTATGCATAAAATCTATGACGAAATCATATCATTTTCCTGTAACATTTTGAATAATTATGGATGGGCTACTGATTATGATAGATATGATTCTGATCTCATAGATATGATCACCAGATTACTTGAAAGTTATTGGATTGAGACCAGGGAAGTTGTATTACATGAATATCATTGCACATGATGCACTAGTCCAAATAATTATAACGTCTTGAAAGGCTATTATATTTTGTTTTTCTTTGACGCCTTACTTCGAAGTAACCTAGGCATTGCATTTACATAAACATATATACCAGTTTACATAAATCTATGGCAAGCCGTTTTACTATTTAATCAAATGTCAAGGTATCTCATGTAATATATAAGATATCTCATTTAATATAAGATATCTTCTATAGTTTCATTTACATAAGATGTCTTATTTACTATATGAGATATCTCATATATTTTATAAAATATCTCATAAGTTTATTAGAGATCTAATAAAGTATACGAGATATCTTTTAAATATCTTTTATAATTTACAAGATATCTTTTATAATTTACAAGATATCTTATATAATGATAAGACATCTCATATAATTTCTAAGATATCTTATATAGTTTATGGGATATCTTATAAAGAAAATTATATAAGATATCTTATAAAGAAAATTATATAAGATATCTTATAAAGAAAATTATATTAGATATCTTATAAACTATGTATTTTATAATATATCTTATTGACTTGACAAGATATCTCCTAAAGTTATTAAGATATCTTATGAATATATTTCAGATTAGATATCTTATATAGTTTATAAGATATATTTAAGATATCTTATCAAGTTTATAAGATAGGTTATAAGATAGTTTATAAGATATCTTAAATATAGTATAAAATAGCTTTTAAGAAGATATCTTATATAGTTTATGGGGTATCTTACAAAGAAAAGTATATAAGATATCTTATAAACTATATATTTTATAATATATCTTATAGACTTGACAAGATATCTCCTAAAGTTATTAAGATATCTTATGAATATATTTCAGATAAGATATCTTAAATAGTTTATAAGATAGCTTTTAAGAAGATATCTTATATAGTTTATGGGGTATCTTATAAAGAAAATTATATAAGATATCTTATAAACTATATATTTTATAAGATATCTTATATACTTGATAAGATATCTCCTAAAGTTTTAAAGATCTCTTTTGAATATATTGCAGATTAGATGTCTTATATAGTTTATAAGATATCTTTAAGAGTTTATAAGATAGTTTATAAGATATCTTTAAGATATCTTATATAGTTTATAAGTTTTTTTTATATAGTTTATGGGATATCGTATAAAGAAATTTATATAGGATATCTTATAAACTATATATTTTATAGGATATCTCCTTAAGTTATAAAGATATCTTATGAATATCTTTCTTATAAGATATCTTATAAACAATACAGATAGGTTATAAAATATCTTATATAGTTAATAAGATATCTCATAAACTTTATAAGATATCTTATATAATCTGTAAGATATTTTATATAATGTCTTATAAACTATACAAGATATCTTATAAAGTGTATAAGATATCTTGAAATTAAATTAAATAGCAAAATGGCTTGCCATATAAACCAATGAAAAAAATCATCCATTTGGTACTTTTTCAACAGGTCATCTTTATAACTTTACCTAGATTAAAATGTATTTCAAATTGAACTGGTCCATTGTCGTATTCAGAAAGACAATTACAAAAGTGTACTTAATAGATTAGATATTTAAAGCAATTGACCAGTGAACTTTAAAATTATTTGGAAAAATTGTAGATTTCATAAATAAATAAAAGAATATTTGAAATTAACTTAAAACGATTTATGCATGCAGCGGAAAGTTATTCTCAAAAAGTTAATTGTATTCTAAAGAAGAAAGGATCATTTTCATAACTTTTGAAACAGTTCCATATTAAATGGTGACATATCGTATCTCATGAATGGTCTTATTAATCAACATTATTTTTCAAAAACGCTCAAACTTCTGTCTTATGATGAAATAGAGAAAAATATAAAATAATTTATTTTCATCAAATTATATAACCATGCAGCTCTTCTGGGCGATCTTCTTTTACCAGATCGTCGCCCATTAAAATGGATTCATCAATATTATATCAAAATTTGAATTTGCTCTTAGCCGAGGTCTGCTTTCACACCAATTTTGAAAAACATGTTTTTGATCAACCTGCTGGGCGATCTACTTTTACGAGATCAAATAATCCCATAACATTTTAATCAATTAAATCCGGCTGCTAAAATTGTTTACCTATATTTTTCAACCTATAACGAATAAAGTCCTCAACTTTTCCGGAAATACCGATTTTTATTTTATTTTCATGAATTGGGAATTTATATTCACAAATATTTTTTGGGGCCGCTGGCCAATTTTAGGGTCGCAAAGCGGCCCTAAACTATATAGTGGAATCATCCCTGATAATTCAGAGTTTAGTATGACATCCATTATCACTGTACTAGTATACATATTTTAAGGGGCCAGCTGAAGGACTCCTACGGGTGCGGGAATTCTCGCTACATTGAAGACCCATTGGTGGCCTTCGGCTGTTGTCTGCTCTATGGTCGGGTTGTTGTCGCTTTGACACATTCCCCATTTCCTTTCTCAATTTTATTGTCGAGCCTGTGACTTTTGTCGAAAAAGCGAGACTAAGCGATCCTAGATTCAGTCGTAGATGGTGTTGTCGTCGTCAGCTGCATCCACAAATATTCACTCTGTGGTTAAAGTTTTTGAAATTTTAATAACTTTCTTAAACTATACTGGATTACTTCCAAATGTGGACAGAAGCTTGTTTATGATCATAAGATAGTATCCAGAAGTAAATTTTGTAAAAATAAAATTCCATTTTTTCTGTATTTAACTTATAAATGGACTTAGTTTTTCTGCGGGGAAACATAACATTCACTCTGTGGTTCAAGTTTTTATACGACCGCAAAAATTTTAATTTTTTGGTCGTATATTGCTATCACGTTGGCGTCGTCGTCGTCGTCGTCGTCGTCCGAATACTATTAGTTTTCGCACTCTAACTTTAGTAAAAGTGAATAGAAATCAATGAAATTTTAACACAAGGTTTATGACCACAAAAGAAAGGTTGGGATTGATTTTGGGAGTTTTGGTCCCAACATTTTAGGAATTAGGGGCCAAAAAGGGCCCAAATAAGCATTTTCTTGGTTTTCGCACTATAAGTAATAACTTTAGTTTAAGTGAATAGAAATCTATGAAATTTTGACACAAGGTTTATGACCACAAAAGGAAGGTTGGGATTGATTTTTGGAGTTTTGGTTCCAACAGTTTAGGAAATAAGGGCCAAAAAAGGGCCCAAATAAGCATTATTCTTGGTTTTCGCACCATAACTTTAGTATCAGTAAATAGAAATCTATGAAATTTAAACACAAGGTTTATGACCACAAAAGGAAGGTTGGGATTGATTTTTGGATTTGAGGTCCCAACAGTTTATGAATTAGGGGCCAAAAAGGGGCCCAAATAAGCATTATTTTTGGTTCTTGCACCATAACTTTAGTATCAGTAAATAGAAATCTATGAAATTTAAACACAAGGTTTATGACCATAAAAGGAAGGTTGGGTTTGATTTTGGGAGTTTTGGTCCTAACAGTTGAGGAATAAGGGGCCCAAAGGGTCCAAAATTGAACTTTTGTGTGATTTAATCAAAAATTGAATAATTGGGGTTCTTTGATATGCCGAATCTAACTATGTATGTAGATTCTTAATTTTTGGTCCTGTTTTCAAATTGGTCTACATTAAGGTCCAAAGGGTCCAAAATTAAACTTAGTTTGATTTTAACAAAAATTGAATCCTTGGGGTTCTTTGATATGCTGAATTTAAAAATGTACTTAGATTTTTAATTATTGGCCTAGTTTTCAAGTTGGTCCAAATGGGGGTCCAAAATTAACCTTTGTTTGATTTCATCAAAAATTGGATAAATGGGTTCTTTGATATGCCAAATCTAACTGTGTATGTAGATTCTTAATTTTTGGTCCAGTTTTCAAATTGGTCTACATTAAGGTCCAAAGGGTCCAAAATTAAACTAAGTTTTGATTTTAACAAAAATTAAATTCTTGGGCTTATTTGATATGCTTTATCTAAATATGTACTTTGATTTTTGATTATGGGCCCAGTTTTCAAGTTGGTCCAAATCAGGATTCCATATCAAGTATTGTGCAATAGCAAGAAATTTTCAATGGCACAGTATTGCACAATAGCAAGAAATATCTAATTGCACAATATTGTGCAATAGCAATTAATTTTCAATTGGAGTTATCTTTCATTGTATAGAATAGTAGTTGATAATATATGTTGGAAATTTGCCAGACATGACTATGATGTCATTTTCTATTTTTATTTGCCAATAACTTTATGTAAATAACTTCATTGGAAATTTGCCAATATAAAATGTTGCTGATGAAGCTTTTTTTCCTTATCTTATCTAAAATGTTTTTAGATAATGTATGTTGGACATTTGCCAGACATGACTATGATGTCATTTTCTATTTTTATTTGCCAATAACTTTATGTAAATAACTTCATTGGAAATTTGCCAATATAAAATGTTGCTGATGAAGTTTTTTTTATTGGTTTATACAATAAACAATGTATATTCACTTTCACTACCAACCAATCTTTACCATTCAGTGATAACAAGCACTTTATTTTACATTTTAATATTTTATGATGTAAAAAAAAATGTATTTAAAAGAGTAGTTATTGTTGCAAACTCCATTAGAAATTTGAATTGATATCAGTTTTGGAAAAAGGGAAACGGGGATGTGAAAAAAAGGGGGGGGGGTTTAAATTTTTCTCATTTCAGATTTCATAAATAAAAAGAAAATTTCTTCAAACATTTTTTTGAGAGGATTAATATTCAACAGCAGAGTGAATTGCTCAAAGGCAAAAAAAAACTTTTAAGTTCATTAGACCACATTCGTTCTTTGTCAGAAACCTATGCTGTGTCATGATCAACTATTTAATTGTAGATTTAAAAGAAATCTTTAATTGATTTGTAAAATCTTGACATTTGTTTTGTGTAAAAAAAAAACATGTAATGTCAAAAATTTGATCACAATCCAAATTTAGAGCTGTATCACGCTTGAATGTTTTGTCCATACTTGCCCCAACTGTTCAGGGTTCGACCTCTGCGGTCGTATAAAGCTGCGCCCTGCGGAGCACCTGGTTAAAATTTTAATAACTTTCTTAAACTATCCTGGGTTTGTACCAAACTTGGACAGTTGCTTGTTTGTGATCAAAAGATAATATACAGAAGTAAATTTTGCAAAAAAATAAATCCATTTTTTTCGTATTTCACTTTTAAATGGACTTAGATTTTCTGCCAGGAAACAACACATTCACTCTGTGGTTAAATTTTAAAAAAAAATTTAAAATAACTTTCTTATGCTACTTTGAATTTGTACCATTATTAAACTTAGACAGAAGCTTGTTTATGATCATAAGCTAGTATTTAGAAGGAAATTTTGTTAATATTTTGTACCTGTGTATCTGTATTTTACTTATAAATGGACTTAGTTTTTATATGACCGCAAAATTTTAAAAAAATTTGGTCGTATATTGGTATCACGTTGGCGTCGTCGTCTGCGTCTTCCTCGTCCGAATACTTTTAGTTTTCGCACTCTAACTTTAGTAAAAGTGAATAGAAATCTATGAAATTTTAACACAAGGTTTAGGACCACAAAAGAAAGGTTGGGATTGATTTTGAGAGTTTTGGTCCCAACTTTTAGGAATTAGGGGCCAAAAAGACCCAAATAAGCATTTTCTTGGTTTTCGCACTATAACTTTAGTTTAAGTAATTAGAAATCTATGAAGAGTTGACACAAGGTTTATGACCACAAAAGGAAGGTTGGGATTGATTTTGGGCGTTTGAGTTCAAACAGTTTAGGAGTTAGGGGCCAAAAAAGGGCCCAAATAAGCATTATTCTTGGTATTCACACAATAACATTAGTATAAGTAAATAGAAATCAATGAAATTTAAACACAAGGTTCATGACCACTAAAGGAAGGTTGGGTTTGATTTTGGGAGTTTTGGTCCCAACAGTTTAGGAATTAGGGGCCCAAAAATTGAGGGTCCAAAATTGAACTTTATTTGATTTCATATAAAGTTTCATATACAGTTCTTTGATATGCTGAATCTAAAAATGTACTTAGATTTTTTATTATTGGCCCAGTTTTCAAGTTGGTCCAAATCAGGGTCCAAAATTAAACTTTGTTTGATTTCATCAAACATTGAATAATTGGGGTTCTTTGATATGCCAAATCTAACTGTGTATGTAGATTCTTAATTTTTAGTCCCATTTTCAAATTGGTCTACATTAAAGTCCAAAGGATCCAAAATTAAACTAAGTTTGATTTTAACAAAAATTGAATTCTAGGGCTTTTTTGATATGCTGAATCTAAACATGTACTTAGATTTTTGATTATGGGCCCAGTTTTCAAGTTGGTTCAAATCAGGATTCAAAATGATTATATTAAGTATTGAATTGTGCAATAGCAAGAAATTTTCAATTGCACAGTATTCAGCAATAGCAAGAAATCTTCAATTGCACAGTATTGTGCAAATGCAAGACATTTTCAATTGCTCAGTATTGCACAATAGCAAAAAATCTTCAATTGCACAGTATTGTGCAATAGCAAATATTTTCAATTGCACAGTATTGCGCAATAGCAAGAAATATCTAATTGCACAATATTGTGCAATAGCAAGAAATTTTCAATTGATTGGAGTTATCTTTCTTTGTCCAGAATAGTAGTTGAATTAACTTAAATCATTGTTTTATACAATATACAATGTATATTCACTTTTACTACCAACTGATAAATTAAAACAATCTTTACCATTCAGTGATAACAAGCACCTTTTGTTACATTTTAATATTTTATGATGTATTTAAATGAGTAGTTATTGTTGCAAACTCCATTAGAAATTTGAATTGAGATCAGTTTTGGAAAAAAGGGAAAGGGGGATGTGAAAAAAAATGGGGGGGGGGTTAAATTTTTCTCATTTCAGATTTCTTAAATAAAAAGAAAATTTCTTCAAACTTTTTTTGAGAGGATTAATATTCAACAGCATAGTGAATTGCTCAAAGGCAAAAAAATATTTTAAGTTCATTAGAGTAAGACCACATTCATTCTGTGTCCAAAACCTATGCTGTGTCAACTATTTAATCACAATCCAAATTTAGAGCTGAATCCAGCTTGAATGTTGTGTCCATACTTGCCCCAACCGTTCAGGGTTCAACCTCTGCGGTCGTATAAAGCTGCGCCCTGCGGAGCATCTGGTTCTTCCAGTTAACATTTAACATACAGTCTGCAGTTAAAGTTTTTAAACACTTTTTAGATTCATAAACTATCCTGGATTTTTACTAAACTTGGACAGAAGCTTCTTACAATCAAAGTATAGTATCAAGAGGAATATTTTTATTGATTTTTTTCCTCATTTTGTTGAGCCTGTGATTTTCAGCTAAAGTAGGCGAGACACTGGGTTCCGCGGAACCCTTACAAATTTTTCACCTGACCTGTCATTCCAAGGATCAGTGATTATGGTTAAGTTTTATTGTACAAGTCTGTATCACAGATAATTTATAATCACATTTTGTGTATTTTAGGTGGAATAACAAGGACAGCCAGGCTAGACACAGAATGTGAATACACGTTTGAGTTGTTCATGTGTTTAGCTTTGTTAGAAGAATGTCGGGACGATTTATTACAAAGTACAGATACCGCTGCTGTATTTACTGTTATAAACAAGTAAGTTCTATATTGGTTACCATGGTGATTTATTACAAAGTACAGATACGGCTGCTGTATTTACTGTTATAAACAAGTAAGTAATTATTGGTTACCATGGTGATTTGTTACAGAATACAGACACTGTAGTCATAATTGTATACACCAGAGGTGTACTCATATACTAAGTCCAATTAAAGTATGAAGTTGATGATCATAAAGACAGTGATATTGTTTGCCTCATATTACCTTGAAAAATTGGGCTTTTTCTTAGAAAATATTCCCAATTACTAAAAAAAAAATAGCATAGTCCAAATAAAGTATGAAGTTGATGATCATAAAGGCAGTTCTTATTACCTCCAAAAATTCTGCTTTTTCTTAGAAAGTAATCCCAATTATTAAAAACAAAATAGCATACAATTCTTTCCAAGATGTTATTTATTTTTATCAAACAGGGATAGCATTTGTAGTAATGTATGTAAATTTTGTTTTCATGTTATTATTTTAATATTATGAAAGGGGTTTTGAGATCCAAGTTTTTGATTTGAATCATAGGCTTTTGTTACACATATGGTTTTCAGTGTATTGAGTACCTTTATTTTTATACGCCCGTTTTTTAGACGGGACGTATAATGGTATACCGTTGTTCGTCCGTCGTCCACACTTCGGACAATAACTCAAAAACACTTTCACCAATTTCCATGAAACTTAAGTGAATTTTTTATATCTATTGACGTAAGCTCCCTTTCGTTTTTTTAAATTTCAGATTTTATTATATATTAAGTTTTGGATTTATGGGGCTTTATTCATAAAAAAGGGGGGATTTTCAACACTTCGGACAATAACTCAAAAAGGCTTTCACCAATGTCCATGAAACTTTGGTGAATTGTTTATATCTATTGATGTAAGCTCCCTTTCAATTTTTATAAATTTCAGATTTTAAGTTTTGGATTAATGGGGCTTTATTCATAAAAAAAGGGGGATTTTTAACACTTCGGACAATAACTCAAAAAGGCTTTCACAAATGTCCATGAAACTTTGGTGAATTGTTTATATCTATTGATGTAAGCTCCCTTTCAATTTTTATAAATTTCAGATTTTAAGTTTTGGATTTATGGGGCTGTATTCATAAAAAAAGGGGGATTTTTAACACTTCGGACAATAACTCAAAAAGGCTTTCACCAATGTCCATGAAACTTTGGTGAATTGTTTATATCTATTGATGTAACAAATAATACTTAATAAAATCTGATGAAAACATAAAATTTGTAAAATCTTTAGTTCAATTTAAAACATTAGATTTCTTGTAAAAAATAGGTTCCATGAATGTCATACGTTTGTACTATTATTGAATGGTTGCAAGGATGAAAGCACATTAGCAGTCCCTGAGATACTAACTGTTCCCTGAGGCATATATCATTTTATGATAACATTTTTACTATCTAAGCTATGGATAAAAATCAAATACTGTTTTTGCATATAGGATGTTTTACTCTTGTTAAAATTGGTTGCAATTGCAATCACAAATGATACCTTAGGATTGCAGCTTTTTTATAGAGTTCGGTTTCGGTTGAAGGGTTGAGCGCAATAAAAAATGTTATAAAACATAACTAGTCTACAATAGCACATAATAAGTGAACAAGTGACAACATGAAAATCCTAACATGTGACTAAATATTCCTTAAATGTTAAAGGGTGTTATTTTGTGAAAAAAATAAGGAAATCAAGTCTCCTAAACATTTATCAATATGATCATCTTGTGAATATTCTAAACAATAAAAAGGTAATAATCATTATCCACCATATTAAGCACCATTTGAACAACTTTTGCATACATCTTTGTATAATTTAGTATGGATTCCTTACTGTGTTCAACAGAATCTAACTATGAGCAATATACCCCAAGAAAATTACCTTCTTTCAAACTACTATAAAATTTGGAAATCAGCCATAGAATTACTAAAACCCATAATCATATATCACTTTCCTTATATTGCATTGAAGACTTCTATGTTATATGCCAATGTTAAGGATATTTGTTTTTTATGCTAAATATTGAAAAGCTGAACTAGGTTTAATCATCAGTGTCTTCTTCACTGTAATCACTGTCCTCATCATCAGAAAAATCCTCATTTTCATTCTCAGAAGAGGCCAATCTAATTAAAAACCGATCTCTCATCGCTCCTGTTTCTGATATGTCGCGTGGGAGATCTAACGAAACCCGCTTTGAGGTCACATGTGAGTGACCTCGTAGGTGTGTCTTTTTTGACCAATGAAATTGAGTCTTCCACGATCTTGGAAGTTTAACCTAAGGCAAAGGGATGTAACTCATTTTATTTACGACGAAATCGTCAGTCAAAATAATTCATAAACTTTTTTGATTGGCTTATTAATAGGTCGTCAACTCATTTGCATATCTTTATTAATTCATAACTTTTAGTTCACTCACATGTGACCTCAAAGCCGGTTTCGTTAGATCTCCCACGCGACATATCAGAAACAGGAGCGATGAGAGATCGGTTTTTAATTAGATTGAGAAGAGGCCTCCTCATCATCAATGAAATCTTTATCTTCATCATCAATGAAATCCTTACTTTCATCACCTACTTTCTTATTTAGATCATAACTTTCAGTAGAGTCACTTTCACCATCTTCACTTTCCCTGTTATCTTCTTGCTGCTCCTTATTGTCATTGTAGTCTTTTTTACCATTTTATACGCCCATCATCAATGAAATCCTTACTTTTATCACCTACTTCCTCATTTAGATCATAACTTTCAGTAGAGTCACTTTCACCATCTTCACTTTCCCTGTTATCTTCTTGCTGCTCCTCATTGTCATTGTAGTCTTTTTTGCCATTTTTATACGGCCGTTGTCTTTCAAACAACGGGCGTATCATGAGCTAAAGCGCAGCCCTTTCTGTTTCTTTCCACTTCCCACAAAGTTCCTTTCCAGTTCAAAATATTACGTGAAAAACTACAATTAATTCTTATTCCAAACTTCCAAGTTTCCAAAAAAAGTTCATTCCCCCCCTCCCCCCCCCCAAAAAAAAAGGGCAGAGGTAGTTTTGAAAAAAGAAAACAATATCACTGAGAGGGTCAAAATTGCTAAAGGTTTTACCAATTTCAATTGAGGTAATCTATTGGTAAAAATCGTAAGTATTTCAAACAAGTCAAAATTTTGTCAACAGTTCATTAAGTGTATGTATGGATACAAAGGGCATCTGTTTCACCATAACACTTAGAAAGGACACCTGTATCTTCACGTTTGCATTTGATAAACAATTCACACTCCAACTTTGTTTCAATGGTTTATTTTTATATTGCTTAATTTTCATTGACCATTTCCATGTGGCTATTGTTAATCGAATAACATGTTCATTGAGTGAAACATATTCCTCTAGGTCATTGCAAAGCTCTTGCTTTAAGACAAAAAAAATAAAGATAAAAATTGTATCATGATTTTGATCCATCATCAAGGTCTAAATATTTTCGGAATTTAAAAAAAAAAAAATTTTAAATATCAATATCAAATTGAATTGTCAACTGTTTTAATCCATATGAAGATTAACCTGCATAAGGGTGATGATTGATTTGCATGGTATGGAATATGGAGTTATTTTATTTTTTATTTCTATTTATTTTCACAGATAGAACAAAATGGCCAAAATAAATTTTGAATTTATTAAAGTTTCATGCTAAGGTATTGATAAAAGTTTTGAATCCTCCAAAATAATAACCCCAAATTATTTCCTGTACCTTATTCAATGAAAATCGTGAAAGGAGTAGGTCCAGTAAGACCCCTTTTTGACCCCAAAATATAGCAGTTTTACAAAATTGTTAAAATGTAAACTTTTAGTTATTTATTGGACAGTAGATTGCTTCTGCTACATAAATATTGGCTGTTTTTGACATTACAATGCACATATATCCGGTACTAGCACCATTAAGTCATGCTAAATTACTGAAATCTTCACAATTCTAGCATTTTAGTTAAATTTTAGACGGTTTTCGTGTGAAACGAAAGTGGCCGCATTCATGTTCATCCTTTGTATTGAAATGTAAGTTGTATTTTATGATAATACATAACATATATAAGGGTTGAGGATGAACACGGATGCGGCCACTTTCATTTTTGACAAAAACCATCTGAAAAGTGACATTTTTCGGCATATTTGGTAGATTTTTCATATTTGAGCTTGAATCAGGTCGTTTTTAATGACTAAATCAGTTAAAATCTTTCACATAAACTAATTTATTCCAATGAAATAGACACTAAAGTGTTTAAAAAGTGGTCAAAATCTTTCATAAGATGAACCTGAAATTTGAGGCCAAAATCGGTCCTTACCGGACCTACTCCTTTAACACCAGTGAAAATAACTGGCTATTATGGGAACTATTTGTTCTTTTATGCCTCCTGTCATGGACAAAGGAGATATTAATGATTACTCTTGTGCATCTGTACCTCTGTTCATGTGTGCATCCCAAAATTGTTTTCTATTCTTTGCCGTTGTTTAACTAAACCAATTGTTATGAATCTTATCTACAATGCTAATTTCCTTTAAACACTGATCAAGTTCCAGTTTGTCGCTATAACTCTTCTCTAATTATGTCCCTTTTTAGCTCACTTGGCCCAAAGGGCCAAGTGAGCTTTTCCCATCACTTTGCATCCGGCGTCCTTCGTCGTCCATCGTTGTCCTGCGTCCTACGTCTGTCGTCGTCCTTCGTCGTCCGTCGTCGTTAACTTTTACAAAAATCTTCTCCTCTGAAACTACTAGGCCAAATTTAATCAAACTTGGCCACAATCATCATTGGGATATCTAGTTTAAAAAATTTGTCCGACGACCCGTCCAACCAACCAAGATGGCCGCCATGGCTAAAAATAGAACATAGGGGTAAAATGCAGTTTTGGGCTTATAACTCAAAAACCAAAGCATTTAGAGCAAATCTGACAGTGGTAAAATTGTTTATCAGGTCAAGATCTATCTGCCCAGAAATTTTCAGATGAATCGGACAACCCGTTAATGGGTTGCTGCCCCTGAATTGGTTATTTTTATTGAAATTTTGCTGTTTTTGGTTATTATCTTGAATATTATTATAGATAGAGATAAACTGTAAACAGCAATAATGTACAGCAAAGTAAGACCTAAAAATAAGTCAACATGACCAAAATGGTCAGTTGACCCCCTAAGGAGTTATTGTCCTTTATAGTCAATTTTTAACAATTTTCATAAAATTTGTAAATTTTTACTAATATTTTCCACTGAAACTACTGGGCCAAGATCATTATAGATAGAGATAATTGTAAGCAGCAAGAATGTTCAGTAAAGTAAGATGTACAAACACATCACCATCAAAACATTTTTCAAAACACAATTTTGTCATGAATCCATCTGCTTCCTTTGTTTAATATTCACATATACCAAGGTGAGCCACACAGGCTCTTTAGAGCCTCTAGTTAAATGGAAAAAATGTTGTTTTTTGGGGGGTTTGGTGTAAAGATTGACCTGGATAATGTTTTATCTTTTTCTTTTCAGTGTGAAAATTGACCTGGATGATATTTTGTGTAAATCGGCTGATCTTTTCTACAAATACTGCAAGAAGAGTGTAGACGATAGTTTTCTAATGGTAGAACTTCCATCAGCTGGAAAAAGGAGACATAAACTGGCCTTTAGAAAATGAAGGATCTAACCCACCTACTTCTATATATACCTGTATCAAGTTCACCCCCATAACGATAGTTTTCTGATGGTAGAACTTCCATCAGCTTACAGCATTAGATATAAACTGGTCTTTAGAAAATGAAGGATCTAACCCACCTACTTCTATATATACCTGTATCAAGTTCACCCCCATAACGATAGTTTTCTGATGGTAGAACTTCCATCAGCTTACAGCATTAGATATAAACTGGTCTTTAGAAAATGAAGGATCTAACCCACCTACTTATAATCATGTATCAAGTTTACCGCCATAACGATAGTTTTCTGATGGTAGAACGTCCATCAGGTAACAGTATTAGATATAAACTGGACTTTAGAAAATGAAGGATCTAACTCACCTTTTTATATATTTATACATGTATCAAGTTTACTGCCCTAACGATAGTTTTCTTATGGTAGAACTACCATCATCTAACAGTAGGAGATATAAACTGGACTTTAGAAAATGAAGGATCTACCCTACCTACTTCTATATATACATGTATCAATTTTACCACCATAACGATAGTTTTCTGATTGTAGAACTACTATCATCTAGCAGTAGGAGACATAAACTGGCCTTTAGAAAACGAAGGATCTACCCCACCTACTAATTATATGTATCAATTTCGGAAAGATATTTTGGAGTTTGCAGTATATCATATTTTGTTTTAAAAGATAACAGCTGTAAAAATTTCTAGCACAAGAAATAATGCAAATTCCATAATTAAAAACAATTCCAAGTTCAAATAATACCCTGTTATATGATGATTGACGTAAACAAATTATTTCTACACTACCTTGAACTGTGGTGTACATCTAATTAACACATCACATTATTTTTGTGATAAAAAGCTCATACCAAGTTGTTAATAAAATTTATTTTGATTGCTAAAAGACCTTTTTACACTAAATTGAACTGTAGCGCACGTCCTGCTTAACACGTTACATTATTTTTGTTTCAAAAGCAATTATTTTTGTGATAACAAGTTTACATGGAAGTTGTAAATGTATTTTGATTGTGAAAAGACCTTTTTAAAACAATTTTTTCATTAAAAGATATTTAATTTCAATCAAGTGTTAGGAATGATTGCTATAACTGACCTTATTTACTAGATAGTACTCAACGACTTTGTTTTGTATTTCACAGTTGTTGTGTGGTTGTTAGTTTGCTTAGAATTCCACTCAAACGGTGCTCGATGCACTCTTTAACTTGCAGTGATTTGAGAGTTTTTCTATGCTCCTATGTACTGATTTTGTGTCCTGGATAAAAACCCCATCTCCTTTCTTTTCTATTAAATCAAAATGGCAGAGAAAATTTCATTTTACATACATTGAACTGTAGTACATCTGATTAAAGCATTGCATTATTTTGTCTAGAAAGCTATTGTCGTCTACTTCACGCATAAACACAATTTTGGATTTCTAGCAACATGGCATCTTATAAACCAAGTCATCTTTAAATGTCTAAAACCAAAATTCATATCAGTTTTAGAAGTTTTTAAAAAGTTACCTCGGGAACTATCTAAGCTTGTTTGAATGTGACCTAAACCTCTCTCTCTAGTATGACAGTTCAATACAATTCCATTGTAAATATGACAACAATGTGTAAACAAACCAAATAGACATGATAGGAGAAAATGTCCAAAATTGGATTTTAGTAGTTCGTTTTAATCTTAATAACTTTTAAATCAAAGAACTATGTCAACAAAGAAAAACAAACTGGCTTCTACTCAAATTTAATGTCTCAAATGATGAAAAAATGTGTAATAAAGATTTTGTAAAAGAGTGAGTTCTCCCCAGGAGGTGACTTTTCCAAAGAGTTAGATTTAAAGTTTAAATAGATAAAAGAAGGAGTCTCCTTCCTAGACTCCTTCCTAGAATTTATGTATTGGCAGGTATGTCAAATAGAATAGTTTTGTAATAGACTTTTTTGATATTACCAACTTTTGACTTCTGATTATATAAATTTTTAACAGGTAACGATTGTAAACTAATCCTTTGTAGATTCCTAATAGTTTGTCAAATAAGAGCAACAAAAAGAAGTAAAATCTAAAATAAAATTAGTGCTATATGGGAAGGGGGTGGGGGAGAGTTTAGTGTTTTCGATGATTTTGTCATGTATGTATATATAACATATAAAAAGCAATAAATGTTCCCCCTAGTTTATTCAGGTTGTAAGCTTGATGGTTTTTTTTTTAAGGAAGTTCGCTTCTCAGGATCAAAATAACAAGCTTTTCATAACAGTTGTAATATATTGATAAGGGATAAATAAAGGAACAAAAAGAGCAAAAATAAAATATAGGTCAATGTGCTTGTTATAGAGATATATGCAATTGAAATTTTTTGGGGAAAATGTTCTCTCATGATTTTTCATAGCTTTATCATCGACAAGTTTAAGTTCTCAAAAAATATTAAAAAATAACAAAGATTTTATAAGACTTTTACACATAGCTTATAATTATATATGTAAAATATTTATGAACAAAAAATGGGCAAATTTTTTAAGGCATTCAAATGGATTAAACCAGAGGATTTCAAAAATCTGATAAAAATTCAAAAACATGACAAGCGAAGATCCTTAAGTTGCTCCTACTTGACCAATTACCAGTATGTCCAACCAAAGATAAGGTGACCTGTCGAAAAAACAACAACTCAGGAATCAAAAGCGGGTAATATGAATAAAGTCTATTAAAATATGTATTTGTGGTTATGGAGATATTGAATTGCTGTATAATATTTTGTCTGTAACAAATTCATGCAATGTTTATTCTTTGAATCATTAAGTTACTGGAACCAAAATTGTTTTAAATTTATTTATATATGAGATGTTAATGATTTTATTGTGATTGTTTATGCTTTTGATAAGTAAATTGTGTTAAAACCAAAATTTATTTGTATGGTAATATAGATGAAACTTGTTTATGTTATTAATTTGAATCATTGTCAGTATTTTCTCAGTATTATTTTAATATTTGTTGAAGCCTATAGACTAATTGCTAATCGCTGAATGCTACACAATGAAATAATTAATTTCTATGAAGCTCATTAGATAATGCCCCTTAAATTTCACCCATGTTTTTGCTCAAAGATTATTGATAATTAAAATATTTTCCTGTGTATTAAAATTTCTTTAGAATAATATTTTCAACATAAATTCTGATCTTGATTTTCTATCAAGAATTGATGACAGAGTGAAATTTTTCTGCTTTATTTAAACTCAGTTTAAAGCTGTTTCTATAAAAAGAACTTAAGCCATTTCTTGCCGTACCGTTGCAAAAGAATATTGTTTTACTTGCTTTCAAATTCTGCTGAGACATTGCTAAGGAATTATTTGGTCATTATCTTATACCAAGGGCACAACGAACCAATGTCATATGTTCATAAAATTTTTATATGTTCATAAAATTTTTGTCTCCCCTATATGACTCATTGAAGATGTGCTGTTTACAATGTCAGCATTGCCATTTTAATTTCAACATTTCCATTTTATTACCCAAATTACGTACAAGCGAGACATATATCTGTGTCAACAATTTATTTAATGTATATGTGCCTGTCTCTAGTCAGTAATCTTGTTAGTAAATGTTACTTTTTAGCTCACCTGGCCCGAAGGGCCAAGTGAGCTATTCCCATCACTTTGCGTCCGTCGTTGTCGTCCGTCGTCGTCCGTCGTCGTTAACTTTTACAAAAATCTTCTCCTCTGAAACACTTGGGCCAAATTTAACCAAACTTGACCAAAATCATCATTGGGGTATCTAGTTTAAAAAATGTGTGGCGTGACCCGGCCAACCAACCAAGATGGCCGCCACAGCTAAAAATAGAACATAGGGGTAAAATGCAGTTTTTGGCTTATAACTCAAAAACCAAAGCATTTAGAGCAAATCTGACATGGGGTAAAAATGTTTATCAGGTCAAGATCTATCTTCCCTGAAATTTTCAGATGAATCGGTCAATTGGTTGTTGGGTTGCTGCCCCTGAATTGGTAATTTTGAGGAAATTTTGCTGTTTTTGGTTATTATCTTGAATATTATTATAGATAAAGATAAACTGTAAACAGCAATAATGTTCAGCAAAGTAAGATCTACAAATAAGTCAACATGACCAAAATGGTCAGTTGACCCGTTTAGGAGTTATTGCCCTTTATAGTCAATTTTTAACCATTTTTCGTTAATTAAAGTAATCTTTTACAAAAATCTTCTCCTCTGAAACTACTGGGCCAAATTAATCCAAACTTGGCCACAATCATCTTTGGGGTATCTAGTTTAAAAAATGTGTGGCGTGACCTGGTCAACCAACCAAGATGGCCGCCACGGCTAAAAATAGAACAGAGGGGTAAAATGCAGTTTTTGGCTTATAACTCAAAAACCAAAGCATTTTGAGGAAATCTGACGAGGGATAAAAATGTTTATCAGGTCAAGATCTATCTGCCCTGAAATTTTCAGATGAATCGGTCAATCGGTTGTTGGGTTGCTGCCCCTGAATTGGTAATTTTGAGGAAATTTTGCTGTTTTTGGTTATTATCTTGAATATTATTATAGATAGAGATAAACTGTAAACAGCAATAATGTTCAGCAAAGTAAGATCTACAAATAAGTCAACATGACCAAAATGGTCAGTTGACCCGTTTAGGAGTTATTGCCCTTTATAGTCAATTTTTAACCATTTTTCGTAAATTAAAGTAATCTTTTACAAAAATCTTCTCCTCTGAAACTACTGGGCCAAATTAATCCAAACTTGGCCACAATCATCTTTGGGGTATCTAGTTTAAAAAATGTGTGGCGTGACCTGGTCAACCAACCAAGATGGCCGCCACCGCTAAAAATAGAACATAGGGGTAAAATGCAGTTTTTGGCTTATAACTCAAAAACCAAAGCATTTTGAGGAAATCTGACATGGGATAAAAATGTTTATCAGGTCAAGATCTATCTGCCCTGAAATTTTCAGATGAATCGGTCAATCGGTTGTTGGGTTGCTGCCCCTGAATTGGTAATTTTGAGGAAATTTTGCTGTTTTTGGTTATTATCTTGAATATTATTATAGATAGAGATGAATTGTAAACAGCAATAATGTTCAGCAAAGTAAGATCTACAAATAAGTCAACATGACCAAAATGGTCAGTTGACCCCTTTAGGAGTTATTGCCCTTTATAGTCAATCTTTAACCATTTTTCATAAATCTAAGTAATCTTTTACAAAATCTCCACTGAAACTACTAGGCCACAATCATCTTTGGGGTATCTAGTTTGAAAAATGTGTCCGATGACCTGGCCATTCAACCAAGATGGCCGCCACGGCTAAAAATAGAACATAGGGGTAAAATGCAGTTTTTGGCTTATAACTATGAAACCAAAGCATCTATAGCAAATCTGACAAGAAGTTTAATTGTTAATCAAGTCAATATCTATCTGCCCTGAATTGGACAACTGGTTGTTGGGTTGCTGCCCTCCAATTGGTAATTTTTAAAGAAATTTTGCCGTTTTTGGTTATCTTGAATACTATTATAGATAGCGATAAACTGTAAACAGCAATAATGTTCAGCAAAGTAAGATCTACAAATAAGTCAACATGACCTAAATGGTCAATTGACCCCTTAAGGAGTTATTGCCCTTTATAGTCAATTTTTAACAATTTTCATTAATTTGGTAAATTTATGTAAATTTTTACCAAATATAGTTCTCTGTTACTAATGGGCAAAGTTCATTATAGATATAATTGTAAGAAGCAAAATCGTTCAGTAAAGTAAGAACTTCAAACACATCACCATCACCAAATTTTGTCATGAATCCATTTGTGTCCTTTGTTTAATATGCACATAGACCAAGGTGAGCGACACAGGCTCTTTAGAGCCTCTAGTTTGTTACTTTTTGTCTTTTTGATAATTTGGTGATGGCAATAGTTATAACTTGTGCTGTTATTGTTTTCTTCATTTACCATTTGTTGAAATTTTCGTCATAAAGTTTTGCACAACTTACTTTTCTTTCAAAAACAATAAAAATTAACAAGCTTTTTTAATATTTTTTAAAAATGGCTTATTAAACAGTATATTATAAAATTGTATTGATAATTATAGAAACAATAATTAGTGGTTAAATCAGACAGGTTTCAATGTTCAGTACACAAAATGCTGCAGTCAAAGTCACTTTTGCTTGTTTGGAGCGATTCTCTGTGAATTTGGCGGTTTGAGGTGGAAAGGTGTCTATATTTTCTATAGAGAGGCATTTTAGAGTAAATCACCAATACCTAGAATTCACTATGATTTTTTAGTGAATTATTACAGGTAAATAATTGGAGATGAGGACATCACTTTATATTTTGTCTGTGACTGATATAATTAGAGAAAATACATTCTGTTACAAATGAGCATAAGGTATATGGGTATGTACCTTAATATGTTCATTTGTAACAGAATGTATTTTCTTCCTTTTTTTCCAAACCCATACATTTTTTTTCCTGGAATGGTCCTTTATAAGGATGAATTGTTAAAGGATTTGTTTGTTGATGTGGCATACTGATCAAATTTTTATCACAATAAAATTAATAAACCATCTCTATATGCTTATATTGATTCTTTACCTTAGGACTATACTATTCCAAGAGGGGGAATGGTTGGGCAACACATAATATTTGTTTGGGGGAAATAGGGAGGACGTAAGTACAAATTCTGATACATTTTTATATTTTGAAAAAAATTATGGGAGGAGAAGTAAGAAAAATTGTTGTCACGTACACCCCATGACCCTACGCCATAGATTTTTACCGTGAATAGCTCAATACAAAAATAGCGAGTTGTTAGAAGATTTGTGTGTATATGTATATGTGCCATATCACTGTGATCAAATGTTTATCACAATAAAATTAATAAACCAGCTGCATTTTTATATTGTTTTGTCGTGCAAAGAATCTAGATCATATTTCTTTTTGTTTTTATCGCTACATTGTGTAGCTAAACCTCTCATTTGTATGTCAGTCGCATAAAATTCCATTATATTAACAACAATTGGTGAACAAAACAAACAGACATAACAGGTTGATAGCTTGTTGTTCGATGTGAGCCAAGGCTCTGTGTTGAAGGCCGTACATTGACCTATAATGGTTTACTTTTATAAATTGTTACATGGATGGAGAGCTGTCTCATTGGCACTCATACCACATCTTCCTATATCTATAATAGGTTAACATGTCAACAATAGGAGTAAAACAGTCACCATTGTGTTATAAACTTAATATTCATAAAAACAAATTAAACAAATATGTCCATAAAGAAAACCAAGAAGTTGCTTAGACAAAGCTGATGGGAAATTGGTCCTGCCTCTTGTGCTTTTCAAGAGAACATCGATGAAAACACAATAGAACAGTACGAAACGAACGCCGTAACTCAAGATAAAGGAAAACCTCATCATGATAATAATGAAACAACCATAAGGCAGTTACGGCGTTCCATAGAAAGAAGTAAAATCACAAAAATACTGAACTTAGAGGAAAATCAATACGGAAAGTCCATAATCACATGGCAAAATTAAATAACAAAACAATCAAAAACGAATGGACAAGAACTGTCATATTCCTGACCTGGTACAGGCATTTTCAAATGTAGAAAACGGTGGATTAAACCTGTTTTTATAGCGCTAACCCTCTCACTTTGATGACAGTCTCATCAAATTCCGTTAAATTTACATTGATGCGTTAATTAAACAGACACAATAAATAAAATAGTCAAAAAATTGGTACATCAGTCATCATCGTATAACAATTTTAAAAGGAACAATTTAACAGAGCACAAATTATCTATCTACAAACACATTCATTGATTTGTGTGTCTAACGTCAGAAAATTTTATACGTCACATAAATTTGTCGTTCAATGTGCATACAAACAATTTTAAAATTTACATAGGCAATGTTAACATATAGGGATAAAAAATCAAAAGTATGTAAGAATAAAGTTCTAAAACAGACCGAGATTGAAAATAGTCCAAAAGTTATATATAGAATTTATAAGAATCCTCAAATAGTTAATTCCACTATGCGATTGAATGATTTTGACGTTTATGGTTCAACGTATTTTGTAAATCATAATAGAAATACGTCATGACATTACCTAGAACAATATCATACTGACGGGATTTTTTAAAGTACAGAGTCACATTATAAGAACTCAAGAAACACAAAAAGTCGCATATACAAATCACGCCACCATGTTACAATGTAATGTACAGCCAAATGGATGCACCTTTTTACTCCAATGGGGATATGGTGCAGCTCAAATTTTCACGATGAGTTAATGTTCACATGTAATGGTAGTGCGTGCAAATATACTAACTGCATGGATTGGAGCTACGAACAAATGTCATATGTTCATACAATTTTTGTCTCACCTATATAACTCATTGGAGGTGTGCTGTTTACAATGTCAGCATTGGCATTTTAATTTCAACATTTCCATTTTATTACCCAAATTACATACAAGCGAGACATATATCTGTGTCAACAATTTATTTTATGTATATGTACCTGTCTCTAGTCAGTGTTCTTGTTAGTAAATGTTACTTTTAGCTCATCTGACCTGAAAGATCAAGTCATCTTAATTTTCTCATTACTTGGCGTCCAGCGTCCATCGTCTGTAAACTTTTACAAAAATCTTCTCCTCTGAAACTACCGGGCCTAATTTAACCAAGCTTGGCCACAATCATTATTGGGGTATCTTGTTTTAAAAAATGTGTGGCGTGACCCTGCCAACCAACCAAGATGACCACCATGGCTAAAAATAGAACATAGGGGTAAAATGGTTATTTTGGCTTATAACTCTGAAACCAAAGCATTCAGAGCAAATCTGACATGAGGTTAAATTGTTTATTAGGTCAAGATCTATCTGCCCTGCAATTTTTTAGACAAATTGGACAACCCTTTGTTGGCATGCTGCCCCTGAATTAGTAATTTTAAAGAAAATTTGCAGTTTTTGGTTATTATCTTGAATGTTATTATGGATAGAGATAAACTGTAAAACATCAACAATGTTCAGCAAAGTAAGATCTACAAATACGTCAACATGACCAAAATTGTCAATTGACCCAATAAGGAGTTGTTGCCCTTTATAGTAAATTTTTAACCATTTTTCTAAAATTTTAGTATTCTTTTAAAAAATCTTCTCCTCTAAAACTACTAGGTCAAATTCAACCAAACTTGGCCACAATCATCATTGGGGTATCTTGTTTTAAAATGCGTGGCGTGACCCTACCAACCAACCAAGATGGCCGCCATGGCTAAAAATAGTACATAGGGGCGAAATGTAGATTTTGGCTTATATCTCTGAAACCAAATCATTTAGATCAATCTGATAGGGTTAAATTATTTATCAGGTCAAGATCTATCTGCTCTGAAATTTTCAGACAAAACAGACAACCTGTTGTTGAGTTGCTGCCCAGAATTAGTAATTTTAAGGAAATTTTGCAGCTTTTGGTTATTATCTTGAATATTATTATAGATACAGATAAACTGTAAACAGCAATAATGTTCAGCAAAGTAAGATCTACAAATAAGTCGACATGACCAAAATTGTCAGTTTATCCCTTAAGGAGTTATTGCCCTTTAAAATCATTTTTTTTTTACAATTTTTGTAAACTTTTTTTGAAAAATATTATCCACTTTTATTACTGGGCCAAGTTCATTATAAAAAGAGATAATTGTTGCAACAAGAATGTTCAGTAAAGTAAGATCTACAAACACATCACGATCACCAAAACACAATTTTGTCATGAATTTATATGTGTCCATTGTTCAATATGCACGCATACCAAGATAAGCGACACAGGCTCTTGAGAGCCTCTAGTTTGTTACTTTTGTTATTTTTTGTCTTTTTGATAATTTGGTGATGGCAATAGTTATAACTTGTGCTGTTATTGTTTTCTTCATTTACCATTTGTTGAAATTTTCGTCAATTGAAACTATTAAAGTAATGCACAACTTACCTTTTTTTTCAAAAACAATGAAAATTAACAAGCTTTTTATACGACCGCAAAATTTGAAAAAATTTTCGTCGTATATTGCTATCACGTTGGCGTCGTCGTCTGCGTCGTCGTCGTCGTCGTCCGAATACTTTTAGTTTTCGCACTCTAACTTTAGTAAAAGTGAATGGAAATCTATGAAATTTTAACACAAGGTTTATGACCACAAAAGGAAGGTTGGTATTGATTTTGGGAGTTTTGGTCCCAACATTTTAGGAATTAGGGGCCAAAAAGGGCCCAAATAAGCATTTTCTTGGTTTTCGCACTATAACTTTAGTTTAAGTTAATAGAAATCTATGAAATTTTGACACAAGATTTATGACCACAAAAGAACGGTTGGGATTGATTTTGGGAGTTTTGGTTTCAACAGTTTAGGAATTAGGGACCAAAAAAGGGCCCAAATAAGCATTATTCTTGGTTTTCGCACAATAACTTTAGTTTAAGTTAATAGAAATCAATGAAATTTAAACACAATGTTAATGACTACAAAAGGAAGGTTGGTATTGATTTTGGGAGTTTAGGTCCCAACAGTTTAGGAATTAGGGGCCAAAAAGGGACCCAAATAAGCATTTTTCTTGGTTTTCGCACCATAACGTTAGTATAAGTAAATAGAAATCTATGAAATTTAAACACAAGGTTTATGACCATAAAAGGAAGGTTGGTATTGATTTTGGGAGTTTTTGTCCCAACATAATAAGGGGCCCAAAGGGTCCAAAATTAAACTTTGTTTGATTTCATCAAAATTGAATAATTGGGGTTCTTTGATATGCCGAATCTAACTGTCATGACTGTGTATGTAGATTCTTAACTTTTGGTCCCGTTTTCAAATTGGTCTACATTAAGGTCCAAAGGGTCCAAAATTAAACTTAGTTTGATTTTGACAAAAAATGAATCAGTTAGGTTCTTTGATATGCTGAATCTAAAAATGTACTTAGATTCTTGATTATTGGCCCAGTTTTCAAGTTGGTCCAAATCGGGGTCCAAAATTAAACTTTGTTTGATTTCATCAAAAATTGAATAAATGGGGTTCTTTGATATACCAAATCTAACTGTGTATGTAGATTCTTCATGTTTGGTCCTGTTTTCAAATTGGTCTACACTAAAGTCCAAAGGGTCCAAAATTAAACTTAGTCTGATTTTAACAAAAATTGAAATCTTGGGGTTTTTTGATATGCTGAATCCAAAAATGTACTTAGATTTTTTATTATGGGCCCAGTTTTCAAGTTGGTCCAAATCAGGATCTAAAATTATTATATTAAGTATTGTGCAATAGCAAGTCTTTTCAATTGCACAGTATTGCGCAATGGCAAGAACTATCTATAAATTGCACAATATTGTGAAATAGCAAATTTTTTTTTAATTAGAGTTATCTTTCTTTGTCCAGAATAGTAAGCAAGAAATATCTAATTGCAAAATATTGTGCAATAGCAAGATTTTTTTTTAATTGGAGTTATCTTTCTTTGTCCAGAATCAACTTAAATCTTTGTTATATACAATATACAATGTATATTCACTTTTTACTACCAACTGATAAATTAAAATAATCTTTACCATTCAGTGATAACAAGCAGTTTTTTTACATCTTAATATTTTATGATGTATTTAAATGAGTAGTTATTGTTGCAAACTCCATTAGAAATTTTAATTGAGATTAGTTTTGGAATAAGGGAAAGGGGGATGTGATTAAAAAAATTGGGTTCAATTTTTCTCATTTGAAATTTCATAAATAAAAAAGAAAATTTTTCAAACATTTTTTTGAGAGGATTAATATTCAACAGCATAGTGAATTGCTCTAAGAGAAAACAAAAATTTTAAGTTCATTAGAACACATTCATTCTGTGTCAGAAACCTATGCTGTGTCAACTATTTAATCACAATCCAAATTTAGAGCTGAATCCAGCTTGAATGTTGTGTCCATACTTGCCCCAACCGTTCAGGGTTCAACCTCTGCGGTCGTATAAAGCTACGCCCTGCGGAGCATCTGGTTTAATATTTTTTTTAAATGGCTTATTAAACAGTATATTATAAAATTGTTATTAACAATAATTAGTGGTTAAATCAGACAGGTTTCAAGGTTCAAGGTACACAAAATGCTGCATTCAAAGTCACTCTTGCTTGTAAAATATTGGCGGTTTGAGATGGAAAGGTGTCTATATTTTCTATAGAGAGGCATTTTAGAGTAAATTCCAAATACCTAGAATTCACTTTGATTTTTAAGTGAATCACCTTTTTATGACAGGTAAATAATGGGAGGTGAGGACATAACATTATATTTTGTCTGTAAGTGATAACATCAAAGAAAAAAACATTCTGTTACAAATGAACATAAGGTATACCCCCAACCTTTTTTTCAAAACCCATACATTTTTTCCCCTGGAATGGTCTTTTATAAGGATGAATTGTTAAATGATTTGTTTGTATATGTGCCATATAATAATTATCAAATTTTTTATCACAATAAAATTAATAAACCATCTCTATATGCTTATATTGATTCTTTACCTTAGGACTGTACTATTCCAGAGGGGGGGGGGATGGTTGGACAACACATGATATTTGTTTGGGGGAAATAGGGAGGAAGCAAGTACAAATTCTGATATATTTGGAAAAACATTATGGTGTAGAAGTAAGAAAAAATGTTGTCACGTACAATCCGTGACCCTAAGCCATAGAGATTTTACCTGGAATAGCGAGTTGTTAGAAGATTTGTGTGTATATGTATAATTGCCATATCACTGTGATCAAATGATTATCACAATAAAATTAATAAACCAGCTGCATTTTGATATTGCTTGTCGTGCATGGAATCTAGATCATATTTCTTTTTGTTTTTATCGTTATATTGTGAAGCTTAACCTCTCATTTGTATGTCAGTCGCATAAAATTCCATTATATCAACAACAATAATTAATTGGTGAACAAAACAAACAGACATAACAGGTTTATAGCTTGTTGTTCGATGTGAGCCAAGGCTCTGTGTTGAAGGCTGTACATTGACCTATAATGGTTTACTTTTATAAATTGTTACATGGATGGAGAGTTGTCTCATTCAGGCACTCATACCACATCTTCTATATCTATAATAGGTTAACATGTCAACAATAGGAGTAAAACAGTCATCGTTGAGTTATAATCTTAATATTCATAAAAACAAACAAATATGTCCATAAAGAAAACCAAGAAGTTGCTTAGACAAAGCTGATGGGAAATTGGTCCTGCCTCTTGTGCTTTTTAACAGAACATCCATGTGGAAACACAATAGAACAGTACGAAACGAACTGTCTGTAATCTGTAATCTGTAATCGTAGTTCTGCCAATCAAGGCACACCTCCATTCACACAGAGGAAAATGTCAATACGCAATATAACACAATACAACGCGCATCATTTCATATGGAACGCCGTAACTCAAGATAAAGGAAAGTTTAACCTCATCACGATAATGACGGAAGAACCATAAGGCAGTTACGGCGTTCCATAGAACAGCATGTATCATGTACTACAAAAAAAAACGGACATCGATACTAACATCACAATTTCTAACGGATTTTAAACATAATAAATCCTACATATAAGTATACAGCCAAATGGATGCACTTTTTTACACCAATGAGGATATGGCGCAGCTTGCATTTTCATGATGAGTTAACGCGAACATGTACATGTAATGGCAGTGCATGCAAATATACTAACTGCATGGATTCTCAATCCAAGAAGCAATTTGTTAATGGTTTAAACTATTATAGGTTCAAGTACGGCCTTCAACACTGGGCCTTGCTCACACCGAAAAGCAAGCTATAAAGGGCCCTAAACCTATTCACTCTAGGTTACATTGATAATTCGTCAAGCATTTAATTTTGATTGAATAAATAGTGCAACCATTACATAAAACGTTGTATCACTGAGAATAAAGATGAATCTGTATGAATCCAGGTCCGTTCGCATGTTCGCACCCAAAGTCCGTTAGCACCCTACATGTTCGCGCCCAATTTTAATTTTTTTTTGTAATCATGCAAGTTTTGGCAAGAGTATTCTTCTTGTCATTGTCTTAAAATATAGTGAGACAGCATTTTTTGTTTGTGTTGAATAAATCTTAATTATGTTTTGGATAATGTATTGTTAAAAAAAATATAATCCTTTCTATAAATAAAGTTGGATTCTGTCAACGTTTTATTTTGTGTTGAATAACTCTTATCATGTTTTGGCTAGTGTATTGCTATAACTTTGTTTCATTCACTTGTTTCAAAACAACTAAGTGAGATTCTGACTACGTTTTGTTTTTGTGTTTTGAATAAATTTCATCATGTTTTGGTTATAATAGTGTATTGCAGTGCTATATTTTATTGTTTCATTGTTTCAGATCAAATGGACCAAGTTGTGAAAAACAATTATCTTTTGTGTTTTCCATTTAAAATCCTCAATGATTTACTCATACCAAGCTATAAATACATTCAATATTTACACCAAAGCAATTTAAAATAACAATCATGATTTCCAATTATTCAACTGGAATTTGAATTAAAATTGGGCGCGAACGTGTAGAGTGCGAACGGACTATGGGTACGAACGTGCGAGGTGCGAACGTGTAGGGTGCGAAAGTGTATTGGGCGCGAACGGACCTGATATTGTTTGGCATTTTAATGAAAAAAAGTCTATACTGAAGTATTTTCAAATTGTAGTAGCTACCGCACCTTGAACATATGATCTACATAAAGACAAAAATCTTTGTTTTATTAACCGGATTGTGTCGGTTATTGATTTGGGGATGTACGGCGGTCGGGCGGTCGGTCGGGCGGCAACCAAATGTTGTCCGTGCATAATCTTTCAGTCAGTTTAATTGAAGTCTGGAGCTGGCACGTCAGTTAACTGCTAGTAGTCTGTTGTTATAAATTATGTTTATTGTCATTTTGTTTATTTTCTTTGGTTACATCTTCTGACAGCAGACTCGGACATCTCTTGGACTGAATTTTAATGTGCGTATTGTTATGCGTTTACTTTTCTACATTGGCTAGAGGTATATGGGGAGGGTTGAGATCTCACAAACATGTTTAACCCCGCCGCATTTTTGCGCCTGTCCCAAGTCAGGAGCCTCTGGCCTTTGTTAGTCTTGTATTATATAAATTTTAGTTTCTTGTGTACAATTTGGAAATTAGTATGGCGTTCATTATCACTGAACTAGTATATTTGTTATGGGGACAGCTAAAGGACGCCTCCGGGTGCGGGAATTTCTCGCTACATTGAAGACCTGTTGGTGACCTTCTGCTGTTGTTTTTTTCTATGGCCGGTTGTTGTCTCTTTGGTACATTCCCCATTTCCATTCTCAATTTTATTCACTCATGAACCGTTTCAACCAAAGCTTTTAAAATTTTAATATGTTGTTCCTGACAACAAAATGAGGGCCCTCATGGGGTTTTTGATTATGTGATTACTTGGCCGTTTTTTTAATGATTATTTGATTATTAAGCCAAATATTTCATGATTATTTGATTACCTAGGACTGTATTTTTAGTTTATGATTATTTGATTACTAAAGATAAGCAAATATTTAATGATTATGTGATTATATTGGCAAAAAAATGGTGATTATGTGATTACTAGGACCCCCCCATGAGGAGCCTCCTTAAGGAACCGCTGAAACACTTCATAAATTCCGGTACCGACACTGAATTTTGTTTTCACAAGGTTGATTTGAACATTAAACAAGAGGCTGTCACAACGACAGCAAACCAGATTTATTCATTTATTTTTGTCCTGGCAATATCATAAAAACCATAACTGATGAACGAATAAAGTGAAAATCGTCAATATCAAATTTGACCTCGATTTTGTCATCAGTACCAACATATTAAAATTTGAAGAGCTTTGGTTCATGAGTAAATGCAACAACATGAATGGAAACGCCATTTTTCAATCTTTCAAGAACCATAATTCCTAAACGTTAAAAGTCAAAATCAACATTGTTGAACTTGACCTCCATTTTGTCATCAGTAACAACATATCAAAATTTGAAAAGCTGTGGTGGAACAGTTCACGAGTACATGCACGGACACGACTGAAAACGCCATTTTTCAATCTTTCAAGAACAATAACTCCTGAATGGTAAAAGTCGAAATCGTCATTATTGAACTTGACCTCCATTTTGTCATCAGTAACAACATATTAAAATTTGAAAAGCTTTGGTGGAACATTTCACAAGTAATTGCACGGCACGAATGGAAACACCATTTTTCAATCTTTCAAGAACCACAACTCATGAAAGTTAAAAGTTAAAATCGTCATTATTATACTTGACCTCCATTTTGTCATCAGTAACAACATATTAAAATTTGGGAAGCCTTGGTTGAACAGTTCAGATCAGTTCATGTGCAAATGCACGGACACGACTGGAATTTAAACGCCATTTTTCAAATCTGTCAAGAACCATAACTCCTTAACGGTAATTCAAAATCGTCATTATTGAACTTGGCCTTCATTTTGGAGGCCCCTCATGGGGGGGTCCTAGTAATCACATAATCACCATTTTTTTGCCAATATAATCACATAATCATTAAATATTTGCTTATCTTTAGTAATCAAATAATCATAAACTAAAAATACAGTCCTAGGTAATCAAATAATCATGAAATATTTGGCTTAATAATCAAATAATCATTAAAAAAACGGCCAAGTAATCACATAATCAAAAACCCCATGAGGGCCCTCCTTAAGGTGGTACCTAACACTACAGGGAGATAACTCTGTAAAGTCAGCTAAACGTTGTAGTTACGTTGCGTTGTGAAGGCAATATATAAAGCTTCTCAGTGATCAAAATTAGTGTTTGTCAAACTGCTAACAACCAGTGTAATTTTTCTGATAAAACGCTTGGTTTAAATTATTTTAATTTTTTATATTTTTGTAAAAGGGTCAAAGTAAATACTTTGTTAAAATTTTAGGAAAATTAAACGAGCCGAATTAATTTTAGTGAAAGTGTTGGGTACCACCTTAAGATATAGACGTTGAATTTAACATTTTCAATGACTGGTCATTAAGAAGAAGGAGTGTGGGTGACACTTGGTGTTTATTTTCCAATTGATCCCGCTTCTACGCATTTTTCCTACTTCAAACTTTTCTTCTTTTTTTCAGATTCTACTTTTAATCCCTATATCCGACATCCAGTCGAGAAAGGGTAACATGAAATAAACACGAATAACGTTTTTGAATATAGATGTATCGCGTCCCTTGATATAGTCCTAGTGGGTTACTTCCCAATATTTGCCAAATGTATTTCTCCATTTTTTTATGCCTCAATTGTAAGTAGGGGGGTGAAATTACACTGTAAAAAAAGTTGGGTTCAGAATTTTAAAGGAAAGTAGTGATTTGGTCCAGCTGAAAAAGGTTGAAAATTAGCACTTCGGAAGCTGTCAAAAGATTTCAAGACGCCCTAAACATAAAATTGTCCATATTTTGAGTTAGAGCCGATGAAGTTTTCTATAATTTTGATATAATTTGTCCCAAAAGTAGTACAACACACTAAACATTTCTTTGAGAAAGCGCAGGTGGGAATTTTTTTAATTTTCATTTATGTTCTAAAAGAAATGCACTACGTATTAATTGTGATCTCGGACCAATAACTATACTTGTACCTAGTATTGAAACATTATCATTTCTTCATCATGACAGAGAGATAGGTTAGAAAAGGGATCCTTCATTTTTATGCTTAATTCTTTACAATCAGAGGCGGATTAATAGGGGTTTTCAGCCCCTGCCCTTTTTGAGGGAATAATTTGGTTGATTATGTATAGGGAATCATGGACGCATGACTGGAGCGGGCCCCCTCTTAGGCAGTCAGTGGCCCTCCTCTAATGAAAATTCCTGGATCCGCTACAGAAAATTTCCTTTATTCATTCTCACCTTTATAATTAAACAACCCATTTATCTCTATTTTTTTATTTTTTTCCCTATTCTTTCTCGAATATTTATTTTTGTGGCCACCTTGTTCTTCTCTTTTTCTACATTTTTCTCTACCCTGTAAGCCCATTCTAGACCCTCATATGAGTTGAATACCCTTACATTAAAATACTTTATGAGCCATAGTGAATTGTACATTACACAACGATTAAAAGGTCATTTAATTAAACAAAGTATTACCAGTATAGACAACTAAATATGTACCTAGTTTATCACATCAAGAAACTGATGACCTTATCACATGAGGGTCTAGATGTTGGGTGCGTCATATCTGAACTATATAATTTTAGGTCATTTTTCTGTATTCTTTATATTTGTAGCACATTATTCATAAAAGGTTTAATTCTTTATATATTTTAGAACCCCATTATTCTTTATTCTTCTTTTTGCGCTATTTCCCTGTATTCTTTAAACTTTTAGGTATTTTAGGTAAATCATTATATTTTGGCACATCCTTCTCTATTCTTCATATTTTAGCAACCCATAATGTTCTATTCTTCATATTTTAGCAACCCATAAGGCTCTATTCTTCATATTTTAGCAACCCATAATGCTCTATTCTTTATATTTTAGCAACCCATAATGCTCTATCCTTCATATTTTAGCAACCCATAATGCTCTATTCTTCATATTTTAGCAACCCATAATGTTCTATCCTTCATATTTTAGCAACCCATAATGCTCTATTCTTTATATTTTAGAAACCCATAAGGCTCTATTCTTCATATTTTAGAAACCCATAATGCTCTATTCTTCATATTTTAGCAACCCATAATGCTCTATTCTTCATATTTTAGCAACCCATAAGGCTCTATTCTTCATATTTTAGCAACCCATAATGCTCTATTCTTTATATTTTAGCAACCCATAATGCTCTATCCTTCATATTTTGGCATTCCTTTATTCGCTATTCTTTATATGTCTGGCCCATTATTCTCTATTCTTTATGTTTAATTACCCTATAATTCTCTAACCTTTATATTTTAGAACGCCATAATTCCTCTTTTTTATATTTTAGAACCCCTGATTGTTATTAATTTTCTTTCTATTTTGGCACCCCTTTATTCTCAATACTTTATCTTTTTGCATCACATTATTCCCAGTTCTTTATTTTTTTGCTTTATTTCTCTCTGTTCTGTATTTATTTCTGCAATTGATTCTGTTCATTTGAACCCTATTCACACCCTCATCACATGGTTTTTATCTTTTGGAAGTACAGTTTATAAACCCTTGATCTATGAGGCCCCTCATGGGGGGGTCCTAGTAATCACATAATCACCATTTTTTTGCCAATATAATCACATAATCATTAAATATTTGCTTATCTTTAGTAATCAAATAATCATAAACTAAAAATACAGTCCTAGGTAATCAAATAATCATGAAATATTTGGCTTAATAATCAAATAATCATTAAAAAAACGGCCAAGTAATCACATAATCAAAAACCCCATGAGGGCCCTCATCTATATAGTTTATATAAAGAGATAAGACTCAGACTATTAAAGAAGAGGGACATAGAACAATTTCCAACATGGCAGTTTTACTGTTTAGTCTTTCTGTACTTTTGTTGTCAACATTTACTGTACACGGTGGTAAGGCAATGCATTTTCTGTTTTTTATTTGCTGTTGTTTTGTTTATTTTCTAAGATTCCAATTTTCGTAGATAAAGAAATAAATTGTGCGTTCGCGGCCATCGGATATTAAATTTCGTGGTTTTGCTGAGGTCTGCATACAAGCCTTTAGAAAATTTGTCATTCGTTGAATATTCCGAATTTCGTGGTTTACGTGTACCTACGAAATCCACGAAAATTGGTATCCAACAACTAATAATAATGAATCCACAGTATCTACTTGCAGTCGAATCAAACGTTCAAACATGTCTATCAAAGAATGACTTGGGGAATAGAAATGTGGTATTTCGGTTACGACGGGCAGTAAAACCCTTGCCAACGTGAGACGTCCTTTTTGACTGTGCGGGATGTGAAAATACGCAGACACGTCCGATCAGAATCGGGACGTTAAGTCCTATGCTTTGCAATATAAGTGTCACGCCCTTCATCCCTACATTACAGGGTATACCTATTGCATTTATTGTCAATTTGCTGTTGTCCTAAAAGTGCACGGGATATTTGCAACTTGATGTTAAGCAAAAGACTGTAACAATCAGGCAACCAAAACCTAAAAAAAACCCATACCATACACACACATCATTCTATAAAAACTAAAGTTCAACTTCCCATAAAATTTTTAAAAAAAATCTTAATATCAATAGATTTGGTTTTTATACCTTTTTTTTTAAAGTAAAGACACCCGTAAAATATACGTATAGATTATCGGGTTTTTCTACACATTGATATCGTAAAATATCAGCCGCGAGCCACAATGTGAACGTATTGAACGAGCTAAAAAGTTTCACTCTGTGTCGAGCGGCTGATATTTTACGATATCTATTCGAAGAAAACCCGATTATCTTTTTATCGTTCTATTACTGGTCGTTTCTTTCTCCCTAAGACAGTTTTACGCTCGACAAAAGCAAGCTTGATAACGTCTCCTCTCGCATTGTGACGTCGCTGATAACTTCTCCTCTCACATTGTGACGTCGCTGATAATGCCTGGTCTCGTTTTGAAGTCTTGATACATGGATTACAGAGCAACAGAGCAGGGTGATATAGGCGAAGGGAAGGACGATAAAACCATATAGAGGATACAAAACCACGTGTAAAAAAAAATCGAAATACACAACTTATTTGTTTTATATAAAATAAAAAGTCGTTGGACTTGTATAATTACCAATGAGATAACTATCTAACAAAGACAAAAATGACATATTTAGGTCAACGTACGGCCTTCAACAGTAAGCAAACTCATACCTCCTAGCAAGCTATCAACGACAAAATATAAAGTATTCAAACTAAAAAAAAACAAAAAAAGAACAACAACGGACTAATTTATGACAAAATAATAAACGGAAAACAAATATTACAAATATCAACCAACCACTAAAATACTAAACTACAGACTCCTGACTTTGGACATGCACATTCAGAAGGATTTGTAGTTTTAATACTATACTAACCATTGACCATTGGTTTATCCAAAGGATCGGTTAGCTTACGAGTTCGTTTTAGTATTTTTATACATCGGATAATGATGTATGTGTATTTAAAAGCATCACCATACCGAATTTTCTTTTGTCGACAGCAACATTTGCCAATGCAGTTCAGAAGGGAACAGTTACCAGCCATTACATACACGAGGCTTCCGGTTTGTGTGCCAGCAGACAACATCCTAATATGCTGTATACTCACAACGATTCAGGAGACACACACAGAATATATGCCATAGAGTAAAACATTTTTAAATAATAATTCAATGACATTTTTATTAAATATTAAGTAAGACAGATATTTCATTCCAATGAAAAGGCCAATGAAGAGCAAAGTAATTTCAACGATAACAATGATTAAGATAATTGACAGAATAATTTTGATAATCACATATAAATATAATTATATATTAAAGATGTTAAACCACAGCCAGATTCGGGCGACACACACAGAATATATGACATGGAGTAAAAGATTTATTCTCTTTAAAAAATTCCATTCTCAACACTGGGTATTCCTATTGGAACCCTCGGAGGGATTCGAATACCAAGGAGCAATTAATAAGACGTTTGTACAAGTAACGTTGGATAGGCTAAAACTGAATCCGATTCCCACGTTAAAGCTACTGCGCCGTAAGAATCTGATCCAGTCTTGAATTCCCCACATTTTCAAACTTTTCAGGAATTCGGATTTGGATACCAGGTTTATGCCCATAATCTTTTTTTTTAAAATGTTATATATATGCAAAGACAGGGTCATGATAAGCTTTAATCAGTCAACAACGGAAAGAAACTGAATATGCAAAGGCCACGAAACAAAAAAAACGGAATACGGTGGAAGAACAGACAAGATACTGTACGAATAGACTTGCATGTATTTTCGCTTGTGTGCTGATTTGTCTCCCGTTTTAGTCATTACTAAAATTCCTCAAGTTGCAGCAAAAATTTCATCCTAATTTAAAGATTTTAAATCATAATTAATTTTTTTTTTATATATGACACCACTAGTTGTATGTGTTCATGATAAAAATCTATCATTTTTTACAAAGACCTGTCAACAACGTATTTGAGGTCACAAACCAGTGATCATTAATTGGCAATAAGTAGAACATAATATGATCTAGCATATTAAACGCGTAAACTAACAATAAACTGCATGTCTTTTTTTTATTTTAGACTTATATCTCTGTACCCATACCATGAATTTTCAATGTTATTTTAAATCGAAGTGTATGCAACATTTTATCAGTTTGATCTTTCAATGGTATTTTTAAGCGAGGTTTATTGATCTTTTGTTGAATTTAATCTCCCAATCCTATTTTCAGTGGCTCTAATGGTCAGAGAAAGGCTTTGATATGGATAGATGGCGCCCACAGTACAGATTGGGAAGATATAGCATGCGGACCGTGTGCGGGTGGTTCCGGAAATTGTGTTTATATTGCTGATACAGGCGGAAATGCTGGTGGCGATGCAAACACTATCTACAGAATCCGGGAACCAGACTATCTCAATGGTGATATGCATGTCAGCATTGATTCTACTCTTCAGTTCAGGTAAATATTAAACCAGAGGCTGATTTAGGGGGTGCTGGGGTCCGGTAACCTAATGAAGCTTCATATATAACTGCAGTGGCGGATCCAGCCATTTGAAAAAAGGGGGGGGGGGGTCCCAACCCAGGACAAAGGGGGGTTCCAACTATATGTCCCCATTCAATTGCATTGATCGTCCAAAAAAGGGGGGTTTCCAACCCCCGGAACCCTCCCCCTAGACCCGCCACTGAACTGATGCATATTTATGTTTGACTTGTTCCACTTCTAGTTTGGACCGCTATTTTGGAGATGCATTTTTTGTTGATGTATATAACTTTTGAGTGTTCCATGCCTATAAAATTGCTAAGTGTGAACTCCTACCCCATTTTTTCAAAGTCCTGCATCGGTTTCTGAAAAATAACCATGTCAGCGCACTAGTATATGAAGATATCTTATATTTCTTTTTTTGTGAATTTTGATGAATCGAGAAGGAGTTTAATGTTTTAACTATATACACTTAATCATATTTGGGTCCTTATAAATCTGACATATTTCAACTGCGATAATACGAAAATTTGATGAAAACACATGACTTGCTTACATGTTCAATTGTTTCAGTTACAGCTCACAAAATTATAATTTTGCTTATATAAATAGGATTGTTTTACCCTGACAAGTTGATGAAAAATATGACTTGTCCAATTAGCTTAACCAATAGCGTCATTACTGATCGTATTTGTTATATAATGAATATAGTTGAATTTCGTTCAAACCTTAAGTCTCTCTCTATATTATGTACGTAACCAATAGTCAACTTAGTATGTTTGTCGAATAGCTTGCAGCTTGTATATTTCTGAACTGCCGATTTTATTCAATAAATATGTACAAACATGTCACATCAATACACATTAAAAATTGTGGCAATTATAATGACGTCTAATAACTTCTACTTATACTAATTGTTTCGTGGCCGACCAGGGAAAACTACTTTTAGAAACCTGTGTCCTTTTGTCAATGCCAGGCGAAACCCCAAGTGTTGGACCGCTCTCGATATAAGAATGTTCAAAAGACATTAAAAAAATGCATTTAAATGCAAAAAATAAAATATCCTATCAGTCAAAAGACTGCGGCTATATGAAAATAATTTGAAGACAGAAATTAGTCTGAATAAACAAATCCGATTATGTTTGTATGGCCATACCACCTTATTTAACAAAACATGTTAATTTTAATGCCAATTTGAACAAACCTATATAAAAAAATATCTTAAACGTTTTTTAACCTAAATATTGAAAAAAATTATGCTAACTCAAGTAAAGCAGGGCTAGAAATGATCATATATACACCTATCATTTAACACAATAATTTTTCCAGCCCAAAAAATTAATTTCCGTTACACTACGTGCCACGGCAATTAGGAATTTTTGGCCATAATTTCGCATAATTTATGACTGTTACCTGTAAAAATTAAAAGTGGTTCACTTACTCCAACCCTCGCCCACACTTGTTATGACTGAAATATGTTTTTCAAATACTATAATTTTACTTTTCAACCAAAATGTCAATGGGCGAGTTGGGGCGACACATGAGAATCATAAAATATGGTCGAAAAAAGTGACCATGCATGTTGTGTTCGCTTTCTACATATTCTTCTTCCACTTTAGCGGTCGCTATCAACTGTCTTATTATTCTGCCACTGTATGTTGCGCATGAAGTCCAAAGGAAATTGAGTTATATACAGTTTTGTGAAAGTTAAAATCCTATATGCAAGTGCTCTTTAACAGTGTTTTTGTCTATTTTGTAAGCCGAGTCTTGAAGCATTCAAGACTCGTTGCACTGGTAGTGGAAAAATTTAAGGCATTCCATTCCCGTATGCATTTTGGGTAGAATGACATTTTCATTTAAAATGCATATCCTTTGAAATACCGTAACACTTTTACTCCTCAATTCTACTTTTAGCTGGGACCAGCATGATTGTGAGACTGTCATGGTAGACCCCAACGGAGAAGTTTATGTTGTTTCCAAAGTTAGCGCAGGCCACCACGCTAAATTTGTACATTTACCAAAGAGTGCATGGGGAGCCCATCATCATGTATATGTGAACGACGGAGTTTACCTGTCTATAACAACAAACGCGCATGACCCAGTAGGCGGAGACATCTCTCCAGCAGGCAACGAAGTGAGTAAAACATGGAAATGTCGAAAAGACTGGAAAACAACTTAACTGAAAAACCCCTGAAAAACCCCGACGAAAAGACAAACCTGGTCTATTAAATTTTGCGATTTATAACAACATTTTGTTTGCGAGATTTTATTTTCGCTATTTTTTTGTAACATTCTTATTTTTATCGAAGAATTAAGTATGCGATTGAACATTATTTTATCGATCTAAATACGAAGATATAGTTCTTGTAAAAAGTTTCCAATTTACTGCTTATACTGGGATAGCTTCCCATTTGCATTTTGCTGCGCATCACGGTGCGGAGCTATTACTTTCAGTCGAAATACATGCAATCTTGAATAAATTACTTATCACGTATATATATATACATAGATTCTGATTGGTTGCATTATAATGCGGCTGAGATACAGCAACAGCTATTGCCTTAAATGAATTAAAGAATTACAGTCTTTTCTCGTCTTGGATAAGACATCTGATGCCGGAAAATTAACTACATGTATTTGTATTTCAGTTCATATCAACTGTCACTAATTCATGTTCGTTTTATTATGCATACATTTTGCACAGAGAAATTAAATATTGAAATATCAATTATTGAATACCGCTTACGTGTTTATTTGCTATGTTACTGTGCAATTTGCACGATTTGCTTTGCTAAACAATTATTGTTACAATGTTTACAAAAATGCATTATCTGTATTTTATAACTTCTGACAATCTTACACACCTCGAAAAAATCACACACCAAGAGTCGTTTCTATTTATAATTGTTTTAATTTTCAACAAGAAATTAATTTGTTTTTAAAGCATGGGTGTATAACGCACACTCTTAAAGTACTTCCATTTTATTTCAATCAATATATAAAAATACCACATTTCCAATACTAATTCCTTCTACCACATGCACACATATTACCTTAAATGAGGGTAGAGCGCAAACTCCGAAACAGTGGTGACGTTGCTTCGCTAAACTAGCTAAAGTCAACGTAGCGTAGTAAAGAGGACGTAACCGCTGTTTCGGAGTTTGGGTAGAGCGAAGCAGTCAATACATACCATGAACACTCATACTTTTATATTTGAGGCTGATTTAATTCTTTTTAGACTATTCTTAAACGTATTTTCGAAAGGAAAAAAACCAACATCATCGGCCATCGATCCGGGGATGCACGGCGGGCAGGATGTTGTATGAATGTCAATGAGACAATTTCACTCATGTCCGTTTCTTAAGACTACATTCCCTTTAAAGTGTTGGTTGTTTTTATTAATCGCTGGACTGCTGTTTCATTAACCTTTGTACCTCAAGATAATTTTCAATATTTCTTCCAGATTTTACTGAAAACCTATGGACGTGTGAACTACTGGTCCGTGCCTGACCGTAATTACGCAGCCCATATTACTCACCACCCTCAGGTGCTACCGTACCACAACGAAAGACAGGGAGAGTCCGTGTGTTGGGACGTACATGGTGATGGCTATTACACTTTATCAGAGGGAGCCAATCAACCATTGTGGTATTATAAGAGACAATCACCAAAACCTGTTGGTTAAAAAAAAACAAATAATAAATGATACCAAGTGTGTCTCTGTATGTTGTAATGAAACACTATACTATATCAGGTTAGGGGGACGGTTGGCGCCTGTTAAAACGTTTAAACCCGCTGCATTTGTACGCCCCTGTCTAAAGAGCCTGTTGTTCAGTGGTTGTCGTTTATTGATGTGGTTCAGCGGTGTTTTTCGTTTCTCGCTTTTTATATAGAGATTAGAACGTTGGTTTTCTAATTTGAATTTTCTTATATATATACTATTCATTGTGGGGCCCTTTATAGCTTGCCGTTCCGTGTGAGCTAAGGCTCCTTGTTGAAGGCCTACTTTGCCCTATAATTGTAAACTTTTTATACATTATGACTTGAATAGATAGTAGTCTCATTGGCACTCAATCCTTTTCTTATTATGTATATAGTATATCTGTGTTTTAGGCCTCACTGGGACTTTCAGATGAAACACAACAACACACGTGCTGTTTCTTTACTCTGATGTTGATAGTGCGATAAATCATTTTTTGTATCATGAAATACTATAATATATTACTTCAATTTTGTTATCTTCATCACATAACTTTGGGGAGTTTGGTATATACATACACGCGCGTGTTACCCATGCATATAAAATCCATGTGTATCAAGAAATTTGATTTAAAAAAAAAAGAAATAAATGCTTTGGTTGGGTATTTGAAGGATTTACAGAATTGAGATAACAATCGGAAACAACCCGACCAAAGAGCAGAAAATAACCAAAGATCACGAGTCTTGGCTAGAAAATCCTGCACTCCTATGTGGGCTTCAGTTGACTCCTAAACAACCATAACGTATGCTAGTTCAGCGAAATGGACACTTCACTGAACTCCGAAACATATGAATGAACATAAATTCTAAAAACACACAAGACTGAAAAAAGCTAAAGGTTCCTGATTTTGGACAGGCGCAGAAATGCGGGGTGGTTAAAATTGTTTTGTGACATCTCAGTCCTCTACCATACCTCTAGCCGATGTGGAATAAAAAAAAACACACAGCAATATGCAAAGTAAAACTCAGTTTAAAGATGTTAGAATAGGTAACAGAAGAAACTAAGAATATGACAATGATCAACATACAGTAACAGAGAACAACATACAAGTAATTACTGACATGCCAGCTCCAGACCTCAATTGAATTGAGCAAAAGATTATGTCATCATCATACAAGCACATTTTATCCTAGTGTTATTGATGCGTAAACTGGACCACTGACTTACACATTTTACATAAGTTCTGCGAAATCTTCATATTTTGAGTGAATCAATCTCAGTTACTTTCTTTAAATTTTGCCAAATGCTATAATGACTCTTTTCAATGACGAATAAAAATATTTCTACATGTAGTACTTGAATGACGGTATTAATTCATTAGATTCTTAAATTTCAATTGGCATAGAAACATAGGTTCTTGAGCACAGGACTCTCTGTTGAGCCCCTATGCGTCACTCCATTATAGAGAGAAAACCCGAGTGGCACATTGATAGTAAACAATCATGAAGTTTATAGTAAAAACATGGTTCATCGGTGTACATATAGTACAAATAAATGAGATATTTATATCAGAAATCGGGGATTTAAAATAATAAAGGGGGATAGATTATGAGGGTTCAACATATGGGCCTGTCCTCAAGCACCTATGCATTGAAACGCAAACCGAAAGATCATGTAAGATGCATTTCATACATAACAATCTTAAAAAAAGATGACACGGTTGTTTGGCTCAAGCTTTTCTGATCAAATTTGTTTTAGAACAATTCAAAGAATACAATTTATATGTGAATTGTAACTGACAAAGAAAAAGAAAAGCCATGATTAGGTTGCTTATTTCAAAAAATGGAAAACATCACGTTTAATAATTTCATGCGTCAGAAGCGCTTTTCTGGATTTAACTTCATCAAGAACGCCTATATGTCAAAAATACCAAACATATATAGCCAAATTCATCTAAAGCCAATTTTGCCTGAGGGAGTTGAAACCTTGTAACTGACAAAGCAAAGTAAAGCCATGATTAGGTTGCTTGTTTTAACCATTTACTTGATACACGGGTACATTTTGTAGTTGCACCGTTTAAAATGACAGTGTCTGGTCCCCAAATCTATGAAACATCAAAATGAAAAAAATAAAATATAGATATTTATACATGTTATACTGCAACTAGTTGTGTTTATTTTTAAATATAGTAACACGGCTATATTGCGTACAATGTGAATTTCATCATGGAACACTTTTTCCACAGTCAGAGGTTCATTAAGGGATGAAAATAATTTTGAAATCTGTGTTACAATTAGATAGCTATCAATTTATTTATTTAAGTTGCAGTATAAACACAATATTAGGTCAATGTCAGAAAAATATCAACTTTTTTGTACTCGGCGCAAAACTGGGGAAGGGCTCGGTAGAACTTCGCTCTTCCTAAGTTTCTCAGCCTCACAAAAAAGTTGATATTTTTCTGACATTGACCTTATCATGCTAATTGTATTTTTAGATTGTATCCTATTCCTGATTGCGACATTTTGGACTAAGTGTAGATTCGAATTAGGAGATAACTGTATTGTATTTTAAGCTCCGACGGCATCAAATCCCCAATTGATGCCGTCGGAGCTTAAAATACAATATTGTTATCTCCATTCTAATGAAACTGACAGCACACAACGTTAAAACACCTAATTAAAATCTGTCATATGTCGTCTGCGCTTGCGCGTACGTCCCATAGCATCAATTGTAAAAAAGTGACGTTATCCAATCAAAATGAACGTTACAAACGTTGTTGCATTAGAATGGCAGATAACGAATAGCAGGAACGCTTACCATGTATGCAGAATGGGTCTCATTTCATCAGATTCCCTCAGTTTTTGTTCTTAACAACATTAACTTGATCTGTATCTACGTAATGATTTGTTTGAGATGTGAATTTCGCTAATGTACCCCTCTATCGGCTCTTCCCATGTTGGACTTTTATTTCTTCAATATAACATTAGTTAACTGTTGGTCTTTGTATGTTTGAAAAATGGATACGTGCTGAAAATCATGTTGTTTGTGGGATTATGTTTGATCAATATTTAATTTTTGTGAAGAGGTTTAAATATAGAATTATTTTTGTTTGTTTTTAAATGGAGTTGACACCTTGGTATATATTTGTTTTCTACTTGTAATTTCAGAAAATACGTTTTAGCAGCGTGATAATTGAAACTGGATATTCTTGTCAAATAAAAAAATCATTTGATATTGTTTATAAGTCATAAACACGATGAAAATAACAAAGGAACGATGAAAACCAACTGTTTAAAAAGCGAGAGGTGTATAAGAAAAGAAACATACAAAGATCTGTATGACTAAAAGGGACAGAAAAATTAAAGCCGAATAAAAGTGTAATATTCACGATTTGTAATTAAACGATCGCAAACGACTCAATCTCTAATGAGGGAGAAAAGGAGGGATCCTAATTCCGAAATCCCGGGCTTAAAAACACGAAATCACGAGATCCCTAAATTCGAAAAAAAAAAGAATTCCCGGATCCCGAAAGGGTCAATCCTGAAATCCCGCGCTTAAAAACACCCGATCCCGGAGTCCCGATAAAGGTCCTATCCCCCCTCTCTAATGTGACATTCATATTAAGTTTTTTTCGCATGGTGGATGATTCATGCATACTTGAAATCAGATTTATCCTGTCTTTGTGACCAGTCTCGATACGTTTAATTATAGAAGACTGATTTACCATGTCCGTGTGACAAGTATCGATGTGTTTCATTGGAGAAGACAGCTTTCCCATGTTCATGTGACCAGTCCCGCTGCGTTTAATTATAGAAGACTGATTTACCCTGTCCATGTGCGTTTATCATGTCCAGGTGACCAATCTCGTCCCATTTTATCGAAGAAGACGGATGCAAATTATTCACGAGACCAGCATAGGTGCGTTTCCCATGTCCACGTGAACTTAAAAGTTTAAACATCAGTTACATATACAATTATAAAAATACCGAACACCGAGGAAAATTTAAAACTGAAAGTCTGTTATCAAATGGCAAAATCAATAGCTCAGACACATCAAACTAATGGAATATTATCAATTTTCATATTCCTGCCTAGGTACAGACAGAGACATATAATACATACTATATGTCTCTAGTACAGGCATTTTTGTTCTATGTAGAAAATGGTGGCTTGAACCTGGTTTGATAGATAGTTTTATTGACAACAAAATTTCAATCTATTGTAATTTTATTATTTCACACACTGGTCCGAGTACACAGTTATCGTCCCTTGATTTTCGTTGTCCAAGAATATAGTCCCTACTGTGGACAGTGTGTAGTCCCTACTGTGGACAGTGTGTAGTCCCTACTGTGGACAGTGTGTTACTTGTCAATTTTTTTTATACCCCTTCCAAATTTATTTATTTATGTTTTATGCCTCAAGTAGCAAGAAGGGGGATAAAATTACACTGTAAAAAAATTAGATTCATGAACTATAATGTAAAGTAGTGATTTGGTTCAGTTGAAAAAGGTCAAAAATTAGCATTTCGAAAGCTGTCAAAAGATTTCAAGCCCCCCTTCACATAAAATTGTCCATATTTTGAGTTAGAGCTGATGAAGTTTTCTATAATTTTGATATAATTTGTCCCAAAAGTAGTTCAACACACTGTAAAAATATTATGGAGAAAGCGCAGGTGGGATTTTTTTTTATTTCCATTTATTGTCTAAAGGAAATGCACTACGAAATAACTGTGTACTCGGACCCACTGACACAGAGACACACCATAAAGTACAGATGTATGTTATGTAAAGTATGCCATTCAGTACTCGCTATAAATGTTTCAATGGTTGTAGTATTTATTCAAAATACGGAAAAAAGTCATTTCTTGTATTGAAACTTGCTGGTCGATCATCCAGCATGTCTAGTTCCATTTTTAATGTCAATATCAATCTGAAAAATAAAAGAGTACAATGAAAGGAGCTGTTCTCAGTTTACAAATTTACAACTGGTTCATAAATTGTAAGAAATTAATTGACTTGAATCTTTTAAATAAATGTTGACACCTTCGGGACAAAGCGTTAACATAGCATTAATTTAATGACATTAATAAAGAGGGTGGTAAAGGGGGTGTCTGAACACGGAAACGCGTGCAATTAAACTTCCATCTTTCTTAACTACACTGTTTTCCGTCGTGCGTATTATTATATTATAACTGTTATATTTTAACACTTTATTTTTTATAACCTTTGTCTTTTGTTTGAATGTGAATTCAAGCAAACAACAACATAAAATATCTCTCGATAACACAAAAAATCATCCAGATAAAGCATCTTTACCAGAGTTTAACGCTGTCTGTATTTGGTAAAAAAAAAAGAAAAGGTTTTAAGACTCAAACATGTATTTGTTTTGATTTGGATCTATATTTTTATTAAAAGAGTTTAAAACTGCTGTACTCGTTGACTTATATTAAACCCTTCTTTAACACCTAAGAAAACCCTCGAATTTTGATTTGGTTCGTGTTGCTGAACCTTCAGTTTTCTATGGTCTATTTTGTATATATTATTTGTATTTTATACCTTTTCATTTTTTTTTTATCTCTAACGTTGTCAGTTTATTTTCGACTTATGAGTTTGAATGTCTCTTTGGTTTTTTTGCCATATTTTCAGGCATCTGATTGCGAATATATACATCCCAGACAAAAAAAATGCAACCATGGATTCATTCAGGGTATAGAAAACAAACAAATATATAGCACAGTTACAAATAAAGGTAACAATAGAATACCGCTGTTCGAAATTCATAAATCGATTGAGAAAAAACAAATCCTGTTTACAATCCGGAATCCGGGTTACAAACTAAAACAAATCCGGGTTACAAACTAAAACAAATCCGGGTTACAAACTAAAACAAATCCGGGTTATAAACTAAAACAAATCCGGGTTACAAACTAAAACTTACCCCTCGTTTGCCGTATGGTGTTCTTCTACATAGAGCACATTTGCCTGTTTGTAAACATTGTCGTATATGCCGTAAACACCATACTGGACATTGGCACTCTGTAGAAAGAGAATAAAAATGCAATTAGCATGGTTGTGTAATGGTTTTAAGGATGTACTTAGGTAAGGTTAGGTGAAAATTAATAAATTAAGAAGTTAAAATTGATACTATAAGCTGGTAGAGCATCAATTAAGGATAAAAATAAGCTAAAAATATTTATAGGTCATGGACCTCCTTTTCGAGATATTTCAGATTTAAAATATGGCGGGAAAAGACTGACTCGGACTTTTACCTTATATTTGCATTGGTATTATCGATCTCAAAACAAAAGAAAGAAAATCAAGAATCTTCTAAACTTTTGGTAAATGACCTTTCATGAGGTATTCAATCTTGTATGAAAAAATAAATGGGTGTTATGGGGCAAAATATTTTACATTATGTTGTATGGAAAAACACCAAGGAGTCCGAACATTTGACACAAATTCTAAAACCTCACCTAAGTACACCCTTAAGGCTTTTAAATTAAAATGTAAAATTTTTTTTTTGCGAATATTTATCTGTAGATACTCTTTTATGCTATTCAAGAACGAGTCGTACCTATTAAAATCGATATGCGACGTATACAACAGATGTCGCATGTTAAGCAGATTCAGCTTCCTGTTCAAGAGCACATGTTTCACGATTTTCTATCATAAAAATAATATAAGACTTTTTGTTTAACTTTTTTGGTGTAAATGCTTTTTGAATATTTAATTTCTTTGCATTTCCGAATATATGGTCTTGAGATATCTCTCTTAGGTTATTTCGAAACTAGTTGTAGATACAGAAAAAGTATATCAATTATATACTAAAACTGGCGTTGATCCGAATATCTCTAATAAGTGTGAAAAAAATAACATGATAATGTTACATAAACTAACATAGCACTACCAGCAGTTACTCAGATGCCAACTCCAGACCTCAATTTAACTGATTGAACAAATATGTCTTCATCAATCGTATGAATATCAAGCACAGTACCTCCCATTAGTGATAAAGTAGTGAATTGAATGTTAGTGAAATGTATGAACAGAATTGAATTTACGACAAGAAAAAAATCTCAAAATACATTTTTTACTCCTAAGAAGACTTGTAGGTCTTATTTTAAAATTCTTCATTAAATATGCCAAACTCCTGTACAATGAAAATGAGGCTTTACTTAGTTTTTGCACCTGAAACATGTTTGACGTTATTAACGTGCTAACAATGAATGGTGACATCTAGAATAAATGATAAACATGAACCATTAAAATGTCGAGTAAATAGTGGGGGGGGGGGGGGGGGATAAAGAACACCAATAAGTGTCCCAGGAATACAGAATACAGAAACGGCAAAATCACAGAAAAAAATATAATAATAATCTTATCAGCATCTCCTCCCTATCCCATCCAGGCACTAATACAACACCGCAAAGTTAATAAAAAATAAAATCACAAAAAAAACCCTGCGCTCTGAGGAAAAATCAAAACGTAAAGACTTTAATCAAATGTCAAAATTAAAATCTGAAACACATCAAACGAATGGATGATAACAACTGTCATATTCCTGACTTAAAACAGACATTTAGAAAAAAATAAACATGGTTTTGTAGTTTGCTAAACCTCTCATTTGTATGACAGTCGCATCAAATTCCAATACATTGACAACAATGTGAGAACAAATAAACAGACATAGTAATCTCCGTCTCTTATGAAGAGTTGTCTCATTAGTAATTTTACCGCATCTTGTTTTTTTATAAAATAGGTAAAAATGTAAAAAAAAATAGGAGCACAGCAGTTAACATTGTGTTATAATCTTAATCACTATAAAAACAAACAAATATATACTTACGACGAAGTAACCGTACAATTTGTACAGGCACTTGACCTGATCGAACTGCAACCATTAGCAGAGAAAGAACAATATACATGCTAATCAGTTTCATTGTAGCAAGGTTTTGTGCTTGAGACATTCGTTTGAAATACAACGATATATATATATATAACCATATGCTGAGAAACCGACCAATCAAATCTTAAGGTCTTGCCACCTATTGTTATAATATTACCCTTTGAATGTTAATTTATGAACCGTAATAGTTAGATCTCCCCGTGTTTGATATAACAAGAGATAATTGGTAAATGTTAGCTAAATGTATATTTTCTCCGAGTAGGTCACAAGTACCATCAAACAACTACGTAAAACAGTCTACGCGTTGCCAATTCTTTTTTTTTATGCAGTAGACATATATCGATCATGCATGTTTTAAATATAAGATACAGTTTATAGAACATTTAGAATGCATTGAAAGATATATCATCAAGCCTGAATTACAGATCATGCCAAAAGATAAAAAACGATATTATGTATAACCGACTTAAAACATTATTCATAATAAAAAAGATACCATTAGAAGAAAGAGATGTAAAATAACAGTATAATGTAAACTCCGTCACATTCTGAACGAGGACATTTAAAAAGTAAAATAACACATTGTCGTTTGCTTCTGCGTTCACGTTATACGCTGCCATTTAACAAACAAAGTACTTGCGTGTTCGATCAGTAGGTCTAGATATAGGAAGATGTGGTGCGAGTGCCAGGGAAACAACTCACCATCCAATTAGCAATTTAAAAAAGTTAACCATTATAGGTCAATGTACGGCCTTCAACACGGAGCCTTGGCTCACACCGAACAACAAGCTATAAAAGGCCCCAAAAGTATTAGCGTAAAACCATTCAAACGGGAAAACCAACGGTCTTATCTATATTAAAAAAAACGAGAAACACGTATAAATTACATAAACAAAGACAACTACTGTACATCAGATTCCTGACTTAGGACAGGTGCAAACAATTGCAGCGGGATTAAATCTTTTAATAGCACCAAACCTTCTCCCTTTTTCTAAAACAATAGCATAACATCACAACATAGAAAAACACAACAGTTTGCCTGTTAGGAATATATCACAATATGTTTCTGCAAGGGTTTTCTACAGCATATAAGTCTGGTACCCTTCCCACATACAACTTTGGAGAGGATAGCCGTGGTGTAGTGTTTAGTGCAACGGACTACTACCATAAAGTTTCCTAGTTCAATCCCCGCTCTCCCTCAACATCATTTGCGATTATGGTCTTATAACACGACGATATTCCGTTGGAAGGGGACGATACATGGCTGACCCGTGTTAAGAGAGAGCCATATCTCTTGCAGGTAAAAGACACCCTTGTAGATTTCGAAAAGAGGAGGCTAAAGGCGCTACAAGGCAGCGCTGGCACCTGCAATGCATATAACTTGTTTCCAAATCCACTATAAATAAATATGTTTAAGCTAAACACAACTTAGGAATAACTAAATACTAAATACTGATCAACACTAACCCCACAGGGTTAAATTGAGAGAAGTGGAAGTATATCTATTTGTATATTCGTGTCAATCCTTTAGAACTTTAATCAGGAAAAAAGGGCTGTTTGTTGGACATTTTGAAAAATTTAAAGTACTAATTCTGAGCTATACGTTAAAATTGGGTTTTTGGGTGTTCAATGGTTAACGTATTTGTAATATTTTATAACAATTACAAAAGTTAACAATATAAAATTATGTAAGTAATTCGATAATTAATTGTATTATCTAGCTATGTCGGTATTTCTTCTGAATTAAATTGTAAAACTAATAAATCATGTACGATTAGTTTCTTTAAACTAAAATCTAACAAATGATCTTGGTTAATAATTATCTTTACTTTTACATACGAATAGAAAATGGAAAAAAAAAGATTTATAACTACAAGCGATATGACATTTAACAATATTTGGTCAGAAAACCAAAACATGAATGTTGGATAACCAATACCGCGACTTTTCTTATAGCAAAGCGAATTCACACGCAGCAACATTCGCGACAAGACGACGTAAAAAAAGAGGTTTATATTATATTAAAAATTATGAAAGAAGTTTTATGCATTTTTGCAGGTTTAATGGAATTCCTTGAAGTTGGGTATTCTGGATGATATTTTTTTAAAAAACTTTATTTCAATAGAAAAAATGCGTAGTTTTCTTAAAAAATAATTGATATGTGTTAAGTCGAAAATTGTACGCTGCCATTTAACAAATAAAGTACTTGCGTGTTCGATCAGTAGGTCTAGATATAGGAAGATGTGGTGCGAGTGCCAGGGAGACAACTCTCCATCTAATTAACAATTTAAAAAAGTTAACCATTATAGGTCAATGTACGGCCTTCAACACGGAGCCTTGGCTCAGACCGAACAACAAGCTATTAAGGGCCCCAAAATTATTAGTGTAAAACCATTCAAACGGGAAAACCAACGGTCTAATCTATATATAAAAAAAACGAGAAACGAGAAACACGTATAAATTACATAAATAAACGACAACTACTGTACATCAGATTCCTGACTTAGGACAGGTGCAAACAATTGCAGCGGGATTAAACCTTTTCATAGTACCAAACCTTCTCCCTTTTTCTAAAACAATAGCATAACATCACAACATAGAAAAACACAACAGTTTGCCTGTTAAGAATAGATCACAATATGTTTCTTCAAGGGTTTTTCTACAGCATATAAGTCTGGTACCCTTCCCACACACAACTTCGGAGAGGATAGCCGTGGTGTAGTGGTTATTGCAACGGACTACTACCATACAGGTTCCTAGTTCAAACCCCACTCTTTCTCAACATCATTTGCGATTATGGTCTTATAAAACGACGATAGTCCGTTGGAAGGGGACGATACATGGCTGACCCGTGTTAAGAATGAGCCATATCTCTTGCACGTAAAAGACACCCTTGTAGATTTCGAAAAAAGGAGGCTAATGGCGCTACAAGGCAGCACTGGCACCTGCAAAGTGGAGAGGGATTGATATAAGTTGCAATGAATATAACTTGTTTCCCAATCCACTATAAATAAATATTTTTAAGCTAAACACAACTTCGGATAACTAAATACTAAATACTGATCAACACTAACCCCACAGGGTTAAATTGAGAGAAGTGGAAGTATATCTATTTGTATATTCGTGTCAATCCTTTAGAACTTTAGCCAGGAAAACAGGGCTGTTTGTTGGACATTTTGAAAAATTGAAAGTACTAATTTTGAGCCATATGTTAAAATTGGGTTTTTGGATGTTCAATGGTTATCGTATTTTTAATATTTTATAACAATTACAAAAGTTAACAAAATAGAATTATGTAAGTAATTCGATAATTAATTGTATTATCTAGCTATGTCGGTATTTCTTCTGAATTAAATTGTAAAACTAATAAATCATGTACGATTAGTTTCTTTAAACTAAAATCTAACAAATGATCTGGGTTAATAATTATCTATACTTTTACATACGAATAGAAAATGAAAAAAAATAATAGATTTATAACTACAAGCGATAAAACATTGAACAATATTTGGTCAGAAAACCAAAACATGAATGTTGGATAACCAATACCGTGACTTTTCTTATAGCAACGCGAATTCACACTCAGCAACATTCGCGACAAGACGATGTAACAAAAGAGGTTTATATTATATTAAAAATTATGAAAGAAGATTTATGCATTTTTGCAGGTTTAATGGAATTCCTTGAAGCTGGATATTCTTGATGATACTTTTTTTTAAAAACTTTATTTCAATAGAAAAAATGCGTAGTTTTCTTCAAAAATAATTGATATGTGTTAAGTCGAAAATTGTACGCTGCCATTTAACAAATAAAGTACTTGCGTGTTCGATCAGTAGGTCTAGATATAGGAAGATGTGGTGCGAGTGCCAGGGAGACAACTCTCCATCTAATTAACAATTTAAAAAAGTAAACCATTATAGGTCAATGTACGGCCTTCAACACGGAGCCTTGGCTCAGACCGAACAACAAGCTATTAAGGGCCCCAAAATTATTAGTGTAAAACCATTCAAACGGGAAAACCAACGGTCTAATCTATATAAAAAAAACGAGAAACGAGAACCACGTATAAATTACATAAACAAACGACAACTACTGTACATCAGATTCCTGACTTAGGACAGGTGCAAACAATTGCAGCGGGATTAAACCTTTTCATAGTACCAAACCTTCTCCCTTTTTTTAAAACAATAGCATAACATCACAACATAGAAAAACACAACAGTTAACCTGTTAAGAATAGATCACAATATGTTTCTGCAAGGGTTTTCTAGAGCATATAAGTCTGGTACCCTTCCCACACACAACTTCGGAGAGGATAGCCGTGGTGTAGTGGTTATTGCAACGGACTACTACCATACAGGTTCCTAGTTCAAACCCCACTTTCCCTCAACATCATTTGCGATTATGGTCTTATAAAACGACGATAGTCCGTTGGAAGGGGACGATACATGGCTGACCCGTGTTAAGAGAGAGCCATATCTCTTGCAGGTAAAAGACACCCTTGTAGATTTCGAAAAAGGAGGCTAATGGCGCTACAAGGCAGCGCTGGCACCTGCAAAGTGGAGAGGGATTGATATAATTTGCAATGCATATAACTTGTTTCCCAATCCACTATAAATAAATATGTTTAAGCTAAACACAACTTCGGAATAACTAAATACTAAATACTGAACAACACTAACCCCACAGGGTTAAATTGAGAGAAGTGGAAGTATATCTATTTGTATATTCGTGTCAATCCTTTAGAACTTTAACCAAGAAAAAAGGGCTGTTTGTTGGACATTTTAAAAAATTGAAAGTACTAATTTTGAGCCATATGTTAAAATATGGTTTTTGGATGTTCAATGGTGAGCCGTTTAGCCATAATATGTATTCTACAGAAAAAAACCCATTAAACTTTAGAATACAAGTTGTGTGAGTATCCTAAAGTTTTAACCAATGAAATGAGATTGATCATCCCTTTTGAAATGCATGTATACGTACAATTTGTATTTTCCAATTCTAACATCAAACTATTCAGACGTCAGTAAAATAAAACATTGTAAATTATGTGTTTTAAATACCATTTTCTTCTATTGATGTCATAGTTAGACAACAATATCATAGTTTGTAAGAATGGATTATTTAAATAACAACCGTCCTCATTTCCTCGGCCAAAAGTTTAATATACGATAGACGGAGCACACATTTAGTAAATGGATGTCCAAGCTCATAAGTCGGAAACAAACTGTTAATAACATGGCAAAAAAAAACCTATTAAAAACCAAACCGACGAAATGACAAACATTTTACGATAAAACAACAGTGCAAACTATTATGAGACTGATCAATATCTAAATGAATACTGTTTCCGATAAGCTTAACGAAAACATGTCATATTCACGTAACTAGATTTTTTGGAATACAATATCTATAAAACTAGATTTTTTGGAATACAATATCTATAACTTATTAGTTTCTCATAATAAGTCATCAGTAAAAATGAAAAAAATAAACTCAATGTGTCTGCAAGACAATGCTATTGTACATTTGTCAACTTCTTTTTACCAAAAAAGAGAGACAGAACACCAAAGCTATATTCAAACTAAAAAAATATATCAATTTTAATTAAAGGTTCGTTACTTTTGTTTTTCAAATATTTTCGTTAAGCTCGAGACTTTCAATTTATCAAGTCTTATATCCTCCCCGTAAATAACTTCGGAGTTGATATTCCCATTTCGAATGAAATTTAACTAAAGACTGATCATCACGAACCCCACAAAGTTAATTTGCAGGATGAAAGAGTTGGAGGTACAGTGAAACCTGACTAAACCGAATCCTGTATAAACCGAAAACCTGTATAAACCAAACATTTTTGTAAGCACCGTCATATCAAATTATGTGCGTTGTGAACCTGATAAAACCGAACATCGGCCAACACCGAACAAAATTCTTAGTCTTGAAGAGGTTCGGTTTAAAAAGGTTTCACTGTATTTCTATTTGTACATTCAAATTTATACTTGAACTCTAGCCAGAACATGTCTTTCCCAGGAATATACCAAGAGCATTAACCTCTTCGAGCATTGTCGAGAGTATCTTAAACTTTTAACTGACGAGATGAAGATGATCGTCCTTTTATACCTACAAGGGTAATGTTAAAGTTAATGAACCAGGAAAATGGCAATAGTTATAATATAGTTCGTTTCTGTGAGTGTTACATTTTAATGATGTAGTTCTGTTGTGTGGTTGCTTTCCTCTTGTATTTGATGCATTTCCCTCAGTTTTTGTTTGTAACCCGGATTTGTTTTTTCTATTTGTATATTCAAATTCATTCTTGAACTCTAGCCAGGATATGATTTCCCCAGGAGAATAATAAGAGCACTAACCTCTTCGAGAGTATCTTAAACTTTTTAATAAAGAAATGAAAAAACAAAGTTGATCGTTCTTTTAAAAATTCTGTGTATGTATACAAGATGTTGTATTTGACAACTTTACGTCGAATTTTGACGTCAATAAAAGAAAACAATGTAAATTATATTTTTAATCACATTTTTGTTTTATTAATGTCATCAGTTAGACTGTAACATATGATATTGTGTAAGAACGGATTATTTATGAATGTTTGCTTCATATGTTTTTGACATGTATTAAGATATTCGGAAACATCTGGGTTTACCCATGTAAAGTCAATACAAATGCCCGTTTCTTCAAATTGTTTTTAAAATTTTGATTGCATATTGCTTAGAAGTCGTTTTTGAAAATATTGTAAAAATTTTGTTATTTTTTCTTAGTTTTAGAATTAAAATATGCTTAATGAATAAAAAATCTAGAGACAACCATAAGCTGTTTAATTGCGTTATGGTATTAACCATATGTCATGTATGTGATACAAAAAAAACTCTAATAAAAGCTTCTGGATAATTTTAAATTTCTTTAGAATTACAAATTTAGTAACAGCAACCAAACAATGGGCTATTAGATTCATCTGAAATTTCAGGGCTGATAGAATTTCACCTAATGAACACTTTTACCCCATGTCAGATTTGCTCTCAAAATCAAAAAATGAATCCAAATAAGAAATGCCATGAAAAAATTAAGAACAACGAAAAAAAAACAGTACACAAAAAAGAAACAAAAAAAAATAAAGACTGAGCAACACGAACCCGGTTATGATCGCAGTTGCTCCGAAAGATTAGGCAGATTCTGTTGAAATATTTATATACTCGTAAAGAGGCTAGTCAACGTAAAGTAAATGGTCTTACTGAATAGTTTTTCAAAGAATTAATGAACAATTTTTTTGAACAGGTTAGACAAAATAACGTTTTTATAAATGTGACTATATTTATTTTACCTCAAATTTTGCATTATTTTGGATCAGCCTTCCATTCCGGAGCATTTGAGATCAACCAAAATTGTTGTTGGGATTTATGTTGCTACGTCATTAGTTTTGTATATATCGCCTCAAACTCCGAAACAGCGGTTACGTCCTCTTTACTACGCTACGTTTGATAGTTTAGCGAAGCAACGTCACCACTGTTTCGGAGTTTGATATCGCCTTCGTGTACTGTTGTTATTTGTCTGTCATATTCAATTGTATTCATGAAGTAGTCAGTATATTTTCGACGTATGAGTTTGAATGTCCTTTTGATATCGTTCGCCCTTCTTCTGTAACCTTATTACTAATTCAGAATAAGTAATTTAGTAGGTCAGGTCACTTAAGAGAAAAAAAAGACAAATGTTCAACTCAAAATGTATAATAACAGATTTAACGAACCTCTAATTAATTGGAATTATCATCATGTTTAAATATTACTGGTCTCAAATCAACTTTTACATCTCACAACAATCAGTGAAAACGTAAATAATAAGAATATGCGAACGTCAAATATAACACATAGAAATAAAGAACAATACTTGGAAAGGTTAACAACCTTCGATGACCATAGCATTACACAGACGGAATTTCTATATATTGTTGCATGAAATATAACAACACATCAGATGATCTTTTCCTCTCTGACATCAATCAGTCAAAACGCGTAATAATAAAAAAAGGTAAATGTCAAATGACACTTAAAGAAATTCTAAAAAACAAACAGCTAGAAATGTTAACACTGCCTTTAATACGTTAATTTTGGATGTAACGCATCTTCTGATTGGCTGACGTTGTTATGTTTATCATCTCATAGACATAATGTTGTCATGTGACCGTGACGTCATCAACGTTTTTTCATGATTTACGCCGGTATAAAATGGAATTTAGAATTGAATTAAAGGAAATGACTAATATTTTTTTCCTGTCAATTCAAAACAACATAACACTAAAAGAAATTTAAAAACAAACAGTGTGAAATGTTAGCAACATTTAATAGACAAATAATCAATAGAATAAAAAACAATTATATAGGATCGTATTTTCATCCCAAATCATTACAGTGTTCAGTAAATGCACGGTACCATTAGACCACGAGTGCTGACATATCTTATTATGCAAAAGTAAAATCACAAAAATACCAAACTCCGAGGGAAATTCAAAAGAGGAAGTCCGTAAACAAATTGCAAAACTGAAATCCCATACACATTACACGGATGGATAACAACTGTCATATTCCTGACTTGGTACAGGCATTGTCCTATGTAGAAAATCATGAACATGGTGGATTAAACCTGGTTTTATCGCTAGTTAAACCTCTTACTTGTATGACAGATGCATAAAATTACACTCCTAACGCACTTAATTGTAAATATATTTGAACGTTCATGAGTATCGTTATATAGCAATTTCAAAATATATAAAGACAACGGTTCAAGAGAAAAAAAATAAATCAAACTTCTTTTAAGATCATAAAAAAAGAGTTTATTCCGGATGTCGTGTAGGTTTGAACATTTGTCAATTTTCAACATCGTTGTAATGATCGTAACCTGTATACGATTGCTGAATTTATACAATAGTAGTAGCAACTATGAAATAAACATCCAAATATATATATATATAAGATTGATTATTTGTGTTTTAACGCCACTTTTAAGCGCCACTTTTGGGCTATTTCGTGGCTTCCAGATTTTATTGGTGGAGGAAACCGGAGTGCCCGTAGAAAGCCACCGACCTTCGATAGGAAAACTGACAATCCTAGTCAATTATATATATATATATATAAGAAGATGTGGTATGAGTGCCAATGAGACAACTCTCCATCCAACTCATAATTTGTAAAAAGTAGACCATTATAGGTCAAAGTACGGCCTTCAACACGGAGCCTTGGTTCACATCGAACAGGAAGCTATAAAGGGTCTCAAAATGACTAATGTTAAACCATTCAAACAGGAAAACCAACGGTCTAATCTATATAAAAAAACGAGAAACGAGAAACACTTTTGAACCACATCAAGAAACGACAACTACTGAACAACAGGTTCCTGACTTAAGAAAGGTGCAATTACATTATCACTTTTAATGTTCAAGGATTTTCAAGTTTCTTTTTCATCAAGGAATATGCGTACTTATGGTTTTAGATTTAAAGTACTAGTATTCTGATATCAATCACTTTCTCGTTGTTTCATTATAAATGTTCTAAATGAACAACACGTCAGCATTGAACAAACCACAGTGTTTTCTATCGGTAAAACACATTACAATTTGAAAGTTTCAATGAGGGTCCAAAAAAGTTTCGAATTTCGTACTGTTGATATCAACGTTATAACTTTCATTTTATCAACCACTAAACGATTACGGCTACGAGCAGTTTAGTTAAATCATTTAAATTTATATATTTATAAATCCAAAACTAAAGCATAGACTCATGATAATTGATTCTTCACGTTCAAATCATTAATTTATTTGTTGTATAATATCAATAATTAATTTCGGTTATACAGCTATCAACGAATTTACAAACGTCGCTCGTTGATTATGGTTTATGAATCCACTACTTCTTATAAATTGTCTTATACAAAATAACAAAGGAAATAAGCAATGGAAAAATATTAGTCGGACAGGGAAGGTAAGATTGCTGAAAGTGTTTTGTCTATTAGCTCATAGACATAAATTTTTCAAGTGACCGTGACGTTAGAAACGTTTTTTCATGATTAGCTCCGTTAAAAAGGAATTTAGAATCAAATTATAAGGAATAACCGTACGCAGGTTATTCAGTATACACCAAATTTGTGATGTTATTCCTCATAGACAGAAAAACATATTACAGTCATTCCTTAAATAAACTTGACAGTTTTTTTTTTCAAATTTACAGAAAATGAACATATCGATAATATTTTATGATAAGACAAAAGTGCTGACTACGGGGATCGTGATATCCTCCGGGACGAAACGTTTATCAACAGTCACATCGACATACATCGTCTCTGTTCTAGACATTAATGTCATGTGACTTATGTCATGAGACAAATGACAATGTTTAGATTTCATTAGTTAATAAGATGACCGGCCGTCGATTTGAGATTTTTTAATTATCGGTCGTCCCACTGTCTATATCACTCTGTTCGGCTCTTAATTAAATTGCATATCACGGCTTTGTGACGTCAAATACGTTGATCCGGCCTTAATAACTTTGACCCGAACTTATCAGCGACGTCATAATGTATGAACAGACGTTGATAAGTTTTGACTCGAACATATCAAGTCAACTTCCGGTTTGTTGGTGAAACCAAGAAAACACTTGTTTCTCTCATGCAAAATACACAAATACAAACCAATAAGTGTTTAAGTACCTATTATCTGGTTGTCTGCATATTTGTATGGTAAAATATCAGCTGCTCGATACAATATGAAACCTTTTTGAACTCGTTTGCTTCGCTCACTCGACAAAAAGCTTTATATTGTGACTCGCAGCTGATATTTTACAATATCAATATGCAGACAACCTGATAATAGGTACTTAAACACTTGGTATTATATTTTAAAAACAATAGTTACATGGGATGCAAACAATTACAAACATGTGGAGAAGGATATGCTTACCCTTCCGGAGCACCTGAGATCACCTCCAGTTTCTGATAGGGTTCGTGTTGCTTAGTCTTTAGTTTTGTATGTTGTGGCTTGTGTACTATTGATTTCTGTTTGTCTTTTTCTTTTTTAGCCATGGCGTTGTCAGTTTATTTTTCATAGTTGATCTATGAGTTTAAATGTCCCTTTGGTATCTTTCGCCCATCTTTTACAAAATATTGGTACATTGGTACATAATCATTTACAACAGCTGAAGAGTATGTTGGTTTCTGACTTCGGAATATATATGATGCTGGTCCAAAAGTGCACCTTTTTTCGTTAGTATAATAATTTTTCTCATTGTTTAAGGTTATACAATGACCTATAATTGCTAACATCCACTTCATTTGAATTTATCCATCGGTATAATATTTGGTATTTTCGTTAGTATAATATTTTTTCTCATTGTTTAAGGTTATACAATGACCTATAATTGCTAACATCCACTTCATTTGAATTTATCCATCTGTATAATATTTGGTATTATACAAATAAACAAAAAGGATAAAAAAGCATCCTTATTAAAGTGCTAGAAGGAGTTACATGTATAGGATGGTTTTATCCATGTTGACTCATTAAAGATATGAGGGTGTGGATGATGGTTAACAAAATAGAGAATATTGGGGGGGGGGACAAAAAAAAAGAGATAAAGAAAAACACAAGAATAGATAATAATTAGGTGCTAAATTATAAAAAATAGAGAAAAATGGCCTGAAAATTAAAGAATACAGAAATGAAGGACCCATATCACAAGACCATCATATATTGTGTTGTTGATTAATTTTGCTGTATTAATTGTATCTGTTAATGATTTGCAGATTATAAATAAAACGTCAACGATTCGTTAAAAATCGTCATTGAAGGACAATAACTCCTCAACGAAGTCATCTGACGATTTCTGTCATTTTCACTTATTTAAAATTTAGCAAATATAATTTTTGCAGATAAATGATGGTGTCGTCCACTGAACGTATATGTGAGAATGCAATGCTCATCATTTCTGCTGTTTACAGATTCTCTCAATTTATTTATGATATTTTTGGTAAGGTTCTTGCTGCTCAGTCTTTAGTGTGTTATGTTCTGTTTTTTTTTTACTGTTGTTTGTTTGCATTTTTTCTTTTTTTAGCCACATATGCGTTTGAATGTCTCTATGGTATCTTTCGCCTCTCTTATATTAATATTAAAGCATAAAACACCAATAATTGGTAAACATTGCCAATTTAGTAGCAATCATTGCTACATATTTGTAGAGATTGTTCAGATACTATTATTTGCTATTTGAAGTTGCTCTTTATCTGTTAAAATTTTAAGGATATTAGCCAAGCACATACAAATTGTATTACTGACAATTTTATTGGTAGAGCTTGTCTAGATAATAATTTGTTTTCTTTAAAGCCCTCGTGAAGAAAGTCAATGAAAATTACATTATATTTTGGAAAATTGGATGTTTAATGATGATAATTCAATAAATGGATATAAAAAAAGAACCTACAGAAAATTTAAAGTAAAGTATAAACTTGAAAAGTACCTTTTATTGAATTTTGATAAAAATGTTATAAAAAATTATGCCACAATAAGAATAAGAAATAGTATGTTGGCTGTTGAACGCGGTAGATACAACAAAACAGCCGGAAACGAAAATATACGTCAACATTCATGCATTCGTGCAAGAAACATATAAAGGAACTTCTATTGAAGTTGATTAAACGCATTCAAGTTGTAACTAAATATAGTCGTATTTTTTAGAGATGTAAAGACTTTTTGCACAATAAACAAGGGGCAACTGTTTATAAACACTTTCTACATTTACACGTGATCATATTATAGGCGCTTTTTGATTGGCTGCAACGTGTTTCTACTGCAACCAATAAAAATACTTACCTTGTGTCTACAAAATTTTATCTCAATCCGCCAAGGGTGGAGAGAACGGGAGTGGATCGTAACCCTTGGCTAGCGAAGATGCATAACTATATGCGTTTGAATGTCTCTTTGGTATCTTTCGCCTCTCTTTTAAATATTAAAGCATAAAACACCAATAATGGGTAACCATTGCCAATTTAGTAGTAATCATTGCTACATATTTGTAGAGATTGTTCAGATATTATTATTTGCCGTTTGAAGTTGCTCTTTATCTGTTAAATTTTTAAAGATATTAGCCAAGCACATTAACAAATTGTATTACTGACGACTTTATTGGTAGAGCTTGGTTAGATAATAATTTGTTTTCTTTAAAGCCCTCGTGAAGAAGCTCAATGAAAATTACAGTATTTTTGGAAAATTGTCTCTTTAATGATGACAATTTAATAAATGGAAATAAAATAAGAAACTACAGAAAATTTAAACTAAAGTATAAACTTGAAAAGTACCTTTTATTGAATTTAGATAAAATGTTATATAAAAAAATATGCCACAATAAGAATAAGTAATAGTATGCTAGCCGTTGAACGCGGTAGATACAACAAAACAGCCTTGGAAAATAGAATAGGTCGTTTATGCCATAAAGAGGTGGAAGATGAATTCCATTTTATCATAACATGTACAGAACTTAATAAAACTAGGATCAAAATGTTTAATGAAATTTCTAGATTTGTCCCCAGTTTTAATTCAATGAGTAAAGAAAATACATTTGATTTTATATTTTTTTGTGAAGAATGTGATATTTTACTTTTCATTGTTAACAATATAAGTGAAATGTATCATGAGAGAAACAATTATAATGTCAATATATGAACATTGTGTGATTGGTGACTTAAATTATAATGTTATATATAATCATAATATTTGAATTGATAATTTTATAGAGGAGGCATGCTGTCAAAAATAGTATTATAATTAATATTAATAATCTTTATTTCTTTTTCAATGCTACATGTTTGCATTGTTGAATGTCTATTTTGTCATTTATATGTCTGTCTGTCTGTTTGTTTGTTGTTGGGTTTTTTTTTTTTTGTTTGTTTTTTTTTTTTTCTTTAGTTATTATTTATAATATATATATATATCCCACAATGATGTTTATAACAAAGGTTTGTTCCAACTGGCTTCGTTGTTTCAGAATAGAAGATTTGTTTATAAGTTATCGACCGAAGACCACTTAATGATAACAAAAGCCTATCAGCTTTGCCTTTGCTTCATGTTTATTCAAAAAAGTTAGAACGCAAGCTCAGAGTACTTTCTGTTTTAACTTAATAGCGGGAAAATAAAGAAATAATCACACTTCACAATTAATATATAAAATATGTTTACATTGTTATGTTATCTTAATTTAAAAAAACAATCAAAGCGCGAAAGCGCTGTAAAGGCAGTTAATTACAGGTTGTGTGTATTTCTAGTCCAGTTATATCATTATCTTCCATTGAACAGAGGTGGTTTGTAGTATTTAAGATTTAGAGTTCTCTTGTACCTAGTTCACCTATATCTATAGTCTACTGTTTACAGTATATTTTCTGTACCTCGCCATGAAATGCATTTTTAAGACATAAGAACTTTTCCTTTTTAATGTAAATAAAACTATTTTTAATTATTGATTATATACACATATTCAATTACTCCTATCCTATGAAAAATAATTCACAAAGATTGACTAGTCTCCGTTCTGTGTGTATTGCTAGAACATCAAGTAACATAATGGTTAATGTACATAGTAACATGTCAACTCTTTTGAAGACAGAACTTTTTTAAAATTCTCCCTCCAAGCAAAATTATTTTTCAGTATATAAAACATGATAAAGTTATCTACCTGTATTAATGACCTAGAGACTCTCAAGAGCCTGTGTCGCTCACCTTGGACGGTCTATGTGCATATTAAACAACGGACACATATAAAATGACAAAATTGTGTTTTTGATGATGGGGATGTGTTTGTAGATCTTTCTTTACTGAACATTCTTGGTGCTACAATTATCTCTATCTATAATAAACATGGCCCAGTATTTACAGTTGAAAATATTTTTTAAAAATTAACAAAAAATACAAAAATTTATGAAAATTGTTAAAAATTTACTATAAAGGGCAATAACTCTTTAAGGGGTCAACTTAAAATTTGGTCATATTGACTTATTTGTAGATCTTACTTTGCAGAACATTATTGCTGTTTACAGTTTATCTCTATCTATAATAATATTTAAGATAATAACCAAACTCTGCAAAATTTCCTTCAAATTACTAATTTGGGGGCAGCAATCCATCAACGGGTTGTCAGATTTGTCTGAAAATTCCTGGGCAGATAGATCTTCACTGAAGAGACAATTTCACCATTTGTCAGATTTGCTCTAAATGCTTTGGTTTCAGAGTTATAAGCCAAAATCTACATTTTACCTGTATGTTCTATTTTTGGCCATAGTGGCCATCTCGGTTGGTTGACCGGGTCTTACCACACATTTTTTAAATTAGATACCGCAATGATGATTTTGGCTAAGTTTGGTTAAATTTGGCACAGTAGTTTCAGAGAAGATTTTTTGTAAAAGTTTATGGACGACGAAACCAAGTGATGACTCAGGTCAGGTGAGCTAAAAAGGAGTTTTTAATCAAGGTAATAATGACATCTGGTGGCCATAAAAGCTGTCTCATTAGCATTTTAACCACTTCCCATATTTGCTTTTAAGACAATAGAAGAAAATTATTCAATGCAAAAACAAAACTTACTTGTAAATATGAAATTCTCTTTACAGTATGAGTTTTTCTCATTGTTGGGGATTGTACAGTAGTACAGTCCTGTAACTGCTTATACCCATTTCTTATCCCCTTTAGTTTGATAAACTCACAGAATATCATATATTTACATTGTGCCACATCTCTTTATTTTTATATGCATTACAATAACATGAACAATTGTAATTCAAATCTATATATCAAAGCAAAATGAATTTCACTACTTTCATTCATGCATCCTTTGGAAAAATATAAGTTCTAAAATGACACAATATATGTTTATTTATATAAAAATAATATTTAGTTTTCGACTCTTAACAGGTATAAACAAGAATGTGTCCCCAGTACACGAATGCCCCACTCGTACTATCATTTTCCATGTTCAGTGGACCGTGACATTGGGGTAAAAACTCTAATTTGGCATTAAAATTAAAAAGATCATATCATAGGAAACATGTGTACCAAGTTTGAAGTCGATTGGACTTCAACTTCATCAAAAACTACCTTGACCAAAAACTTTAACCTGAAGAGGGACAGACGGACGGACGAACGGACGCACAGACCAGAAAACATAATGCCCCCCTACTATCATAGGTGGGGCATAAAAATGCACAGCTGTGTCATGATTTGTGAAATCTGTGCTGAAAACATAGGCATTTATGGTGTTTGAGTAATTACATCTGTGAAGCTCAACATTAGCTCGTCAGTTGGTGGTGGACAGTTATAAATCTTTCCCGCAGGATGAATGTACATCTGTTCAGGAAAACCAATTTCACAAATCAAAACTTTCCTCTAGATTTCTCCTACGATATTCATTCAGTTTAGTTCTTTTGGTTTAACGGGACACCGTCCTGATTTTTAATTTTGTAAACCATTCAGTCTCTTGCTTACAAATGGTGCATGAAAATAGGATGGGAATGCATGGCAGTAGACAAGTCTCTATAAACATGATAAAGTTGGTACATGTATGTGCCCTGAAAAAAGTTTTATAACATTAGCTTTTTTGAAACTTGTGAAAGACTTGTGCAACACACATACCTAAATAACTATAACATAGGTGGAGAGCATCATTCATGTCAATGTTTTGTTCCTGTTTACATTGTCATTGATATTTTTCAAGAAAGCCCGAGGCATAGCTCATGAATTCTTGTCATTACAACCGAAATTTACATAATTACTGCTAAAATAATTATCAGTATAATATATCTCTTGTAGAAAAACCATACAATTGTAGTATTAACCAAAAAATGTCAAACAGATGATATTGAATCGTAATCCTAAAAGTTATGACGTCTTGAATTCACCCCCCTTCTTATTCTAAAACGATAATTGCGGTTGCAAACAGACTTTGGTTTACTTGCATGGCGATTATATAAACAACAGTATATATTTCTTAAAGAAAATAAAGTTTTACCATGAATAGTTTCCTGAACGTAGTCGTTTTCAGTAAAATGTGCCTTGCAAACAACAGCTGATTGATATGGGTTCTACGATTGCATCGCACATGACAATCTACGTTTGAGCCATGGCGTTGATCCAACTTTTCCTTCTTATTAAGTCATTTAGAAATGCAAGTCCTCCTCTTAAATGACACTCAGGTACACACCAACAAGGACTAGGCATCGTTAATTGTGTGATTGTTTTTGCAGTGCAAAAACGGAAGTTAAGGACGGAACTGACTGGTCTCACTAATAAGAGACAAGAAGAATTTTAGAGACAAACAGCGACAAGAAGTTTAATTTAGTGACGAAGCGACAATAACTAACAAGGGACAAGCGAATCGTAATTCTCTCACGAGGCTATTCTCATTTGATGTGATAGGGTGAAGCTACACCTATCAAATATGTCCCTATGAAAAAGAAGAATTTCACTGTTAGAAAGGAAATGATATTGCATGGTTTTGATTCAATAAATTCTTTAAAAGGAAATTGATTTTTTTTTGTTTTGATGGCCAATTTTTAGCGTGTGCATAAAATATATTTTTTTTTATATCTAATAAAACTAATCCCTTTCTTCTTAATAAAAACATATTTTTATCTATCAATGTACAGTAATATAAAAAATGTTTTAACACCGCCCCTATAATAAAAAATAATGCATGTTTTTTTTAATATCTATGGGAAATAAGTTGTTGCAATGACATTTTTTTTTATTTATGTATAGTCGCTATATAGTCTTCTTGACGCTTCTTCTCGCTAAATTAATTATATTGTCGCTTCTTATCGCTATTTTAATTTTATTGTCGCTTCTTATCACTTTTTGACGCTTCTTGTCTTTAATTAGTGGAACCCTATTCAGGAACGATAATTTCATATTTTACATAACTGAGACCGAAATAACTATAACGTCATACGGCTTCACGTACAGAAATACTTTAAATTGTATATTATGCAATATAATTCACGGTCAGTCGACTTTTAATTATAATATCATGTTATATCAACGAGTGAAATGATTTTAAAATATCTTTAGATCGCAAATAGTACTCGAAATTGAACGGACCTCTTTCCACACGGAATTCGAATAATGATAGTTTGTAATCAGATTGACTGCTTATAATGCAAAAGACACATTAATAAACAGATTTTTAAAACGAATAATACACACTGATCGTTACTTTATTTCCCAATGTAAATGAAAGGAACAAAAACCAATACATACCACAAAAAGTAGAGGAGAAATTTAAACATTTCCGGATCTATTTCTTGCAAAATGACCCCCAGCAAAGATTTGCGTAAGGAAAGATGAACCTCATGACTTGAAAGTCAGGCCTTAAAGCACTGCCTTTAAAAACTACACATCACTAACTGAAAAAGATAAAGCTAATCAAATTGAATTTAATGTGGTACCAAACACCTTGCTTAAAATTAATTTGGCTCGTTTAATTTTCATAAAGTTTTGAAAAAATATTTACTTTAACCCTTTGACAAAATTAAGAAAAAAAAAAAATAAAAACACTTGAACCAATCGCTTTCTCTGAAAATTTCGTTGGATATATAGCAGTTTGACAAACACTTATTTTTATCATTGAGAAGCTTAATATTTCCTTAACAATACAACGTGATTAAAACGTTTAGCTGATTTTATAGAGTTATCTCCCTGTAGTGGTAGTTACCACCTTTAGGTGGACATCTGTACATTTTCATAATATTTTGTCAATGTAGACATAACTTACTCTGTCGAAGAATGAGGGTCGTAATAGGTGGTCTTTCATTTCTGTATTCTTTTTTTTTTCATGCCATTTTTCTCTATTCTTGTTACTTTTTGTCCATTATTCTCTACCTGTTATATTTGATTTTTGTGGTCCATTATTCACTATTCTTAATATTTTTTGCCCATTATTATTTGTTCTGTAATCTCGTATCCACACCCTCAACAATAGGCATAGGCATTAATGTTCCCGAATTGAAAAAAAAACTTTACAGCAAATTTTTGCAAGGGTCTGAGTTTTCTTTTTTTTAGCTGCGCATGTGAAGGCAAACAGACCATATTTCTAAGCTATTTTCAGATCCCATTGTTTTTGTACGTATCAAGAAAATAAATGTCACTTTCGTTTATCGTAATACTTTAGCAAATATGTTTTTTAACATTTTGAAACTGGTTATTTTCCAATGACGTCATTGTCACCCTTTAATTTGTGGGGAGAAAAAAAATGAAAGTTGAATTTTATTATTAAAAGACTACAGAAAATGTTTTATAACAGATTAAAAATATTTCAAAAGGACATGACTTTTATTTACTTACACAACTAAGGTATACATTCACTAGCAAATGAAAGGTCATTTCCCTTCAATAAATTTTATTTATGAGATTTATGAGAGTAATATGTTACAAAAGAGAGTGGAAAGATACCAAAAAGACATTCAAACTCATAATATAAAAATAAGAGGATGTGGTATAAATGCAAATGAGACAAGTATCCACTAAAGTTCAAAGGAAGATGTAAACAATTATAGGCAACCGTACGGCCTTCAACAATGAGAAAAACCAATGCCGTATAGTCGACTGTAAAAGGCCCCGACATGAAAAATATGAAACATTTCAATTGAGAAAACTAACGTCTTAAATTATAACAAAACAATTAATGAAAAATAAATATGACAGACATGATCATGAATCAACATAAGACGAAACAATTTTACAACACCATGGCGTAAAAAGAAAATACCAAAAGGCACACAACAGTATAAAAAAGGATAGGAAACTACAGCCTAAAAGTTATCAAAGGTACAAGGATTATAATTTAGTACGCCAGACGCGCGTTTCGTCTACATAAGACTCATCAGTGACGCTCATATCAAAATATTTATAAAGCCAAACAAGTAAAAAGTTGAAGAGCATTGAGGATCCAATATTTCAAAAAGTTGTGCCAAATACGGCTAAGGTAATCTATGCCTGGGATACGAAAATCCTTAGTGTTTCGAAAAATTCAAAGTTTTGTATATAGATAAGCAACACGAACCCAACCAAAATCCGGGGGTCATCTTAGGTGCTCTGGAAAGGTAATCAGATCCTCCTTCATATGTAGCAGGTCACATTCCGGGGAAAGAAAGACGGGATTGTGGTTATGACGATTGGAGCTTATCAGTCGTCATCTGTTAAACGGTTAATCAACTCGTAATGGTGCCGCAAGGATGATTGTAACTTCATCATTTGGAATTTTCGGTTAGAAAACTTCTTTTGGAGCAGCAACCCTATATCAAGGAAATCATGAAAGGAAAGCACTTTAATATCGTTTCCACTGGGAGATATATGCTCCATAGTCAGGCGCTGCTGGAATATTGCTTCATATATAGATATGGGAAGATGTGGTATGAGTGCCAATGAGACAACTCTCCATCCATGTCACAATCTATAAAAGTTAACCAAAATAGGTCAAATTACGGTCTTCAACACGGAGCCTTGGCTAGCAAGCTATAAATGGCCCCCAAAAATGACTTGTGAAAACCGTTTAAACGGGAAAACCAACGGTTTAATCTATATAAAAAACGAGAACCACTTATGAACAACATAAACAAACGACAACTACTGAACATCAGATTACTGACTGAGTTCAGGTGCAAACAATTGCAGCGGGATTAAACGTTTTAATGGTACCAACCTTTCTACCTTATCTGAAACAATAGTGTAACATCACAATATAGCAAGACATACTTTAAAATATCAATTGGAATGGCTTAATTAACTTAATACAAAAACGTAGAAACACAAATTAACACACAGTGAACGAATGCATTTGATCTATGATACAATGTGAATACAAAGTTAATAAAAATAAGGGACTTACGTCATATTATACACAGGTAAATGAAAATAATTTTGTTGTTAAGTATACTTCTTCTTTCTGTATAATCTTCCGTTTAGGAATACCAAGAAATTTCTTGCATATCAATAAAACGAATCTAAAACTTGGTACATGTGGGTGAATATCAACAATAAAACTATAAAATTGGTGCTCGATAAAACTTCGTGTTCTTCGTGTACAGTTGCCGGAACAGTTTTAAGGAGAGAAGAAATAATTTTGATGTTCATAGTACAAAGAAGTGCAAATTTGTAGTAATTTCGAACATTAAAATCTGGTATAAGACCAGATACATGTTTACATTAAATAACAAAAAAGCATTACAAATAGTAACAACAGGTCAAATTAACAAGAAAGTACGATTTGAGAGTACTCGTGGTTACTGACAGCTGGTTAAAAGCCAAAACTATTAATACTAAAAGATCATGCATCAGTGAGAATCTACGCATGTGCAGGAATGGAAGGCGGAAAATTTTGAAGCTCCGATTTTGTTGAAGATTTCCATGATATTGTCGAGCTGTAAGACAAAATAACACCACCAAGCGAAGTTTTTGCAAAAAACTGTTAGACATCATTCCGTCTCGTTCTGGTCAGTTGTCGGCCATGTTGATTTTATCATCCAAGACACTGTAAATATTACTTGTGAGCCAGACACTGATAGCTTTACTGACTGCAAATGGTAGAACTTTATGTATATATGCACTGCACCATTATTTTTACCTTTTCCAGTACATTTTAATTGAAAGTGTTGTGTATTTTTGAACACTCCCGTTTTGTCCATATTTTTTGGTTTTAATATAACCAATTTCGTTATTTTATTTTATCGTTTACATTCATTGTGCCTGAGATAAAGTCTAGTTAAACGCTGTTTTATCCGTTTTATCCATTTTATTCATTTTTACTGCAATTCATGTAACTGTAGTCTGGGTGACGAAACTAAATTTTACTAAATAACTTGTAAGCCCACTACCGGCACTAGTCTATATATTTTATAAGGTATTTTAATTTTTTGACTTGCCATCCGTCATGATGATTCGTTGGACACGTACACAACACGCTAGAAAGCCGTTCACACCAAGCCGCCCAACTGTACAAAGAACAATAAATTATAATATACAATATAAATAAGACAAAAGCATTGAATCAAAAGCTAGAAGCTACGGACCGTGAACATTTTCAGGTAGCCCTGAAAAACGGAAAGCTTATGTTGACTTTTTCAACTGGCATTTAGAGCAGTAACTCAAACACTTTATAATTCAGTGCCATTTCAAGACGTTAAATTAGAATTTGAAACCCGTTTATCAAAAGATGGTATTACAAGGGCAGAGGAATCTCTGGTGGCATACAAGTGTGGTATTAAATTATACAGGATAAATTTATATTTGACGACTTCAGTTGTTAATGTGAATGGTGAACATTTACAAACTTTCTATTCCAATCACTTGCATTTTGTTATTAGTGATCTTGACAAGATTGGTGATTTTAGTAATATGAACAAGATAATGAGAGACACAATTTGTGAACTTTTAGAAACTGACAAAAGTGCACAAGATTCAAAAAGTGTAACTGATTCTTCTAACATGGTGAGTAACACTGATGCAGCATCAAATATTAGCTGTGACACAATTAGTCTTCCAAGAAGAGGGCGGTCTATAGATATGAACTTAAGTATACATGAAACTGAAATTTGTCTGGTTTGCGATAAACATTGTGTAGATAACGCAGTATTGTGTGATAGGTGCAATGCCTGGTCTCATTATGTTTGTAAAAACAACTTGTTTTTTAGAACTAAAAATATCAGTTTTGGACAGATTTTTAATAAATATAATCATTACATGATTCAAAAAAATAAGTTATCAAATATTAACTGAAGGTTAAAAGGATATGATATGAGCTGAAATCAAATATTGTTAAACATACTTGTAACATATGTGTCGATTATCCTATAGATAAAATTGATTATTTAAAAGGATGAACATTTTAACAAATTTGACAAATCGAAAAACAACCTAGATCCTATCAACAGTTTTTTTTACCATATTGAATATGAAACTCAATGTACTTGAAAAGATTTCGCATAAAATTGGATTAGAAATGCAAATTCTGTGTCAGAAAATTATATATAAACCGACAAACATCCTTCGATAAATTTTCATATGTTATGAATAAAGGCAACAGTATGGAGATAAATTTGCATATGTAATGAATAAAGGCAACAGTATTGAGATAAATTTGCATATGTAATGAATAAACGCAACAGTAATGAGATAAATTTGCATATGTAATGAATAAAGGCAACAGGAATGAGATAAATGTGCATATGTAATGAATAAAGGCAACAGTAATGAGATAAATTTGCATATGTAATGAATAAAGGCAACAGTAATGAGACCAAGGTTCTAACTCCCTTAGTCCACGCTGATTGTTTTGTTATGGAGAGGGAGGGGATTGAGAGGTTCTAGTGAAGTCTTTGGTTCCACAAAAATTTAAAAGTTTTATTCTCATTTTCTAAAGCTATCGAAAGTTGAATAACAGATTTTGCATGCTCTCGGACCCTTTCGGCGTCCGTGATGAAAATACTAGATGCCAAAATCACAAAAACACAAAACACAAAAACGTTGGCAACCGCTTAATTACAATAGCATGGCATACGACAACGACAAAAGTGGAAAATTTACATTTGTTTACAATACTAGTAGATCTCAGTACTCCTAAAAGGTACAATTAAGGTGATATAACTGTCTTAATTGTATTATTTAATGTTTTGTCTACGACAACAAACTTACAAGGCCATGAAAAAAATCAAGGAAATCGACGAAAAGACAAATATAAGTAAACCAAACATCTAAACTATTAAATGAGAAGACCCCATTCATATCCTAGGATACTTTCATTGACACGGCCCCAGGTGTTAGTCCATTTACAATTTTATACATTATAATTGATTGTTGGTATTTAATTTTTGGGTAAAAGATAGCCATTTAAAGATGAAAACAAAAATAGATGGAACCGAAATATCGCATTCCAGTATAATTCTTGCTATTAAAATACCCGCAAACTGAATTACATTAGTCTATATATGGTAGAATATATGCATTATAAAATAGTTGTCTTATGTGTATAGGCAAATATACTTTAATTTTATATAAAAGTGATATTTTAGATGAGATAATCTTACATATACGATCAACATGATCTTCCCAGCTTAAATTTTCATCAATGACAATTGCAAGTAATTTGAAAGAATGGACATTCTCAATACATGTTTCGTTGACGTTAATACATAATTCTGATAGTTCTGTAAGTTTTTGTTTTGAACCCATTTCATACACTTAGTTTTTTGTGCATTAATTTTCATACTGTTATTGTTATACCAAGATTGTATAGCATTTAAATCATTTTGCAATATGCTGGGGGTTTTTTTAAACGTTTTTATCATGAAAATGTAATGTTGAATCATCAGCGTATAAATCCATGTAGAATTATTTAACATGTAGTGGTTAACCATATATATATATACTAGTATATAGAAAAAAAAAAGAGGACCTAAAATAGAACCTTGGGGCACTTCATATTTTACAAACGATTTATCAGATTTAATGTTAGCGTATTGGACTTCGTGTTGTCTTACAGACACATATGATTTTATCCATTCTATCTTGTTCTCCGATGTGACAAAATTTTAACTTTTCTAAAAGAATGGCATGGTTAATAAGGTCATAAACCTTACTAAAATCTAAAAACACCGTAATTGATTTATTGATGATTGCATTTGTGCATTAGAGTTTCAACATATAAAAATATTTGGTTTATGAATGTCATGATGATTATTATGCTTTCCATGTATGAAACCGAGTACCGAAAATGTTTAGTTCTTTGTAACACTAACAGAAATGGAGCTAGTCTGCTACGAAAAAAATTTATTGTAAATATTGTGTGCATTCCGAATTGAAATATGGATACATAAAACATAGATAAATAACATTTTACAAAACTATACTATACGCAAAACTATGTTAAGGATGAGAATGAACACATTTAAGATGCTTAGTCTGTTTTATACAAAAGTTAGTAGTCTATTAATGTACGGCTATATTAAAAAAAACTTAGAATTGGTTATATGATTTGAATATATATAATTTTTTTTGTTGCTTTTGTGCAATACACTATTCTGATGCAAATTGAACCTCTCCCCCCCCAACAAACAAAAATTATTCCCCCCCCCCCTTTTTGTGGCTTTTGTTTCAATTTACTAAATTACAGAGATTTATATTTACTTATATACCATTTAAATATCCATTATTTAAATGATTTGATTCATTGGTATTTTACTTTAAAAAAAATAAAATTGGCATGGACGTGTTTACCTAGAAATATGAATGACATGAACAGAATTCCTAGGAAAATTTGTCTGGGGACTTGAACTACTAACATCATGAACATGGTACTTAATTTACTAGTAAAATCTTGTAAGGCCAATTAAAATTAATTGATAGATTTTCATCCCCGCCCGCCCCTCTGAAATCGTCCCGCCCCGATTTTTTTTATTTTGAAAAATTTACAATTTCCGGATTTGGTTCATCTCCCGTCTCCGGTAGCCGTCAAACATTTTGTTTCCTTCCAAACTTCCTGTTTCAAATTCGGTTTTCGTATGTTTCATCGAGTAAGGGAGCTACCATTTGATTTTTTATGGGGGGGGGGGGGGGGGGGGGGGGGGGGGGGGGGGCTTGGATGAAATTTGAAATAATAGGCAGGACAGGAATTTTGAGTAAAAAAAAAGGCAGGATGAGAACCTTGCCAAAAAAAAGTCAGGATGACAATTTAGGTAAAAAAAGTCAGGATAAACTAAAAAAAAAAGGCAGGACCGAATAGAGTGAAAAAGGCAGGACAGAGATTACAACTAAAAAAAAAATGCAGGACAAAATTTTTCATCCTAGCCCCCCCCCCCCCCCCCCCCCCCCCCCCCCCCCCCCCCCCCCCCCCCCCCCATAAAAATCAAATGGTAGCTCCCTAATTAAAAAAGATTCTGCAGCTCTATGATGACAAAATCGTCTATAGAGAACAGAGATTGATTTCGAGTAGGGCATGTAATAAACGGGTTACAAGTAATACGTTGTGTCCAAGATGGTAAATCGCGGCATGACACAAATTTCTGTGATTAGAAAACCGTTGATTTTTTTATTGATATAATGACTTTGTGGCAGGAATTTTGGACTGTGAATTATACCCAAAGAGCAAGAAAAGTGGAACACATTGGTACAAAAACATAACTGTATAAACAAAATGACGCAAGCACGAACTTGTTCGATTTATGACAATATTTTGAGTTCAAAAAGTCGGTAAACATACACTTAGATTTCTTCTTCTTTTTTTAGTTACAGAAAACCATCAACATTTTGAAGATTACATTCTGGCGCATGTCTAATTGAGGTTGCTTTTTAAAGTTATTTTTCAATTTTTCTTTTTTTTTTAAACTTTACAATTTTTTATTGAACTTTAAATTTTTACATTTTTTTTTTAATTTAAAAAAAAAATTAAGATAAAAAACAATAAAAGCACCAACCCTTTTGTTTTCAAAACTGTTTCATTTTATTCTGTACTCGTAATTCTTTAGTTGCATATTTGTTTCATTTTATGGAGACAAAAACGCATCGCTTAGAAAGACACATTTGGTGAAGGTAGTCCAACTGAAGAGAGCATTCTTCTTTTATGTTTTTTCTGTTTAGGTTTCTAAAGCAGCAATTACATGTAGAACAGTGGTTGTCAATCAGAGATTTTTATTCATGTTAAGATTTGAAATATTATGTACGATTCCTCATACATGTATATACATGATATAAGCTTATTATTACACTTGCGTATTTGAAGAACGCGTCACAAGAGGGTTTTATAAGAAATAAAAAATAAAAAATAAAATCCTCCCACCCGCCCCATTTAAAAAAAAAATTTGGATGAAAATCTACTAATTAATTTTAGTTGGCCTAACCGTGGACTAAATATACCAGTAATATGTATCCTACTGGACATATTTTACTAGGACAACTATATCTCTTACTATCACAGACCCCAAAATGAATAGATACGATTTTTATAATTTTATTTCCATTGAATTAATAAGGAAGATCCTAATGTAAAATCCGTTGTTTAAATACATAGTAAATTTGCAAGACAAAAGGTTCGATACGTTTAAAATGGTAAGAAAATGAAAATGTGCAGTTACTTACAGAAATGTGAACTTATAACTAATGTTTCGGTACCATATAACCATTTTGTTTTGGCAATTATTGTTTTTAAAGTTTAAATAAAAAGTTTGAAAATTTCAGTGATAAATAAGTTCTTTTGCCCATATTTCCGTTATTTCAAAATCGCATTTTCACCCCAAAAATAAAAAATCGATATTTAAACTTTGAACTTTTAAACTTAAACATGGTCTGCTTTAAATTTGGAATGCCTCTGAATTTGAATGCTTAATTCTCATTTTCGATATTAAGTGCCAACATTTATCATCATATTCCGCAAAATTATTTTACCCTCTGTGTTCAATAACTCAGTATTTTGTTACTTTCCAATTAGTCTATTCCTTTAAATTCCTTTAGTGTTTTTTTTAATTAAGTGTATAATTGAACTCTTATATGTTCTATTATTGTATTATATTGTATTGTATTACATTGTATTGCCTTGTATTGTATAAAATTGCTTTGTAATTGAATGTTTTCATTGGATAATTCAACAGTTTTTCCTATTTATTATATTTTATGATAAATTTCAGTTCAAACTTGTGTATCGCTTCTTTTGTTGACTAGTATATCTGCACTTATCTTATCATCTTATATACCTACCTATCTGTACTTAAAGAAAGGAATTCAACAGTTAATGTAAAGGAAAATTTTAAAAGCTGATTTCATCTGATGTTTTTGATATTGATAAAAAAATAAAGGGGCATGTTAAGAAACTAAAAATATTAGATATGAAATTAGAACTTACCATTAGTTCTTCTTCTGAATAACCTGGCTGTTGTCTGAACAAGATTTGTAGCTGCTGGTGCAAACTGGTTTTCTTCATCTTCTTGTAGAGTTGAACGGACTTCTCTTGCGAGATTACGAAGCTGGTTAAGTGCAGATAAAAACATTGCGAACAATGAATTTCATGGGCACAATTATTGTATATTTATATTTTTTGGGTATTATGGCAGGTACCCCCAACCAAAATGCCACTGATTTTTTGTTTATTCCATTCATGTTTTAAAAAAGAAGGTTTTCACACCTGTAGCATGAAGCTTCCTTTGATTTCAGACACACTGGCGACATGTGTCTAGATCATTTACCAAATTGGTTCACCTCGAAATAAAATGATGTGAAGCCCTACGTAGAGTAAATATGAAAATGACATTTACCAAAAAACGTCATTAAAAATTATGGTTAGTTCTTTTTGTTAAAAAATGTTTAAGTGCATGTATATGAATATATACTTTTACGGAATAAAACTATTTTTTTATAACTTAAATCGGCATCTATTTTGAATAACAAAATGTATTATTTTCATTTTTTTTCAGAGAGTATATTCAATTGGAAAACTATGAAACATATGCATAATCGTGACTGAGAAAATTGTTGACATATTTAACAAAAATAAAATAGACAGACATGAAACAACGACAACTCTTTCTCTTCTTCTTTAGGTACAGAAAACCATCAACATTTTGAAGTTTACTTTCTGGTTGCTTTTTAAAGTTACGTTCAATTGTTCTTTTAATCATTAAACTTTTTACATTTTTTATTGAACTTTTAATTTTTGAATTTTTTATATATATTTTCTTGTATTAAGACAAAGAAAATATTTTCAGCACATTTAGTTTAAGTGAGAAAATGTTTTAATGAGTAAACATTGGTAAGTGCATCCTTAAGTTGTCTATAGAAGTTTTGTTTGAAATTTCAGGTGGTAGTTTATTCCAATCTTCGATTGTTTGGCTGAAGAATGATAATTTAAAACTGCCTTTGTTGCATTGGAGTTGTCTATATGTTTGTTGGCGGATAGAGCTTGTTTTGGACTGGGTTTTCTTATGAGAATATTCTGAGATAGTATTGCAGTGTCATTATTAATTACTCTGTGGAACATTTGATGTCTGGCTTTTAGCCTTCGGTCTTGTAGGGTTTTGCCAGTTTAGGTTTTGAAGTATTTCAGATACACTGAATCTGTTGTTTGTATATCGAACAGCTCTTCTCCTCTGCACTTCTTCCAGTCTGTATATTAGTTCTGAAATGTGTGGATCCGAAACTGTACAGCAGTATTCAAGTTTTGGTCGAACTATTGGTTGCTCTTTCCTTTACTAATTTTGAACAAATTTTTAGATAACGTCTGAAGAATGATAAAGATTGATTTGCTTTTGCTGCTGATTGTTGTATATGTTTGTTTCTTTTTTTTTTTTTTTTTAGATCTGAAGAGATTGTAATGCCTAGATATTGCACTTCAGGCTGAGTTGGCCGGCTGACACCATGATTGAGAATGTGGCGGGTTAAAAATTAAACACACACACACACACATATATATATATATATATATATATATACTGATATATATATAACCTTGAACAGTGATGTTACAGCATTATACAAACAAACCATATAAAACTCTTTTTTTATCAATTTTATTTGTACGATTGCATGTAAGTTATAAAGATGATAACGGTGTGTATTTCAAACTAATACCATATCCACTTGGTTTCACATTGATCGAATTATCATGTAGCAACATTTAAAAGATTCCGGCGCCCCATTAACCTTTGCTGACATCTCTTAGTTTGCCCAGCAAGAAAAGATGAGAAAAAAATATATTGGGAATTATGGGAAATTAAGCAAATACTAAAAATAACTAATATAAAAAAGAAGATATGGTATGATTGCCAATGAGACAACTATCCACAAAAGACCAAAATGACACAAACATTAACAACTATAGGTCACCGTACGGCCTTCAACAATGAGCAAAGCCCATACCGCATAGTCAGCTATAAAAGGCCCCGATAAGACAATGTAAAAACAATTCAAACGAGAAAACTAAGTTGACTATAGTGCATTCAACAAGCACTTGTTGGAACTATAGGACATTCAACAATTAGATTATAATAGATCATAGGTTACCACATAGCATCTCTTTATTCTTTATATTACAATGAAGAAATATCATGTCACTGTACTACTTGTATAACCTAGACATGTCAATTTTTTGGATATAAATAATAAGGTATGCATGGGACTAATAGTTTGTGTGTTTGCTTAGCCCAGACTCCCGGTTATGTAAATCCTATTACTAATATTGGAATGTAAAAAAATTGAAATTCCGTGTCATATTTTACTAATAAAAAGATACCTATATCTCGCCTAAGTCGGCCCAAGTTAATAAATCGGTCGAGAACTTAGTCAGTTGTAAATATGAATGTCATGAATGTGACACTATGTTTAGATTGTTAAAAAATGTTAAAGCGTGTGTCATATCACCTCTTCGCCTTCTGTGAGTAAGAGAAGGTAGTTTAAGTATTTTTAATCTGTCTTTATAGCTTAGACTCCGTAGGGTTGATTTTTATTTCAAATTCAGCAACACTTAAAAGAAAATTCAATTAAAATTTTAATATTTAATGGTTTATAATCATTGAATATATAGTTCAAACTTTCCTTAAATACTTGTCAGGGTCGATATAAGATGGTACGAGTTAACTAAACAAAGTCGGTCCAAAATTTCTCCGGACCGACTTGTCCAATAATCATCAATAAAGCGTTTGACAGATAATGATTGATTTGCCTGATGTTAAACGCTAACGTTACATTGATGTTGATTTTTTAATATTAATAAATCATTTTTTAATATTAAAAAATCAGACTGAATATTTAATATTAAAAAATGATTTTTTAATATTAATAAATCATTTTTTAATATTAAATATTCATTTATTAATATTAAAAAATCGGCGTATTATTTAATATTAAAAAATCGATTTATTAATATTAAAAAATGATTTTGTAATATTAAAAAATCATTTTTTAATATTAATAAATGATTTATTAATATTAATAAATGATTTATTAATATTAATAAATAGGGAATAAATTCCACAACGGCTTGCTATATGTCGCTTCTCCTCCTTCTACAATAAATTAATCATCATGCATCTGTGTCCTATAGGTAACATGCATAGTTGCATTTGTCATCCTCGCTTATGATATTCTGTTTATGTTATTTTGGGAGGAAAACGAAAATAAAAGTGTCCGGATATTGTTTCCGTCATTGGATGGACTTTTAAATTATAGGCAAGACCAATCGTAACTACTCGGCCATTCTCGCTATGCAGTACAATATTTCTTCGTGCAACCAGAAAGGCCGAGTTGTTCCAATTGAGACAAGACTTCCGTTTAGGACCTTTTACATATAATTTTCATAGGAGGACAGGGAACTAATTTTTGCGTTTTATGTATACTATGAACAATGATGAACATACATATACTATAAATGAAGTGTATTTGCTATTTACTATCAATTCAAAGTTTACTATCCACGGCGGTCTATATAATATATCAGTGACCGACACGCAAGATAGTTTTGTCTGTGTTGAAAACCAATTTGTGGCCTTAGGCTGTGTTCGGCTCTTCAGTAGGATTATGTCTTTTTACCATTCTCCGTTTCCATTCTAAATATTATTTAAATATTGGTTGAAATAATTGAATATAGAAGAGTGATACTTGTTCAATTCAAAATATACCTGGTTTCTATGAAGTAAAACATTTAGAAAGATGAGAAATTATATAGGGGTTTTGAACTGATGGTTGACTTACCCTGCCGGAGCATCTGAGATCTCCCCCAGTTTTTGATGGGGTTCGTGTTGTTTAGTCTTTAGTTTTCTATGATGTGTCTTCTGTACTATTATTTGTCTGTTTTTCTTTTTTATCTTTAGCCATGGTGTTGTCAGTTTATTTTCAATCTATGATCAAACCTCCGGTATCTTTCGTCCCCCTTTGTGGTAATTTGGATTTTTCCTTTTTTCCTTGTCACACATTTGACACCAGCTGACTATATATTATACCATTATTCAATATCCAAGGTTTATCAATAAAGAAAACTCATGAAGAGAAAATTGACACATCTATTATCGATATCATTTTTAGAATTCATGCAGTTTAAACAATTTTTTTATTACCATGTGCGGAAAAAAAACCCAACATTTTCAACAATTAAAACTGACTGTCAAAGTTGTGTAAACGTACAACACAGACCTACAATACAAATAACTAAAACATTCAAGCAAACGCACAAATAAATCTAACAAAAGTTAGCGTTTTTATCAGTCCCTGATTAAAATTAAAAGGTGCAATTTGTATTGATATTCTATTTTCTACCAAGTTTTGTGGTTAAAATATACAAAATTAAACAAAGAAATGAGTATTTTATATTTTTTAGGAGTTATTGTTGATGTGATAATCAGCAATCAAGTAAATAATAAGGTAAAACAATTAGTAAAAATAGTTTTTCTCAATTTGTTTAAAGTCATAGAAATGAAAAATGAAATAACACAGAAAGAAGCCAAAACTAAATATCTTAAAGCGAGGAATGTATAAGAATCATAACATGTGAAGAGCTGAATTACGGAAACTAAGGAGTAAAGCTAAGTGGAAAAATAACATTAATGATCTGTAATTAAACTTTTGCAAACGACTCGGTCCCTGCTGTGACACTTTTGATTGGGATTTGTTTCGCATGGTTGGTGATGCATGCATACCAGAAGACGGATATACCCTGTCCACGTGACCAGTCTCGCTCCGATTAATTGAAGAAGACGGATTTACCCTGTCCATGTGACCAATCTCGCTGCGTTCGATTGGAAGACGGAATGGAATTACCCTGTCCACGTGACCAGTCTCCCTGCGTTTAATAGGAAGACGGAATTACCCTGTCCACGTGAACAGTCTCGCTGATTTGAATTGAAGAAGACGGATTTACCGTGTCCATGTGACCGTTTGGGCTCCGTTAAAGTAGAGTCAATGATATTTCCTGACTTGTTAGTATACATAAAATGAATTTAAAAGTTTTAACATCAGAAATCTATTGTAGTTTTTTATTTCATGCACTGACATAGAGACACATCATCACATACAGATATATATGTAAAAAAAGATTATGTAGTACTGGCTGTATATACATTTCAATGGTTGTGGTATTAATTCAAAATACGTAAGAAGTCATTTAAGGAGGCTCGAGGGTATAAAAATTTCAGACAAATCAAACATTTGTTTTTCATTACAAATTTTATTTATTTCCTTTTGTAGTTGTTACTTTCTCATATGGTACAAAAATTATTCAAAACAATCAATTCGTGTTGGCCCCAGATGACTTTCAAAATGTAAACATCATTGAAAAAGTTCCAAATTATCTCCCTTTGGTGGGAAAATGACATTTTTTGGCTCTAAAACCTTTAATACATCTTGATGGTTATTCATCCATCATGTCTAGTACCATTTGTAACGGCGATTTCAATCTAAAAAATAAAATGATAAAAGCATGGTATTACATATTGTCTCCTTGACCTATGTTAATGCATTCTATTCATGTTGATTAGCACTATAACTGTAAATTTACTAATAAAAAAACTGTTTCAGACGTTATCAGGATTAATTTACCAGGATATCTACTGGAAAAAAAACCCGTGAAAAATAGTATTTGATTAAGGACACCAAATTTTCACCTCTTCTGAATTACACCTGTCAATACTTCCATCGTACGTATTATTACATTGTTATATTTTAATAGTTTTATTTCTTATAACCTTTGTCTTTTTTACATCAGTATATCAATGAAAAAAAACGAAAAAAAATAAATAAAAACAACTCGACAATATAAAACTTCAACAACAAAAAATGGCGACTTTGCAATATTTTAAGCTGTCTGTATTTTTTCGTAAAACGAATAACAAAAAAGGTATCGTACACATATTTGTTTTAATACAGTGAAAATAATTTTCTTTTGTGCTATTATTATTATTAAAAGGTTGAAATTGAACTTTGTTAATGCAGTTCTTTCAAAATTGAATAGCACTATAAATTATGTTCACCGCATGATGTTGGGAAATGCATGATGGGAAATATTATTTTTTTACTTCTAAATATGTTAGATATTTATGTGTATTCGAAATGAATACAACAAAAAGTTTTAGCAAAACATAGTACCTAATATGCTACAATCTAAATAAATTTCTAGCTTTGATTCATCTTTTCTTTTTTTTCTTTTAATGATAATTTATATTTATGAAAAAGCAAAATCATCATTTTAAAATATTAAGGACGTTGAGTTATTGTTTTTTCTCTTATCACAAAATGAAATTACATGAGGGTGTGGATGGAGGTTTACAGAATAGAGAATAATGGGCAAAAATATAAAGAATGGTGAATAATGGCCTAAATAATTAAAGAATATAGAAATGAAGGACCAATCCCCCATCCAGACGCTCGACATTGGTTGAATTTCCAATTTTAAGGACATATTTAACAAAACCTTCATCAGGAACGCTCAAACCCTGAACAATTGAAAGTCAAGATTTATGATGATGTAGATGGAGAATTTACAGAATAGAGAATAATGGTAACAAAAAAAAAAAAAATAAAGAATAGAGAAAATTGGATTAAAAAATATTTTTTTAAAGAATAATGGGCAAAAAGTATAAAGAATAGAGAAATAATGGCAAAAAAAATAATTAAGAATAATGATAATGGGCAAAAAGTATACAGTACAGAGAAACATGGCCTAAAATAATACAGACATTAAAAATGTCCTGTACCAAGTCAGGAATATGGCCATTGTTATATTATAGTTCGTTTCTGTGTGTGTTACATTTTAACGTTGTGTTTCCGTTGTGTCGTTTGTTTTCTCTTATTTTTGAGTGTGAATTCACATTACTATAAGACGTGTCACGGTACTTATCTATCCCAAACTCATGTATTTGGTTTTGATGTTATATTTGTTATTCTCATAGGATTTTGTCTAATGCTTAGTCCGTTTCTGTGTGTGTTACATTTTAATGTCGTGTCGTTGTTCTCCTCTTCTATTTAATGCGTTTCCCTTAGTTTTAGTTTGTTACCCAGATTTTGTTTTTTGTCAATGGATTTATGAGTTTTGAACAGCGGTATACTACTGTTGGCTTTATTGACATTTAATAAAAATGCCTGTACCAATTCAGGAATATGACAGTTCTTGTCCATTCGTTTTTGATGCGTTTTGTTATTTGATTTTGCCATATGATTATGGACTTTCCGAATTGATTTTCCTCTAAGTTCAGTATTTTTGTGATTTCACTTTTTACTGCTAAGCTGAGAATACTTTCTGAGACGATGCAAACGTTCTTTTAACATTAAGACAGTAATTTTTCAGACGGTATTGGGTTTAATGTCCCAAATTCGACCGAACGTGGTAACATATATCTTACCCTTCCGGAGCACCTGAGATCACCCCTAGTTTTTGGTGGGGTTCGTGTTGTTTATTCTTTAGTTTTCTATGTTGTTTCATCTGTACTATTGTTTTTCTGTTTGTCTTTTTCATTTTTAGCCATGGCGTTGTCAGTTTGTTTTAGATTTATGAGTTTGACTGTCCCTTTGGTATCTTTCGTCCCTCTTTTCTAAACAATCGTGGATTTTACAACGTGATATGAATTAACATGATGATTCGTTAGCAAAGTTACAACCATTACCCCTCGTTTTCCGTATGCTGTTCTTCTACATAAAGCACATTTTCCTGTTTGAAGACATAGTCTGACCTGTCGTAAACACCAAACAGGACACCGGCATCCTGTAGAAAGCAAAAAAAAAAAAAAAAAAAAAAAAAAATACAATAGACCATTTTCATATTACCGACTTTTGTCTCTGTATTTTATAATTTTCGACAGGTTTCCTTTTTCTATGGAGGACATTCTGGTACTCTGTCAAAAAGGATCTTCTAAAAGGATTAAAATCAAGCTCACATTCAGTGCAGTTCAGGGGAATCATTAACTGTTTGGTTTTTTTTTACACAATGAAATCATCGGAAAACTGTTTATTTTTTCACCAAATTTCACCGATTGTTAGCTTGATTTGACTTTTTTAGTTGCTCCTATTACAGAATAGGTACCGTGTCGGAAAAGTAATAAAATCCGCAGTCAAAAGTCAGTAATATTAAAATGGTCTATTAGCATGTTTTTTGTAGGTCCTTTGTTAATTGTAGAGGCTTTACAATGTCTTACCTCTTTGTATTGAGAATATTTGATCTCTAAGGCTATTCCAGAACGAGTCATGATACTAAAATCGGTATGCGACTTATGCAACGAATGCAGCACGTGGAGCAGCATCTGATTACCTTTCCGGAGCACCTGGGGTCACTGTTTCCCCCTCAGACAAAAGAAAATAGGAATATCTGTTTATTTTCCATTTTATTTTGAGGCCTCTTAAATGTTTTATATATCTTTGCATTTGCAAACATTTGAAACATATCGTGCATACTGAAATTGGTACACTAGTGTATCAATTTTATACTGAAAACTGGTTTTCATTAAACCATCTCTTAAAAGACTGAACAATATCATTATAAAGCTTTTTTTCATTCTTTTAGATTATTTTTAGAATTATCTAGTGTGGTAAACGTAGTACTGTTCAAACAATACCCCTTGCAGTTGATTAAGATCTGTTCAGACTATGTTCATATTTTAGCTTTTATATACCTTGCAAAACAACATACATTTGTCTGAAAAGTACTTACTGAACAGTCCTGGCCTTGCGGTCATACAACTTTGGAGTATGATTTTTGTACTGAGACTCAAAATTCAACCAATCAAAATACTGTGTTTCAAGCACAAATTTTGTACTCCGAGTACTGAGTTAAGTTTTATGACCGAGAGCCCAGGGATTAACTGCAAGTAAAATGCCTGAACAGTACTAAAAACGTATTTGAAAAAAAAACCTAAAACACTAAAAAATACTAGAAGTTCTTATTTTATATTTTTCAAAATCACTGTTTTGGACTAAAATTTATCAACTAGTGGTTTGAGTAGGCTTTAATAACATGTATAATATACTAAATTCCTTTCAAATGAAAATACGACTTTACTAGTATATATATTGTACATCTAAAGCATAATGTATTGTACTAACAAAAAGTACACATGATAATAATGTACCAAGGTTAGAGTAAACAAATGGGGGAGATAGGCTAAAAAAAGAAGGAAAATAAGCCAATCAAATAAAGATTATAGATTAATGACCTTAATATTTTAACAACAAATAAAAGAAGGACCTCACCACATCCAGGCCCTCATACAACAGAGCAAAAATTTATAAAAATCTACTTACGACGAAGTAACCGTACAATTTGTATTGGAACTTGACCTGACCGAACAGCCATCATAAGCAGAGAAACAACGATATACATATTAATCAGTTTCATATTGAAAAAAGTACTGTGATTGAGGCATTAGTTTGCAATGCAACAATATATATATAACCATATGTGAAGAAACCGACCAATCAGATCTTCATTTCTCTTCACCTTCTGTTATGTAAATACCCTTTTAATGTAACTTACTGAACCTAAATATAGAGTATTTCCATTTTTTTCAAAATAGAAAACAGTATGTGTGAAAAATTTATCTAATTTCATATATGTCGCAAGTTCCACAAAACAACTGCGTGAAATTCTGAACTCGGTGTCAATCAAAAATTAATTCTTTAACAGTATATATTCATCCTTCATGTACGTTGATAAGAACTTATGGTTGTGTCCGACGCGCACTGACAGAACATTTTGAAAATCTGCTTTGACAAAATTTTCAAAATGAAATCTAAACAAAATAATGACAAATGAGGATAACAAACTACACTATACAGGCTAGATTCACGAGAGTCATAGTGACTATTTTTACATGACGGGTTTCAAATATAAAGCAGAATCTGTTTATCCTTCAGGAGCACCTGAAACCAATCTTTGTTTTTTGGTGGCGTTCGTGCTGTTCAGTCTTTAGCTGCTTTCTCTGTTGTATTTTGTAAAATATTATTTTTCTTTGTTTTTTGTTTTTTGTAGCATGTTATTGGTAGTTTGTTTTTGAAATATGAGTTCAAATTTCCATTCGGGATCTTTCGATCTGTCTATTCGATGTTTAAAAGAGCGACTTGTAAAAAAAAGTTTAAATTTAGTACTTTAGATGGCGATACACAAAGACACGCATGGCAAATGATTTTTTTCATATGTCAAGAACAGAGAGGGGTTACTGAATATCATTCGAAACCGTAAGAAGCAAACATTCCACAAAACAACTGCGTGAAATTGTCAACTCGGTGTAAATAAAAAAATAATTATTCACAGTATATGTCCTCCATGTACGTATTAGATATGAAAATAAACTCATCAAAGATACCAGGATCAAATTTTGTGTTTACGCAAGACGCGCGTTTCTTCTACAAAAGACTTATTAGTGATGATCGAATCCAAAAATGTTAAAAAGGCCAAATACTACTGGACTGATGATACCCTCGGGGAATTAAAACTCCACCAGCAGTGGCATCGACCCAGTAGTTGTGAATAAACTCATTATAAATACCAGGATTAAATTTTGTATTTACGCCAGACGCGCGTTTCGTCTACAAAAGACTCATCAGTGACGCTCAAACTAAATACAGTTCATAATACAATGCATGGAAAGGTATGTTATGAATCTGGAATTAAAAAAAGACAAAACATATGATGCCAAAAGATGATTGTCGTATGGAGTACGCATGAATCAGAAAGAAAAGAAGAAGAAACTAGAGGTATTTTCAAACTCATTAGTCGAAAACAAACTGACAATGTCATAGCAAAAAAAAATGACGAGATGAAATGACAAAACAAAAATAAGCAGTAAACACCAAAGTGAACAAAAGACTGATTATTTTTTCATTGATTCAATGAATGATATTTCGTATTAGTTTTGACACATATAACGTTCCAATACAAGTGACTCGATTTACCATAATACAATAGCGTAAAAAGTCTTTTTTTTTCGTGACGCCAAACTGCCAAATATCAGGAAAGGATGCAATTTTTTTTATTGAACTTAATCATAAGCTTTAAAACGAGTACACGGACCCCTTTTTTAAGGGGATATCTTACTTGATACTGTATGACAATTATTCATTCTATTTTTTCTGCAGAAATCACCGATGAATTTGTTTTTCAATACGATAAATATACGGTTAAAAATGCCTGTGTTTTTTTTCTCGATAAAAAGGCATTATCTCCAAAGAATTATTACACAAATTATAGGGATACACATTACTTTTGTAAAGAAAATATTCCAAATCCCCTTGTGTTTATTTTTTTAAAGTAAATTTGTGTCTATCCAAATGATAGAAATGTAAAACAAAAGGTAGTTTTAACTCCGAAACATATAATAAAACTAAAATTTAAAAAAAAAAACGAAAAAATTATACAAGACTAATAAAGACAAGAGGCTACTAACTTTGGACAGGCGCAAAAATGCGGTATGGTCAAATATGTTTTGTGATATCTCAACCCTATGCCTCAAGCCAATGTAGAATAAACAAAAACACATCAATTGAATACGAACAGTAAAACTCAGTTTAAAACAAGTCCGAGTCCGATGTCAGAATATGTAACAGAAGCAACTTAGCCATTTAGCAAATGACAATGATACATAGATTAACAAAAGACTACTAGCAGTTACTGACATGCAAGCTACAAATTTCAATTAAACTGATTGAAAGATTATGTCGTCATCATATGAAAGTCAAGCACACTCCTTCCCGTTAGGAGTTTTGTGTCATACCATCATAAAATGTATGAGAAGAACATAACCCGTATCATGCCAACAACTGGTTTTAGAATAAATGTGTTTTTTTCCGATGCAAAGAACCTATGAGTGAATCAATATTAATTCCAAAAGATGCCATCTGTAATGACCTGACAACAGTATCGAATTATATTCCTTCTGAAGATGTCTGTTTAAAGGTTTGGTTAGCTTTTGTTGTTAATGACGACATTTGTGTTTAGAATCATTGTATAGCTTGAATTTCTATGTATTGGCTTTAATTGATATTACCTACTTTTATATACTAAAGTACTCAGGTAATTCATAAAATGTTCAACTGAAGACGTAAGCAAAATAGAGGCTCACATACCAAAAAGTTAATTGTATTTGAAAAATGATCAACTAGATAAATTCCGAATTTCAGGGTTATTTAATATTGCCCATCATGCAAACTGGAAATTAGATATTTCATTATAAGAATTCGATGATAATGACTTTTAAAACTTTCCTTGTCATTGACATTTTTCTAAATGCTATAATATTTGATTGACAATGGCTTATGTCATTGCCATCTGGTGGTTACATATCTGAAAGGTCATAACTATAAAAAATACAATATATAAGATATTTATATTCCTAAACATAATGTCATACCAGATTTAATATATATATATCTATTATATATATTTAAAAATATTACCAAAAATTGGGGGGTGATCTATGTGCTCCAGAAAGGTAATCAGATCCTACTCCACGTGTATATATATTGTACAAAAATGAAAACGTTTTATAAATGAGTACGAAGCGCTTGAACAATGTTTTTTGTAATATTTTATCAAACTTAACGAGAAAATCAACTGAAAATTGTATAAATAAAGGCAACAGTAGTATACCGCTGTTCAAACTCATAAACCCATGGACAAAAAACAAAATCGGGGTAACAAACTAAAACTGAGGGAAACGCATAAATATAAGAGGGGAACAACGACACAACACTACAATGTAACTAACACACACAGAAACGGACCAAGCATCAGACAAAATCCCACGAGAATAACAAATATAACAACAAAACCAAATACATGAATTTGGGATAGACAAGTACCATAAACATAACATATAACATAAACAAAAAAAGGAAAAAATAGAAATATTTAATCTTACTGTCAAAATAGACAGATGGTCAATCGGAGATGTCCAAAGGTTAAAAACATCTTTAATCCTCAATAGAAACATGGAGAGATTACAATTATGTTTTTCAAACCTTGGCAAACTATCTTAAGGTGGTACCTAACACTACAGGGAGATAACTCGGTAAAATCAGCTAAACGTTTTAATTACATTGAGTTGTAAAGGGAATATTAAGCTTCTCAGTGATCAAAATTGGTGTTTGTCAAACTGCTATATAAACAGTGTAATTTTTCTGATAAAATGGTTGGTTCAAAATTTTTGAAATTTTTATATTTTTGTTAAAGGGTCAAAGTAAATACTTTGACAAAATTTTATGAAAATTAAACTAGCCAAATTAATTTTAGTGAAAGTGTTGGGTACCCCCCTTAAGCCTCAATAGATACATGGAGAGATTACAATTATGTTTTTCAAACCTTGGCAAACTATCTTAAATGCCAACAACCACTCTTTCATTTATTTACAAAGAAACAAACACGAAGAAAATTAGTAGCTTAAAAAAACTAGGATAAGGATGACGTCATCGTTGACTTCTCCACCTTTCATTTCTTTAACCTCTTTTGACACCCGACCTTAACATTAACAAAACATCTGATTTGGTCAGATTGTGATATCCTTTACATGTTTAAACATGGCCTTTTAAGTTTGAAGTTACAACCGTATACTACCAGTCGACATGTAAAGCTATATTTGGCTTGTACCACTGTTCCACTGTTCCAATACTTTTATCAACACGACGGGTGTCACACGTGGAGTAGGATCTGATTACCCTTCTGGGGCACATTAGATCACCCCATTTTTTGGTAATATTTTTAAAATTCCATATTGATGAATAAAGTATAAGAATAACATATAACCTCTAATCATGGAATGGGGTTTAATTTTGTTTACCAAGCATATTTTATTCGCCTTACAACTATTTGTTCAGAGAGTTTGTTAAACTTGTGTTAACTTTCCCTCAATTTTTGCTCAGTTGTTAGTATTCTTGTTTACAATTTGGAAATTAGTATGGCGTTCATTATCACTGAACTAGTATATATTTGTTTAGGGGCCAGCTAATGGACGCCTCCGGGTGCGGAAATTTCTCGCTACATTGAAGACCTGTTGGTGACCTTCTGCTGTTGTTTTTTTTTCTATGGTTTAGTTGTTGTCTCTTTGGCACATTCCCCATTTCCATTCTCAATTTTACAGTTGTCTGCTCTATGGTCGGGTTGTTATGTTGTGTTTTGTGAACTATTGTTTTTTTTTTTTTTTTGTCTTTTGCTTTTTTAGCCATGATGTTGTCAGTTTATCATCGACTTACGAGTTTGAATGTCTCTCTGGTATATTTTGACTTTGTTTAACCGTTCCGTTCTTAAATTTTCATTATATTTTGTTTTGATTCACAATGATATCATTTTATTATCATATCTAGTTTAACCAAGGAAAAACACGAAAACTAGAACCTGTAAATACTTAATGCTGTCAAATTGTGTACCTCGTGCTGGAAAATTGTGTAATTCCTGGTACTTCTCACCAAACTTTAACTGAAACGGCCATTATAAACTGAATAGAATGAACAATAAATTGTAATCAATTTGAAGTCTTTCAATCAATTGTAAGTCATTCCAGAAATTGGTTACCGCTACAAGCTTTTGAATATAGTATGACTTGGGGAATGTATACTGCATATCCGGATGAAGTTGGAATTTTGCTGCTTAGGTAATGAAATAAAATATTTCGAGATTAACTAGAACTTTAAAAAAATCAATAATATATATAAAAAAAAAGGCAAAGAAGATATAATTAAAATCTGTGAACGAAACAATGTTAAGAAAAATGAATTGCAAGATATGTGTTGGCGAAAAGGAAGGTTCTTTGAAAATATAATGCCAAATTACTTTTTTGCCTAGACACCAATGGCGTTTTATTAAACGTCGGAGTTACACCTACAAGCTTTTGAATATCGTATGAATTGAGGAATGTATACTCCATACGTGGGTGAAGTTGGAATTTTGCTGCATAGGTAAGTAAAATAATGAAACAATTGAAGCTCTTTTTACGCCATGTTTTTTGTTAGTGTGCAAATTGATGGAATGCACCTTCAAAGATATATTTATACACTATTGATTTTCCCCTATTAGTGTTTGTTAAATTTGATCTTTTATATAAAAAAAAAAATTGTGCATAATTTATCTTTATTTCAAATAAAGAAATATTTGGCATTAGTAAAGTTGTATCCTGCCCAGTAATATACAAAATTTCACTTAACATTTCATTGCATATAAGAAAATAACTATCATTGGAAGTTAACCAATCAAATTTTCACCCCTCTTTTTCATGTGTATAAGCTTTAGTAATCATGTAACCTCAGGTGTCCAAAAATATTCTATAGAAACACCAAATAATAAAATAATGGTGCTTTGAAACACCCAAGATATATGTTTATGACTCAGATTTTTTTTACCTCAATGAAATGTAGGATTAATTTCCTACAACTGTCAATTTCAATGGAATATTTTCGACCCTTTTTCGTATGCAACCAGATGTGATAAACTACGATGTGGTGGTATTGCACCTATATCATGCATATGTTTCGCTCGTCGTGTAATGATCATTTTTTTCCTGGTCGTTCGTGCGATCGCCCCCTTTACGATCTTCTTCAATATGTCAATAAACAAAAAATTGAAATAAAAATAAACAAAAAACACTTCACTCTTGCAAAATTAATTCCAATTTGATATTTATAGAATTTAAGGCACCTCAGATTTTACCAATTTAATATACGAGAAATTGGATCTTATATTGGTAAAAAATTAATAGTTGTAAAGGCCATATACCACAATTAAATTCCTCTATTAGTTCTTTATAACGTTTTGTCTCATTAAAAAGAATGCACCAAATGTCAAATATTTCGTGCGTGTAAAGTACAGTACTAGTCCAACAATATATCCAACATTCAGAAAGATTGAACTGATATCACTCTTACAAATTTAGCCAATACACATCCATACTCCTATGGACAAGTCAAGAGATTTCCGAAAACTGTAAATATTACATTTTTGTAACTGGCCTAATCACTCTTTCCATATCAAACTTAGTTAAAATACAACATCCAAAAATTCATTTCACCTCTCTTCTTTCATTTTCACCCCAAAAAAACTAAGAAATGAATGAGGAAGGTAATGAAAAAAAATTAAGAAAAAACACAATTTAATTAAAAGGAACTATATTCGTTGACAATGAAAAGCGGGGTCATTAATTGTGGTCTTGGGCCAATTACCAAAACAAGGGAGATAATCAAAGTTACCAGAACAAGGGAGAGTTTGACGTTTGAAATGTACTATACAACTGGTCATTGTCATTTTCTTAAATTTTATTATAGTTAAAAGTGTTTATAATTGATTATGCCATTGATGTCTTGTGAGGCAATATGTGAAAGATCATCACTAAGAAAAAATAAATTAAAAAAATAGAAATACATTTTGTTTATTTACCATTTGAACATGCTAATGTCAATTGTACTGTTCACGAGTCTGTTTTTATATAAATCAAGACAGGCGTCCTGGCACACCAGTTCTGAGTCGGCAGACAGCAAATCGCTAAAGACAGTTTGTTCTAGGTCGAGAAGCAACACAAAAAGAATGATTGATGTTTGGTGTGAACTATTACATTTATCTTTATTACATATATCTATTTCGTGGCGTCCATTTTCACTGTGATTAAACGGCTGTGGGTAACTTAAGTTACCCACAGCCCAAGATGGAGCCGCCTTGCGTCGGTTAGATACTTTTCTTCTATAGAATACCAATACCACGAATGCATCAATTAAACAATTGAATTTAAAAGTTGTATTAATCGTTTAGGGAAACCCCTAAACTGGAAAGGTGATTAAATTCTACAAAATAAACGATCACAGCACGATTTTAAAAAACACTTAGGCTGTCCGTAACTTCAAAACAACTTGTCCGTAACTTTTTTCATCATACCAATAGTGATGTCCGTAACTTTCAAAGAATCGACATACGCGGATGTAATGTTTAATCTGATGATAGTGATTGCATCGAATATATATTCACAAAACGAAGTAGATGTCTAGGATGATATAATTCATTGTATCGATGGAAGACAAAATTGGGAAAAATATGAAAAAAATCACGATAAATCCGCAAAACTCGGGTCTCATTTTGTATAACGTCGGGGTACCCGAATCGCCTAGTTCGGAGGGTTGTTTCCGATCATAGCAGATAAACTGTTGAAACATCATTGTTCGTTTTTATTTTTGAACAAGTAGACTACACAAGTATTTTTTTACACATACATGTAGCATGTATACACTTACTGATTATCTGCCAGCAACGACAAGGGTAGCGTGAATCCAGGATTTTGGAGGGGAACCCAAATTGCCCAGGCATGCAGTGGATAGACTATACGAGACTTAAGTGCACAAACTTTTCCCGTCTTTTTGAAAAAGCCAAAAACACTTTTCTCTCATCCCCACAAAAACAAATCCCATCAGCATTGACAGTAAATTAAAAGGGGTGTCAATCTGGACACACTGGGACGTTGCGCGCGGTGATATTGCGGCACCCTGGCCAAGCTTTACAGTAAATGGGAAAACTTTAAAAAAAAAAAAGGACATTTTGTATAAATGAATAAACCTAGTTTTACAGCTAGCTGCATATTTATGCAAGTTGTATGCAAGTTGCATTAAATCTCATTAAACTGAATAAAACTAAAAGACACAATAGGTAAAAGTCAGTGACAATAAAAGGAAAAGAGCAGTCAACATAGTGTAACAATTCGACATCTATAATACTAAAATTACGAGGTCCAATTTGTTAGCCGTCATCGGGTAAAAACGACAAATCAAAGAATTCAACTCATTATATAGCCAATATAGGACAATGGTGTAGATTAAAAATTACACCACTCCAGACCCTTTTGTTTTCCACATAATTAATATTGCCAATAATTAACAAGTTCCGGGTCAAAACCAATACCGATACCAATAATATATTCACCTGTTACCTATTACCTTATCTGTACGTTCCGCATTTGACAGGCGCACCACCAAACGGTGTATTTAGGATTTTGCTATATACAGGGGTCATAATCAAAGGGTACGTTCCGCATTTGACAGACGCACCACCAAACGGTGCATTTAGGATTTTGCTATATACACGGGTCATAATCAAAGGGTACGTTCCGCATTTGACAGGCGCACCACGAAACGGTGTATTTAGGATTTTGCTATATACAGAGGTCATAATCAAAGGGCCGACACTACTAAATTCAATCTTTGTCAAATTTTTCCCTATTGTAGTTTTATTCAGCAATCAGCAAGACTTTCTAAGATAACTAATATGGGACAATGATGTTGATTAAAAAATACTCCATTCCTGGATAGCCAGGACCTTTTGTTTTCCAAATAATTAATATTACCAATAATTGACAAGTTCCAGGTCGACGGGTTCAAACAGAAAGATTTGAAAGCAGAGAAAACTGTGTATCTTATAATCGACATGACTTTATCAGATGACAATACCAATTACTAAAATAAGGCTTAGGCATAGTTGTATACTTTAATTCAGTTACGGACCAGTGATATCACGGGTGTGTACTTGTAGTATATAAAAATATAAATAACTACGTAGGACAAAAGAGTAATTTAATAGTCTAACAACCCCTGATAACATACAAAGAGAGAAAAAAACATACTAGGAAACATATTCAAAAAATCATAACACTATAACTAACTGGTGGGATGTATAAATACCGAGCCGCGTCAAAGAGTATTCATCAAAATACACATAGAAAGAAACAGAGGTGAAGGTAAACCGCAAACATATAATTAAACTCAAAACATTAAAGAGTATGGAAAAACATTGGTCTGACAAGCGAAAAACGTCGATAAGACGCACATCAGTAAATAAAAGTTCAAACCATAACCAGGATGGAGTACCACAAACCCCACATAAAACTTCTGTGGTGTAAGTATGATGCGTTAATAAAATCACATTTGGTGGTGAATGAGTAGTATAAACGGCCGCGAAGGTTACAAATATGATGTTAATTGTCTTCTAACTGTTGAAATTATAATTCTTAAAATTTTAAATCAAAAGTTACCCACATCTAAAAATAAAGTTACGGACAGTCTGCTTAGTTTCGATCAAAAAGTTACGGACATCTTATGCATTTTTAAAGTTGACCTTGTGCTTTAGTGAACTCTATATTAACAAATTTATGGTAATTGTTAGTCATTTCTTTATTCAATAATCCTATAAATATTTACATTCTGCATGAAAAACGTCGCAAAAGGTACATTTTGTATGAATTAAATATCAACGAGTTTATAGTCCGCCATCTTGGGCTGTGGGTAACTGAAGTTACCCACAGCCGTTTAAGCACAGTGATTTTTAATAGAGGGGCGAAAGATACCAGAGGGACATTCAAACTCATAGATCGAAAATAAACTTACATCGCCATGACTAAAAAAGATAAATAATAGTACACAAGACACATCATAGAAAACTAAAGTCTCTGCAACACTAATAGGTGGAGGAGACTGGAGTTCTATTATTCAATGTATGAGTCGAACACATCTTCCTCATGTTTGGTTTGAACTTACAACCTCAATGTTGACAAGCTAGTGATACAGTAGATGAACAACAAAGCCGACTTGACCATCGAGTCAAACAGCAGAGACCAATATTGAAAAAAATGCTTTGCCAAGCGCAGCCTGATGCGACCGCATAGATTGAACCCTGAACAGTTGGAGCAAGTTTGGACACAATATTTAAGCTTGATACTATCTGAATTTGGATTGTGAACTTAATATAAGTTTCTGACACAAATTAAATGTAAAAATGAAAACAAAATTTAGAAGAAAAAAAATCGAAAAATTATGAAAAAAACACCCAACCTTCCCTTTGTGGTATGGAACCTTGTAGTACAAATTTAGATAGATCCATACACTTAAACACAAGTTATTGTCTGGAAACTAGAAAGTTGCTTATTTTTGGCCCCATTTTTTGCCCTAATTTCTGAACGTTTGGGGTAATAGTTACCCCCAAACTCAATCCAAGCCTTCCCTTTTAGATATGAAACCTTGTGGTACAATTTCAGAGAGATCCATACACTTACACACAAGTTATTGACCGGAAACTACAAAAATGTTTATTTTGACCCCTTATACCCTAACTGTTGGTACCATAGCCCCCAAAATCAATCCCAACCAATCTATTGTACACATTGTATACGCTTTAAATGTTTCATTTATTTAAGAATAATTAATTGATATTGGGTCACCGGATTAAATTTTCGGCAGAAATAAATTAGTTTCCTTATTTCGAGAATAATTAGAACTTCAAAAATCAATAAACATAAAAAAGGCCAGGAAGATATAATTAAAATATGTAAACGATACAATATATAGAAGAAAAAAAAGGTATTTGTTGGCGAAAAGGGAGGTTCTTTGACAAAATACTGTCTATTCAACTTTTTGCCCATACACTGATTACATTGATTAAAAATTCGGAGTAACAACTACAATCTTTTCAAGTGAGAGCTATAGTAAGCTTTACGAACAAGTTTAATCCATCATTTTCTACAAAGTCAGGAATATGACAGTTGTTTCTATTCGTTTGATGTGTTTGAGCTTTTGATTTTGCCATTTGTTTAGGGACTTTCCGATTACAATTTTCCTCAGAGTTCTGCATTTCTGTTATTTTCCTTTTTTCAATTGTATGAATTGAAAAATGTATACCCCTTTGGCGGGTGAAGTGTGAATCTTGCTGCTAAGGTGAGTAAAATAATGAAAGCGTTAGCTGCTCTTTCTACGATATGTTTTTTGTGCAAATTAATGGAATGCAACGTCAAATATATATCTATATGTTTCGCTCATGGTGTAATAGTGATTTTTTCCGTTCATTCGTTCGAGAACTCCCTTTACCATCTTCTTCAAAACATCAATAAAGAAAATAAAGAAAAAAATAAACAGCAATACGTTCACTCCTGCAAATTTAATACCAAATTGAAATTGTAAAAATTTAAGGCACCTTTGATTTGACCGATTTGATATACGAGAAATTGGATCCTATATTATTTAAAAAAAAAAAAAAAAAAAAAAAAAGAATTGAAGACCTTGACATAGTACTTCCTTTAAGATACGTAATGGGATTGGATATTTGACTTTCTGTGAAAAATGTAAAAAAAAAAACTATATAAAAAAGAAGATGTGGTATGATTGCCAATGAGACAACTATCCAAAAAAGACCAAAATGACACAGACATGCATTTTTGAACCCGCATACGAAACATTTATACAAAAAACAATAAATTAAAAAATCTTAATGCAATATTCGTAATTCATTGTAATCACTATAACGGTTTCCATTTTTTTTAATAATAACTTGATATGGGGTCGGATTATTTTTTTGGCAGAAATGTATCAGTCTCCATATATCGAGAAAAAATGATGTTTTAAAAATCAAATCAAGTCAAGGCAAAGACGATAAGAAAACAATCTGTGAACGAAACAATGTTTCGAAAAAAAGATGTGCTCAGTACGTATTTGTTTGCGAAAAGGAATGTTTTTTGAAAAAAAAACCACTGCCTAATCACATTTTTCAAAGACACCAGTAACGTTTTATTAAACTTCAGAGTTACGGCTACACGCTTCTGAATATCGTACGAACCAACAAATGTATACATCATACTTGAAAATGACGATTCACATGAGATGCTTACCCGGACGACACACGAAGCCGTCTCGATCCTTTTCGAGGTAATGCCATTCCATCAGTCTGTGTTTGCTATCGTGATTTGCTTGCTCAAGTCATTTAAATTGTTCAACATCAGTGAAGTACTATTGCATTTATTTATATCATTGAACAATACATAAGTTAAAAAAAAACAATTATTGTTTTTTTTTATTTTATTGATATAATTTGCTGTTCGAAATTTCGGTTAAACTAACTCTCTATCTAAAACTTATTAAATTACGGGTCTGAATACATATTTTCTCAGATTCTCGTCGAATCTACATGCGTTGAACAAAAGATGTTCAAGGTCAAGGTCAGATCGTCTTGGAACTTCAATAAATGTTGTTCTTACGTCGGTAACATCTTTTACGTGGAAACCTGAGTACCCCAAACCTTTAAAATAAAAATTACAAACAGTAGACATGAAATCATCGAACAAAATGAACAACATATTTTTGAACAATATGGTACACACAATCAACAACAGAAATCGGGTGATATCAAGAGGTCCACTTGCAAGATAAAATCGGTCCTAGGCTCCATATTTCAGCAGTGTATACTCATGGAATGTTATAACAAAGATAAAATTATCGATATTTCGCAAGAATGACAATTAACATGCAATTTTTTTTGTTCATCACTTGTAACTGAAATTGAAGAGCGCAATTGTTGCTAAATTTTGAGGAATTTATAAAAAATTTCTCTAGTATGTCATGTATATTCCTAAACGTGTCATGCTTAGTGTTTTTACTATTGTTATTGTCCTCAAACAATGTCATGTTTTTCTAACACCGACGTCTTTACTTATCTGTACCCGAAATCCACAGGATGTGAATAGATTGATGTTATGTTTTAAATTATCAACTTTTTGTTTTTGATGTAAATGTCTTTGAACAAGTTTTCAGTAGCATCGAGTACTCTGAAATCGGTTCTATAATGACTTTTTAGTTGTTTGTGTATGATTTGTATTAGCATAATCAGCTGAGCTTTTTTTAATGTGGTTTTTACAGGGGTTTTTTGTGTAGCTATTGATATTTCCGGTTTTTCGGAATGTTTGGTGCCAGGAAAAATGTTGAACACTGCAACGTTCTGTATTTGCTTGTTCAAAGTCAGGAGCCTGCAGTTCAGAGAATGTCGGGTTTTTATGCATATCAAATTTGTTTTTGTTTTTCTATTTTGTCCTACAAATCAGCTGCGTGTTTTAATGAAATACTGTCAGTAGAGAAAAAACCAAGCGTTTCAGCGATCAAATCAGTGCTTTTCAAACTGCAATATATTACATAAAATTATTCCTGTAAATTGTGCGGTTCAAATTTCTATTTTTGTCAACAGGTCAAAGTAAAATTTTTGTCAAACTTTTTCTGAAACTTAAACAAGTCCAATCAGAACGGTACGTACCGACTTAAGTGTACAATGTGAAATGAATAATGAATCAACCATTCACATAAATATATGACTGTCGAAATAAAAAGTAAAATGTGGTCTAACCTACTATAAAGGTCATCTTTCATTAAAAAAGTTTGTTTGTTAGTTCCTTATCATTTATCCTCATGTGGTAATACTAATGAACATCAATTCAAAGGTGATTTCTCATATAAGCCATTTGTCTTGTCCTTGGGATAACATTAACGTACAGACTTGACTAGAACAGTACAATCTCACTAAAACATACCTCCAATAATTGGTGTTCCTGGTTATCAGCTTTGATGTTTTGGAAACTTGGATCGTCAATGTTAATCCGACATTCAGGATCTGGTCTCCCAGAAAATATCAGCAAAGTAATTAAAAGAAATTCCATTTCTCTGTAACAAAAGGTATACGTTAATCAAAATCATTTTATGTTACGAAATACCTTTCTTTTTTATCGCAAAGCTCTGATTCCTTATTCGGATTTGGCTACACTTTGGTTTTTCATGCTTTTATCAGCACTTCCTGCGTTTCAAAATAACAAGCTTTTTAAAATCCTGTTATGAATTGAGAGCATATGAATAATGGAACTTAAAAAGCATAGACATGAATCATCCATGTCCTTGTTTTAAGAGATACAGATTTGAAAATTTAAGAGGGAAATCTCTCTACATTTGTCTAACATTTAACATTGGCATCTGTACTTGTAGTATTTTTTGTTATCAGGAATAATGGATGTAGGAACACCCTGCTAAGTCAAGTCTGTGTTTTTGTTTGATGGTTTTCTTATTTGTATCGATCTGATAATTAAAAGAATATTCGACTGATTTTTATACTTTGTTCTTATGTTTTTCTGTTACAACACGTTCGCAGGTTAGGATAGGAATGAACTCATATGAACACATTTAACTAGTCTCCGTCACATTCAGTGTGTGCCTGTCCGAAATCAGGAACCTGTCTTTAAGTTGGTGCGTTGGTCCATGTCTCATTCCCCCCCCCCCCAATATATTGGTTTGATATGAATTAGATGGCATTTCTATTTATCTCAATTGAATTGATTAGAGTTTTCTTGTCAGTGCCTTTTATTGCTGACTTTATAGCATACGTTTTTCTCATTGTTGAAGACCGTACGGTTGCCAATAATTGCTCTCATCCACTTCATTTGAACTTTTTATTCGAAGATTTTTAAAGGACATGGAAGTTAAGGTGGTACCTGACACTTTCACTAAAATTAATTTGGCTCGTTTAATTTTCATAAAATTTTGACAAAGTATTAACTTTGACCCTTGAACAAAAATATAAAAAAATCAAAAAATTTGAACCAACCGTTTTATCAGAAAAAATACACTGGTTATATAGCAGTTGGAAAACACTAATTTTGATCATTGAGAAGCTTTATATTGCCTTCACAACGCAACGTAATTAAAACGTTTAGCTGATATTACAGAGTTATCTCCCTGTAGTGTTAGGTACCACCTTAAACACGTGAGTCTTTTCATTGATAAATAAGTGGAAATACGTTCCAATGGTCACTTTTTGGGGAATTTCAACTATATCAATATGACTCAATTTTACGTAAATACTATGGATTTTCCTATCCCAGGCATAGATCCTCATAGCCGTATTTGGCACAACTGTTTGGAATTTTGGGTCTTCAATGCTCTTCATTTTTATACTTGTTTGGAGTTCTTACCATTTTCATCTGAGCGTCACTGGTGTGTCTTATGTAGACGAAACGCGAGTCTGGCGTAATAAATTATAAGCCTGATACCTTTGATAACTATTTACGTAGGTGAAATATTGATAGAAATATATCATTATGTCAATATGTCGTTTATGTTCACTCTTCTGTTTTTGGAGACTGTCAATTGGGTTTTTTATGCGCCGTTTTATTGCAATGTCATTAAGGTTCATCACACCTTTCATATCATTTATATTGCAGTTAATCCTTACCTTTGTGCAGTTGTTTTATATATTTGTCTGCATGTTATCCCTTCTTATCAAGAACAATCAAGTAACGAAACGTCTATACATAACGTTCTTATCAATTAAAACTGTGTGTTTTCTTTTACAGATACAAACTTATAAAACTAAATGTGTTTCTTACCTTTGTATGTCGGTAATGGACTGTGATGTTAAATATACAATAAAGAAATCCCTTTTATACAAGCAGACAACCGGGCAGTGGCTACCAGACAAGTGAACTTAAAAAGTTTAGATAGCACGTACATGTATATATTTAATTTATAATGAGATGATCGAACTTTCTCACAACTAAATATTTTAGAGGCTCTAAAGGGGGTCTTTCATTTCTGTACAATGAAAAATTCCAGTTTTAAAACAAGTGGGTGGTAAGTTAACCTTATGGTGAAAAAAGATAAAACTTATCTAAAGCAGTTTATATAACATGTACATAAATAAATTTGAATTACGATAATTTTATCATACTATCTCAATAGTTGATATGAGGGTTTGCACGGGGTTAACATAAAAGAGAGTTATAGGCACATGCTGGAGGAAAATGAGTCTAAACATTGTAAAGAATGTCAATCGGGAACAATAAGGCAAAGTATGAAAAAAATATGGAAAAAATACTTATAATTTTAAAAGAACATGGAAAAATTGCTTAGAAATTTAAATAATACTGAAATAAAAGACTCCCCATCCACATCATCGAACAAACGTTGACAGTTGAACCGTCGGTAATTACTGTTCTTGAATATAAGATGTGCGGTTTGTCCTAATTATCAATTAACAGTCCCTTATACTTGTAAACCTTTATAATTTAACTATCATATTTTATATTTAAACTGCAGACACTTATCACTGTAAAATAGATAGTAGGTTCATGATTGTGTTGAGGTTTGAAGGTAATTTTGTTCAGTGGCAAATGTATTAACCAGGCGCGGATCTGGACAATTTTAAAAGGCGATTCTAATACGCGTAATTCTAAAAAAAAGTGGGGGTTCCAACCATATGTCCGCATACACAAAAATTAATTGTCAAACAAAACGGAACACGCCCTGGAGCCGCTACTGTTTAACATTTTCAGCAGATGTTGACACGTTGGTTCATTCAATGCACGATTGGCCTTGTCTTATTGTTGGTTGCCTGCATTCTCTATATATTCCATCATGCATTATTCAAAATCTTCATTAGCATCATAAAAAACGAAAAATATGTCCATAGAGATATTAGCGTCTCTCAAATAACATCGATTTTAACGTTTCAATTCCAATTTGCACTCATAACCAACCCAACAAGAAATCTTTTGATGTAAGCCGGAATTGAACTGTAGAACGAGAAAAAAAATAGATAACTAAATTGTGGACGTCATTTGACGAAGAATATAGGAAAATTTAACGCTGCATTTGCAATGGAAAAACATCGATGTTTCTATACCTTTTTTTTAACTGTATTTAAATGACAAAATCATGATTTCAATTAAAATCTTAAATTGGGCATAACGAGAAAATAATTTGCAAATTAATTCTTTAAATGATAAAATTTTTTACATGACTTTGTAGAAATTTAAATTCTCTTTATTTTTAATTTGATGTCATCTAAGATTAGATTTCATGTCACGAGCAGATAATTAATTGACAAATCATCAAATAATTTGTGGAATTACTATTAAATGTCAGATTTGCTATTTAAAAATTAAAATGACCATGTATAGTGTTTATATTTAGACAAGCTGTACAATCACAAAAATACTGAACTCTACTGGAAATTGAAAACGTAAAGTCCTTAATCAAAAGCTCAAACACATCAATCGAATAGATAACAACTGTCATGTTCCTAGATATTGGAAGATGTGGTGTGAGTGCCAATGAGACAACTCTCCATCCAAATAACAATTTAAAAAAAGTAAACCATTACAGGTTAATATATGGCCTTCAACACGGAGCCTTGGCTCATACCGAACAACAAGCTATAAAGGGCCCCAAAATTACTAGTGTTAAACCATTCAAACGGGAAAACCAACGGTCTAATCTATATGAAACAAATAAAAAACGAGAAACGAGGAACACGTATAAATTACATAAACAAACGACAACTACTGTATATCAAATTCCTGACTAAGGACAGGTGCAAACATTTGCAGCGGGATTAAACGTTTTAATGGATCCAAACCTTCTCCTTTTTTCTGAATCAATTGCATAACATCACAACATAGAAAAACACACGATAAAATATCAATTGGCAGCCTCAACTCAATAAAAAAACGTACATTAATAACTAGTTACATGCATTTTTTATGTAGAAAATGGTAAATTAAACCTGGTTTGATAGCTAGCTAAACCTTTCACTTGTATGACAGTCGCAAAAAATCGTTATAGAAAATCAAGAGTTTAACAATGAAAAAATAACCCAGAAATATTTCAACTTACTTTTAGAATGTTTTTATTTAATTTTCTAGCAAACAGCACCAACAAAACTGTCCATTTTGATCTCGTTGTTGTTCAATATTCATCTGACGTTGCAAGTTTGATTGTGACGTCAATCACATGTAGCCCATGTTCTATTGGAATTAGAACATGGCTTTGTATTGAAAGCTAAATAAGAACGTCATATAATGTTGATTCATTAATATTCGTTGGATACCACTTTTCGTGGATTTCGTGGGTACAGCATTACAAATTGTCTTAAGGAATTTATGCAGATTTTCCCAAAACCACGAAATGAAATATCCACCAATATGCAAGTTTTCCTCAAACCACGAAAATTGGTACTCACGAAAATAAATGAATCCACAGTAAGCATCTTTATTTAATAGGAAAAATAACAGTAATTGTAAAGATATTTTCGAAAAATTGCTGTTTCAACTGTATGTTAAAAAAACTATGGCAAGAAACATAAGAGTAATTGTTCAAAATTTAATGGTCCAACATATTTGAAGCTAGTGGATACCAAATGATTGACTAAAAGCTTTAACCAAGAGTAGCGATACTCCTCAAGAACAGTTAACTCATCACAGTGCTCTTTAATTTTAAGAAAAACATCGATTTTTATAGCTTCATTAATTAATTTTCCCACATTAAAATAGATTAAAACTCAGTAGCAACAAGTAACTATTGTAAAACAATATTGTTCATTTCGCAACAGAATGCAGATCAAAACGTGATCAAGTGTTGTATAAAAAGTAGAAAAATCAAACTGTCAACAGAATCAAAAGGACCATAATACATTTGTTGATTTCTATATAGTCTTCAGTATCAAATAAGCATGACATATAATGAGGAATTTGACATTCGACACCGACTTCTTCTATTGAATGTAGACATTCTCTATTAGCTGAAAAGTACATCAGAAACTTAACTTACATCACGGTGACAAGGGCAATTTCCCTTTATGTAGACGTGACAAACAAACCATTATGATTTAATTTTGATTGGCTGACGTTGTTATGTTTATCAGTTCATAGACAAAAAATTCAGTCATGTGACCGTGACGTCATCAACGTTTTTTTATGGTTTACTCTGGTTTAAAATGGGATTTAGAATTAGATATAACTGTAATATCTTTTCTGTCGATACGAAATAACATATAAAATGTGGTGCACACTTAAGATAATTCGCTACTCGGGTAAATCAGTGTGCACCACATTTTTTTATGTTATTGCGAATAGACAGCAAAATATTTCAGTCATTGCTTAAATAACAACACCAATGTCAAACATGTAGGACATACATAAGAGAGCTGCGAATTATGAGTTTGTTGCGTTCATGATAACAGAAATAATTATTAATCCAAAAGATTAACAGATGCGTGACATCAACATTGCACTCAGTTGGCACCAGTAGATAATACGTAGAAAACGGTTGTTACGTGAAAAGGGACCTTCCCTAAAATCTGTTGTATCCTCAACTCCAAAAAATGTGTTGAAAACCGTTGCAAATGTCCGAGATAATGAATAATGTATGGGCAAATGTGAGTATGAACTTTTATGGACCAATTCTTATTGGCTATGAAATAGTATAATCATTGATGAATACCTAAGCTATCATGTAATAAAAACCTTAACATGTCAGATCACAAAGTGTATTATCTGAATTCTTGGACTGGGTTGAACAAGATTGGATTCGACTTGACTTAACTTTCAAGACTTGACTAACAGATTTATCATTTAATTAAAACACGTATTCTTCATTCTTTTAACTGTATCACCTGTTTTCATGAGTATTGGGTATAGGCTTATATTTTAATGTCATTCGCTATAAAAAAAAAAACAGAAGCGTTATGCAAAACCATCTTATTTTAACTGTTTGTTTTAGAAGCAATCTAATTTGTCATTAAGACAATATTAAGTGAATTTCTTCACAAATCATTGTTTTCGATAAATTCTGTTTGCATTCGTTGTAAACCGGTTAAAACAATTAAACCGTTCAAAACACAAAATTAAATAGAACAAGGTGATTAATGTATTACATCGTGTATTACAAAGATAACACTACACAATCTGTCCATGTATCTGCCTTATGTAATAAAACTGATACTAACATTCTAATTATAATTTAATAGATAAAAACATCCGTTTTGAGGACGAATATCATCAATTAATGCCACTTTTTTTTTAATATGAAAGACATATTGTAAATTCAATAACAGAAACAAATCAATAACATATTAACAAATACTTGATATGAAAAAAAGAAGGAGTGGTATGAATGTTTAGTTAATTTCGGATAATACATTTTTCAAGTGATGTTATATTTTGATATTATAATACATACATGCATCAAAAGTTATATAGTTCATAGTTCACACAATAGTTCATAGTTCACACATGTATTGTTCATATTATAAAAATGAATAACAAGTAAAATCACAAAAATAATGAACTTCGAGGAAAATTCTAAACGGAAAGTTTCTAATCAAATGGCATATTAAATGATAAGACACATCAAACGAATGGACAACAACTGTAATATTCCTGACTTCAAATAAACATTCAGTCCAGTCTAGATTCATTATAAATACTTATATAGGTCATAATACATACACTTTACATTGTCTTATCGGGGCCCATTTATAGCTGACTATGCGGTATGGGCTTTGCTCATTGTTGAAGGCCGTACGGTGACCTATAGTTGTTAATGTCTATGTCATTTGGGTCTTTTATGGATAGTTGTCTCATTGGCTATCATACCACATCTTCTTTTTATACATATGTTGTGTTGATAGACATTGCCGATAGGGGCGCGTCTTTTTGCAATATGTATTAGTGATGATTATTCAGCTCTAGTATATGTTTCAGAATCTTTAGAGGTGTGCATTTCTTCTCTCCCTATCAATATATGTAGGCTACCAATGTTACACTTTGTTTCGTTCTATTAAATATTTGTCTGTATGTTTTCACTTGTTATCAAGAACAATAAAGTAGAGAAATGTCAATACATTACGTTCTTATCAACACACCGTTTAAAATTATAAGACTGAATGAGTTTCTTACCTTTGTATATCTCTCAGAAGTGTGTAAAATACAATTAAGAAACTGTTTTTTAAACAACAGACAACCTTACAGCGGCGTCTGTCAAAGTGAACTTAAATAGTTAAGATAGCACGTACTTGTATCTATTTAGATTATAATTAGATGATCGAACTTTCTCCTAACTAAATAAACAAGAGGCTCTAAAAAGGTCCTTCATTTCTGTACAAAGAAAAAATCATGTATTTAAACAAGGGGATAGTAAACTAACCTTTTGATGAAACACGATAAAAGTAATCTAAAGAAGAAAGGATGTGCGAAAGATACCAAAGGGACAGTCAAACGTATACATCGAAAACAAACTGACAACACCAAAAAAGAAAAAGACAAACAGAAAAAATAATAGAACACAAGACACAACATAGAAAACTTATGACTACGCATAGTTTATATTTGATTTACTTGTACATTTGAAATGCAATAATTTAATATACTTTCTCAATAACTTATATGAGGGTCTGCACGGGGTGAACATAATATGATATATAAAAAGATAGGTAAAGAAGAGGGAAACATGACTTAAAATTTAAAAATATCATAGAAAAATGGACTCGAAATTAAAATAATACTAAAATTAAAGACTCCTCATCCACATCCTTATACACACGGTGACAATTTAATCGTTGGTAATTATTGTCCTTGAATATCAATTGAGTGGGTTTTTTCTAATTATCCTTTAATTGTCTTTTATACTTGTAAACGTTTATAATCATTATAATTTAATTACCATATTTTAACTGCAGACACTTATCAATAAAATACACATTGTATGTCCCTTAATGTGATGAGGTGTTCAGGTAGTATTTTTCAATCAAGTGGTTGTAGTAATTACCAGTCAATTATAAAAAAGTCAACAAGCAACAAGAATGTCCGGTTAAAACAACTTGTCCCTATACAAAATCATTACTTGGTAAACAAAAAGACATCTCCTTGTTCCGCAAACTGTTTATCTTCCTTTTTAAACGGATGCTGATGGCATGTTGGTTCTTTCAATGAAATTTCCTAAATGATGGTTGCCTGCCTTCCATTGTAAATTATGCTAGATTTTCATAAGCAACAGATAACCGAAAGTCACGACCAGAGAGATCACATTCTTTTCACATATGTCGATGTTAACGTTTTCAAACCTGAGGGCAATGTAAATCTAAAATTCACGCATAACCAACAAGAAACAACTTGAATAATTAATAATTCAGATTCCTAAATGTATTCACTGTTTCGTGTTCCTGTGTCCTTAAATATTCTGATAATAACAATATGACGATTTCAATTGATATATTAAATTGGACAAAATAAGAAAATAATTGCAAATTATTCTTGTAATTATACAAGTTCTGACAGGTAAAAAATTAAATTCTTTTAATTCTAAATCTGCTGTCATCTGAGATAAGATTTCATGTCACGAGCAGAAAATTAATTCATAAACCATTAGATAATTTTTGAATTATTTTTAAATGTCAGATTTGATATTTAGAAATAAAAAATGATCCTGTTTACTGCTAATACATAGATAAATTGCATGAAAAATCAAATGGCAAAATTAAAAGCCCAAAGACATCAAACGAATGGATACCAACTGTCATATTTCTGACTAAATACACACATGTAGAAAATGGTGGATTATACCTTGTTTCATAGCTAGCGTAATCTCTCACCTGAATGACAGTCTTGAAACGACGTGATACTGATGTCCATGCTTTCGTTCTTTCTTTAGATGAGGTGGGGATAAACTTATAATCCACTTGTATTTTTGTCCATCTGATGAGTTAAGCCTTTTTCAACTAATTTGTATAGTCCCGTCTTATATTGTACTGTTATACCAATGTCCCAGGTTAGGACAGGGTTGGGATCCCGCTATCATGTTTAACCCCGCCACATTATGTGCCTGTCCAAAGTCAGGAGCCTGTAATTCAGTGGTTGTCGTTAGTTTATGTGTTACACATTTGTTATCGTTAATTTTCTAGTATAAATAAGGCAGTTAGTTTTCTCGTTTGAATTGTTTTACATTGTCATTTCGGGGCCTTTTATTGCTGACTATGCGATATGGGCTTTATTTCTGTGTAATTTTGGTCTCTTGTGGACAGTTGTCTCATAGGCAATTATACCACATCTTATTTTTTTATATTATAACAGCTTCACTAGTCCACATATCTAAAAAGAAAATAAAATATCTATGTAAAATTTGTAAGGTGCAATCAAGGTTTTACCACATGTTTCAAATGGTAAAAATCATGTTGATACAGTTATTGAAACATTTTGGTTTTTGTTATCCACATGTCTGGAGATACAAATCTATAAAAATTTCCCCCTGTAGTAAAGACGAACAGATGGACGGAAAGTGATAATATCTAAGATGTTTTTTTTTTGTCAGATTAGCTTATAGAATTTTGTAAAAATATGGAAAATCTGAAAACGACAACATTTTTTTTCTCAAACATACATTTAATGTTGAGTGATGCTTCTAAGATTTGACGCAACTTGAACTAATTTTCCTGTTCTATTTGCGTACTAGTAGCAAATAAACAGGTATGTAATAAAGTGTAAGCTCCAGGTTCTCGGTTCGTATCGAGAAACACATGTAAGAGACAACATTTTATACAGAATAAGGAAGCCTTATCAACGAATACGGCTATTCTGGATGTTATGTTATTTGTTTTATCAATCTTTCTTAGAACATTTTCAAGCAGGTGCGATCCACGAGGAGGAATACCTATTTTGGTGTTCCAACTGCTGCAAAGGAAGGGAAAAGATACGAAAGGAACAGTCAAACTCATCGATAGAAAATAAAAGTTTCATAAAAAAAAACCACAGACACAATGCAGCAAATATCATAATTGGAGCAAAGGAGCACGCGAATGATGTGAGTTCAAAACAAAACAAATCTATAAAACAGTCAGAACTCTAAGCAAAATGAAAACGACAAAGGGCAAAGACAAATGCTCAACATCACACAAAAGATATACTTGTATCATATTTTCTGATACTCCTGATAAAATCTGTAGCGAAATGAGAGGAAGAATTTAAAAACGGCATGTTCAAACCCATAATTTGTTGACCATTTAAAGACAAAAACACAACGTTGGGTTAACGATTTACATAATACAGAACTGAAAGACAAACCTACCACATCATTATACAAACGTTAACAGTTATTAATCGGACATTACTGTCCTTTATATTAAATCAGCGTTTTTTCCTAATTATCCGTTAATTGTCCTTTATACTTGTAACTGTTTGCCCATTAATGAATCAGCAGTACCAGCTCCACTTTACCCTTAAGGAATATCAGGTGTTCTGAAAGAGTAGACACCCGTCGGGTTGGTCATACAAGTCCAAACTATGGTTATGTCGGTGGTAACAGAATGGTTGGATTATCTCTCTTGTCATAGAAAAACCATAGAAAATTGTAACCTTTAATTTACTCTGGAATACCTGTCCAGATTTGCAAATTTGAGATATACATTTCGTGATACGTGGATTTACATTTCTTTTGACAAAAGGTAGATATGAGCAAAATCGCTAATAAAGCAAGAACTTTTAAGAAAAATACAAAATATAACACGCAATCTAACAATAGTTTAACGATATGAAGATTTCTTCTTTCTGTTGGGTAATCGGTTCTACCCCTGCCAATGACTTACAAAAGGTAAAATCACCAAATTAATGAACTCCACAGAAAATTCAAAATGAAAAGTTCCTAATAAAACGTCAAAATCAATAGCACAAACATATCAATTTAATGGATAACAACTGTCATATTTCTGACTTGGTACAGACATTTTTATATGTAGAAAAAGATGCAATAAAACTGATTTTATAGCTAGCTAAACCTTTCACTGGTATGCCAGTCGCACAGATGGTTGTTATGAACGTTTTTCGTTTCATGAATTATCCTGCAGAGCATCAAGTTTATGATGTATGTAAATTTGCATAGTAACTGCGTATTGTAATTACCTATCCAATATCCAACCAACTTGAAATACGTTTGTAACCCCTATTAGCAAAGGTGTAGGTTCAGTAAGACCCCTTTTCGACCTCAAAATATAGCAGTTTTACAAAACTGTTAAAATGTATACTTTTAGTAACTTATTGGGCAGTATAATGCTTCTGCTAAATAATTTACATATACTTATTGAATGAACTAAAATAGATACTTAAGTGTTTAATAAGTGTCTAAAATCTTTCGTCAGATGAACTTGAAATCTGAGGCCAAAATCGGCCCTTACCATATTCCGTATATTCTAATTATTTAATTATGATTAATTGCGATAATCAATCAGGGATAAATGATTAATATTTTAAACATTTGCTAGGAAGTAGTGGCATATGAATGTGTTTGGCTTAACAGAGTAAATATTTTTATCTAGCTAGATAATTTCTAGGGTTTTAAGTGTCAATTTCACAATAAAAAAATATTAAAAAAACAAGGAAAAAAACCCAGGGCAGAAGGACTTCGTTATCATTCAATCTTTCCGACACTCAGGACATAATTTAATCATATCAAACAACATAATGCTCGTCAATACATTACATACTTGATGTTTAAACTAACAAATGTACAGATTTCAATAAAATATGAGAAATTAAAAAAAAACAAAAAAACCATTAAATTCATTTTGTTGTACAATTTAATGTACAATTTTTCATCTAACTAGTACTTTTACAACTTTTTGAACATATACGACCTTTCTTTTTTATAAGGCTTAAAAAAAGAGTAACGTCCTCAACGCAGATTTAAAGAGGGTCTAGATAAGGGTCCTTCAGTTCTCTAATTTATAGGTCATTTGTTTGTATTTCCTTATATTTTTTCACTTTGTTTTCTTTCTTGTTAGTATTTTAATACCCCATTTTTGCCCATTTCTTATCTCTTATAATGAATTAATTGATTTAGTTTTGTCCCTTGATCTACACATTTAGACCTCTATTTTGTAAATCCGATCAAGAACCTATGTGTTTGTCGAAACAAATAGTTCTAAGTTTAGTTGATTAATCGCTACAATACATTACAAAGAACACACATGTCTTTGTTCCATTGTGAATATTTCAAAAGCATTCTTTTAGCCGAGACCGAATATATTTATAAACTTTTAACTTTGAAAATTGTATTTATTTAAACCCCAAAAATGTCTTCATGGATGACCGTCTAGATAATTGCTAAGTAATGCAAAACCATATTAGACTTCAAACGTTTAATGTAGATTTAGAATTTTCAGTGTTATGTCACGATAATGGATTCAATCAGTGCATTTTTAGAAACTAAAAGGTTGAAAGTTATGTGTATCTGATATATAACCACAAATCGATTTCTTCCTTTTTATTCACCTGTATACATGTAGAATGTAAAAATAAAGATGCCAAAATCCTATACTTTCTAATAATTTTAGAACTCCTTCAATACTCAAATTAAAGTTACATTGATAACTTGCGATGTGTAATACTTCATGTGAAGTTGATAGTTAGTTTATATATTCTCATTACACCTGTTGAAAGATCACGTTTGGTCATTTTGTTTCCCAAAAATTTACGAATAATTGACTTTTTTGTGTTTTTAGCATTGCGAATAAATTTATTTTGAACATCCATTCGGTCGGACAAACTTCGTTAACTAATCAATATTTTAAGGATGCATAACACATTTTTCAGTTCTAAAAAGACAGACTAATTAAGGAAACTCTAACATCTAGATTCTTCTGGTTTCAAACGAAACATGTGATATTACTCAATTTAATTCAGTTTGATTCAATTGCTTCAGAAAAAGTTTACTTTAGATGTATTTGGCCATTTTTAAGGTATTTTTTGTCATATAGCTCTTCAATTGTTTCGGTTATTAGACATTCTAGGCATTCGAATATTTGTTGTTGTTTTTTTTTTTTTTGCGTTCCTGGTGAAGGTTAATACAGAAAAGTGCATCGAACACATGATATTTCCTAATGTGTTGGGTTTTTTTTACCTGATCAGGGATAAATTCGTTGTATACTATGCTCACCCTGTTTTATCTTGTATAAATAAAAATTATTCAGTCTGCATATGCATTACAGTTTGTTATTATAAAGATACAGTAATGTCATTTGTTGACAATCATTTAAGGTTGATTTGTCTGAAACAATAGTAATGATATCGTCAAGAAGACATAAGATATTTATGACTTAATAATGATCTTTAACTTGCGAATAGTTATCAAAGGTACCAGGATGCGAACATGCGTATCACATCATATATTTTCCCTCATAGATACAATAAGCAAACTCGTTCTCAAAGTTATACATTTAAACAGTGACTATTATATCTCTTTTAAAACATTTTTTAAATATGAAATATTAACATACTTCTTTGTCATTTAATGTACAAACACCTATTTTTTCTATTGTTCATCTTTAAACGAAATCCACGGGAACGCAACTTTTACGAACCGAATATGTTTATCAACTTTAAACTCTGAAATGTGTATGTGTTACATTGATTTTATTGATCTACACATATCTATACACCACCAACAATGATAAATATCACGTTTTTTTGGCCATTAAAATGATTTATTGACTAAAATTAAACAGGGCAGATTTTTTACAGTTAACAAAATGTTATGTTCTGTTGTAATAATATCATATATGTCACGAAGACATAATTATATTGCATGTTTACCTGTTGTCATAAAAATTCATAACATCTAATAAAATTAAAAGATTTAGCTAACAAAGTCCTTATATTTCAATAAAGTAACTTTAATTTGTTAGTGGAAAATTGTTTTAATGTTAATTAGGCTGAAATTAAAAATTGTTTGCTTTCCCCTCTCTGTGATTAAAGTAAGATAACTTTGGTCAATTTTCCTAACATTCAATCGTTATGGGAAGATGATATATTTCTGTTTTCATTTATAGTCTTTTCCAGAAAAAATTTAATTGTTTTGGATAGGTTCCAATTACAATTTTTCACTTTAGCATTCGGCATCAGTTAGAAGCTTCTGGCATAAAGTGGTGGCTGTGGTGTACTGTTTTGTGTTTGTGCGTATGTGTGTTTGTGTTAGGTGTTATTACACTTCTTTCATGTATTTGTCTTTAGGAATCGAGTAAAGCAAATAAGTTAAATGAACTTTCTGCTTCATTTGAGTTTTGACATAATTATATACACCATATCGATCGTAGAAACAAATGCCTTTACGAGTAGAAGAACGAATGCTGTTGGAAATTTTTTTATGCATACCACAAATTGAAACAGTGTATTCTTGGCAGCACAATTCAATCTGTGTTTTCACCGGCATATTGTACCTCGACTTAAAAGTAGAAAAAAGATTTTTTTTAATAATTTCCAGGCTTTAAAAAATAGCAATTTCGTGAATACTTTGAAAATGCTTTATCTGTGACATAGTCACTTTTTTCAGAATGTTACCCCCTTTATACTTTAAGGATAAATTAAGGTAAATACATGAAATTTTTATTCTGAAACAAGTGCTTGTGATCTGTGATTAAGAGCAGTTTGTCTCATCAATATAAGAAAGTTAATGATGATGAAGGCAGATTTGACCTTGCTTATTTTTGACGTATAAACACAGTATTATTCTAAAAAAGTAACAAAAACATATTTATAAGATAACAAAATGATTCTTCAGATTGGTATACATTGATTTTAAACATTTCAAAACAAATAAAAGAAATTATAGATACACATAAATGTCTTTGATAAACTAATAAAAAAATCTAGTACATTGCAGATTTTATAACGATTTTAAATTCAATAAAAAATCTATTTGCAAAAGATAAATTTACAACCCCGTTCAAGGTAGACAATCAACACATTGACTTTATGAAATTGAACATAGACTCATAGTTCAAAAATATATAACTCTTGTATACAAATGACACATCAAACGAGTTATTTAGCTGCGAATTTGTGCGCCACCTTCAAGGAAGAATCTAAATTATCAATATAACAACAAGTTTTTTATCTATAGGATACTGACGACTAATGAATGCTTCAGGAAAAAAATATTTTTTAACACTTACTCAGAAAAATGCTCGAACTACTTGACTTTCAAAGCTCATAATTAACGTGTTTACATACTGATATAATATGGTAATTACATATTACAAACCTGTAATCGTATAAGACACTATACAGCCCGTGTGCTTGCATTACCTTTTTAAAAAATATATTTATTTCAAGCCTAAACATTTCGACATTTTGTTTACATTTTATAATTTTTTTAATTCTATTACAATTGTGTCACAAATTCCGGTTAAGATTTGACTAAATACCAATATCCTGATATCGTCAGGTACATATGCTACATAATACGGTACGCAGCAATGTTTTAAATGTTTCTTTACATCAGTGGACCATGGAAAGTGCTTTGTCACAATATACTAAAAAAAATGAAATAAGAAAAAAGTTCTCATTAAAACATTAGTCAGTAGGAAAGTTGCTTCTTTTATGCTTAATTTAATAAAAGTTTCAATTGTATGCATTTTATGCAATTGGAAAATTCTTAATAATTCAATTATCCTTTACATTGTGCAGCACAAAAAGGAAAAAGAAAGAATTGATTTGGCCATTAGTTAGGTTTCCCCAGCGAGATGCTGCACTTATATACAATTCTTCAATCTCCTGAAAACATCACAGACGAACATAACCTCAACGTCCAGCCAGACAAAGTTAGCCTTGACTTTGAATGTGTACCACGGAATGCAGTGCTAGTATCTGATGTATTTCCAAACGCAGAACTCAAAGGTTGGTTGGTCCACTTCGCAAAGTAATATGGCTTCAAACTCAATATAAAGTTGTCCCAGGTGTCAATAAAGCAGCAGCCTTGCCATTAGTGCTCTTAAGTCGTTTGGAAGACTACTGGTAACAAACTTGGAAAACGCACCACAGTCAGATGTTTGCACCAAATTAACAGACTATGTAATTCTATTATAGATAGAGTTCAGATACCCACAACCAACCTGGAACCGCCACCAAACAAAAGGACCAAGGACTAATAATCATTTAGAGGGCCCGCATAACAAGCTGAAAAAGAGAGTCAAAACCGCAAGATGAGGAGAAGAGCAAAGAAGTATAGAGAAATATAAGAAAGATTCACCACTTTGATGGAAACCCTATACAATGGCACAACTAACTATATTCAGTATGGTGATGCAACATCTAACATCCTCAAACTTGTAAATTAAATGAACTTTGAACTTTCAAATGTATACATTAGTGCCTTTTTCACAATATGAACTATATGGAAATAATTCTTATGTTTTATCAGTGCTTTTTTCTCATACTATTATTTTAAACATTGTGCTTTGAATTTAGTGCTGATTCAGAAATAAAATATGTGTTATAATAGTTTGATAGTTGTCTTTATTTATTCATTAAAATATGAAATATCCATATCCAATTTGTAATCTGAATTTTAGTGAATTAAAACTGATGTCTACCCTGTAAAAGTCAATATTGTAATTAAAAAGAATGTCATTGCAAAAGAATGTATGTTTTATGCGTGGAAATATGCACTGTTTTCAATAAATTTAACAGAGGGCTTAGGACATGAGGGACAAAATATTTGGTGCACTTAATTGGTCTAGTCATGCTAAATTTATTAGAATATATGCTTTATTGATGTGTATCTAAACGATGTATCTAAGGGGATGAACCCAATCAAAAACATATATCGTGTACTCAAAGGTGTTGAAGAATATATGTGTATGATTAAGAAGTAGGAACACTGAGAAATATGAAGATATTTAAAGCTATTTTGTATACAGGGGCAGAGCATGTCCCCATGATGAACTAGAAAGACAATTAAGATTAACTATGGGTAAGGGGATGGAGTTCTTAATCTAAATATCAATTATATATGAAGGGCGGAACTAAACCCAAATCTCGACATGGCAAGATGAATATGTTTTGTTTTTTGGCTGATTTATAGAATTATATATTTGATCTTGACATTTTATTTGACCTTGAAGGTCAAATTTGAAGATAATCATTCATAGTATACAACACATTGTATTAAGGTGTGAATTTGTGTGTCAAGTATTTAAAGAGTTCCTTAAGGGAAGGAAAAATGATTGCTTCTGAAATAAGAAAAAAATCAAGTATTTTGACTTTCAGGTCAAAAGGTCAAGGTCATTTGGCGGTTTTAATTCTATGAAATACACTGTATTGATGTTGTACACCTTCATTCCATATAGTATATTACAGTGTCAGAAGATGAAAAAAAATTTTAAGATTAAATACACGACAAAATCGTGAAAATTACCCATTTTTATTGCGTTGTCATGGCAATGGTGTAAGAGACCCCAGCTAAAAAATCATAAAACTTATAGTACACATGTAACCCTTTATAGAAATGACATAAAATCAACATAATACTTTAAGAGATTTCATGCTTTTTTGTTGATCTTTTAAGCAAGTATCCAATAAATGCCAAAAATGGCCATTTTAGACTGGTTAGCCTATACTTTAACTAAACGCTAATGCTAATATTTTGTCAAGTTTTGAAGGACTAATGATGCTTTTCTAAAAACCGACTCAAGTACCAGCTTAACATAACCTTATCTAGCATATTAACAGAAACAAAATTGTAGTAAAATGTTTGTGAAATATTTAGGACATTGAGTCTTTTCCAGTATATGGCGCTGCAAAACCTAAAAATAGCTTAAAATAAATTTTTGAAGTTGATTTTTTTTTTCTCTTGCCTATCGTAAGATGTGTGCAAAATTTCATTACATTTGATTAACATGTCATGTGGACCCACTCATAGGCATTTTGCATTGCTCTTTCAAGGACTGGGTAGTTTAAACTGTCGCAGTTCTATTCTTCGCAAGATTGGTTGAGGATAGCAAAAGAGTGTTGTTATTTTCTTATTTCTAGTTTGAATGTTTTATCTGTTTCTCAAAATGTACTTATGACACTTCTAAAATATGTAAATTATTAGAAATTGTCAATTTCATCATCCTTCACTTTCAGTTGGTTTGCAATGACACTAATATATTATGTCTTCTGAGCATTTATGTATAGTCCTATTTGTTTTGCAGTTGTTTCAAGGTTAGTTGCATGGTTTTTGTGGGTTTTGTGGCGAGGGAAAATAGGCAGATATCCTCTTCAAAGCCAAAGTCTTCAAAGCATGACCGAAATGTCCATTAAACTCTAGTAAAGTATTGTAAAATATTTGACTCACCCAATCTATAACAATAACAAAAAGGAGAAATGCGATCTAACATTCTGCCTGACACTAGTTGATGTTTCGGGGTTTCTGAATTGATCACTGGGGATGTTGTATGACGGACATGCTTTTTTCAGGTATTCCATCATATTTAAAAATGTTCCACAGTACGTACTTGATTTTCTATTTTATCAAAGGCCCTCTCAAAATTTATAAATGTCAGGTAAACAAAATTCTGCCAGCTAGCTTAATCATTATTGTGAATTCATTGATGTTTGTGGGTATCAATTTTCGTGGATTTAAGAACACTTCCATTATCTTGGATATTAGGTTTCGTGGCTTTCCATTTAGTCATATTTTTTTTAATCTTTGTAAGATGACGTAATATGGAACTAGCTAGGAATGAAAAGCTCTAAAAACATCTCTCCAGATGCTACAAATAGGTTGTCGCCTGTCTTTGATAGTTTAGATTCCTTTACGCCAGTCTTCATGAATTTGTTTGTCATTTCATATTTTGTTACGTTGTTGAATATGTTATCCATTGCATCAATAGTTTCAGGGTTATGCATTCAACTCCTTATCGCCATTTCCATTCTTTATTCTAATACATGAACTCGGATTTCGTATACACCCTACTTTTTTTCATTTTCTGTATTTCATTTTCCTTTTTTGTAAGTGTCGTTCTTTTTCTGTTCATATAACGATAAGTTGAAGCAAATAAGTTGATATTGTAAATTTTCAGTGTAAACTTCATTGCTTGTATGTTATTTTTTTTAAGCGGCTTAAGTACAAATTTCTACAACAAATGCACATTGAAAATAAAAAAAAAACATATTTAAACAGTAAAAAGCAGATCAAACAAAAAGTACAAAAGGTAAAGCATCAGACGAACAAAAAACTTTGCATTGGTGAGATAAATTCTTGATTACAGTAAATTTCCGAAAATTAAGTAAAAGCACATTTCACATGTTCCAGTAACACAATATCCGTAGTTTCATGTCAGTTCCGATCAAAGAACTGGTCACTGGGCTGAGGATACCATCGGTTGCAAACAGTCTATCCGCAGGGGTTTTGAACGTAGTAATTATAACATTACAGGTAAAAATATCACTGCACTACCACTGCATTCGGCCTAAAAACGTGTCATTAGTTATACTTCAGTCAAATATAATTGAAATACAAATTGTATTCAAGATTTAAAGGGTTGACAGACTAGGTTCACTCAAGCTTCAAACTTAATATAAAGATACATTTCTTGTTCATTTAAACAAGCGATCGACTTTAATGTAGTTCGGTATTTAAATTTGAAATTCAAGTTGTTATTTGAAGGGAAGCTCATGTTTTAATCAGGTAAAGGTAAGAGCTTTTTATTCTTTCTACATTAAAACATATTAATTGACATTTATATCTCAAATATGCGAGAATTTTTCAAAGGTAATTTTTGTTTAAAAATCCAAAGTACGACAGATTTACTATCAAAGTTAAAAGAAAGGACAGAAAAAATGGAAGATGCGCATGTGCATTGTGATTCAAAATTTTAATCCAGGTTATTTCATTTATTCCAAAGAGTCCACCACGAACTTCCGTCTCCCCCTGAAAGGCGTATAAACATATTTGCCTCGCTTCCGTATTATTATCTTATATTTTTATCTAAAATAACAACCTTCGATCGAACTGCAATGTGTTTCCTTTTATTTATTTTTTTGTTGTTGATCAATTTCGACATTTCCCTTTTTTTCCTTTAAATTAGTAACGAGTGATTCATTCATCTTTATCTGACGTTTGCATTAAATTGCCTTCTGTCCATGGTCATAAAACAACGTTCTATTTAAAATTCTCGTTCGGATAACCTTCATGGTTTCATGGTTAATACATTGAATCAAAACTAAAAAAAACAGTAAAGTAAAGAAAACAAAAAGGCAACAACAATCTACATAAAGATATGAACTATCCACAATTTTTTATTGTTATTTAAATCTATTTTCTCACTTAACTGATTTTTGTTGTTGTCTTCAATTTCGTTTCAAATTTTTAAATGACCTTGTTGGAATGTTTGTATCTTCTGCTACTTTTGATAACATAATTACAATAGTAAGAATTATATCTGATTCATACATAAAACAGATATAATAACAAGGCGAAGACATGTACCAGTTACTTATCCACCCTTCGACTTAAACAATAAACAACTATTTACTTGGCGTACAGTTATTTAAAAGTTCTCACGGAATCAGGTAATCAATCAATAATGTATGACCGATAAGCCCACTATGAACGTGTTTTTACTACCTGTTTGCTGTTTATTTGGTACATTTATTATTCATTTAAAGCTGGTAGAAAACACCTGTATACCCATGTTTAATCAATATATATATTATCTTTCCTTCAATGGTATATTAACAATACTTCTTATATCATTTGCATATCTATAAATACTTGAATTTAATTGGTCAATTAGAATGTTTGTCTTGGTATACACTTCGATAAATCATGTTTCCGAAACTACTTTCGTAATCTATTCATGCGCGATACACATTCTTGCAGGGATACTGGGATTTTCAGCAAATTGAGATTACAAAACAATGAAATACCAGTTGTTTCTATTCTAATGCATATATAACAAATAAATAAATAAATTGATGTACAAAAACTTTGAAAATGTATAAAAATAAAATTTGATAAAAATCCGCTAAATTTCATGAAAGATTTGGCGAATTTACGTCATGGCAAAACACGACGTCATACGAATGAAAATTGTCAAGATTATCGTTACGTGTACGCTTTAAATTTGGATAGCATTTAATTAAAATGACGTTTTTGAGGTAGGAGCTATTTCATTTTAGATTCTGTTGCATTTATCGGACAATAATTGTTTTGCAAGTCAAGATGGCGTAGTACTCCTTAGTTACGAAATGATATTGTGCTTTTGATGGTAAATATAGCAGCCATCAAACAAATTATGTAAAAAATAATAATCGCGTATGTTCGGCTGGAGAATTAAAAGGATTAAACAAATTTTTCTAGATGTTATTGATGTGTAAACTGGGTCTCTTACTCACAAACTTGACATATTTAGTTTGTATGTTAATCGACCCGGTTTACACATCAATAACCTCTAGCGTCAGAGATTTATTTAGTTTGTGAGTTAATCGACCCGGTTTACACATCAATAACCTCTAGAAAAAAGTGTGTTTCATCCTATAATAAAAACTGGTAAAGGTTGAAAAAGTGTCATATCTGTCACTATCTGTCACTATCCTCATTTTAGTATCATAATAAAATTTCTTTGCATAACACATATGTTACTACGTATACCGGTCCTATTTGTGCTTGAATAAAGTGATATAGACTTTTGAAAAAAGCTGTATGTGTTTTCATTGCTAGAAATAGATCATAGAATGAAATAAAGTCAAGCAGAAGTCAACACAGCAAACTTAGTGCTGTTAAAGGTATAGAACCACTAATCCAGATCCAGCTGGACAAAAAATAGTGCATATTTTCAACAAAGTAGTTCCTACGCATAGCTGTATCTTTGTCAATAGGTGGAATATTTGGGTACTTTTGGTATCAAATGAAGGCATAAGGAATTGAAAAAAACTGAAGAATAGTTGTTGAAAGGATTTTTCTTAATGATAAAGAAGTATATGGCATTTTAATTGGAGGGAACATTTGCCCGGTTGTTCAGATCGGAGGTACCTGTTTTTATTTTATCGGGAAAACAAAATACCCATTAATACTTGAAATTGCATAAACCGCACAAAAAACTTGGTGAGATAATTTCTTGATTACAGAAAATGTCTAAAAATTAAGTAATAGCACATTTCACATGTTTCAGTAACACGATATCCGTAGTTTCATGTTAATTCCGATCAAATTACTGCTCACTGGGCTGTGGATAACCTCGGTTGCAAACAGTCTATCCGCAGGGGTATAAAACGTGGTAATTATAACATTACAGGTAAACACATTACTGCACTTCTACTGCATTTGGCCTAAAACGTGTCATTAGTTATACTTCAGTCAAATATAATTGAAATACAAATTGTATTCAAGATTTAAAGAGTTGATCACTATAGGTTCACTCAAGCGTTCAAACTTAATATAAAGATATATTTCTTGTTCATTTAAACAAGCGATCGACTTTAATGTAGTTCAGTATTTTAATTTGAAATTCAAGTTATTTGTTTTAATCATGTAAAGGTAAGAGCTTTATATTCTTTCTACATTAAAACATATTAATTGACATTTATATCTCAAATATGCGAGAATTTTTCAAAGGTAATTTTTGTTTAAAAATCCAAAGTACGACAGATTTAATATCAAAGTTAAAAAGAAGGACAGAAAAAAATGGAAGATGTGCATGTGCATTGTGATTCAAAATTTTAATCCAGGTTATTTCATTTACTCCAAAGAGTCCACCACGAACCTCCGTCTCCCCCTGAAAGGCGTATAAACATATTTGCCTCGATTCCGTATTATTATCTTATATTTTTATCTACAATAACAACCTTCGCTCGAGCTGCAATGTATTTCCTATTATTTATTTTTTGTTGTTGATCAATTTCGACTTTTCCCTTTTGTTCCCTTAAATTAATAACGAGTGATTCGTTCATCTTTATCTGACGTTTGCATTAAATTGCCTCTTGTCCATGGTCATAAAACAACGTTCTATTTTAAAATTCTCATTCGGATAACCTTCATGGTTTCATGGTTAATACATTGAATCAAAACTAAAAAAAAAACAGTAAAGTAAAGAAAACAAAAAGGCAACAACAATCTACATATAGGTATGAACTATCCACAATTTTTTATTGTTATTTTAATCTATTTTCTCACTTAACTGATTCTTGTTGTTGTCTTAAATTTCGTTTCAAATTTTGGAATCAGGTAATCTATCAAATATGTATGACCGATAGGCCCACTATGAACGTGTTTAAACTACCTGTTAGCTGTTTATTTGGTACTTTTATTATTCATTTAAAGCTGGTAGAAAACACCTGTATACCGATGTTTAATCAATATATATATTATCTTTCCTTCAATGGAGTTTTCCGCTGATGTGAAAATATTGTTTTATATATTCATGGATTTTATTCAAATTTAACATTTTATTAATATAATAATTCTAACATTACATGTATTACGCAATTATTCATTCAGAAAGTTATTGTCCCTCGGTAATGAAATGATGATTCATTTTATCTTTCATTTCACCTATACAATGCTCACATTGAAAGTAAACATTACACGAAGCTATCGGATATCCCATTAGACACAATGAATATTTAAATATCCTCTCGAATAATACCACGGTTGCTATAACTCTATTGAACAAAGGAATTTTGTTTAAAATGTATATGTATAGATTTGTTCATGACCCTGTTAGGAATCCAGTGACAATTTAAGAAAACTGAAATAGATAAATGTAATAAAATTAAAAATAGAAATTGGGAATGTATAATTATGTATGTTTCACTCCCTTTAAACCACTAATTCAGGCCCGATCGGCTTTCATAGCGTATCATTTATTTTAAAGGAATATTCAAAAGTATAACTTAAAATGCATCTAATAAACTGTTTAACAAGTTGTCTTGCTGAAAGATAATAAATTGCTCGTGTTGGTCCATGTGTGTACATAAAAGTATGGGTTTTTTTCCCAAATCACTCTCCTTTTTTAACATGTAGTAACAAGGGGAGGGGACAAAATTATTAATTATATTTCATGTTTAGACCACTGTATTTATATTCAAGCAAGAATCTCTGTTAACAATTGTATCTATAGGTAACAATACTGTTATTAAAGTAGATATTTACAATAATTTTTATATCATCATGATCATTTGCATATCTATAGATACTTGAATTGGATTGGTCAATTAGAATTTTTATGTTGGCATACACTTCGATAAATCATGTTTCCGAAACTACTTTCGTAATTTATTCATGCGCGATACACATTCTTGCAGGGATACTGTGATTTTCAGCAAATTGAGATTCCAAAAAAACAATGGCATAACAGTTGTTTCTATTCTAATGCATAATATATAACAAAAAAATAAATAAAATAAATGCACGAAAACTTCGAAAATGTATAAAAATAAAATTTAATAAAATTCCGCGAAATTTTATGAAGGATTTGGCGAATCTACCTCATGGCAAAACACGACGTCATACGAATGAAAATTTTCAAGATTATCGTTACGTGTACGCTTCAAATTTGGATAACATTTAATTAAAATGAAGTTTTTGAGGTAGGAGCTATTTCATTTTTTAGATTCTGTTGCATTTATCGGACAACGATTGTTTTGCAAGTCAAGATGGTGGCGTACTCCTTAGTTACGAATTGATATTGTGCTTTTGGTGGTAAATATAGCAGTCATCATACAAATTATGTAAAAATCAATAATCGCGTATGTTTGGCTGGAGAATTAAAAGGATTAAACACATTTTTTCTAGAGGTTACTGATGTGTAAACCGGGTCGATTAACTCACAAATTAAATAAATGTCCGACGGACGTTTATGTCAAGTTTGTGAGTAAGAGACCTCTAGAGTCGGACTTTTTTTTAGTTTGTGAGTTAATCGACCCGGTTTACACATCAATAACCTCTAGAAAAAAGTGTGTTTCATCCTATAATAAAAACTGGTAAAGGTTGAAAAAGTGTCATATCTGTCACTATCTGTCACCATCCTTATTTAAGTATTCTCATGAAATTTCTTTGTATAACATATATGTTACTACGTATACCAGTCATATTTGTGCCTGAATAAAGTGATATAGACTTTTGAAAAAAAAGCTGTATGTATTTTTCTATACTAGAAATAGACCATATAATGAAATAAAGTCAAGCAGAAGTCAACACAACAAACTTAGTGCTGTTAAAGGTATAGAACCACTAATCCAGGCCCCGCTGGACAGAAAATAGTACATATTTTCAACAAAGTAGTTCCTACGCATAGCTGTCAATAGGTGGAATATTTGGGTACTTTTGGTATCAAAAAAAGGCATAAGGACTTGAGAAAAACTAAAGAACAGTTGTTGAAAGGATTTTTTTTTAATGATAAAGAAGTATATGACATTTCAATTGGAGGGAACATTTGCCCGGTTGTTCAGATCGGAATTACCTGTTTTTATTTTATCGGGAAGACAAAGTACCCATTAATACTTGAAATTGCAGAATTCAACACAGAGAGCAATGGCGCGGCTATAAATTAGTGGTTTATACCTACACGGAAATACGTCTACAAGGTAAAAAAGAGAATCGATGAAATGAACGGTGTTCAGCATTAACCAATGCACAAATTGTCAAGAAAATTTGCCATATGTGCGTTAATGCTCAGATGATAATTGTTAAATACGTGAAACATTCGACCAGATTGTTTGAAAACAAAGTACCTTTAATGATTTTTGAATTGCCATTTTTAGGAATTAAATCAGTCTTTTAGTGTCTATTTTTTTTACACTAAAGAATGTAAGCTTGTGTATACTTGATAACATTCATATCTTCTTTTGCCATTTAAAAACAATATGACTCTTGAAAAGATCTTACAAAAGGGCATCATATGAAAAAAAAACTGGCATTCCTCCCTTTTTTATCTTTAGGCTAGCTCAATGATTTTATTCTGTGTATCTCAAATTAAGCATAAAAGAGGGCCAAAAGTTACCAGAGGAACAGTCAAACTCATCGATTAAAAATTAATTGACAACGCCATGGCTAAAAAAAAAGAGAAACAGACAAATTATTGTATACAAGACACAACATAGAAAACTAAAAACTAAGCAACACGGTCCCCACTACAAAATGGGTGTGATATCAGGTGCTCCTGAAGGGTAAACAGATCCTGCACCATATGTGGCACCCCTCGTGTTTTCAGATTATTATAAACGCGGTAAATATTCTAATTCTGTTGTTTATATATTCGAGGTGAAAAGGGTAGTTTATTGTTGCTACGACATACGGAATATAGATAATATTATCTTTGAAACGGTTATTCCATAACAGTCAACCAACTTGTTATGGCGTCCATAAAATTTACGAAGGGATGATATCAACTTCACCATTTGGAATTCTTGGTTAAATAGCTTCCTTGTGAGCAGCAAGCCTCTATCAATGACATCCTAATGTAGGATTCAATGTTGTTCTATTTGAACCATGACATGGTGTTTTTTTAGTTTAGTCTTTCAACTTTTACGCGGAAAGAATAAATAATTTTGCTTTGATTATATTTTTGTTTCGTTCGCTTATTTTTTTTCTTGCAAGAGGATGTTGATTATAAAGTTGTTTCGAAAGATGTCGCTTAGATATCTGCTATATAATATCGAAATTTATCGCTGAGGTGCGTTGGTCTATGCCGAAGTGCGATGATTCGTACTCTGGTGTGCGATGATCTTTTTAACGCAAAATTACTAGTTTAAATCTAAAGACATGCTATCATCGTGAGAAGTAGATTGGATCGGTGTTTCTATGACACATTCCCCATTTCCAATCTCAATTTTATTTAAATAGTTAGTATATAAACTTACATTCATTATTTATAGTCTATGATCTTAATACAGTTGCATTCTTAATAATTTTCTACATGTAAAATAATTCTGCATTAAAATTTTACCCATGTGTTTCTCATGAGTTTCTAGTTTGTAGTAATAGTATATTAAATATAGTCTGTCAGTTAATTTGTATGTAATTAGATAATGTCACGCACACTTTTGTGGATTTCGAGAACAGAAATCGCTGCAGAAGATTAACTTTCCCCTATCAACAAATTCTTCCCGTTTCCCGTACATTTAGAAGTTTGTAATTCTCTTATTCGCTTCAAATATTAAAAAAAAACCTGCTTCTAACGTATACATTGACATCTACATCGACATGAATTGCATTACAAATGAAATTTGTGTAAATCATAGCCCTTCAAAGTCACTTCCATCGCACTTCAGGGTTACCATCATCGCACCTCGACGTAGCTATCAAGAAGATAGCGTCACAATAAGACCAGCACACTTTAGAGTGATCTTGAACTCACGACAGCATCAAACCATCGCTTCTCAGTGTAACAATTGCAGTACGGATCACCATCGCGGTGCAGGGAGCTACATATATTATATATATGTAAGTACGTCTACACCAGGACAACTCTACAACAGATTTATTATCCATCGGATCACCAGCAGTGAGGGTGATACATGGCTGAGTACATTCTGTATATACAACTCGTCTAAACATCAACCCAACAATGTTAGATCTGTAAATATGCTTTCGCAAATTGTTTGTTCTTCCCTCGCCGGGATTCGAACTCATGCTACTGAAATATCGTGACACCAAATCACATGCACTGTAACCGGTGCGCTAGACCACACGTCCACCTGGGCTGTATATATATACTTAGTATTATATTGGAAACGTCAGCTGAAAAAGATAACCAGAAATAGCTATTTTCCAACACGAATTTCTTTATAAAGTACATAGAACCATACATTTTACAAATCAGTGTACAGTTACCTCTTAGACGGTTTCGTATTAAAAAGTTTGCAATCTATTTCTATTTCAAGGGAAAATAGGGCCTAGTTGGCCGAATCGTGTAAGAAGTTCAATTCCTCCCAGTCAAATAAGAGGTTGTAAATTAAAGCCCCGCTTATAGGGGTGCCATCGACTATAAGTTTAATCGACTAAGACTGTCAGTTTTCCTAACGAAGTTCGGTGGGGTTTATGAAAGTGGCATTTAACACCAATCAATCATTCAATCAAACAATAAAACAAAAAGAAACCATATACGTTGGGGTTTTGTAGGATTAAAGCTACCATTTGACATATATGAGATCGGAAATGACAATTTTTTAAGCCGTAAGATACGAATTCACTCCTATATTCCAGACAACATTATTTAACACATATATCATATATCGTTCTTGTAAGATGTATAAAACTTATCGTGGAGGATGATCCTTATAACATAGTGATACCACTCAAGTGTTATTCAAACAATAAACAACAAGCAAATTTAAGGGACCACAGAAAGATATCAAATTCTTATAGATTGGTTTTATAAACAAAGATTGCTTTTCTTTCTAAAATAATGTAAATTTTAAAAGAAAACATCATCAAGTTCATCAAATTTCTTTCGTTTGAAGGACAGAAAATGAATTTAATTTCCACAATCGTTAGATACTGATTTTATTGTAAATAATAACTGCACTAAAATCGAAAGTTAAAAGTAGCATGAATCAATTTAAAGGCTCATGATGTGAAAGATTTCTTCATTTTTTGCAGATGATATCTTTCAACGAGGAATAGGACAACTATGTTTTTCAGAATCCTGATTCTGGTAAATATCACTGTTCAAGATTACCTTAACGTCTAAAACGAGATACTGAAAAAATTTATGGTCGCAAAACACACTAACAAAATGTTTTTTGTCAATATTTTACTAAACAAAATAGAATTATTCAACTTAGTTATTATGTCAATTCTGACTGATTTTGTTAAAAATTCTTTGATTAACTAAAAAAATATAAGATGATATAATAATGATTATGAAAACTTCAAATCGCATTTTATAGAATGTTTCTAGCATCATGCGTTACAAGATCTTTTCAAACCTGAACCAGGAGGAAGTAAAAAAAGGTAAATGTGAATACATTTTCGTTTTATAAAGACAAAATGTAAATTAGTAAGCTTTTTTTTAAGTGACAGATGCAATTGTAGATGTGCTTTTGTCCGGAAGTACTATTTCGTCATAATTATAGAAGAAAACCTTTTGCTATATGTGAAAATGTTAGAATGATCATAAATACAGCTGTTGTGTGGCGATGTTTTATGTAAAAGCTGTGCCTACTCTTAAGACTAGAACATTATTTCTGCATTCATTTGTTTAAGGGTTTGTTCAAAAGCTGAATTTAAAAATGGGAAGGCTGGAATGTACACACTTTTATTTAAATTTACAATATAGCAAGGACAATTAAGAGAATTGTTGCATGCTGTTATACCAAAGATTGAAAATTACCTTGTTTAAAAGAGAAACGAAAGATACCAGAGGGACAGTCAAACTCATACATCGAAAATAAACTGACAACGCCATGGCTAAAAATGAAAAAGACAAACAGACAAACAATAGTACACATGACACAACATAGAAAACTTAAGAATAAACAACACGAACCCCACAAAACACTAGGTGTGATATCTGATTCTTCAGAAGGGTAAGCACATCCTGCTCCACATATGGCACCCGTCGTGTTACTTATGTGATCACAACTCCGGTAAATAGTTTTATTCGGTAGGTCATATTCATGAAAGGGAAGGGGCTGTAGTTACGACGTAAGGAACATATCCGATATCATTTGATTAAGCAATGCATTGACTTCAAAAAATATTTGTTGAAACATGTTTTAGGTTCATTTGTGTGCAGCTTTCCCATTCAAATGCCCTGAACCAGCACAATGGTCCGTTCGAGCAAGAGGTCTTTGTCCTGATCCGTCAAAATATTTCTGCCTCAAGAACGATCTTATCAACGGATTTTCGGAAAATTGCACAGTATTCGACTTTCATCAGCCAGGTACAGTCATTATTGTATTGGTACATTCGATATTGAATCTAAAAGAAGAAAAGCAAAACATAACCTTTCGCGTTATTCAACTAAACTTTGGATGAAAAGTATAGAACCAACAATTTTACTACATATTGTCGCGAAAACTATGAAGGAAGATATGCAACATATCAATTTGGAAGATTTGTTAAACTCTATTTTAGCAGAAAAAAAATCAGATTTATTTATACTTGACATGTATTAAAGAATGTGTAATAGCTTGAAAATTAATTGTACTTTGTTGCGTTAATTAAGAACGTTTATTCTTGCCAGTTTTTATATACTTCCTCTATTTGAATTTGCCTTAAATTTTGTTGATTTTTATAGTACTGTTTTAGAGATTTTGGTTTAATTTCAGTCTAAACGTTTGTTTACTTTATACAGATTGGTGATATTTTTTTTCTAGGTAGGAAAAGTGTTCTTCGTGGAGGGTTAGATGCGGAGATTTGTTCGGAAGAGCGGTATCATCCTTGGCCAATTAAGTTTTACACAAATGTCAGCACAGGTTGTATTTTTATGAAGTCTGCATGCAATGAAGAAGGACAAGTTCTCTATAGAAACGGAAATCGTCATACAGATATTTCATGCAGATGTGACTATACGAGGGGTTACGATTTTCTTGTAAAGCCTCGAAATCCATGTTTTTGTGTACCTTCAGTAGACGATTGTTCATGTTATTTCAAGGCATGCCATAATTTGACCAAAATGCTGTCACAAGGTAACTCTAATGATTTGTTTAGCAAAATAAAACTATTGTGAGTTTTTATAGATCATTAGCTTCAGTTACTGTTATTAAGATTTAAAAAATAAATGAAATATCTGTTGTCATTGTATTTTTTTTTTTTTTAAAGAAAAGGTTATCAATTGTATGATTACTTATGCGCTGGTAGCGTCAAAATGAAAAACAAATATAATAAGTTATTATAAATCAATCTATAGTTAATATAAGGGAATATAATCATTCAGACCGATATAATTCTTTTGTTTTGTTTCTAACCAGTGAAATGCATAACCCAATTTAAAATCGTGGCAAGCAGTGCATATCTTAAGCACGATTTCCAATACAATTTGCGAAAAGAAGAAAAAGCAAAATAGTGTTTATACATTTGGTATAGGTTATATCATAGTTTTAAGGTTATAAAAGTGGACCTTTGTGACAAAGAAAAGCTTCATTTGACAAAACTGCTGATAAAGACTCTTGTTTGTGAATACTGTCGGTGTATCAAAACCAGATGTAACCATTTAACTTAATCATGTCCCCAGAAAATTAAAAACAGAACAGCACAATTTATTAAAAAATATCTTGAGATCATCATAACTACTAAATGAGTGTCACCAACACATTTAAGTTATGTACATTGTCAGACTTTTCTGTTGAGTGTTAAGTTTAAAGATAGAAACCACCTACTTGTCAAGATTGATAAACATTTCTTCACTGATTGATTTTATAGTACCATTTTTTTTTCTCAATCAGAATATGACGGATTTTTTGTATTTTATAGCATTGAGGAGACTGTTTTTAATTCTTTATTTCAGATTATGAATGCATTCATAAGAAGATAAACACGTCAATAGCACATTGCAAGCCGATTCTTATAGAAAGGTAACGCATAGTTTTTCAGATGTTAATACAATAGATACCTTCACCTATTCAAATGTTTTGCTGTCCTTTTCATGGAAATTGGTTTGCTGTTTTAATTTTACTTGAATTACATTAGTTGATATTTGATATGATATTTTTATTTCACAGAGTTAGAAGCGTAGGAATCCAAAATCAGACGTCAAACATTCCAGGAAAACAGTATATGCCAACGACAGGTACATGTAAGAATTGTATTTTCATATATACAATATAAGGTCAATGTCAGAAAAATATCAACTTTTTTGTATGAGGCTGAGAACCTGGGGAAGGGTGAGGTTCTACCGAGCCATTATCCAGTTTTGCACCGAGTAGAAAACAGTTGATATTTTTCTGAAATTGCACTAATATTATTTTTATACTGCAACTTAAATTAATACAATGATAGCTTTTTAAATCGTAACACAAATGTCAAACTTATCTTCATCCCTTAATGGACGCCTGATTGTGGAGAAAGTGCTCCATGATGAAATTGACATTATATAAAATATAGCTATGTTACTACATGTATATTTATGAAATAAACACAGCTAGTTGCAGAATAAATAGCTTTAATATAGCAATTTGATCCATTCGGCCTGACGTATGTCGTTAAAATGATTCAGGACGATTTGTGAAAGGGATCAATATATCTTGTTCAAAAAAATAGCTTATATCTTAAAATGTATTGTACATTTTATATGCATATTAAGTCAGAAATGTAAAGTTTGAAATTCCTATTTAAACACGACCTATACATTGTAGCTAAGGTCTACCAAACGAACTAATGTTCACAAACCTAAAACGCAAAAATACTAATGACAATTGATATACCTACTGCTAGATTATTATTTTATATGATATAGCCCATATGTTCATGTCATTGTAATGAATACGATTTTTTGTTTAAAATGACAATCTGTTCAAGTTTATTTACTGGTACGTTCGTGTATGTTTAATATGCATTAAGTGCAAATTAAGCAAATGACTGTTTGTTCGTTTCAAATAACATCGTTCCGAAACATTCAATGTGTAAAAAGTCCAAAGTTCCACACAGTTTTGATATATCATTTTTTTTTTCTTCAAATTGTTCAATTTTGCCCTAACTAAAATCTATAAAATGAGCATGCTGCAAAAAAGTCTTCGTGTGTATGGAAGTTTTAACTACCTTGACTGGCTATACAGCCCTTGTACGGTCGGTACTTGTTCGTCAAGAATCATGTCGGGCTTTAAAGCATTAAGAAGGATCACAAATTAATCATATTTTCACTACAATTCATCTTGATTGAGTTATTAAAACGATTCCTTTTAACATATATTCGAGCAATTTAAAATTGCAATTCCTCAATGATCAAAAGTATATTAACTATGTAGGTATCAACCTCAATTTAAACATTACAATGTCCGGAATCATGCTCGGATTTAAACCTACGATTATGGATTACCCCTTCAATTCAATATGGAAATCCATCTATTTTGACACATTTGTTTGCTTGCTTGTATAGCATTTTATAAAATCTAATGTTTAAATTGTGCCAATGAAATAGAGAAACTTACACAAATAATTCAATATGTTTATTGCAACTTAACTGTTAAATTTACAACTTTATACCACAAAAAGAAATAGTACATTCTAAGCTACACCGTTTGGATAACATAATGGTTTATTTTCCAGCATTTTGGAAAATCTGTTCAGTAATAACTGTAACAGCTATCTGTATTGGTAAGTTCATTAATAATTAACGTCAAGAAAAGTTCGTTACAAGACCGAAAAAAAAAGAAAAAAGAATGGTCGTCCCAAAATCCTATTTTCCAAATTTGCATAGCCAACATATGTCTCTGACTTCGTAAAGCCATACGTGTTTTATTAGCTTTAACTGCATGAATTGCGTTTAAAAAGATACTTATGCATCAATTGAATAACAAACAGCAGAAAGTAAAATAAGATCTTTTTTGTGTTTCGGTGTTGTAGATATACACAATGATATATTCCCAAACTAGTACATGGGTAGCACTCGATAAAAGCAACGAGTACTCTATTAGTAACTTCACGAAGGTGACATCACTACTTCAAAGACAAAATGTAAAATTATAATATACAAACACACCAGTCAGGCATTCTTAAATGATCTACCAATGTCCATACAATTGAAAATTCATGCATTTTATATGAGTAACCTTAAACATGTTGATTCGTCTTTAGATCATAAGACATAAATTGTATGCAACTCACCAAGTTTATGTAATACAACCTTTTATTTTCTTCACCTGTCTTTCAATTTTAATAAAAAAAAAAACACATATCAGCTTGCTATATTATTAATGGACAATATGTAACCATTTCATTAGAGGCAACATCGTAATTAACAAATCAGTAATAGACAGCAAACTTATTAATTTGTTAACGGTCAATATGAGCATGTTGCATAATGGTTTAAAAAAGTTCGGCATTTTAATCGTGGGTAGAATGTCCTTGTAAAAGCGTTGTTACAAAAAGTTTTTTTGCGATTATAATATGCGATATCTTTGCGAGAGTTGTCCCGACATTGACTTGCTTTCCGATGGCTATTCATCATAATTCTTTAGATTCAATCTTTTTATTGTAATATTTTTACAATTAGTGCAAAACGCAAATTGATGATATATATGTCTGTGTCTAAACTAACATGACTGAATAGCGTTATTTTTACAACGTCTTATATCAGACACAAACTTTTCCCTTTTGATTTTATTTTGTGTCTTATTTGTGGTATAAATGTCTGTATTTTATTTACATTTTACATATATCTTATTTGTCAGTATAATGGTGTTACTCATGATTCGTCTACAGGGTTTTTGTTTGTTTATAAGTGGGTTTACTGTTTGGTTTTACATAATGTTGCCTTATATTACAGTAATTTTATTGTGTATACGAATGGAAAAGTTAAGATACTAAATCAGCTATTTCATTTACATATTTTTGGGACTTACAATGATTAAAGCTACGATATATACAGTATGTTTTTGTTCATACATAGTTATGCTTCATAAAAAAAAATAACACCATTACAAACAAAACTCCATTTTAACATCCCTGTCATGGTTAGAAAATAAATGAGATAACACCATTACAAACACAATCCCAATTTTGTTTTATTTTGTTATTTTGGGGGCGTAGATGCATTCGTGTGAGGCACATTCAATACGTCATGTGTACTGTAATAGTATACTGTCGTAAATTCATTAGAAGTGGCCGTTGTTATTCTGTTTTGTACAATTGGAATGAACTATTCTAAGATTCATTGATATATTTCTCTCTCCTTGGTGTTCTTACGTTTAGGGAGGTTGGGCTATCCATACAACCGGTGTCAACCCCACATTTATATATCATGTCTTTTACATTTTAAATTTCTAACGAAGCTGTAAATGTCACTTTGTTTATTTTGGTATAAGTAGTTTTAAAAAAGTGATCTTAAAAATGAATACAAAGTCGTATGAATCAGTTTTGTAATGTCGAATATACATTTAATGATCGTCCATGAGATAGTTTAAAACTCATTTGATTACCAGTTTTTACCTGTTTTATCGTTAATTAAACGTAAGGTAAGTATTAGGAAATTCTAATTTTTTCAGATAATTGTGATTATATTTTGACTCTAAACTCTAAAGTGTGTTTTTATTTTGGTTAAAATGCCTAGATAAAATGTCATTATCAAGTAAATCAAGAAGATTATTATCTAGGCTGACCATTTTTAAAAGCACATGTAATGTTTACTGTATGTTTACAGCCATTAACCTTTGAACTAATGTAATAAGATATGTAACTACAAATTTGTATTGTTTTTAATAAATATACACCCACGTTTGCGAATATGTCCTTGAAATATGTAATACGTATACGTCTCTTTTAGGTTTTACGTTAGTCTACTTTCTAATCGAGTTATTAGATAATATCCATCAAAAAGGTAAGATCAGTTAACTTTGTACATCCAGCATTACACAACAATGCATCACATAATTTTAGCAAGAGATATCAATTGAATATGCATAAAAAGTTTATTAAAATAGGTCTTTTCATAATGGTATCGTATAATTTTTTTTTTTAATTTAAATCCACAAAATACATTTTGTTATTATCTTATATTATTAACACATGTGAGTGCATGTCTTGGCTCTTTTCGTTTTTACTGGCTGCCAATAAAAAGGTCGAACCCTTCGACTGTTATAAACAAAAAATCGTAGAATAACTAAAAGATTGATGAATGTTTGGTAGAAAAGATAAAGTTAAGGGACACAAAATAAATATAAAATCGGAACAAAATCAGCAAACTGAATTTCAACCAAATTATTAGATATTATGACTTTGTCTTCAAGACAAAATCACCAATGCGAAAGTCTTGTTCCTATACCAAATTAAGTAGGAGTAAGAAACTATAGGTTACCACCTTCAACAATGAAAAAAAAACCATACTGCTCAGCAATTGACAAGAGCCAGTGCTGTTTACAAAAATATATAGATCTACTTTGGGATGTGCAATATCTTTTTCTTATCATTTTTACCGTAAAAATAAAACTTCGGATTGGTTATCTTCCATGTTCAACTGAAAGATCTCATTAAACAAATCTTTTTTATACAAACATTTGGAAATCGTAGGAACATAATCCGTGCAACGTCAAGAACTATATTCACTTTGTGAAGAACCACACTGATTTCTACGAAACAGATTTTTAAATTGATTGACTTTTTGCATATGTATATATTCTGAGTTCGTTAGGTATTTATTCTAACAGACCATAGGAATTTCAAAGGGTATTTATTATGCATCTCTCTTGCTACTTGCCGTCTTGTTTTGATGCGCATATAAAGGAAAACTCAAACATTACCTTAAAAAAGAGATTTATCTACTTGATATACCACTCCAAACTGGAATTTGTGACAAAATTGATGATTTATAAGTTCTAATCTGTCTTCGGCCAATGACTTGGCTTTTCCCCCCTTGATTTTCGTATTAAGAGTTAGTACATTATTGCGTTAGTTTTTCAATTATTCCACATTTTGTCATCCAGGGGGTCTTTTTAGCTTCCTTACAATATGTTGGTCTGTCATATTGATTTTCTAATAAATGACTACCATAGCCATAAACCATTCTGGCCCCATGTAAGTGTTGATGCCCCACACTTCATTATTACGTTGCTTTCACAGCCTTTTTTCGTTGAAGAACACAGTTTTATGAATTACGTCACTAGGAGTGAATTATACAACTTAACGCCAGAAATTGATATCCGAATCAAGTAACGCTACGGGTTATACATTCATATTTAGTTATGCAAGTGGATTAAATACATGATAACTCAATATGTTTTAACTTAATTGATAACCTTTGATTTTGACAGCTTTTATTACTTCCCCTTTTTGGATTTGGGGTTGAGTTCAATACTTATGTTAAACTTTTGTATAACCTGTTAGCATTGTTATGCATGTTTTGCCTTTAAATTTAACTGTTTTTGGTAAATAATTGTTCGTTATAGCTTTCAGTCTTTGTCAATAGTTCTCGAACGCTCTTTTTAGATCAAATTAATTCATTGCCGAAAGAGGAGAGCAACTTCATTCGATATTATGCTCTATGTCAGGAACTCGGCACTGAAGCAGTTCGAATGTATTTTATGAGAAATGTTCAAGAGCCAACACCAGTAGCACTGAACAAATTGCAATATGGAAGTGATCAAATAGCTATTTTGGTTCCAGGTAGTATACTATTATAAATAAAAATTAAAAGTTGCTAAAATCAGGTACGAAATATTATATTTCGATGAGAATTTATCAACAAAAAGACTGTTACATATATTTTTTAGATTGATAGATATAAATCGAAATCAATATATCAAAAGGCTTATTGTTACTTATATGGAGTTGTTTTCTTTCGGAACGATGGGTCATTCTTTCAAAGAATCAACCTGGACGATACCATGTTAAAAATAAATATGCTTCAAGGCAAAAAATGATGACCTGTGTGAGATCACTATTTTCCTTGATAAAAATGCAAATTATATTTTGCTTCAAAATTATATTCGTCTGATAATTTTTTGTTGCCGATCTGGGAATTTATTTTTTAAAGTTCAATCTATGATAGATGTAAACAAAATCATCCAGCCCTCGTTTTAATTTTAGAAACAAATAATGTGAAGTTTTGTTAATTTGTTGCTACAATACAGACAAATTATCATATATGTGAGATGGGTTTTAATGCAAAACTTTCACAACACTTTCAAATAAAGCCAGATTCAACATATTAGTTTGTAAGATTTTGAAAACCTTATTGATTCACACCGAATAGGTTGATTGATTGTTGATTGCTGAAGGTCCATTGTCAAATATTTTATACTTAATCACCACGATACACACTGAATAGGCAATCATACTGTGACCTACATGTATTGATATTCGTTTTCGTGTTACATGTGCATGTATCACGATTTCGTACTCCCTTCGTGTCAGTTCTTAACTTTTTTTGGAAAGTATGTATACCGTTTACTCTATCAAATGATTAACAATTAAATATTCTTATATTCTATTGAATAACATTCATATTCTTATATTCTATTGAATAACATTCACGTACCTTACAATACGGTCAGGTGGGAGAGGGTATAAAAATATATCCTGATTATCTGTTAAAAAATGTATTGCTTTTCAACAGAAAATCATTCTGAATAATTCATTCGATAAAATAAAAATTGTTAAAAAAATATCCACTTTCCGCAATAGAAATGTCATTAATACAAAAAATACAAACGTAAACCCCGCCCCCTTTTTCCATAAACTAAGTTGATACAATAACATACTTGCAAAATATCTTGTATTTTTCATACATCGTTATCGGATGCTAACAATTCATTTGTGTCTTACTTAATGCAGTAACAGTAATATTGTTATTGTGCATGGATAAAAATTTCTAAGGTTTATATCTATATCAATTAGTGAGTTTTATTTCACATTAAAAATGAGCTGTAGGACGTATTGACACCTGGACGCATTAGAAAGGAATAACCCACTTTAGTGTGTACGGTAAAATAAGATTCTAAATTTTTCAAATCTTTCTGGAAAATAATTTTTTTTGACAGTATATAAGTCAGATAATGCATATTTTAAAGATTTTCATGTCGTAGAACACACCTCGGAGTGTCAGGATTGTCCAAAGAAATATCTCTCTACGGATGGTCTTTCATTTAATCACAACCCCCGGTGTACTCTACGACAACTTAACCTTGAAATATGCATTAACTATAATGTATTATGCATACATCGATTACATTCATTCTTTTTCTGGTTAAGAGGTTGCTTTGTTTCACTGTTCATTTAGGTTAATGTTGACATATGTTATTTTAATGAATAGATGAAAGGTAAGGATAAAAAAACAAATAACTATTTACTCGATATCACAGATTTGTGAAAGTAAAGAATTTTATTTTACGAATATACTGTGACAATAACTCTTTGCATCGACATGATCGAAACAGCACTTGATATAACTTATGTATATATATAACTTAAAGTTCAATTTTGCGATATCCATTTTTTGGCTAAATATCTATGTAGAATTGACCATCAAGTATTATCATCTATTTTACGATTAACGTTATCATTTCAGTTGTACATGATCATATTAAGGCAACCAACTATGATTTTATTTCGCTATACGAACTCATCAGGAACAGCAAGACTTCCCTGCCAAAACCAAACCAAGGTTGGGGTTCACAACCATTAAAAGAAGACATTACAGACGAAGACGACATAGAGCGGATCCGATTTTATCGAAACTTATTGGCTGATCTAACGGCATTCAAATTAGAAGATTTTGAATTCAATAACTGGTGGTCTGATGTATCTGAGGTATGTCTATTATATAACGTATAGCTTTCAAATAATCCGTGAACATTTTCAACTTCACTCGTTATCTATAATTCGAAATACAGTATCATGCATTATTGCTATTTTACGAAATTTTCCTTTGATCTTGCTGACTGGTATTTTTTTTCTCAGTGTGGTAGAGTGATCTGAAATTTATCGCTTACAACTACGGGAACATATGCCGTTTCAATTGAAATTAACAACGAAATTAACAACGTTCTTATAGGTAAAATAGCGATAAACAGGTTATCATTGGTCATCTCAACTCGATTGCTTTTCTCACTTTCGCCGTACCGGTTCGAGCGAGAAAACCAATGTCGTTGAGAGAACTAACGATGATCTATAATTACACTCAGCGCAGCATACAAAATTGTTTATAAAACAGTACACCAATAAACTCTACGGTTGACCCTACAGCAATGAAACAGTATGTAGTCCAATCAAACTAAAGTAATATTAGGCATTTTCGATAGATAATTACAAATGAAAATTAACCACAAAAGAAGCGATAATTAAAAGATTTTAATATTATTTAATTACTCGGCACACTTAACGCCATGCTAGCAATTCTTCCAATAAATATAAACACATTTTGGATAAAAGTCCAAAAGCAATCCACCTTTATAACAATTTTATAGGTTGTTCGGGTGATCAATTGTTTGCATTACATCAACGGACAGTATTTCTAAATTGGTCGTTCATTGATATATAAAAAGTTTGCGTACAATAACTTTTGAAATAATTCATGGCAGCCGTAGATTTGTTTTCATTTAACCATTGGGTGGGAATTTATATTCGATTATTTTATCCGGAGCGTTAGCGAGGGGTAAAAGCTAATATAAGTGCCCAACCCATGGCTAAATGAAAACAAATCTACGGCTGCCATGAATTATTTCGCTTCTAATAGGACAAATTACCGTGAGAGCCCTATACATACGATACTGTTTTGGCTGTTCCGTTTTACCCAATTTTAATAATATTATAATATTAGTAATATTATATAATTCAATGTTTTTTTTTTAATCGCATTTTTCACTTCAATATATATTTTCTTCCAATGTAATTTTATTCGTTCTGAAGCGTACAAGAAGGTTTAAAACACCTGGTATGTACATTTGATTTTTCATTTCGGAAACATAGTTGTGACGTCACCGTGTTGCGTTGCCATGCTCAGACAATAACATTATTTTCGCGGAATTTTGGTTTTATGAAATTTTACAATGAATAATAAATTGAAATGGACTGATTTGTTTATTTTGCTGTAGAATAGAGATAGATATATATTGTATCTGAATCTTGGCCGTAATAAACTGAGGATTTTTTTATGTCGAAAATTGAGAATATCTGGCAGTATAAATAAGTTGGTCGTAAAGCGGAACAGCCGTTTTTGTGTATTACTGCGTTTGCGCTAAAGGTAGATATATTGTGATTATACTGGTTGACGATAAGAGGTCGTTATATTAGAATTTAAAGTTACGACACACCTTTAATTTTTATTTGAGAATTGCAATGAGAATATTGACGGATTAAAACCCGGACAAATATCAATGGATCTTCATTTACGCATTTTCTTTGCTTACATTTTTTTTTTTTTTGCACATTATGTTATAAAACTCATGCGTCCGACCACTTTTACGGATTAACCTTCATTAGGAAAATCGAACTGGCTCAAGATGCGTAATTCGTTTCAGGCTTGCGACATGGGTTTCTTTCATTTCTGTGTCCGTATCGTAAACACATATAGGTATGATGGCTTGATTCGAAGTGGTTTTAATTTTTTGCGCTACGAAATAAGGTAACAATTCTCACAAAATGGACAGAGAAAGACCTTAAGTGATGCCGTTTCTGCAAGGAAAAAGTCCACATTTTGACACAGGAGAATTTTGTAGAAATATATTTTTCTTTGCAAACATTTAATAACTTTTCAATGTTTATAAGTTTATTATTCGTTGTTATACAATAATCTGCCCTACAGTATAGTTGAGTTGAGTACTGTTTTACCACTGTCCCATGTTCAAGAATCATAGTCCAATTTTTAGCTCCACTACATTCTGTATGTGCCTGTCCTCAGTTGTAAGGATCATTCCATCCAATGCTTGTTGATTAATGATATGTGGATTTTAGACTTTGGTTATCTTTAGGAATATCTAGCTTATTGTTACAGCATTGGTTTGGCTAGTCTTTTAGCTTTCATTTTGCACCGACTTCTGTATTGGTGCTGTTTGTTTTACTGGTTTGAATTGTCATACATTTGTCATTTCGTGGCCGGTTATAGCAAGAAACTATGCAGCATGATTTTTGAAAACTGTATGATGACCTATAGTTGTTAACTTCTTCCTCTTTTAGTCTCTTTTGGAGAGTTGTTTCATTTGTAATACAATATTCATATTATTACAATAACAATAAGATATAGATCCTGTACAAATTAGACAATACTTCGTACAAAAGTTCAATTTCCTGTAGAATAATTGTTGATTGCACGTGTCTGGCATTCTAATGAATATAGTCAATACATTAATGATATGTCATTGAACTCAAAAAGTAATGATAATATACATGTACTCTCTATACTTTCAGTCTTTCTTGTCTAATCTTTAATTATATAACACACCTGGCTTAAGTAAATTTCAGAACAATACAACAATGCTTCCTGACATTTCTGAATATAAGGGACAGTTACAAAGACGAATCAAACAGTTCACCTATACTGTCTACACTTAAATCACACATACATCTGACTTATGCATAATAAGTTAGCACACTTGTGCACTGTCCATACTCTAGCCATATTTTAATTATCCACCAGAATGTGCATTATGTATATTTATAGATTAGACCGTTGGTTTTGCCGTTTGAAAGGTTTTACACTAGTAATTTGTGGGGGTTTGAGCCAAGGCTCCGTGATGAAGGCCATACCTTGACCTATAATGGTTTACTTTAATATATTGTTACTTGGATGGAAAGTTGTCTCATTGGCACTCAATTCACATCTTCCTATATCTATATATTATGTCTCATAGACATATTTCAAGTATACAGCTGTGCATTTTCAAGTCAACCAAAGAATAGTACGCCAGAACATTGTACAATATTCACCAGTTTAATATAACACTTGACTTTAGAACGGATAATAGCTATTTATAACACATTTTCACTTTTATGTAACCCAACTGATTATTTCAAGAAACACGGTCTTGTTTGAAAACCAAAAACTGTCCTGTAGACCTACCAATTATTAACACCACGCGTGCTCCATGATCTATAGAATAATGAGAAAATGTATCCGTACGCTATAAAATAACCAAGACAAGAATTTGACAGTTCACCAGAACATAATGTTGCATACTAAACAATATGTAGACTGTCTCCAAATACACCAACTAATAGATTACATAAACAGGTTTTGTGTTTGAATTTAAACACATTTTTGTTCTTGAGTATAACATACATGAAATGCTGTAAATAGTTATTTACATTGTATCATAGATCAAATGTATTCGTTCAGTGTATGTTCACTTGTGTGATTATGTTTTGTGATTAAGCTCAGCCATTTCAATCGATGTTTTATAGTACGTCTTTCCATTTTGGGATGTTTCACTATTGTTTCCAACAAGGGCGAAGGTAGGTACCTATTAAAATGTTGAAACCTGCAGTATTTGTTTGTACCTGTCCTAAGAAAGGAATCTGATTTTCAGTAGTTGTCGTTTGTTTATGTGGTTCATAAGAGTTTCTCGTTCGGTGTGAGTCAAAGCTCTATGCTGAAGACAGTATTTTGACCTATTAGGGTTTAATTTTACAAATTGTGACTTAAATTGAGAGTTGTCCCATAGTCACTCATAGCACATCTTCTTATATCTAATTAGGAAATGGAGTACTATAAGTTAAAAGCTTGTCAAGGGATCTAATCGGAAGTCATTAAAGTAAAAATTTGCATGCAAGTTTAGAATATCATTTCACTTAAATTCAATTTGGAAAAAAACATTGTCTTTACTACTGCCGTTCTTAAGAACGGACAATAATTATACATTACAACTTTACATTATCTTGTTAATCCAACCCTAATAAGCTCTACAGAGTAAACAACGACCTTGAAACACATAGACACAAAGACCTAAGGAATTTGAACATATCGCACAAAACATGGGCCATGTCATTTAGTCCTGACAAGTGTAAGAGAGTGGCTAAACAATGATCAAAGAGTTCACCTACACAACATTGTGTTGTTACATTTCAGTACAATTGATTTGTATTACATTAAACATATACACTAACCTATTCACTATACAATAACGGGAAATTCACATCTTTGTATTTCTCTGTACTCCCGATATTGACATATCATCTATCTATAATTCTATTAAAACTTAAAGTACTCGAGTATGAACATGTTTATTGCTTCAATTGTTGACTAGAAAATTCTAACACTGAACACCTTTTTAATACTTTCAAATATTTTTTCAATTTAGAAAAAAACTAGTAACATACATGTCCTATCAAGCAGAAGATTCCTTATACCATAACACATAGACAGAATATTAATTATACATTGTTTATAAATTCCCAGTAACCTTGTAGCCAATCCAAGAGAAGTGACGAAGTATTCATACTACCAATATTGAGACAGTGTACCTTTCTTGGACAACTATATACTTAACATGAGCAACAAGACGGATTTCTCCTTACCCGATTACCTCCAGATCACTTCCGATGTTTATAGATAATCGTGTTGCACAGTCTTTGGTTTTGCTAAAAAAAAATTGTCATCAATTTTGAAGTTCTGTTCTATTTACATTGATTTGTTTCTATCATTGACGTGTCAGTTTCCTCCACCATATGAGTTTTGAATGTTGCTTCCTTTGACATCACAATGCGCAGTCAAGACAGGACACTGATAAATGTTAATTTTTTTCACATTGTGACTTGGAAGATGAGTTGTCTCTTTAGTACTCATACCACAAAGCCTAAATAAATGTGCATTTATGGAGCGTTAAGGCTATTTCCCATACTTCCACGTAATTGACAGTTATTTGGATTTTCACGAATAGGAAATAACCTTGAATAATGAAAATTATGATTCGGTGTCTATAATTTAATACATGCAACCTTAATATCCAGTTTCAACAATGTTAGAAATTTTCATTTTCATTAAATATCGCGTTAAAGTCCAAGAAAATATTTTCAAGGATTACCCATTTTCAAAAGACAGAAGTATCCAAAAGGGTAAAACGAATATAAACAGTAGAAAGTAATTCTTCTTTCCTGAAAAAAGGACTTTTGATCAAATGAACTTCAAAATAAATTTTAAACATCAAACAGTCATATTGACCAACAAAATAAGAGATAACAATTACGCATTCTCCGTTAGAAATGACATTAGTCGAACAGTCGAAAACAAACTATATATATATTATTCGGTTGAACTATTCGGTTCTAAAAATCCAATAAGTTGACGATCCTATTGTACATTGAATTTTAGAGCGAACAACACCATTACAGAAGCTACCTAGGTATCTATCAAAATATAAGGGTTTAACAATCTCACCAGAAAATACAACATACAACGTCGGAAAGACAAGTGAAAGACTACAAAAGGGTTTACTGAAAACTTATCACTAAACTACAGGATTATTTGACAAAACACTGGTAAACTGTCATCTAGTAAAACCATGACTCTGCAAGATGATAAAGTACACGTTATTTTGTATTGGAGGCCAAAAGCATTATTAGGCAATTAGCTCTACATTATCCCGTACATTAGTCAAGTATTATATAAATAAAGGCAGTAGTATAACGCTGTTCGAAATTCATAAATCGATTGAGAAAAAAAAATCCGGGTTACAAACTAAAACTGAGGAGACACACATCAAATATAAGAGGAAAACTACGACACAACAGAAACACAACATTAAAATATAACACACAGAAAACGAATTATTATATAACAATGGCCATTTTTCCACACAAGAACTCTTCTGAATCGACACATGTATATACTGTCATATCTACTGAATCCTCACAATATTAGATGAGCAACGCTGACCTGACAATGTTTCTTGTAAAAAATGATATTAAATACACCTGGAAAAAGTATTGCAACACTTCCATTGAAAACAATGCAAAATGACATGATTGTAGAATGTGTATAATTTGGGTTTCACCAAATACTTTTAATCTGTTTATGGTTGATAAAAAAATTTCCTTTAAAAACGGTTGCAGACATGTTTTGTTCACATATTCTTAAATCTATTTAATATGTGTTTATGCTAATTGAGTGACTCAAATTTTTTTTGCAGGCTATACTACGATTAAGCCGTAATGAATTATTAACAAAATTGAACAAACTTGAAAAGCGCAAAATAGATCAACAAGTCAAAAATAAATTATTTGATACACCTATAAAGGATATTGAAAGAATAAAGAACGAAAGAGAGATTGTATACACGAATGATGACTCTGTTCCAGATGAAGTGAAAATTAAAAAGAAAGACATGAACATGAAAGAGGACGATCATATCCCCTATAATATCAAAGGTAGGTGGTTGTTGTTATCAAGAGAGAGAGAGAGAGAGAGAGAGAGAGAGAGAGAGAGAGAGAGAGAGAGAGAGAGAGAGAGAGAGAGAGAGAGAGAGAGAGAGAGAGAGAGAGAGAGAGAGAGAGAGTAGTGTAGCAACACTTTATTTATTATCATTAAACACGGTTGCATAATGAGTTGAATTCGATATCAAATGGAGTTAATTCATTTCAATATTTCGATAACCATGCTATTGGCAAGTTTATCATCATTAGTATCAATGTTGAAATTAATCAACGATAGTTTATATCAAACAATATCCAATTCTCAAAGTTGTTAAACCATTTCATTCATAAAAAAAAATGTATACAAAAGGGAATACCATCAATTATTGCTCTAGTATTTCTCATCTTAAAAGTATGACGTCATAAGTCTGTTCTCGTTTCCAAACATCAACATCAGACGATTAAACACTGTTTGTATGCTTCATACAGAAAGAAATTTTGACAAATACAAAATTATCAGACGGAACATTTGTCGAATATTTTGGCACAACTTTTTGGAATTTTGGATCCTCTATGCTTTTCAACTTTGTACTTGTTTGGCTTTATCAATATTTTGATATGAGCGTCACTGATGAGTCTTATGTAGACGAAACGCGCGTCTGGCGTACTAAATTATAATCCTGGTACCTTTGATAACTATTGTACATACATGAACAAATCACAAATACTCGTTGACACGGGATTATGTCGCAACTTCGTTAATAATGATGTGAAACTTGCCTAAAGCATATCCCCCGTATCGGAAATATAAAACTGGTAACAACCATTCGAGAACCATATTAGTCATGCTCGACACAAAACGACATACAGTAACAACAGTGTGAAACATCACATTGGAATCATATTTTCTTGAATTAAAGAGAACACTTGATCACTTATGCACACTTCTTCAATAATTACAATAGTCATGCAAGCATACCATTACATTCGTGTATTTAGGAATTTTGATTTTCTTTTAAGGATGTTTCAACTTAACAAACGTTTTAAAAGACTGATAAATTGATAGTATACAAATTACAGAACTTAAAAAAGTCTGAAAAAATAATGGTCCGCTCCCTTACATCTGAGATAAAGAGATTGAAAAGCAGGATGGGAAACTAATTTCCTTTAATTGTTCATACATTTAAAATTAGTACCTTGGACATTTGACAAATATTTTATAAAATTTATAAATATAATCATAATGAATTAAAATTATGAAAAAAAGTATTAAACATAATAAGGGCATTATTTGCATTACACATGTTAATCGTTATTTAAGTTCTCAGTCATTTCAGCATTAAATTGGTCGTATATACTTACATGTTCAATGTGATAAAAAAAACATTGCTGATCTTAGTAACAGTTTATGATATTTTGTTATTTTTCAAAATAGTATTTATTGTAACATAATAATATAATAATAGTATAATAATAACAAAATATGGAAAACATATTATCAAATATCGACCAGATATATCTCCAATTACATAGAAATAAAAATGACGCTCATTTCCCTTTTTTGTAAACATAAATACATCAAGGTCTATTTTTAATTAACACATTAGATTTCATGAGGGATAAAATAGAGAAATGGGAGAGGGAAGACTGTCTCTACATTGAAACAAGGGCTTCTAATCATGTGATTGCTTGTATAGAAACACAAAACTGTGTAAGTGTGACAGGACCATCTGGGAGTGGAAAAACAGCAATTGTTAGACATGTAGCTCTCCGAATGAAAAGAAAGGGATATATACTCATTTATGTTACATATGCAACAGAAATAAAAGATTATTATAAATCTGGCAGAAAAACATTGTATATTGTCGATGACATGTGTGGAAATTTCTCAGCAAATCAAAGTAGGATAGAAGAATGGAAGAAATCAATGAACGAAATAAAATGTATTCTAGAAAACGGTAACTGTAAATTGATTTTAACATGCAGACTTCAGGTTTTTTATGATAAAGGGTTTACAAATTTAGAAATCTTCAAAACTTGTGAATGCAATTTAATGTCTGACGCCTTATCTTTAACGTCTGAGGAAAAGAAAAATATGACCACACTGTATTTTAAGAATCATGCATTAGAAGCATTGCAACATTTCGGTGCTTATGAATGTCTGCCTTTTTTATGTCAATTGTATCATGTTCAGAAAAACAATCCACACTTGAATATTAAAATGTTTTTTAATGATCCATTTTCATTTTACAAACAAGAGTTACCTAAAATGTATAATGATTGTGCAGAAGGTAAGTTCAAATATTTTGCACTTCTTTTGTTAGTTATATTCAATAACAAGTTAGAGGAGGAGCATCTCACGGGTAAGGATTCTAAAGTTAAAGAGATCATAGAAGACATTATAGAAGTTTGTGAAATAGACGAAAATATCACAGGTTGGAAACTTAAGTCCCAACTTGAAATACTGACTGGGACGTTTGTGACCTATGATGAAGGCATCTACAAAACTATTCATGACAAACTGTTTGATTTTCTAGGTTTTTATTTTGGAACGCAAAAAAAATTCACAGATTTTTTTATTGAACATGCTGAAGATAGATTTATTCGTGAGAGATTTGTTGTTACAGATGACAATGAAGATACACATTATTTAATACGTATCTCAGGTGACAAGTTGCAAATGTACATGAAAAGGGTGTTTGCCGATATTGTGAGTTCTTGTAACGTGAAAGAAGATATAGTTGAAAATAAAAATCTTCAGAATTTTAAGTTCCGCGCTATGCTTCTTGACTACATGGGACAATTTTCAAAACATGAAATAATTGCCTTCATGGAAAAGGCAAACACAGATTTTTTAAATAGTATGTTTGTCATGAGAAAGAAAGACATCAAACATCATGTTGGAAATAGATTTAAAGAATATAAATGTTTTGGCATTATTTTACCTGATGATATGTTACAGCAATACATTAAGAAATGGTTTAGTGCTTTGATAAAGACTAATTCCACGAAAACATTAATGAAGGACAATAGGCTTTTGAAATGTGTTACATTTCGTACTGCATTGAAATCCCATATCAGACAACTAAACACAGAAAATGTTGCTTATATCATCCAGACTGGAAGTATAGACTTTCTCAATACAATGATTGTCATTGCAGAATATGACATCAAAGACTTTGCTAGGAATCAATATGAATGTTTTGGTATTGTTATTCCTGAAGATCTACTACAACAATACATTGAAAGGTGGTTTAAAGGTTTGACAGAAACCTGGGATGTTGAGTACTTCATAAGAGATTCTAGACAATTGAAGAACGTTAAATTTCGTACTTCTTTGTGTAACTACATCCGACAACTAAACGCAGAAAAAATAACTTCTCTAATTTGGAATGCAGAAGAAGATTTTATCAGCACAATGTTTGTTATGGCAGAGGAGGACATCAAAGACAACGCCGATAACCAAAATGAATGTTTTGATATTGTCATTCCTCAATATCTACTACAGCAGTACATAGAAAGGTGGTTTAAATGTTTGACAGAAGCCTGGGATGTTGCGTCCTTCATGAGAGATTCTAGACTATTGAAGAATGTTAAATTTCGTACTTCTTTGTGTAACTACATCCGACAACTAAACGCAGAAAATATAACTTCCCTCATTTGGAATGCAGAAAAATATTTTATCAGTACAATGTTTGTTATGGCAGAGGAGGACGTCAAAGACAACGCCGATAACCAAAATGAATGTTTTGGTATTGTCATTCCTGAAGATCTACTACAGCAGTACATAGAAAGGTGGTTTAAATGTTTGACAGAAACCTGGGATGTTGAGTCCTTCATGAGAGATTCTAGACTATTGAAGAATGTTAAATTTCGTACTTCTTTGTGTAACTACATCCGACAACTAAACGCAGAAAATATAACTTCCCTCATTTGGAATGCAGAAAAATATTTTATCAGTACAATGTTTGTTATGGCAGAGGAGGACGTCAAAGACAACGCCGATAACCAAAATGAATGTTTTGGTATTGTCATTCCTGAAGATCTACTACAGCAGTACATAGAAAGGTGGTTTAAATGTTTGACAGAAGCCTGGGATGTTGAGTCCTTCATGCGTAATTCTAGACTGTTGAAAAATGTAACATTTCGTACTTCTTTGTGTAACTTTTTGAGGCAATTAAAAACAGAAAACATAACTTCTCTTATTTTGAACGCAAACAAGGAATTTATCAATACAATGTGTTTTATGTCAGAGGAGGACATCAAAGATAACGCCGATAACCATAATGAATGTTTTGGTATAGTTATTACTGAAGATCTACTACAGCAGTACATAGAAAGGTGGTTTAAATGTTTGACAGAAAGCTGGTCTGTTGAGTCCTTCATGCGTAATTCTAGACTATTGAAGAATATTAAATTTCGTACTTCTTTGTGTAACTTCATGAGGCAATTAAAAACAGAAAAAATAGCTTCTCTTATTTTGAACGCAGACAAGGAATTTATCAATACAATGTTTTTTATGTCAGAGGAGGACATCAAAGATAACGCCGATAACCAAAATGAATGTTTTGGTATTGTCATTCCTGAAGATCTACTACAGCAGTTCATAGAAAGGTGGTTTAAATGTTTGACAAAAGCCTGGTCTGTTAAGTCCTTCATGAGAGATTCTAGACTATTAAAGAATGTTAAATTTCGTACTTCTTTGTGTAACTACATCCGACAACTAAACCCAGAAAAAATAACTTCTCTCATTTGGAATGCAGAAAAAGATTTTATCAGCACAATGTTTGTTATGGCAGAGGAGGACATCAAAGACAACGCCGATAACCAAAATGAATGTTTTCATGTTGTCATTCCTGAATATCTACTACAGCAGTACATAGAAAGGTGGTTTAAATGTTTGACAGAAACCTGGGATGTTGAGTCCTTCATGAGAGATTCTAGACTATTGAAGAACGTTAAATTTCGTACTTCTTTGTGTAACTACATCCGACAACTAAACCCAGAAAAAATAACTTCTCTCATTTGGAATGCAGAAAAAGATTTTATCAGCACAATGTTTGTTATGGCAGAGGAGGACGTCAAAGACAACGCCGATAACCAAAATGAATGTTTTCATGTTGTCATTCCTGAATATCTACTACAGCAGTACATAGAAAGGTGGTTTAAATGTTTGACAGAAACCTGGGATGTTGAGTCCTTCATGAGAGATTCTAGACTATTGAAGAACGTTAAATTTCGTACTTCTATGTGTAACTACATCCGACAACTAAACGCAGAAAAAATAACTTCCCTCATTTGGAATGCAGAAAAATATTTTATCAGTACAATGTTTGTTATGTCAGAGGAGGACATCAAAGATAACGCCGATAACCAAAATGAATGTTTTGGTATTGTCATTCCTGAAGATCTACTACAGCAGTTCATAGAAAGGTGGTTTAAATGTTTGACAAAAGCCTGGTCTGTTAAGTCCTTCATGCATAATTCTAGACTATTGAAGAATGTTACATTTCGTACTTCTTTGTGTAACTTTATGAGACAATTAAAAACAGAAAAAATAGCTTCTCGTATTTTGAACGCAGACAAGGCATTTATCAATACAATGTTTTTTATGTCAGAGGAGGACATCAAAGATAACTCCGATAACCAAAACGAATGTTTTGGTATTGTCATTCCTGAAGATCTACTACAGCAGTTCATAGAAAGGTGGTTTAAATGTTTGACAAAAGCCTGGTCTGTTAAGTCCTTCATGAGAGATTCTAGACTATTAAAGAATGTTAAATTTCGTACTTCTTTGTGTAACTACATCCGACAACTAAACGCAGAAAAAATAACTTCTCTCATTTGGAATGCAGAAGAAGATTTTATCAACACAATGTTTGTTATGGCAGAGGAGGACATCAAAGACAACACCAATAACCAAAATGAATGTTTTGGTATTGTCATTCCTCAATATCTACTACAGCAGTACATAGAAAGGTGGTTTAAATGTTTGACAGAAACCTGGGATGTTGAGTCCTTCATGAGAGATTCTAGACTATTGAAGAATGTTAAATTTCGTTCTTCTGTGTGTAACTACATCCGACAACTAAACGCAGAAAAAATAACTTCCCTCATTTGGAATGCAGAAAAATATTTGATCAGTACAATGTTTGTTATGTCAGAGGAGGACATCAAAGACAACGCCGATAACCAAAATGAATGTTTTGGTATTGTCATTCCTGAAGATCTACTACAGCAGTACATAGAAAGGTGGTTTAAAAGTTTGACAGAAGCCTGGGATGTTGTGTCCTTCGTGCGTTATTCAAGACTGTTGAAAAATGTTACATTTCGTACTTTTTTGTGTAACTTTATGAGGCAATTAAAAACAGAAAAAAATAGCTTCTCTTATTTTGAACGCAAACAAGGAATTTGTCAATACAATGTGTTTTATGTCAGAGGAGGACATTAAGGACAAATCTGAGAACCGATATGAAAATCTTAGTATTGTTATTCCTGATGATCTACTACGGCAATTCGTTGTAAGGTGGTTTAAAGATTTGTCACAAGCAGAGTATGTCATTGGAGATTCTAGAGTATTCAAGAATGTTAAATTTCGTACATCTTTGTGTGACTACATGAGGCAATTAAACACAGAAAAAATAGCTTCTCTCATTTGGAATGCAATTTTTTTTTCATCAAAACAATGTTTGTTTTAACAGAAAAAGACATCAAATACAACTCTGAGAACCAATATGAATGTTTTGGTATTGTTATTCCTAAAGATCTACTACAACAATTCATTGAAAGGTGGTTTAAAGGTTTGACAGAAACCTGGCCTGTTGAAGAATTCATCGGAGAATCTAGAGTATTGAAGCATGTTATATTTCGTACTTCTTTGTGTAACTACATTAGACAATTAAACACAGAAAAAATTGCCTCTCTCATTTTGAATGCAAACGATAATTTTATCAAAACAATGTTTGTTATGGCAGAGAAGGACATCAGAGTCAATAGTGAGAACCGATATGAATGTTTTGGTATTGTGATTCCTGATGATCTACTACAGCAATACATTGAGCGGTGGTTTGAACGTTTGACTAAATCCAGTGAGTTGGAGGAATTCATCGGTAAAAATAGACCAATAAAGAATGTAACATTTCGTATTGCCTTAAATGAATACATGAGACAATTAAGGTAAGGTTTGCGTACACAGGGAGATAACTCGAATTCAAATAATTGAAAAAAGGAGGGACCCGCCATTTTGAATTGCTTTGATTAACCAATGTTTGATAACTACAATATTATCGAAAATAAAACAACACCTACCTCAAAATTGTCGTTTTGATGAAATTTTATCAAAATTTGAATCATACAAGTAACGTTATGACCGTCAGTTTGTTAGTTTTCATTTATATGACGTCACGTTCAGCCATAACGGTCTTTGTGCAAAAACAATTCATGAAGTTTCGCGGAGTTTTATTTTATTTCATAAATGTACATTTTTATGCCCCCGCCGTAGCAAAGGGTCATTAAGTTATATCCTTGTCTGTTTGTACGTTGATCCGAATGTACGTACATGTATCATAGTTTACGTCCGTTTTTACAAAATTGGTTTCCATACTCTAACTTAAGTCTTCCTCAACCAACTGATATATAAAACTTATGCACAATGCTTTTTGCCACAAAAACCACAGAATAGATTTGAATTTTGATGTCGTCACCTTTACAGTTCTAGATTTATGAATGGTCGGACAAGGGATACCCTTCTCCATTCTCCCATCCCCTTTCTCTTGTCTCCCGTCATAAAACCAAAAAAAAACCTAATGTATGGAAAGATGATTTCAATAGAAATCGGTTTAATATATTGTGTTTTTATGGCTTGTCCCCGTCTTGTCCTTTCACAAGATAGAAGTGTTGGTTATTCTGCTTCAAGAACCCCGATAACTTTTTCACTGACTGTTAAGCTGTCTTTTTATTGAATTTGTAAGTCTGATGCACACCGTTTCCGATTTTTATATAGCATGAATACAAATTATAGAAACGCAGGCTTGAATGAAAAATGGCACATTTTTATGACACTTTTAGTCAATTTAGTTAATAAATTTACATAATGCGCCATGTGTTTTACTTATAGAGGATTAATATATAAATTTTCAGATATTTTTATTGCATAATTTTTACGAATGACAGAATGTTGAACTTGGTCTTTTCCTCAAATACGCACACAACCCACACGTTTACATCATTCGAAATGTATTTTATTTTTATCAATGACTTTTACAACTGACAGAGTGTTCTAATAATATTTTTTTATGGATGCATTAAGACACAACTATTGTATTGTGTCGTCCTGAACATGCCTGAAGTATTTGCCACTGGACATTTTACAAACTCTAATAAAAAAAACTTCTATGCATATCAGTCAACTTTGAATCAATTTATCTAAAACAAGGATAGTAATATGTGTCTACACATGCACGGACTCACTATAAAATTCGGGAAATTGTTAGTTTTTTAGTCTTTCTCCGTATATAAGAGATCATAATAAAGTAGTGACGACGCTCGGAGTTACTTCATGAGGTCGTTTTCTGAGTTTTTCGTTTCTGTTCTCCAACTTTAGTTTGCTTTTACCAAATGGTATAAAATTTATACGGAATGCTTTATGTTTCATGTTTATGTAAGAGGGGGCATCATCAGTGTCCCATGGACACATTATCCATTTATTCCAAGCTCTAACGTTTCATCCAATTGCTGCAAACAAACAATTTACCAAACATTGTGCAATGAAGCAATTTTCATTACTTTAATGGCAATGCTTTTCTAAGATTTAAAATACTACTGTTTGAATATAACAAAGAAGATGTGGTATGATTGTCAATGAGACATAAACAACTAAATGTAACCGTACGGCCTTCAACAATGAGCAAAGCTCATACCGCACAGTAGCTATAAATAGCCCCGATAAGACAATGTAAAACAATTCAAACGAGAAAACTAACGGAAGTACGGAAAGTATATATTAAGTGTTTCCTTCAAAATCAGAGTCTTGTACATGAAGTAATGCACAAGTATGACACCTCCCCTTTCGACTGATAGTTGTGGGTATAAAAAGTAAGAGACCACATCAAAAGTTTAATGTAGGATAAAAAAAATAACTTAATTCACAAAGTTAGTTCACTGACTCCTCGTAACTTAATTTGGGAACATTGATTAACCGATATGGATATATATAAAATCGATGTCAAATTAACAAAACTTGCAGCAACTTGTATCCCCCACCCCCAAACTATTTGAAATAAGTTGTTTATCCTTCTTTTGATGTCATTTCTAAGTTAATCACTGTTTTCTCTCATTGATTATGGTCAACCCCAAAGTGTTACAAGACAAAATGATTCTTTTTAAAAAGATGTTATTAAAGATCACTTTGTTCTTTGCAGAGCAACAAAAAAAATTTGTGATTGTGTTTTACAGAAATAACAAGATATACACATATAACGGCCATTTCCGTAAAAACGAGTTCGGGGACATACCAATTTTATTACCTCATTATAATGAAAATAGTTAATTCCTTAAGATCGCAGTTTTTTACAAAAACGGTGGACCCGGAAAAGGGATATTTTTGGCTTTTTGTTGCCATGGCAACGGGATTTTTTAAACCCAAAAATACAAAATTCTTGTTTTTAAGAATTTTTCAATGATATCTTTAATTAAAATTTATTATTAATGAATGGACCATAATTATTTATGCATGTTTTATTTAGTTTTATTTTTTAATAGTCACTCGCATACATTATTATTTCAGAAGATTTTAGATAGAATTTTCCCTAAAAATCGTAAAAAATCGGAATTTTGAGCTTTTCACCAGAAAAAACGGGACGGGCGATTTTCGATTTTTTTTCTTTAAATGATTGGGTAGTCCTTCCTGAACAAAATGATGTATCATATTGATATAATACCACTGAGAAAAAAATCCAGGTTTTATGCAAACCTTACCTTAAACACAGAAAAAATAGCTTGTCTCATTTGGAATTCAAAAGGGAATTTTATTAACACATTGTTTGTTATGGCAAAGGAGGATATCAACGACAACACTGAGAACCGATTTGAATGTTTTGGTATTGTGATTCCTGATGATCTACTACAGCAATACATTGAGCGGTGGTTTGAAATTTTGACCAAAACCTATCAGTTGGAGGAATACATCGGTATAAATAGACCAATAAAGAATGTTACATTTCGTATTGCCTTAAATGAATACATGCGACAATTTAACACAGAAAAAATAGCTTCTTTCATTTGGAATGTAAACGGCGATTTTATCAATACAATGTTTGTTATGGCAAAGGAGGACATCAACGACAAATCTGAGAACCAATTTGAATGTTTTGGTATTGTGATTCCTGATGATCTACTACACCAATACATTGAAAGATGGTTTCAACGGTTAACTAAAACCAGTGACCTAGAAAAATTCATCAATAAGAATAGACCAATAAAGAATGCAACATTTTGTATTGCCTTGAATGAATAAAAGAGACAATTTAACACAGAAGAAATAACTTCTCTCATTTGGAATGCAGACGAAGACTTTATCAGTTCAATGTTTGTTTTGAAAGAGGATGACATTAAAGAAAACTCTGAGAACCGATTTGAATGTTTTGGTATTGTTATTCCTGAAGATCTACTACAACAATACATTGAGAGAATGTTTCAACGGTTGACTAAAACCAGTGAGTTGGAAAAATACATAGATAAAAGTAGAACAATGAAAAATGTAACATTTTGTACTGCATTATGTAACTACATAAGGCAAGTTAACAGAGAAAAGAAAGCTTCTCTAATCTGGAGTGCGAACGAGGATTTCATCAATACAATGTTTGTTATGGCAGAAAAGGACATAAAAGACAACAGTGAGAACCGATATGAATGTTTTGGTATCGTGATTCCTGTTGATCTACTACAGCAATACATTGAGCGGTGGTTTGAACATTTGACTAAAACCAATCAGTTGGAGGAATACATCGGTAAAAATAGACCAATATAGAATGTTACATTTAGTATTGCCTTAAATGAATACATGCGACAATTTAACACAGAAAAAATAGCTTCTCTCATTTGGAATGCAAACGGCGATTTTATAAATACAATGTTTGTTATGGCAATGAAGGATATCAACGACAAATCTGAGAACCGATTTGAATGTTTTGGTATTGTGATTCCTGATGATCTACTACAGCAATAAATTGAGAGATGGTTTCAACGGTTGACTTAAACCAGTGACCTAGAAAAATTCATCAATAAAAATAGACCAATAAAGAATGTAACATTTTGTAAATCCTTAAATGAATACAAGAGACAATTTAACACAGAAGAAATAGCTTATCTCATTTGGAATGCAGTCGGAGACTTTGTCAGTTCAATGTTTGTTTTGAAAGAGGATGACATCAAAGAAAACTCTGAAAACCGATTTGAATGTTTTGGTATTGTTATTTCTGAAGATCTACCACAACAATACATTGAGAGAATGTTTCAACGGTTGACTAAAACCAGTGAGTTGGATAAATACATAGATAAAAGTAGAACAATGAAAAATGTAACGTTTCGTTCTGCATTTTGTAAATACATAAGGCAAGCAAACAGAGAAAAGATAGCTTCTTTAATCTGGAGTGCAAACGGGGATTTCATTAATGCAATGTTTGTTATGGCAGAGGAGGACATCAAAGACAACAGTGAGAACCTATATGAATGTTTTGGTATTGTGATTTCTATTGATCTACTACAGCAATACATTGAGCAGTGGTTTGAAAGTTTGACTAAAACCAATCAGTTGGAGGAATACATCGGTAAAAATAGACCAATACAGAATGTTACATTTCGTATTGCCTTAAATGAATACATGCGACAATTTAACACAGAAAAAATAGCTTCTCTCATTTGGAATGCAAACGGCGATTTTATCAATACAATGTTTGTTATGGCAATGAAGGATATCAACGACAAATCTGAGAACCGATTTGAATGTTTTGGTATTGTGATTCCTGATGATCTACTACAGCAATACATTGAGAGATGGTTTCAACGGTTGACTAAAACCAGTGACCTAGAAAAAATCATCAATAAAAATAGACCAATCAAGAATGTAACATTTGGTATTGCCTTAAATAAATACGTGAGACAATTTAACAGAGAAAAGATAGCTTCTCTAATCTGGAGTGCAAACGGAGATTTCATCAATACAAGGTTTGTTATGGCTGAGAAGGACATCCAAAACTACAGTGAGAACCGATATGAATGTTTTGGTATTGTGATTCCTGATGATTTACTACAGCAATACATTGAGCGGTGGTTTGAACGTTTGACCAAAACCTATCAGTTTGAGGAATACATCGGTAAAAATAGACCAATAAAGAATGTTACATTTCGTATTGCCTTAAATGAATACATGCGACAATGTAACACAGAAAAAATAGCTTCTCTCATTTTGAATGCAAACGAGAACTTTATTAATACCATGTTTGTGTTGAAAGAGGACGACATAAATAAAACCTCTGAGAACCGATTTGAATGTTTTGGTATTGTGATTCCTGATGATCTACTACACCAATACATTGAAAGATGGTTTCAACGGTAAACTAAAACCAAAGATTTTTTTATGGTTTATCAAAAGCCAATTCGGTGAAGAAATATTGTGATGCCAGTAGGTGTTTTAAGAATGACACCTTTCAGATATCCTTGCGAACCTTTATTAAAAAACTGACTAAAGGGAAAATCGCAAACCTCCTTCAAACGGGGAGTAGAGATTTTGCCAATACAATGTTTGTCATGACAGATGATGACACCAAAGAAAACGCTGAAAATCGACTTGAATGTTTTGGTATCGTTATTGCTGATGATATTATGAACCAGTACTTTCAGAGGTGGTGCGATTGTGTCACAAGGACCGATACGATGGAGGAGAACATGAATAAAAACAGGCTGTTGATGGATGCTACAGGTAGGGCAGCAATACAAAACTGCATCAGACAAATAAATAAAGAACAAACTGGAACCCTCATTCTGACAGGAAGTACATATTTCTTGAATACAATGTTTGTCACCACCAATGATTATATCAGAGACAATGCTGTTACTCGATACGAATGTTTTGGTATTGTTTTGACTGATCATCTGTTACAGCAATACATTGGAAGATTGTTTGATGCTATGACAAAGACAGATTGTGTAAGGAAATGCATTGAGGCGAATCGATGTTTTTTGGATGTCAAATTTCGAACAGCCCTGCAAACCTACATAAATAAATTACCCAGAGGAAAAATTGGAAACATTATTAGGACGGGAAGTAAAGATTTTGTAAATACAATGTTTGTCATTACAGAAGATGATATCAGAGAGGACTTTGAAAATCGACAAGAATGTTTTGGCATTATTCTTCCTGACAATGGCTTACATCAATACATTGAGAGGTGGTTTAATGGTATGACAAAGACGGACTCAGCAAAGCAGTACATTGATGTGAATAGGACTTTCAAGAATTCTAAATTTCAGGCCAGTCTTGATTTATTCATTAGGGGGATAAATGCAGAGAGAATCGAGTGTTTGAATAGGGAAGGACATATTGACTATCTCAATACAAGGCGGGATTTGTTGAAAGAAAATTCAACTTCTGAAATAAAGAGTTAGATGTTTCTTACTTATTATACATTATAGTTGTTATTGGCATGGTTTGATACAGTAAGGATGTCTGCTTGTCATGTTTTGGAATTTTTGTCAGATTTTCGGAATCCTCTGGTTTTATCCATTTAAATGCCTTAAAAAAAATCCCCCATGAACCCCCATTTTTCTTTTTTATAATCATTTACATGTATATATAATTATAAGTCATTTGACATGTATAAGTATTATAAAATTTTATTTATTTTTCAATAGTATTTGTGAACTTTAACTGGTCAAAGATAAAGCTATGAAAAATCAAGAGAGAACATTTTCCCGCCAACATTTCAATGGCTAATACCTAGAAAACAAGCACATTGACCCCTATATTGTTTTCCTTTTTTGAATCCTTAATTTATTTCCTATCAATGCATACTAGTTTTATGAAAAGTTGTTTATTTTGTAACTGAGCAGCGAACATCCTTAAACCTAACATATATGTATTAAGCATTTGTTATTAGTACCATATTTGATATGAATATGCGAACTCTCTTGGAGACATCAACACGTATTTACTTTTTTATAACGATGTAAATATATAAATAGAGATGTTAGTAATACGTGTGAGTGTTCTTTTACTATGAATTAATGTACATATGTAAATTGAGTTTTCAATAACTTGTGAGTTTTGACTTCTTTCATAACAATGTATCTAAAAAAGATAGAGATTTCACTAAACCGGTGAGTTTTCACTTATTTTGTAACAATGTACATGTACATATTAACAATTGAGATTTCAGTAAACCTGTGAGTTTTCACTTATTTTATAACAATGTATATATGTAAAAAGAGATGTTAGTGATATTAAGAAGTTTTCTCTTATTGTATAACAATGTATACATGTAAATAGAGATTTCATTAAACTGTGATTTTTCAACTGTTTTATAACAATGTACATATATAAATATAAATTACAGTAAACCTATGAATTTTCACTTATTATAATACAATGTGCACATGTAAATTGTGAGCTTTCACTTATTCATTAAAATGTGCATTTATAAATAGGAATTTCAGTAAACCTGTGAGTTTTCACTTATTTTGTAACAATGTACACGCGTGAATAGAGTTTTCAGTAAACCTGTGAGGTTACATTTGTTTCTTGCAATGTACATGTTCCTATACAAAAATGAGATTTCAGTAAACCTATGCGTTTTAACTTATTTTATATCAATGTACCTATGCAAATAAATATTTCAGTCAACCTGTGCGTTTTCACTTATATATGTAAAAAGAGATGTTAGTGACATTTATGAGTTTTCACTTATTATATAACAATGTACACATGTAAATAGTGTTTTTAGTAAACCTGTGACATCACTTATTCTATAAAAATGTACATAAATATGTAAATAGATATTTTAATAAACCTGTGAGGTTTCACTTATTCAATAACAATGTGCAATCGTTAATAGAGATTTAAGTAAACCTGTCATTTATTGTATAGCAATGTGCATATGTAAATAGAATTTCAGTAAACCTGTGCGTTTTCACTTATTTTATAACAATGTACAGATGTAAATAGAGATTTCAGTAAACACTAGAGTGTAATGTATTATTTGATACCACTGCACACATATATTAAGTAATGTTACATTAACTTTGTGTTTAGTGACTTATTTGATACAAAAATACCAAGAGTACATTACTAAAGCGTTTAGGTAAAGATTTGTATTAAAATCACTCGTACCAACGGTATTTTTGCACAACGTCTTTTCCAAAAGTGAAAAAGGCAAAAATAAAAAAGGTTTAAACAAGGTAAGAAGTCATAAATAATAGTTACATAAAGTAGAAGTTAACACCAACAAGATCACAAAAGGTAACACAACTCAGTTCATCACACAACGATTTGTCATCAAGCATAAGGTGAGTACTTTATTATAATCTATACTCAGAAACATAAAAACACATTGTGTTTTAAATCTATGTTTAAAACAATAGAAATTGGTGAAAAAAGGAAATGGATCATTGGAAAATAGCCGTTTTAAAAAAAAACTTCAAAGTATTTTTGTCTTTATTTCATGTGCCTCTGTCAAACTTTCTGAGAAAACGGTTATTCTTATCGTGTGTGTCACAAAAATATTGTAGTTAAAGTTCTTATGTGACAAAAAATCTAAACAATGATTTAGTGTTCGGTATTTTTGCTCATATTTTAGCAAAAACAGCAAATTTAATTTTAAGCGTTATATTTTTATTTTGTTTTTGTGTTTTATTGTTGTTTATAATTGTTTTTTTTTTCCATTTTATATTGTCTTTTTATTATTGTTTTATAATTGATTATGCTTGGCTATATTTTATTTTGTTTTGTTTCAATTTCTTTTTTTGTTCTGTAAAGTTTGAATTCGAAATCTTAATGTTTGTATTTGTATGATGTAACAGTCTTGAAATGATAATTCTTATTTAAAATGTGTTTCACAATGAAATGATAAATGTTTTGTTTCCCTGAGTTTTAGTTTGTAGTAATCCGGATCTGTTTTTTCTCTATCGTTTTGTGAATTTTGAACAGCGGTATACTACTGTTGACTTTTCTTTCACATGCTCAAACATGAGAGAGAGAGAGAGAGAGAGAGAGAGAGAGAGAGAGAGAGAGAGAGAGAGAGAGAGAGAGAGAGAGAGAGAGAGAGATCAATTATGACGGCACAATGTAATTTGTTCCTTCAACTGACATCATGTATACTAGTAATGAAAGTATGATATTGTTTGTATAAACGTGATACCATAGCTGGAAATTGCGATTCGCGTTCTTGTATATAGTTCTATACATGCTTTTCGTAATAATTGTATTGTAGTTTCATTTCATGTTTACGACTAGATTTTAAAAATTCTTAATTCAATTGGTTTTTTTTTGTGTTTATTTTGATTTCGTTGTTTAATGGTAAAGTTGATTTTGATTTTGATTGCAAAGAAAGTTGTGCACATTTGTGCGCATTTGATTATGAATGATATCACACATAAGTGTCCATAAATGAATAAAACTGAAGTATGCTGTCGCGGTGTCTATGCTGAGTGTATTCAAAGTAGATATAATTTAATCAAGGCTTTACCTAAATAAGTCGTTTGACACACATAACATCTTTGTCAAATAAATAAATTTGCGTAACATCATTTTTAAGTAAAACATATATTTATATTTAAATATCAATAAAAAGGTATGAGGCTATGTTTGAAGTTTTTGTAATTTTATTTTAAGGGGAGAAGTATGTTCCGTATTAGAAATTATTAAGACAAAATCTGAAAATATGATTACTAAATTTTTTGTATTCCACGAACCTATGTCTTAAAAATATATGAAGGAAAAGATTCAGTCAGTTTGTAATACTTTTTGAATTTTTCAATTTAGGAGTCTGAAAGGACTATTTCATATCTTCTTCTTTCATAGCTTTAAGTAAACATTAAAATGCGCATCTGGTGCATTCATCCTGGTACCATTTATGTTTTTAGAATATCATTATTGCTATTGCAGGTATTTTCCGACATAATGTATTTGTAAATTTGTAATACTTTTTGATTTTTGAATTCTGGTAAGAAAAAGAAATGTCTTTATCTTATTATCTTTTTTGGTTGCCTTATGGAAATATTTGTATGATATGTTAATTATAATTTTATAAAATGCCAAAATATGTGTGTGTTTTGTTACTTGTTTAGTGTATGTTTTGGGCTTAAACTAATTGGTCTTAAGTTTACTATACTTGCAAAATTTCATTTAAAAATGAAATTTATTTTAAACTTCTGATTTTAATTTAAAAATATGATTTAATCGTTTTGAACATCTTTTTCACATTCTACATTGCTATGTCAAGAAAGATAACTCAAAAGAAATATTTTGGTATTGGAAAACTTAGTTATTTTGCCTAGTAAGCTGTTATTTCGCAAGAAAACGAATACGTTAGTTTATATTCATGACATGCAGTGTATAGATATTTTGTAATTATATGAAATCATTATTACCATAGATTGTATAAATAAGTTCCACATCTTATAATCTCTCTACATATTCTTCGTTATTTCTATAAATTTCGTTCTTACGAACTGACAAATAAAATTAAATTGTTTGTACTATTCAAAAAATTTGAAAAAAAAACCTGTCACTGCTTTTGGCGGCGGCGGCAGCGACGTCAACAAACAAATCACTTTGATTTTTTTGAAAATTTGATAACTTTCTTAATTATCATACTATGGTATCCAGAAGTAAGGGAGTAGGTCCGGTAAGTACCAATTTTGGCCTCAAAGTTCAGATTTATCTGACAACAGATGTTGACCATTTTTTAAACACTTTTCGGATGTTTTTTGTCAAAAATGAAAGTGGCCGCATCCGTGTTCATCCTCAACCTTTATTATTGTTATGTATTATCATAACATACAACTTCCATTTCAATATTAAGGATGAACACGAATGCGGCCACTTTCGTTTTACACAAAAACCGTCTAAAATTTAACTAAAATGCTAGAATTGTGAGGAATTCAGTAATTTAGCATGACTTTAAGGTGCCAGTACCCGATATATGTTCATTGTATTGTCAAAAATAGCCCATATTTATGTAGCAGAAGCACTCTACTGTTCAATAAATAACTAAAAGTTTACATTTTATCAATTTTGTAAAACTGCTATATTTTGAGGCCAAAAAGGGCTCTTACTGGACCTACTCCTTTTGTAAAACAATATCTTGTGCACTCATAAATGGACTTAATTTTACTATCAGTTAAACATTACATTTCATTCTGTGGTTAAAACTTTTAAAATATTGACAATTTTCGTTTACTATCCTGGAAATTTATCAAGCTTGATTATGATTTAAAGATAGTACAATGTAGTATCCAGAAGAAAATTTTGTCAAATATTGAAGTATGTTTTTCTCTTTTTACTTAGAAATTGACGTAGTTTTTCTTCAAGTAAACATAATATTAACTCTGTGGTGAAAGTTTTAATAACTTTCTTCAACTATTCTGTATTTTTTCGATTTTTTATCAAACTTGCATAGAATTTATAATTCAAATAAGGTATTCCACAGGAAAGTTTGGCATTTTTGTCCCTTATTTTTTTTATATTTCATTTTTAACCTTTAATACATTTACATAAACTCTTTGATTAAAGTTTTAAAAAACTAAATAAAAGAGGGTCAACAGATACCAGAGGAACATTCAACTTAAACTATACTGGATTTCTACAAAACTGGAGTAGAAACTTTTTTGTGATCAAAAACTAGTATCTAAAGGGAAATGTATTCCCGGTTTTCCGTATGTCACTAATTATATATGGACTTATAATTTCTTTTATTTAACATTACATACAGTCTGCAGTTAAAAATTTAAAAACATTTATTAGATTCATAAACCATCCTGTAATATTACCTTGGACAGAAGCTTCTTTCAATCAACAGATAGTATCTAGAGGGAAAATTTTAATGATTTGTTTCCCTATTTTTGTTAAGCCAATGATAACAGCCAAAGGAGGCGACACACTAGCATGGACTCTTATGTTATAATATTTTTCCTTGTTATACTTTATATTATAGCTGTTTTATTAAAAGCAATATTTGATGACTTTTATTTGACACTTTATTTTTGTTGTCTTTTACATAATATAATTACTGACCAAAAGTCTTAAACCAAAAAGATTTTAATTGCAATGGCATGTTTGAATAAACAACTTATGTTCAACACTTTTAGTTAAGAGTTTGGTTCATATGTAAATACTAATGCAAACTTTGAAGACAACTCAATATTTTGTTTTTAGTTTGGAAATGTTAAATTCAAATACATCATTTTGTAATTTAAACATAATTTCGATAGGTTTGGGATGAATGGAATTATGCAACAAAATAACATGATTTGGTTAACCAAAAATTGATTGTATGATGTATTGGTTTGATAATTAGATTTTAATAATTTTGTAATCATCATGTATTAATTTAATGAAATAAATAAAACTAATGAATACTAGAGTTATATTACGTGAGCCTGAATCCCTAATTATCTATTTAAAACCTGAAAGAGATAGTGAGATTTTCTTTCCATTACACAAATAGTACAATCCAATTTCTTTCCATTACACAAATAGTACAATCCGAGTGTTTTAATTTATTTTCTCTGATATGAAAGATTTATCAATTTCAAAGCACATTTATTTAAATATATTACAATCGAAATAATTTGATTGTTCCCGTTTAAAACTTTCCGTTTCTTGGAAGCAAAATTCAAGTAGCACCTGCATGTGTAGTATTTGTTACCAATTTCGATACGATATATAACTCAAGGGCTTCCGTTTTACACCACGTTTCCTTGGCAGAGTTTGTTATTTACTTCAACTTTACAAGGAAGTAATGAACCAACTGATCCTAATCGGAAATCATGATCTTGATTGACCCTCATCGAACATCTGTGTCAAAGATGAACACGAGTGGCATCAATAGTCCATTTGCAAATTACAGAGTTGAATCTGTTATTACACACTTTTTAAACAAATTACTTCCCTTTTAAATTCATGAAATTGGTTTACCCTTATTGAACATCTGTGTGTAGATGAGCACGAGTGATATCAATTTAGTTGGAACTGCGTGGCAATCCGGAGCAAAAAGTGAAATAAAAAAAAATCAATTAATCGAAAGACACAAATATAGATGAATAGTTCAAATAGGATTATAAGAAAATCAACATCAATACCACGTTTCTAGAATATTTTACCTGCTTAATTGGTCATGGTTGAAGTAATATTGCAAGTCTTAAGAATGAATAACGTGTTATGACGTATCGTTTTTTGTACTAATAATTATAAAATTGCATTTCGTTTACCATCATTGTCGTATTCCCGAGTTCGACTGTTATTCTATATGTGTTGGCGTCTGATTTTGTTGCGCTTCAGTGTTCCTTTTGTTCCTTTGTTTAACGTTTATAGTTGATGTGTTTCCCTCGGTTTTGGTTTGTAACCCGGATTTGATTTCTCTCAAACGTTTTATGACTTTTGAACATCGGTATACCTCTTTTGCCTTTATTCAACACCCCATTTTACTATATGTACATGATGTATGCAAATAATAATGGATCCATGTAAATGAGATCAAGGTACAAGGAACACAACCCGAACATCTAATGGTTCCTAATAAACTATCAGAATTAGGTCACATGAACCCTGACAGACATATATCTACATCATGCTCAAGAAAATATATCAATACGTATATCTGAAGGATGTGATCAATTACAGGTCATCTTTATGCCTTCAACAATGATCAAAACCATACTTGTTTTAAAATCTACCTTACCAAAAAGTAAAATCACAAGAATACTGAACTCCGAGGAAAATTCAAAATGGAAAGTCCCTTATCAAATGGCAAAATCAAAAGCTCGTAGTTCGTAACCACGATCTTGTAAGGTGATAAACTAATCATACGTACTCTTGAACCACACGTTTTGATTTAGTAGGTCAATTATGAACTAAAAAGAAAAAAATTGCACTCGAACATGGTGTCCAAGATTAATTTCTCCGACTAATGTTACATTCATATATAGGTCTTCTTCGGTAATATACCTTATTGCATTCGCCTGTTATAAAGTTTACCTTCTGAAGATGTGCAGTAGGAAAAAAAGTCAAACAGGTATATACGATCACTCTCAAAACCTTAAATGTTAAAAAGTGCATGGACGTTACTACACAGGAAAATATTAGGATACTTGTTAGCTTAATAGCCTAATAGCATGTGTTGCTGTAATACCATACTATAAATTGGTAAGGAACATCTGGTGAACTATCAGTTTCTGGAGTGCTATTCAGCTACAATGTAGTATCATGTTCTCAGAGCTACATACTGTCTCTAAGTGTACTGTGCATGCATGGCTCATGTAATAGTATTAAAATTAAGATATTAAAACCTATCTTAAACACTTTTTACTTTTTATTTGTTTGTTTTATCTTCTGAAGTACCAGATTTTTGAGGAGTTTTTAGTTTCTTCCTTTGTGTTATTTGTTCTGTCTTGTGATGTTTTGCGACTGTTGTTTGATTTACCGTCGTTTCTTTTTGTATTGCTTTTTTCTTCGACTACAATTTATTGCCACTTTGTGTATTATCCTTATTATTCTAACAGTTAATAGAGTCACGTGTCAAATACACAAAAATGTATTATACATGTTACATCCTGCAGTGATTGGTCCTCGAGGAAAGAATCCACACAACAGTTTTAATCTTTAAAACTTATGTGTTCAATGGTTATAGACAAAATATATATATGACATACGGTAATGGATTCATTGCAATTTATAAATTTGAAACATGTGGTAAAGAATTGGTAGGACTTTACAAATTTTACAAAAGATACCAAAGGGACAGTCAAACTCATCAATCTAAAACAAACTGACAACGCCATGGCTAAAAATGAAAAAGACAAACAGAAAAACTATAGTAAATTACAAAGGTGGCTTATTTGTCATTTAAATTTGACGACTAGAGCACCTGTTATAAGTTAATCCCGCATTCGTCACAACTCGGCCGATTCCGTTGTTCATCGAGGAGAGTAGCAGAGTCAACCGAGGATTGCCGATTGTTAATCCCGACCTGAACAATAGAAAGAACGAAATCATGGACATCACCTAATCATTTCATCCAATTTATCGAAGTGTTAACAGTATACATGGTATTTTTTTTATTTTTGAATATTAAATCTGACATTTAATAGTAATTTTCACAAATTATCTAATGGTTTGTCGTTTAATTTTTTGCTCGTGATATAAAATCTAATCTCGGATGACAGCACATTTAGAATAAAGAGAATTTTTATTTTCACATGTCAAAACGTCATTTAAAGAATTTATTTGCATATTATTTTCGTATATTGTCCAATTAAAAATTTTACTTGTAAACATAACCTTTTTGTGGGGTTCGTGTTGTTTAGTCTTTAGTTTTCTTTGTTGTGTCATGCGTACTATTATTTGTCTGTTTGTGTTTTTCATTTTTAGCGATGGCGTTGTCAGGTATATAGACAGCGAATTTGAAGTAGTAAATAAAATATGTGTTTTTCCCGAGGCATTGATTCGGACGCGATATGAAAAACGAGGGATTCCACAGGACGTTTCTGTCACTGTATACTTGATTGATATCTTGTTTGATAGATTGATTGCTATTTGTATGAAGTAAGCGTGGACTCCTAGACACCCAAAACATGGACTTTGGTATATAAAATGTCCTCTGAAATGTCACAATACCGTAATAAAACTTAAATATGCAGAAATGTCAGTTTTGAATACGGATTTGGATCAAACGCCTTATATATAAAGGTTGCCACACAGTAAGACAATGATGTTCTTCCGTTTCAAATGCTAGCGTTATATATTCCCTTATATTCTCTGTCAAATGACGTTCAAATAACTTATCATAGATACCAGGATCAAAATTTTATATTTACGCCAGACACGTGTTTTGTCTCAAAATGACTCATTAGAGACGCTCGAATAAAAAAAATGTCTAAAATGCCAAATAGAGTACAAAGTTGAAGAACATTAAGGACAAAAAATTCCAAAAAGTTTTGCAAAATACAGCTAAGATAATCTATTCCTGAGGTAGAAAAGCCTTAGTTTTTAAAAAATTCAAAGTTTTGTAAACAGTTATTTTATAATTATGCACACATACAATTTATTCTTTTTCTGAAGTACAATTTAAACATGCTTCAAGGGATTTCTGGATGATTATCAGTTCAGGTTCGAAATGAAACGTTAAAATCGATGATATTTAACAAGAGTTTTGATCTCTTTTGATGTCACTTTCGCCTGTTTGTGGCTTATGAAAATTAAGAATAGTTTAATGATTGAATACATGGAATGTAGGCAACCAACAATAAGGCAAGGTTAATCGTGCATTGAAAGAACCAACATGTCATCAAGATTTGACGAAAATGGTAAACAGTGGCGGATCGAAGGCGTTTTCCTTTTTGTTTTACAACATGTGTATGCGGATATGTGGTTGCCCCCATTTTTTTTAGAATTGCATGTATTCGAACTGTCTTTTAAAAAAAACCATATCCTGGCGCCTGGTAAATACACTTGCCGCTCAACAAAATTGCATATAAACCTCAACACATTAATGAACATTCTATGTATTTAATAATATAAGTGTCTACAGTCAAAATATGAAAAATATGATAATTGAATTATAAATGTTTTTTTAAGGACATTAAATGGATATTTAGGACGAACCCCTCATCAAATATTCAAGGACTGTAATAACTGACGATTAAATTGTCATCGTTTGTATGAGGATGTGGATGGGGAGTCTTCCATTTCAATATTTTTTTTATTTTTTTCAGCCATTTTTCCATGTTCTTTTTAAATTTTAAAGGGAAACTCCGCAAAAAAAATCAAAAATTGATATTATGTCCATTCTGTATAAAATTGCTCAAATTCATAGATATTAAAGTTTTATTGTGCTCGATAAGAGATAACGACCGATTTTAAACTTAGAGTATCATATCAATGCGTGCCACCATTTTGCCATCTTCCCCGATTAGAAAACCATGATATGTTTATGAACTAGAAAGGACAAAAACTACAGTAGCCTAATGTAGTCGTAATTTCGTGTGGATATCTTGTCAATCGTACGCTTGTTTTATCCGGCTAACTAACTTGGTACGAAAAATGTTATTATTTTTTTAAATAACCATGGTCTGTCGGTTTTAAACTGTTTATATGGGAGGTAGTTAAAAAGTCAAAGGTCAAAGTCATAAATGATCATAAATAAGTGTTCCGTAAAAATTATTTTCGAAAATCTAATTTGTTCATAATTCTTTAAATTTATTTGATAAACTTATTCAAATAAATTTACACATTCCCTTATCTGATCACCAGCATGGCTAAGGCTATTACTCCCAAAGGAATTGTGAGTTGACACGTCCAGGTGTTCAAGCGATTTCCTGTCGGACTTGCAAGTTCATGCATCGTTTCACTTCGGAGGGTATTGATCCGTGTACACGGCCGATAACTTGTAACTTTCCATTTTGAACTATCGGGTGTAATAATATACATATCTGTCTTGCGTGTCCGATAGTGATATACTAGTCATTATACTACACTCATACGCTTGTTTGGTGTAAAGAATATTATTTATAAAAATCTAAGTAATTCCCCAAAAAAAATTTGGTAAGTTAAAGATCTATTTAGACATTTTTTTCCAAGGGTAAATTTGGGGAAATGTAAGTATAATTATATTCGTAGTCAATAGTGAAGGACAGTTTAAAACATACAAGAAATATTGATTTAACAAAAATGTACGCACTTGTCGACCACTCGTTTATACGTGTGGATAGAAAGTGACCACTCGGTTATACGCCTGGATAGAAAGTTATGGAACTATAGACAGTCGCAATTTAGAATATATACATTAAACTTATGAATTTATACGTCTGGATAGAAAGTGACCACTCGTTTATACGCCTGAATAGAAAGTTACGGAACTATAGATAGTCGCAATTTAGAATATATACATTGAATCAATGAATTTATACGTCTGGATAGAAAGTGACCACTCGTTTATACGCCTGGATAGAAAGTTACGGAACTATAGATAGTCTCAATTTGGAATATATACATTAAACTTATGAAAGAAACATACATTTTCTTTAATATGGGGTAAAAGTTTTTTAAATAGACTAGTCTATACGTATGCCAACAGTATGTTATCATGGGATGTCAATGGGCTATTGTATATCAAAAGAAGAAAAAGAATAAAGAACCAATTTGAATTGAATACAGATCAATATCTAACTTCTTTTGGTTTATCGAAGTTATGGACATAGTAAAGTCACAGATTTTATATTTCAATAAGATTATTCTCGAACAAAGGAAGAAATTCGTCATCATCACAATTGTTGGGTATAATGTATATAATAATGTGAACATGGTTCTGAAAGTACTTTATGCCAAATTTCCTTTTCCGACATGCATGTAATATATATTTGCCACTGGGCGTACACTAATTATCCTCAGTGGCTTTTATACGTCAGGAAACTAGCATGTGTACTAGTAAAGACAAGAACAACGATGTATGGACGAACTATTCTAAAATCGTCAATAGAAGTTATGCATACCTATGATATACCTTCTATTACAACTACCAGAGACATATTATACACATGTGTATATATGTCTCTGCAACTATTGTATTACTAATTTGGATTAATGACGGCTATCCTGTTCACCCTTGCACAAATCTTATCATAGAATTTAAAAAAAAACTTTTTAAAAAATCCTCAAACAAAATAATGTATAAGCTAACATTGATATTGTATGTATATCCATTAATAAAATAAACGAAAATTGGTATTCTTTTCAGAAATAATTCGTGTAAATGGTTGTCAAATGAATTCAATTATGTAAGAATGAAATGTTAAAAAGAAACTTTAAAAAATCATGCGTGTTGTATGTTGTATTTTTTTCGATCAAAAACTTTAAAATAACGATTGTTAGCATTTAAACATCTCCAGATTTAAATACAAGTTAAGGAATTTAAATCTTTACGCCAATTGTCGCCAAGAAAGTAATAAAACATTGTGTTATTTTAATTTCATACACTTTCGGAATTACGAATCTGAATTTTATTTTCAATTAATTTACTTAATTTAATAATAATGATTGTATCTTTATTCTCATTGTGTATTAAATCTTAGTATATTAAATACGGCGTACTCTTTCCAAATAACAACATTCATACCTGTGTATGCTTAAATTCACACCTGTGGCTAAATTGCTCCAAGGCAAACGAATTGAAATATACAACGACTTTACAAAATAATAAACACACTCTGCTCACACATAATTTCCATTGAAATTGTTATCAAAATAAAAACGATGAATAAAACAAAATATTTTCAGTCCAAATATCAGTAAAAATGTTCAATAGATATTTTATGAAGAAATCTCCAAAATAATTTATGAAATTAATTCAATTTACATTTAGATAATTTCATATATGAAGTTGCATTCCATCAATACAAAATGGTACACGCATATTTATTTTCGTTCATTCTTATGTTGTGGTTAATAACTACGACCATCCGTCATCTGTTCGCTTTTATTTACGTAAATTGTCGATAAGCTATAAGAGTTTAACAGATTTTATTTTTTTCCCAGAATTCAACACATCGGGCTAAAACGTCACAACCCACTCAAGAAGGTCGACCAAAAAAGTTACAAATACTTGATTTTCTCCGTTATTAGAAGGAATATAATTTTAAAACTTTGCAAATGTGTTTTTTATATTAAGATGAACATAATTCGATGATAAGTAAAAAATCGCGGAATTTCCCTTTAAGTCATTTTTCCTTATTCTTTTCATCTTATTTCCCACTGATATTCCTCACATTTGTATAACCCGTTTTCATCTTTGTTTTTGCCGATTACTCTCAATTATGTTAGGCCCGTGCTTACCTTTATATCTATAATTAAAAAGTATGATAAAACCACTGCATTTCAAATATATACATCAACATGATAAATAAACTACTTAAATCCCCATCATATTGTTTAAAAACAGGATTTGTTCACCGGACAGAAATGAGGGCCCCCTTCGGAGCCTCTTGCATATTAAGGTGAAAGAAAGTTCGATCATCTAATTATGAATTGAATACATACACGTACGCTCTATCTAAACTATTTAAGTTCACGTGTCCCGTAGCCACTGTGCGGTTGTCTGCTTTTTAAAAAGTGGTTCTTTTTGTATATTACACACATCTGTCCATTTCTGAGAGATATACACAGGTAAGAAACACACTAAGTTTTATAAATTTGTATCTGTAATAGAAAACAGTTCCAATTGGCCGTTTCAGAATCTAAAGCATAATGGGTAATTCCATTGTTCGTACCCAAAAATGAAAATGACGTCTCGTCATTTGTTAAATTTCCATTGTTTATTACATTTCTAACCAATCAGGACGTGTTGGTGTACACTTTTGAAAATATTGCCCAGGATGCATTTGATTCTTAAACGGCGAATTGATACGAATATTATATATAGATGTTTCTATACTTGATTGTCCTTGATAAGAGGTGATAATATGCAGCAGACAAATATTAAGAACAACGACACAAAGGTAAGGAGTTACTAACTGCAATTTGAATGACATAGAAGGTGTGGCCAACCTTAAGGACACGGCAATCAAACGGCACATACACACCCAATTGACAATTCTTCAAAAACAGAAGGGTGAACATTGATGACTTATTGACCTAATATTAAATTGCTATCAATACTTCACCTACGTAAAATTGGTCTTATTGATATATTTGACATTCCAAACAAAATCCATACCAGTGGAACGTATTTGCATTTATTCATAAATGAAGAGACCCCTACGTGTTTAACTTCCATGTCCGGTAAAAATCTTCAAATTTATGTCTAGTTTTTTTTATCAACCAACGTTTAAATTAAGTGGCTGTAAGCAATTATAGGCAACTGCATGGTCCTCAACAATGAGAAAACTCATACTGTAATATCGGCAATAAAAAAGTGCTTTCAAGGAAAACGCAAAACAATTCAATTGAGAAAAATAAAAAAAGAACGCCTAATTTATATCAAACCAATATACGGAGAAACAAACTATAGACGTTGAATTGTGACAACCACTAAACTTCAGCCTCCTGATTTAGGACAGGCACACTGAATGTGACGGAGACTAGTTATACATGTTCATAGGCGTTTATCCCTCCCTTAACCTGCGAAATAGTTGTTACAGAAAAACCTAAAACAAAGTATAAAACCAGTCGAAAACTCTTTTAATCATCAGATCGATATAAACCAGAAAAACATCAAATAAAAATACAGACTGAACGTAAAATGTTGTTTTTCACATCCATCATCCTAACACTAAACAGAAACTTATTATAACAAGTACAAATGCCAATGTGAAATTTAAGACAAATGTAGGGATATTTCCCTCTTAAAGTTTCAATATTATGTATCTCTTAAAACAAGGTCATAGATATTTCTTTCTTTGATTTTTAAGTTCCATGTTTCATATGCTTCCAATTCATAACAGGCTTTTCGAAAACTTGTAATGTTGAAACAGACAGCGAACATGATTGTACTGTTTTAGGCAAGCCTGTGCATAAATAAGGACAACAGTAGTATACCGCTGTTCGAAAGTCCTAAATCTATTGAGAGAAAACAAATCCGGGTTAAAAACTAAAAATGAGGAAAACACATCTAATATAAGATGAAAACAACGAAACAACAGAAACACTAAAGTGCAACAACAAACAAAACTAAAAAAAAAGACAATGCAATACACACAGAAACAAACTGAGATGAGGTTCATTGGTACAACTAATTGCGAATAAATGACCAGGAGCTGAGAGGCAAACATTTCTTTAAAAAAAAAGATGACCTTAATAGTAGGTTTCAATGTAACTGTCGATAGCCATCCATGTTAAAAGTTGCTTCATTCTTCATTGTGCATTTTCCACTTAAGGGGTAACCTACCATTCTGACTAAAATAGATGTGACTTGTTTACATTTCATAAAAGTTTGACAAAATATTTACTTTGACCGGATGACCACTTACAGGAATGATTTCATTGAATATATTACAGTTTGAGAAGCACTAATTTGATCACTAAGAAGCCTTTTCTCTCTCTACTTGTAGTATGTCATTAAAACTCTCAGCTATTTAATGAAGAGTTAATTCCCTTATGTGATATGTACCTGTTTAATATAATGGATTTTGAGGACAAAATTTGACATGCATCAACACATGACATTCCTTGATTTGAAGGCTTCTCACATAGAACGAACAAATACAGATATGCCAGAATTCAACATGTTCGCAGGCACCAACTATCCCTAAAACGTAAGATATTTATAACAATAAAAGAGAAGAACAAACTGTAAATATACTCATCATAGAAACCAGGATTAAATTTTATATTAACGCCAGACGTGCCTTTTGTCTTCATCAGTGACATTCGAATAAAAAAATGTTAAAAGGCCAAATAAGTACGAAGGTGAAGAGCATTGAGGACCAACACGTTTTGCCAAATACAGCTAATGTAATCTATTCCTGAGATAGAAAAGCCTTAGTATTTCAAATATTCAAAATTTTGTTAACAGTTCATTTACAAATATGAACATATCAATGATAAATGAAGTCAACCCTGAAGTGCTGACTACTGTATAAAAAAAGTCAGCTGATTGGGATAATACAAAAAAGACAATTACATCTAAAAAAATCTTTAAGAACCACAGTACTGATTTAAAAATACTCGGAGTACTGAAAACTTGTTCAAAGACATTTACATCAAAAACAGAATTTCAGGCATTAAAAAAAATGCAATCTGTTCATATCCAACGGATTAAGTGATAAGACGTCATCAAATTAAAAAAAGATATTGACTGGTTTAGGACAATAAAATAGTACAAACTTATCTTGACACGTTAATTGATATGCATGACATACTTTAGAAAAACAATCGGTTTGTAATGCATTAGAATCGGAATAACAGTACTGTATTTGCCACCGTCTCCGTTACGCGTCGCCAGTTAAACTGCATTTGCGACCGTCAAATCGACAATTGACGGCATTTGCGACCGTCAAATCGACAATTGCATTGACGGTGGCATCTCTTCGACTACAGTACTGTTATTCCTAAATTGTCCAAAAATATTTTGTTGGTTTTGTTTGATGATTTTATGTCTTATGTTTCTATTTTGTCTTTTTTCAAGGTTTGGGATATTCAGGTTTCCACGTAAAAGATGTCACCAACACTGTAACAACTCATTTTGAAATTCGAAAACAGTCTGACCCTGACCTTGAACATATTTTGTTCAATGCATGTAGATTCGACGATAATCTGAGAAAATATGTATTCGGACCTGTAATCTAACAAGTTATAGGAAGAAGATCAACCAAAATTTCGGACGGCAAAATATCAATAAAATACAAAAAAAAATATTGTGTTTCTTAACATCTATTTTCTTCAATGATATAAATGAATGCAATAGTACTTTGTTCAACGCATGTAGATTTGACAATACTCTTAGAAAAAATGTAATCTAACAAAACTGAAATGTTGAACAGCAAAATATTAATAATTAAAAATAAAAAAGAAATATTGTGTTTCTTAAGATATAAATTGTATAATAGTATAAAAAAATAAAATTATAGTACTTTACTTATGTTGACCACTTCAAATGGATTGAGGTGGGAAAATAGCGTTGTCAAAAACTGATGTAATCTCAATGACTCGAAAAGAATCGAGACCGACTAAGCAAAAAGGGTAAGCGTCTCCTGCTTTGCATGCAATAACCGGCATGTGAATCGTCACTTGATAATTTGCTCAAATTAGCAACAAAACTCCACCTTCATCTGCGTATGGAATATACATTTCGTACAATATTCAAAAACATGTTATTGTAAATATGACGTTTAATAAAGAAAAAAATGTTATTTATGTCTTGTCAAAATAGTGATTTGGCAGTATTTTGTCAAAGAAACATTTTTTTTATTATTTTTTCGAAACATTGATACTTTTTACTGATTTAAATTATAACGCCTTTTTTTATATATATTCAAATTGTAAAGATCTAGTTATTATCGAAATGTGTAGACTTCTAGTAAAAGAGAGGCGAAATATACTAGAGGGTCATTCAAATTCATAAATCGAAAATAAAAAGACAAACAGACAAACAATAGTACAAAAGATATAACATAGAAAACTAAAGCCTAAGCAAAACGAACCCTATCAAGAACGGGGGGTGATCTCAGGTGCTCTAAAAAAGGTAAGCAGACCCTGCTTCACTTGTGGCGACCGTCGTGATAGTAGTAATATATTTCTGCCGATAACAAAATCCGGCGATCAATTCCACTTTACATCGCTATAAACTATAATAAAATTTAAAAAATATGTCATTGGTCGGTTTTTAAGTATAAGGTTTCTAATAAAAAAAAAAATTGATAGAGGATCCAATATCGATCTCGGATATCAAAACTGTCAATGGTCCCTTGATTTTGACAATATCAGCTTAGACTTCTATACTTTAGTTCATCAACATACAAAACATGGACGCCTCAAACTAGCTGATAGTTTCACCGACCTTGCGAAGCTGATAGTGAAATATTTTCATGGTAATCACAAAAAATCAATAAGTCAATCTCTATATTGGTTGATTGCCGACCTAGAAAGAAGAGTATTTCGTGTTCTGCTGTCTGCTGACTCTGGTCTCTAGACGTCTGTCATAATAAGTATCTAAATAGACTCACGAAAGGTGCAATTGGCATTCGGATGTTTAAATTTTAGATTATAAACGTCAGTTTCGTTCTGATTTTGTTTTATTTTTCTTAGTTATAACCTTTCATAAATTGCCTCACCAGACAGCAATTACATAAACAATAATAAAGCACAACTCAAAAATATAGTTGAAGTTGAATTTAATATCAATGACCAGTTTAAAGTACATTTTAAACGTTACGGTTTTTAACTTTAAGTTGTTTTTTTAGATAAAGTTTCTTATGTTCAGTTTGTCAAATTGTTAAAAAAAACGTTATTTGAATCCTGTTAATAAACTGAGAACATTGCATTAAGAATTTTTAATTTATTGTTTCTCAGTAAGTATAACTATTTCGTATGTCATTTTTCAACAGGTTCTAAAAAGCTTAACTTTTTTACATGTTTCATAGAAATCAAAAATCCAATACCATAACGTATCTTAAAAGAAGTACTATGTTGTATATAATCTTGGTCTAAGCGGTGGCCGCGGTGCACCAGTTGTCTACTGTATCAATAACTTGTTAACACTGAGGTTTTAAGTTCAAACCAAACACGTGGCAGGCCTAGGTGCATTCGACTCCTATCTTAATTTCACGACCGTGCAAGGGATGTATAGGCTGTCAATGTCGTTAAACATTTCAATTTGATGTCCTTTCTTAATAAACTGGTGTTGAATTGTCAGTTTTTTTTGGTTTTTAACTAAGATCAGTGCAGTGTATTTTCTGGGAACTCCAGTCTCTTCCAGCTATAATAAAACGTACATTATAAAATAGCTGATTGTGAAATATGTGGTAGTAAGCATACACAATCAATCAATCTTTTTTTGTTGCTTTTTGACCTAGAACAAACTCTTTCCGTCTAAACAGGAAGGTTAGGATATTGTATTAAAATGTAAACTATTTATAATTTCTGAAAGTCCGAAGAATCAATGTTTTTGATAATATTTCAACAAACTTTACAAGAAAATCAACTGATAGTTATATAACAGAAAGAAAACTATGTTCACGAATGTCCCACTTGCACTATGATTTCATATGAACAGTTGACCTTGAAATTGGTTTAAAAACTCTAATTTGGCATAAAAAAAAAGATCATATCATAGGGAACATAAGTTTTAACTTGATTGGACTTCAACTTCATAAAAAAAAAAACTTCGACCAAAAGCTTTGACAAAAATCTTTTACCTAAAGCAGAACATTCGGACAAACAAACGCGCAAACGGAAGTATGAACTAACGAACGGACGCACAGACCAAAAAACTTAATGCCTCTAGGTAGAAAAAAAATGTGAATATTTCATCTAACTGTCAAAATGGACAGATGTTCGAGGAGAGATTTCAAAACGTTAAAACATTGATAACTTTCCACCGACACATGGTGAGAGATCCACACCTATATTTTTGCAACCTTAGCAAACTATCATCAATGCCTAAAAACTCTCATGCACCTGTTAACAAAGAAAAAAACCCACAAAGTAGTCCAAATAAACTTACAATTTGGTTAATTATTTTCCAAAAAATTAGTAGCTGAAATAAAAAACCTGCATACAGTTGAGGTCATCGTTGACCTCTTCACCTTTTTTTCTTAAACCACTAATGACACTTGACCTTAACGTTTCCCGACCTCTGATTAGGCAGGTTATATTCGATACTTTGTACAAAGCGAGTGCTACACTATTTTAGTGCAAAATAACCCTTTCAAAAGCTATTTTATGTTATGTAGGTTAGTTGTCAGCTGAAAAGCTATATTTCTGCCACTATATAACATTCCCTTAATGTAAGTGGCAGTCTTAATTTCTCTCTATTTTCATCCTGGTCGAACTAAGTCAGGAGCCTCTGGCCTTTGTTAGTCTTGTATCATTTTTATTTTAGTTTCTTGTGTACAATTTGGAGTATAGTATGGCGTTCATTGTCATTGAACTAGTATATATATTTGTTTAGGGGCCAGCTGAAAGACGCCTCCGGGTGCGGGACGTTCTCGCTGCATTGAATACCTGTTGTTGACCTTCTGCTGTTATCTGTTCGTTCTATGGTCGGGTTGTCGTCTCTTCGACACATTCCCCATTTTCATTTTCAATTTTAAATTGTGTACATTGCTTATTTGTTTCATTTTCAACCTTTTTTAGTTTTACTTAATCTTACTTTTATTCAAATGTATTAGATCGCTCTCGCGTGACTACCTATTGATGTCTAATATGAAAAGAAGAATGGGTGTTATAGGGCAAAATATTTCATTCTGTTTCATAGAATAAACACCAAGGAGTTTGAACTGGCCTTAGTACATCCTTGAAGCTCCATACGAGATTGAGTTTCCTTTCTATGATTGATTGAGAGTTTTGGTGTTTTAACACCACTTTAGCACCGCAATTTAGGCAATCTCGTGGCGGCCAGTTTGTATTAGTAGAGGAAGCCGGAGTGCCCAAAGAAAACAACCGACCTATGATAGGAAAACTGACAATCCTAGTCAATTAAGATTGGAGTCGATTGCACCATTTCTATGATAGTTAACTAAAATAATTTGTCAACTTGGTTAAACTTGTTTTAAACATTTTTTTTGTTTTTAATTGTTTGAATTTTCAAACGTTTTCTGCTTCTCATGAATTAGGCAGCTTAAGAGAAATATTAGGAAGGTCAGGTTATGATATACAAATGAAAACTATTAACACATTTTCAAAAGTCCGAAGTGGTCGAATAATGTGTTTGTTTATATCTTAGTAAAATCTACGAGAAAATCATAGTTATATAACATAAAGAACAAGAATGTGTCCATAGTAGACGGATGCCCCAATCGCACTTCCATTTTCTATGTTCAGAAGACTATAACATTATTAGGAATATCATATCACAGGGAACAAATGTACTAAGTTTCAAGTTGATTGGACTTAAACTTCATTAAAAACTACCTTGACCAAAAACGTAAAAAACATTTTTTTTTACCGGAAGCAGGGCAGACGGACGCACAAACGGACAGACGGACGGATGGACTACCGAATGGACGCACAGACAGAAAATAATGTCCCTAGGTGGGGCATAACAAGGACAAAATAGGAATAATTCAGCTCACTGTCAAGATGGACAGATGTTCCAGAGGAGACTTTCCAAAGGTTAAAATCTTAAAAAGCACCCATCGATACTTGGAGAGATTTTCACGTATGCTTTTGTAACCCTTTGAAAACTATCTGAAATGCCAACAATCTCTCATTTGCATGTTCACAAAGAAAAACAAGTACAAATGGACTTACAATTTTGATTATCATTGTCATAAGGATAAATAGCTGAAATAATACGACATAAAGATGACGGCAACTTTGACTTCTCTGCTTTTTATCTTTCTGAAACCCCTCTCGGCACATGCTCTTTACATTAAAAGAATTTCTGTTTTGCCAGGTCAAATCCAATGCTTCGTACAAAGCAAATGCTACATATTTGCAGGTCAAAATACTCTTTCGACAGCTCTGTGGTGTTTTGTAGGTTTATTGTCATTTGCAGGGTTATATTTCTGCCCTTTTATAACAATCCCTTATTTTATGTGGTAGTCTTAATTTCCCTCTTTTTTCGTGAATGTTAACAGAATATATGATTTGCCAGGTTAAATTCGATACTTCGTACAAAGCAAATGCTACATTGTCTGCAGGTCAAAATACTCTTTCGACAGCTCTGTGATGTTTTGTAGGTTTATTGTCATTTGCAGGTCTATATTTTTGCCCCAATATAAAAATCTCTTATTTTTGTGTGGCTTTCTAAATTTCCCTCTTTTTTCATCTTGGTCGACCTAACGTGCAGAATCTGCCAATTGTATTCATTTTTTATTTTGTTTCGTCAATAGCAAGTTTAAATACTGTGGAATCATTTATTTTCGTGGGTATGAATGTTCGTGGATGGAGGAAAACTTTCTTTTTCATAGATATTAAATTTCGTGGTTTTCCTTAAGTCAGCATGCATTTATATGGAACATTTTTAATTCATTGAACACTTAAATTCGTGGTTTCCCTGTACCCACGAAATCCACGAAAATTGGTATCAAACGAATAATAATGAATTCATAGTAGCAGTGAAAATCCACTCCTCGTTTTTACATTCTGACGACATATCTTGTATTTATTTCGTAGAAGTTTTCGTGCATTGAATAAAGGGAAAATTATGTCTCATAATTCAAATATACCACACAACAAATTAAGGAACTAAGGGGCAGGGTTATTTTTTTTTATTCTATATATTTATTTCGAACAATATGCAAGCATCAAATTATTTGTTGTCTTCTTTTATTTACGTCATGCAAATTGAATTTTGGTTTTTGTAACTGGATAACTTCACTTTCAATTAAATGGCAAATACTCTCAAACAAATTTTTTTTTCTATCTCCACAATTTATATATTTTTTTCTTTCTTCAAAGTAAGGAAAGAAGGTAAGAAAAAAAACTTAATTTTATTTGTGTGATATACGAAGTAATAATAAAACTTTTCTTCAAAGTTTACAAAAACAAACATATGTCAGAAGAAATCATTACTCTATAAGCGTGATCTACAAAAAAAAGTAAAATCACAAAAGTACTGAACTCAGAGGAAAATCAATTCGGAAAGTCCATAATCCCATGGCAAAATCAAATAACAAAACGCATCAAAAACAAATGGACAAGAACTGTCATATTCCTGACTTGGTACAGACATTTTCAAATGTAGAAAATGGTGGATTGAACCTGGTTTTAAAGCTAGCTAAACCTCTCACTTCTATGACAGTCGTACTTGTATAAAAATAAACAGATATGGTATATTGGCAGTTGTAATGAGACACATATTAAGAAGCCACAATGAAGTTCATGCAAAGAACTATCAGTGGCCACAAATCCTTCAACAATGAATACATATCATACTGTTCGAACTACAATGAAACGACCCAAACTGTGCATAATGTGAAATAAATTCATTTCGAGTTTCCATCTCAATAAATTATCCTGATGTGATTATTTTTAATATATAAACTTATCTCTTGAATTTTTAAGTTTGTTTAAAAAAATCTCTGTATTCAATAAAGGCAACCGTAGTATACCGCTGTTCAAAACTCATAAATCTATGGACAAAAAACAATATCGGGGTAACAAACTAAAACTGAAGGAAACGCATTAAATACAAAAGGAGAACAACGACACAACATTAAAATATAACGCACACAGAAACGAACTAAGCATTAGACAAAATCCTATGAGAATAACAAATATAACATCAAAACCAAATACATGAATTTGGGATAGATAAGTACCGTGACACGTCTTATAGTAATGTGAATTCACACTAAAAAATAAGAGACAACAAACGACACAACGGAAACTCAACGTTAAAATGTAACACACACAAAAACGAACTAGAATATAACAATGGAAATATTCCTGACTTGGTCCAGGACATTTTTAAAGGAAAAAGGGTGGGTTGAACCTGGTTTTGTGGCATGCCAAACTCATGTTCTACAACATGTTCTAATCAGTAAAATTACCTGAGAAGACAAAATACTTTGCAATTTTGTACCTTCTACATTATACTGCTGTATCTATACATTCCCTGTATGTTCTACTTAAAGCAGAGGGAGGGTATGAAGGGGCGGGATTGATTTATTGCAAGCAATTAAAAGACAAATGTTTTTGAAATCTAATAAAAAATTGATATTTTATAATTCAAGACTAACAGCAGGGAACAAGATTGAAAAACAACATAGTGCATGTACTTCCTTTAAGGGCGGGATTGATTTATTGCAAGCAATTAAAAGACAAATGTTTTTGAAATCCAATTAAAAATTGATATTTTATAATTCAAGACTAACAGCAGGGAACAAGATTGAAAAACAACATAGTACATGTACTTCCTTTAAGATACGAAATGGGTTAGGATTTTTTATTTTATGTGAAAGATGTCCGCATTTTATAACTCTTTTAAAAATGAAATACGAATCATCGATATTTACTGAACAACAAACAATTAACAATTCGTAATGCAATGTTTTCAATGTATAGTATATACTTGTTACCTTTTTCAAGAATACAACAAAATGATATCGGGTCAGCGGATTTTCTTTTCAGCAGAAATATATTTCTAGATTTATAAGAACTTTCCAAATATCAATCATATAAATGTTAAGAAGGTGCAATTAAAATCTGTAAACGAAACCATAATAAGAATTCAACCGTCGTTTTATCAAAAGTCGGATTTACAGCTACAAGATGTTGAATACCGTATGAGTTTAGGAATGTTTACACCATACGTGGGTGAAGTTGGAATCTTACTGCTAAGGTAGTAAAACAAGTTTGCTGCTCTTTCTGGTATAAACAATTCGTAGACCCACTGCGTCCGATGTTTAATTGTTCTATTTCACGCATTAAAAGCTACTTTGTCTTAGTTTCAAATGAAGCGGCACTGATTTCATGGCAAAACTATACCCTATCATGACTTGTGCAGAAAATTTTAAAACATGTTTAATTGCCTATCAAAACGTAATGGTTTCTGGAATTTTAATAAAAGCACAAAAACAGTTATTTGCGATTTGAAGAACAGAGTAAATGTGCCCACCTATCATAATTTATATACCTTTTTATTATTCAAAGGAAACTTTTACCCTGCTTTCTTACCCTTCCGGAGCACCTGAGATCACCCCTAGTTTTTTGGTGGGGTTCGTGTTGTTTATTCTTTAGTTTTCTATGTTGTGTCGTGTGTGCTGTTGTTTGTTTGTCTTTTTCATTTTTAGCCATGGCGTTGTCAGTTTGTTTTAGATTTATGAGTTTGACTGTCCCTTTGGTATCTTTCGTCCCTCTTTTTTTAACAAGGGTTATACAGTGACCCCAAGTCCCTGACCTTTCATGTGCTACCAAAACTACCAAAATTGTATCTATTGAATACGACGCATGAACTTTTTTTGTTATAATATGTTTACAACTTTCTTGTATGGTCTTTACGACCGAGCCCGAATTAGTGGTTCAATACCGGCTACGCCGTCTTTACCTTGTGCAGTTTGGCAGAATGCAATGTAAAATGTATATACATATGCTTTGCTCATTGTGTTATGGTAATTTTATCTCCCGTTCGTTCGTGCCATTACTCCTTTACGAGCTGCTTCAAAATATCAATAAAGAAAGAAAAATAAAGAAATAGACACACGTGCACTCCTACAAATGTAATACCTTTTTGATATTGACATAATTTAGTGCACCTTTGTTTTTACGCATTTGATATACGAGAAATTTGATCCTTTATTATACAAATACTTATAATTTAAGACCTTGACGTTTGAAATGTATTTTTAACCGGTCGTTGACATTTTATATTATTTTACTTTGGTTTCAAGTTGTGTTTTCACCATTGCGCAAGTGATTGTCGTCTGGTGAGGCAATAAATGAAAGGCCGTAAATATAAGAAAAAAGATACAAATCAGAACTAATCTTTTAATATTCCATTTTAGATTTTAACCTTCGAATGTCAAGTGTACTATTCGCGAGTCTGTTTATTTAGTCAGCAGGATAGACGCACAGGGACTATCGAGTCTGTTTATTTAGTCAGCATGAAAGACGAACAGAGACAATATTTCAGAGTCGACAGACAGCAGAGCTATAAATCAGTTCTAGGTCGAAAAGAAACAAAAAAGATTGACTGATGTTTTGTGTTTACTACCCAAATTGCAATAGCAGCTTTTTTGTGGCATACATGAAAGGTTAAAAGAAAGCCGAATGTGTAAGTCTTTCCTGTCAGTAGATAACATCTACACTAACAAGACATCTACAGTGCCTCTCCACAGCAGCAAATGGTAAATAGGGTATGGTGTCCTAGACCTAACTGTAGAGGATCTCGGAGTAGCAAGGACCCTAGAGATGAAGTGTGTAGGACCACAAACGTGTGGATATGCCCTAGCACTCACCAACCTTGTCCCAGCTATGGATTAATAGCCAGCTAGACAAAAGTCGTCAGCCTTGGAAGACAATTCATCTAGGAGAAGAAATATCTGATATAAAATTCCGGGTAGATTTGACTCGTCAGCCTTGGTCGGCAATGGATCGATAGGAAAGAAACCTTGAGTAAAGATTCTCTGGTTCTCCAGGTTGGGGATTGAGCGATAGGCCAATAACCTATCCTTGTACAAAAACTTAAAAGTTAAGGAACCGCGAAACGGAAGAACGACTTTTTTTTCATTCGCGCCCTATGCGACACAGGGCGCTAACGGGAGTTATAAGTTATAATAGTTGAACACACCTGTCACGTGGATGTTTTGAGCTCATAACCTGAAAGTTTACAAGCTATTGATGCAGTAAACGGACTACTAAAAAAAACTTGAAAAACAAGACCTAAAGCAGAGTCTAAACTTATAACAGTAGCATAGTGCCTCCTTTGAGATACAACATGCGATGGGATTTTTCATTAAGTGCAATAACAGAACAAACACAAAGTGAATAACCAGCAACACGTCCAATCCTGTCAATGAATTCCAATTTGATATTTACAGATTTTTAAGGACCTTTAATTTAACTAATTTGACACATTAAACTTAATATCTTATATCATCTTAAAAACTAACAGTTTAAAACTTGACGTTCAACATGTTCTTTAAAGAGATCATTGACATTATTTTTTATTATAGTTTAAAGTTGTGATATACGCTTGAATATTTCATTGTCGTCTGGTGAGGCAATATATGAAAGGTCATAACAATGAAAGAATTAATTAAACAAATAAGAATAAAAATGGCATTTGTTTATTCAAAATTCAAACATATAAATGTCTAGTGTACTATTCACGAGCCTGTTTTAACATATCATGACAGACGTTCAGAGACAACATGGCAGAGTAGATAAACAGTAGAGTTATCACGAATATCTAGGACGCAAAGCATAATAAAAAAGATTGTTTGATTTTTGGTATTTACTTCCACATCTTGCACTATTAGCTATTTTATGGCGTTTTTGTTTTATATAGGTCGAAGAGACCGAAGTGCCCTAGAAAAACACCGACCTTAATTAAGAAAAGTGACAATCCTACGCTAGTTAATTAAAACAGGAGTCGAACACACCGGTCACGTGTTTGGTTTGAGCTCATAACTTCAGATTTCAGGCTAGTGATACAGTAAACGAACTACTAAGACAACCAGACAAACAAGACCCATAGCAGAGTCTGAAATTGTAGAAATAACATAGTATATCATTTGAGATCCAAAATTTGCATGCAATTTTTGATATAGTGTTAGTAAAATAATCCTTTTTGTCAATGAACATTAAAAAAACAAAAACTATGACCAGGAACACGTCGCTCCTGCCAATCAATTTCCAATTTGATATTTACAGATTTTAAGGGACCTTAGATTTAACAAATTTGATACACGAGAAATTTAATCCTATATTATTAACAAAGCTTAATATTTAAGACCTTGACATTTGACATGTACTTTTAACAGATCATTGACATTTTAGATTTTTTTACAATAGTTTATGGTTGTGTTTTACGCTTAGTTATTTCATTTTCGTCTGGTGAGGCAATATATGAAAGGTCATAACAATGAAAGAATAAAAAAACAAAACAAAGAAGAATAAAACTGACTTTGTTTTATCTAAAATTTAAAAAGGTGAATGCCAAGTGTACTATTCACGAGTCTGTTTATATATTCACCATGTCAGACGCCCTGAGACGACAGCTGTGAGTCGGCGGACAGCAGAGCACTTAATATAGTTTTGCAACAAAAATATTGATTGATGGATTAATGATTGGTTTTTACCGCCTCATATTGCACTCTCAGATAGTTCGTAGTACTATTTGTTTTTTACAGGGGAAGACCGGAGATGCGAGAAAAAACATCGAACTAAAAATTCCTTATTATATGCCAAAATCAAAAGCTGATACAAATAAAACGAATTAGAAAATAACTGATGCAAGCTATACTTTATTGTAGTTTTAACATGGGTAGGCATTATATTCGTGATTATATTTTCCCGAGCGATAAAGCACCGACCTAAGTTAAGAAAACTGACAATCCTACACTAGCAAATTAGGAAAGAACGCACCTGCTACTGTTTGAACTCACGACCTTAAGGTTGACAAGCTAGTGAGACAGTAGATAAACTACTAAGAGGACTTGTCCACCGAGACCCACCACTGAGACCAAGATTAAGAACCAACATAGTATTTCCTTAAGTATATCTAATGGAATTGATGTTTTTATTTCAATGAAACATGTAGAAAAAATGTATTTTTGGAACCCGTTGATCAAATGTCGTACGAGACATGTATACTTACGGAAAAGCAATAATTTTGGGGTCGGTTGATTATTTTCTTGGCAGAAATGAATCAGTCCATATATCGGTAAACAATAATTCGCTAAAAATCGATTATATAAATAAAATAAAAAGTAAAGACGATTTAATCCAAATCTGTGAACGAAACAATGTTTTGAAAAAAATCCAGTGCAAAGTATTTGTTTTCGAAAAGGAAAGTTCTGTGACAAAACAGTATTTAATCAGGGTGTAGTTAGAATCTAGTTCCTAATTTGAGTAAAATATGAGTGTTGATTAACATGCCGGGTATTGCAGGCTAAGCAAAAGAAGGTAACGCGATTCCTTCAGTTTTTGCCATCGCTCAATCAATGTAAATTGTTCAACATCAGTACTTTTGCATTTATTTATATCATTAAACAATATATATATATATATATATATATATATGATAAGAAACACAATCCTTTTTTTCATTATTGATTTTTTGCCGTTTGAAGTTTCGGTTCAACTTTTAATCTTCAACTAAATTTCAGGTCTGAATACATATTTTCTTAGATTGTCGTCGAATCTACATGCGTTGAACAAAAGATGTTCTAAGTCAAGGTTGGATCGTCTTGGAATTTCAATATATGTTGTACTGGTGTCGGTAACATCTTTTACGCGGAAACCTGAGTACCCCAAACCTTAAAAAAATACAAATATAAGATAGCAAATCATCGAGCAAAACGAACAAACATAATTTGACAATACAGTATATACCAGCTACAACAGAAATCGGAACTAAGCTGGAATTCTCTATGTTCGTGCAAGAGTAAATATATTTATTTGAATTATTAAAAACTGAAATTTAAGAGCACAATAACCGCTACATCTTGAAGAATTAATATTGTTCTACAGTTTGTTATACAAATCAATAAACGTTTAAAGCCCAGTTTTTAACTGTTGTTATTCTCAAATCATTACTGTTGGTCTTAAAGGATTTTGGTTGTTGTTGTATGATTTGTATTAACATATTCAGTTAAATTTTTCCATTTGGTTTTTGCAGTTTAATCTTCAGTCCAAAAAGAAAGTTTTGCGTAAAGGCTTGACAAAAACATTACAATCTCACTAAAACATACCTCCAATAATTGGTGTTCCTGGTGGAACCGGAAGGGCAGCTTTGATGTTTTGGAATCTTGGATCATCAATGTTTATCTAACATTCAGGATTTCGTCTCCCAGAAAAAATCAGCAAAGTTATTAAAAGAAGTTCCATTTCTCTGTAAAAGATTTGTTTACGTTATTCAGAATAATTTTAAGATTTCTTATTCCTGGTCAGGATTTGACCACACCTTATGTCCTATATGTTTATCGGACCATCCCTTACAACGGTTTTTATTATGTGTTGAATTGTCAACTATTTTTACCTTAATAATCACTGTACAGACGTTGCTTGTCGAAAGGCTGATATCGTGTATACAAATTTGTCCAATTAAATTTACCAAGGATGCTCATCCCACTATTTCAAAATGATAAGTTTTTTTTAAAGGTTCGTTATGAATTGAAAGCGTATCATTAACCATGTTAACGTCACAAACAAAGCAGAAAAAAATAACTGTCCGTGACCACGTTTTGAAGTCAAAACAATTGAAATCATGGCAGTAAATCTCTGTAGTTATTTTTCAAATCTTACATTAGCATTTTTATTTGATAGGAATTTTTAAAATGTTTCAAAAATTGCGTTTCAACTGTATATTAAAAAACTATGAATATAACATAAGATTAGTTGTTTAAAATTTTATCCCACATTAAAATACGAGTAAAAATCAGTAGCAACAAGTAACTATTTTAAAAAATATTGTTCATTTCGCAACAGTATGCAGATCAAAACGTGATCGAGTGTGTTGTATAAAAATTAGAAAAATCAAAACTGTCAACAGAATCAAAAGGACCATAATACAGTTGTTGATTTATATGTAGTCTTCAGGATCAAATGAGCATGACATATTATTAGGGATCTGCCATTCGACACCGATTTCATCTATTGAATGTAGATATTCTCAATTAGCTGAAAAATACATCAGAAACTTGAATTACAACGCGGTGACAGAGGCAATTACCCTTTATGAAAAAGTGACAAACACACTATTTATTTTTATCCATCTAATTCGTTTAGCCTTTTCAACTGATTACCACTGTTCCAGGATATGGGAAAGTTTGAGATCATGTTAACCTGTTTAACCCCGCCACATTATGCCTGCAACTCACTGGTTGTCGTTTGTTTATGTGTTACATATTTGTTTTTTCGTTATTTTTTTGTACATATATTAGGCAGTTAGTTTTCTCGTTTTAATTGTTTTGCATTATCATTTCGGGGCCTTTTATACCTGACTATGCGGTATGGGCTCTGCTCATTGTTGAAGTCCGTACGATGACCTATAGTTGTTAATTTCTGTGTCATTTTGGTACCTTGAGGAGAGTTGACTCAGTGGAAATCATACCACATCTTCTTTTTTTTTACATTAGACCCCGCACCAATGTCAACCATGTAGGACAGACATGAGAGAGCTGCAAATTATTAGTTTTTGCGTTCATGATAACAGAAACATTATTCAATAGGAATGAACAGATGCCTGAAATTAGTAATCAGAGTTGATAAAACGTACAAAATAGTTGTTACATGGAAAGAGACCTAACCTGAAATAAACAAACTTGTTAAACATATGTAAAAATAATGTTTAGCCACGACTCCAAAAAATGTATTCAAACCGTTGTCCGAGTTACCGAATAATGAATGGACAAATTTAGGACTAATTTCGATTTGCTATGAAATAGTGATATTTATTGATGAATACTTCAGCTATCCTGTAACAAAAACCTTTACAAGTCAGATGACAAAATGCATTATCCAAACTCTTGGATTGGGCTGAACTGGATTGGATTAGACTGGACTTAACTCTCAAGACTTGACTAGAAAGATTTAGCCTTTAATTAAAATACATATTCTTCATTCTTTCAACTGTATCACCTTTTTCCATGAGTATAGAAGAGGGACGAAAGATACCAAAGGGACAGTCAAACTCATAAATCTAAAACAAACTGACAACTCCATGGCTAAAAATGAAAAGACAAACAGACAAACAATAGTACACATGACACAACATAGAACACTAAAGAATAAACAACACGAACCCCACCAAAAACTAGGGGTGATCTCAGGTGATGTAGGATATAGGGTATATGCTTATAGGGTATATGCTTATATTTAAATGCCATTCGCAATAAAAACAAACTAAATACGTTATGCAAAATTATCTTTTATTAAACATAACTTTGTTTTAGAAGCAATTTAATTTGTCATTAAGACAATGTCATTAATAGTATTTTTTTGTGTTTAATTAATTCTGTGTGGATACATTGTAAGACAGTTAATACAATTAAAACGTTCAAAAAACTAAATAAAATAGAACAAGGTGATAAATGTATTACAAAGATAATAATATACACATTTTTTCCATGTATCTGCCTTGTGTAATGCAATTGTTACTAAGATTGTGGAGGTCACATAATGACAGGATGAATAGTCCTAATCAATCAAAAAGTGATTAAACTACAAAAATGTAACAATATATATCAACAATGGAATACCATCAATTAATACTCTGTCTTAAACATGTTAATTATGACAGGCAATTAATAAATTTAAATTATATTATTGAATATAACAGCATCAACATAAAACTGAATAAATAGAGAATATCATATGGCTTTTTCAATATCACACACCGTATCAACCCGAGACACCAATATAATCCCAAGAGATCTGCTCGAAGGATTATATTGGTTGAGGGTTGATACGGTGTGTGATATTGAAAAAGCCATATCATATACACTTTATTATATACATATATCTCAAGTAGATGTTTTTTATGTGACATGACGTCATACAGATCGGGAGGATTGAAATGACGTCATACAGTTTATAGGTTTGACATGACGTCATACAGATTAGGGTTTTGATAAAGCATTTGCAACAGTGACTGCAGTCGATGACGTGACGTCATACAGATTAAAGGTGTAATAAAGCTTTTGCAACCGTGCTGATATCGAAATCATCACGGGTGGCTGATACAGCACGCTTGCCAATGATTGTATTACACATACAGTTTATCTGTATTTACTACGAAGTATATAATAAATAACAAATACACAAATAAAAAATAAGTGAATATTATCAAAATGAAAAACAAATTAAAATTCCAATCTATAGTCCAGTTAAGTCGCGCTAATACACTTTCCAAGTGATGTGTTTATTGATATTCATACTTTCATTTATTAAAAATGCTATAGTTCATAGTTCACACACGTGTTGTACACAAAATGAATAAATATTTGGAAGTCCAGTCTTTCGTCCAGTCTAGACTTATTACTTACTTTTCCAGAGATGTACTTTTCATTTATTTATTCGTAAATACGTAAATAGGTCAAAATACATACACACATGTTGCGTTGATATACATTGCAGATAGGGGCGCGTCGATTTGAACTATGTATTAGTGATTATTATTCAGCTCTAGCATATGTTTCAGAATGTTAACCAGTGCACCTGGCTTCTATCTCTATCAATATATAGGCTACTATTGCTACACTTTGTTTCGTTGTATTAAATATATACACAATGTTAAATATTTGTCTGCATGTTATCACTTCATATCAAGAACAATAAAGAACAGAAATGTCAATACATAACGTTCTTATCAATAGACCGTTAAAAATTATAAGACTTAATCTGTTTCTTACCTTTGTATATCTCTCAGAAGTGTGCAAAATACAATTAAAACTATTGTTAAACAAGCAGACAACCTTGCAGCGGCTAGCGTCAAAGTGAACTTAAATAGTTACAATAGCACGTACTTGTTTATATTTAGATTATAATTAGATGATCGAACTTTCTCTTAACTAAATAAACAAGAGGCTCTAAAGGGGTCCTTCATTTCTGTAAAAAGAAAAAAAATCATGTATTTAAAAAAGTGGATGGTAAACTAACCTTATTAGGTTGTTAATGTCTGTGTAATGTTGGTCTCTTTTGTACAGTTGTCTCATTGGCAATCATGCCACATCTTCTTTTTTATACTTATGGTGAAACGCGATAAAAGTAATCTAAAGAAGAAAGGACGGTCAAACTCATACATCGAAAACAAAAAACACCAGAAAAGAAAAAGACAAACAGAAAAAAATAATAGAACACAAGACACAACATAGAAAACTTATGACTACGCATTTACTATTATATATGATTTACATGTTCATTTGAAATACAATATTTTAATATGCTTTCTCAATAATTGATATGAGGGTCTGCACGGGTTGATCATAATATATAAAGAAATATGTAAAGAATGGTGAAAAAAAATAACATAGAAAAATTGAATTGAAATTAAAATAATACTGAAATGAAAGACTCCCTATCCTCATCCTTATTCAAACGTTGACAATTTAATCGTTGGTAATTACTGTTCTTGAATATCAGATGAGTAGTTTGTCCTAATTATCAAGTAACTGTCCTTTATACTTGTAAACGTTTATATATAAGAATAATTCAACTAGCATATGTTTCATATTTTAACTGTAGACACTTATCATAGAAAAATAGATAGTAGGTTCATGATTGTGTTGAGGTGTGTAGGTAATTTTGTTCAGTGGCAAATGTATTTACCAGGCGCGGATCTGGCCAACCTTAAAATGTGGTTCCAATAAATGCAGTTTTGAAAAAGCGAGGGGTTCCTACTACATGTCCGCATACACAATCATTAGTTGTGAAACAAAAAGGAAAAACGCCCTGGATCCGCCTCTGTTTACCCTTTTTCATCAGATGTTGATGACATGTTGGTTCATTCAATGCAATATTGGCCTGGTCTTATTGTTAAGGTGGTTGCCTACATTCTAAGTATTACATCATACATTATTCAAAATCTTCTTTATTAACATAAAAAACGAAAAATACGTCCAAAGAGATCAAAACTCCTCTCAAATATCATTGATTTTTACGTTTCAATTCCAGTTTGCACTCATAACCAACCAGAAACATTTTGATGTAAGCCGGTGCTGAACTGCAGAACGAGAAAAAAATAGATAACTAAATTGTGGACGTCATAAGACGAAGAAAATTGGTAAATTGAACGCTGCATTTGCAATGAAAGAACATCGATGTCTGACTGTTTGACAACACGTGTTCTCCATTCATGTCACAGTCGTAGTTTCAATGTTTTAAAACTAACAATCGGTTAACTCAACTTTGAAAAACTACGAATTATTGATTACTTTTCAATTAGTTTTGCGTCGAAATGTATGTATGCTAATTGTAGTTTGCTACCCGTCAATTTGGCATTGTGTTAGAAATATTCATGATAAAAATGTATTACCAGGCATGCAGACCAGGTAAATAAAATAATTCCTTGTGTAGACCCGGCATTGTTGATGGTACACGATTGAAATTGAGTAAATTTAAGATAGGGGCGGGCATTTGGCTTTCAATTTTTTAAGAAATTCAAATTTATAATTCGTCTATACATAAAGTGTGGCACTCTACATATATAAGGCATTGGATTATAAATTTGTAGTGAAAACTGACATTGTTGCATATTTTAACATCCCACGCCACCGGAAAACACATGTTCGTATTTTGAAAAGGTTTTAATACTGTATAGGGACAGTCCAGTGGACATTTTATATACCAAAGAGTCCATGCTAGCTTTAGGAAAATAGCAATCATGCAAAGCCTCATATCGCGTCATATTTACCAGTTTACATTCTACTGACTCTATACCTTTTTTTAACGGTATTCAAATGACAAAATCATGATTTCATTTGAAATCTTAAATTTGGCATAATAAGCAAATAATTGGAAATTAATTCTTTACATGATACAATGTTTGACATGTAGAAATTTTAATTCTCTTTATTTTTAATTTGCTGTCATCTGAGATTAGATTTCATGTCACGAGCAGAAAATTAATTGACAAATCATCAGATAATTTGTGGAATTGCTATTTAATGTCAGATTTGCTATTTAAGACTTAAAATGACAATGTAAATTATTAATATTTAGATAAGTTGTACAATCACAAAAATACTGAACTCCGCGTAAAATTGAAAACGAAAAGGACCTAATCAAATGGCAAAATCAAAAGCTCAAACACATCAAACGAATGGATAACAACTTTCATATTTTTGACTTGGTACTTGTGTATGTAGAAAATTGTGGATTGAACCTGTTTTTATAGCTAGCTTAACTTCTCACTTGTCGCATTTAAATTGCATGAAACGACTTGAACGCTGATTTACCACGTTCTTTCTATAGATGCTATGTCGGGATAAACTTATAACAGGTGCTGTAGTCGATATATTTATATGACAAATAAACTACCCCTGCAAAATGTGTAAGGTGCAGTCAATTCTTTACCATAAGTTTCAAATTTATAAATTGCTATTAATCTATTACCTTATGTCATAATATACCTTGCCCCAAACATTTAACCATATCTCTCATAGCTATCAACTCTTTTTCATTTATGATATGTCTATAGGTGTTATGGTTGTATCATGTAATTAGTATTGTTTTCTCATGCAAATATCTTTTATCTATAAGTATTTATGGATTGACGTTGATCATCTCATCGAGATTATTGTTCTCGCTTGAGTTGGTATGGCGACAGTTGGAAAAGCAATCGAGTTAAGATTACTAATGATAATCTATTTATTTATTTTATTTATGACGACGTTGTTCATGTCATTGACAACGACCATGTGCCCCCTAAGTGTCTAGCAATAATTTTTCATATCACTCTACTGTGCTGAGAAAGGAAATTGTCAGTCAGAAAGATCAAAGGAAAATTTCTTAAAATTGCGATCAGTATTGTTACTTATAATTTTTTGCGGTACATATCATGTTGATACACTTATTGAATCATTTTGGTTTTTCTTAGCCCACGTGTCTAAAAAAAAACAATTCAATCTAGTTTTCTTCTCCAGTAGCAACTAACAGACGGACGGAAAGTGATATCAATATCTCAGATGGTTTTTTTGGTCAGATTAACTTATCGAATGTGATAAAAATGTGTGAAATCTTAAAACGATAGTATAATCTAAAATATACATTTAATTTTGAGCATGTATCTTGATAATATCTTAGCACTAATTACTGACAATGGCCGTTGGTTTTACAATTATCCAAAAATTGCTTTAATTAAAATGTTACAAGTATTTTGACGAGTAAAAAAAATTCGTTTACACTTGATGTAAAGTAGACTTTTTGAGCCCTTTTTACAGCTGTAACATTTCCAATAGTGTCACCAGATGCAAAAGTGTGTCTAACAACAATATGAGTCGCTCCTTTGAAACTTGGAACACTATCGTAGCAAATTATTGGCCAAATTGTAAATAAAATATTTAAACAAATTTCAACAATAAACTTAAAAATTTATTTATAATTAAATGATTTTGATGAAGAAAACTTTCAATAACTTAAAAATAGATCGAAGTTGTAAATTATAAATCATTATGATGCAATAGCAGTTTGCAAGTTGTTACTTTTTTTTATTTTAGTATATGTATATTTAGATATATGTTGATACCTCTAAACTGATTATCTGTTGCAAAGTACCGCTGATGTGAGACTGGCAGATGGGCGCATTAAATGTCGTAGTTTTCTAATAACTGACAACGCCATGGCTAAAAATGAAAAAATACAAACAGACAAACAATAGTACATATGACACAACATAGAAAAATAAAGAATAAGCAACACAAACCCCTCATAAAATTAAAGGTGATCTCAGGAAGGGTAAGCAGATCCTACTCCACATGTGGCACCCATCGTGTTGCTTATGTTAACACAAATCCGGTTAATAGTTTAATTCGGTAGGTCACATTCATGAAAGGGAAGAGGATTGTAGTTACGACGTAAATAACATATCCGATATCATTTGTGAAACGGTTATTCCATAACGGTCAACCAACTCGTGATGGCGTTCGTAAAATTTATTTATTTAAATTGACACTCGTCGTGTTGCGATCATGTTAGTCCATGCTAAGCAGTATGTCGGTGATTACGTACTTAGCAATAGCAGATTGGTAAAATTATCTTTCTTGACATAGATAAACGATAGGTAAATTATGATTGTCTCCTAAGTACCTATCGGGATGGGAAAATTTTAAATAAAACATAGTTTTTTGACAAAAGGTTTGTATGACCAAAATCTCTAAAAAAGCAAGAACTTTGAAGAAAAATACAAAATTCAACAGAAAATCTAATAATAGCGTAATGATATCAAGAGCTTTCTCTTGCTTTCGGGTAACCGGTTATGCCACTACAAATGACTAATAGATTGACGACCATCAAATCGTTATAACGGTTTTTAAAGAGACTATACCGATATAACCAGACAACTCCGAATCTCTATTGAAAATACATAAACAAGAGGAACGAACACCCTCAATCTATGATAAATTGCGATAATCAATCATGGATACAGAATTAATATTGTACGATTTGATTGAAAAAAGGGCCATATGGGGCTTAACCGAATATACGTTTTTAGATAACTAGATGCGTATTTTACGTGTCAATTTGTTATTCACAATGACAAACAAACCCAAAGAAAACGTAATCTTTCAATCTAACCATCAATGGGGACATTATCTTACCTCATTTAATAAAAACGCACGACATTTCCAAGCGTTTTTATTTTTTTTGTTACCTGATCATTACATTCCTTCAATAAAACATTCTGTGTGTGCTATTCTAATCGTTTAAATCATTAAGTTAATGCATTCAATATTCAAAGAATAGCCAGAATGTTTAACAATACGGTAATGTTTTTTTTTTGTTGACAAACATTTTAGGGGTTTTATTTGAAACAATAGTCATGTATTCGTCAAGTCGACAGAAGATGTATGACATTAATGATTTATAGCTTTCAAACTTGCGTGTAACATAAAATCTTGCATGTTAACTTCGCAAATACAAAAGCAATGTTTGTCATAAAGATATGCATCTTAACAGTGAATATTAAATTTCTTTAAAAACTTGTTTTAACAGAAATGTGAACTAATACTTCCCCATCATTAAAGGCACAAATACGCCTGTTTTATATCTTTAGTTCATCTTCGAAATCGAATATGTTTATCAGTTTTAACCTTTAACATTTGTACTCAATTGTTTTGTTTGCTTTATTGGTAACTGTCACAATGACGGGTAAATAATTCTTCTAACGTGATATGCACTTTTTTTTAAATTTCAAATGTATTTCAGAAACAAGTGAATTTAAAGATAATATAATATAATATAATATAACCAAAAGTTGTAGATTTGTAGCTTAAATGAATATGTCGTTTCAAGAATAGAACATTAATTCTTTTCAGACATGAATTGTCATATTCATAATTTAAATGTTTTCAAAACTTTTTTTCTTTAAAAAAAATAAAGGTTTTTACTCTATGAATTGATTGCTTTGTATCTGTAAGGGGAAACCTTTGGGAATTTTTAATCCAAAATGCTCCTTTTAATTTTGTTATATTTTGAGTGTCACAAACATTGATAAAAATGTCGTCTGACGAAAGCAATTTAGTACCTTTATATAAAAATAAGTAAAATGTTTGGTATATTTCTGTATCATAACTTTTGACCCATACACTAAAAGAGAATTTCTATAAGGAAAAACGGTATACAATTTACGATCTACAACCAAACCTGTGTCCGTTATTGCAATCACTTAAGAAGGTGATTTACTGTGTCTTAATTTTCCATGATCAAAGTATTTCGAAAGATATATAATACACCAAAATATTGATTCTAGATGATTTTATTCGAAATACAATAGGATATGTTTGGAACGATTATCATAGATTTTCAAACGAATGCAAAATTACTAATGTTAGCTCACTACCTTTTGAAAATTAGTTCGTTTCTAGATCATTACACCAAGAAGGTTATTTGTAAAGGAAAGAGGAAGACCGGCGTTAATTACACATAAAATGTTCCATCCTTTTCTGTAAGTGGGTTTAAATTAGTTGAGATAGATCCGGTCGAAAAATGAGAGGTTTCTTGTTTTCACATTCGAGTAGGAGCGGAAAAACCGGAACCAGAAAAAATAAAAATAAAAATAAAAATGGGGACATCGTTCATTTAAGCTCACAATGTGCCTTCGAAAGAAGCGTACGTTGTTGTTCAGGCGCTTTCTTTCTGTTAAAATAATAGGAGAAAAAGAGGTTATATCGAAATGAAAAAAGAACTGAATTACGGAAATTGATGAAATTTTAAAGTTATTTAGTTTAAGTACAGCTTATTTGAAAACAATAAAGGTCACCGATGAATTAAAAAAGATATTTAATTTTTTTTTCTTTCCTTTCATTTAAAGCCCGCCATTATCCTCAATTTTCTATGATATAACTTACCAATTAACATGGGTAGAATCGTATACAAAGACGATATACTTTCGATATTCGCGCCAAATTATATTGCTTGATTAAAAAACACATTTAAACTGATCTCATCACACGGAACAGCATGTAACATCATAGGGCCGTATCAAGTGGGTGATACAACTTTCGATTCTTTAATGATTTGTTCATTTACCTATGATCAATAAGCTTGACTGGGGATGCCAATTTTAAATGAATCAGAGTATTCACTCTCATTCTCATATAACCTCCTTGATTATACATACTTAAATCAAGGATATTTTAATGCTTGTGAATTAATAAAGATAGGATTATACATGTTATATGATATAATTGTCAATGGCCCTACTTTCCACCAGAGACAAAAGAAAATAGAAATTCACTACTATAAGTAATCAATGCCGTATAGTCAGAAATGATAGGACCCGAACTGACAAATGGAAACAATTTAAACGAGAAAACTAACGGCCTGATTCCTGTTTAAGCAAATATAGGAAATACAGATATGATATACAACAACAAACGTCGACCGATAAAATTGGGGCTTCTGGCATCAGGGATGTGGTCGATTACTTTAAAATATAATCGATTAAATTACAATAACTTTGCTATTTCAATGTAGTTGATTATCTTACAATAACACTTACATTCAATTGTAAATGATAAAAAAAAAACACTTTTCTTTAAAGTAATCATTATTACATTGGATTACTTTAGATTCGTTGTATGTACGGTTTCCTACATTTTTGGCAGTTATTATGACAATTTGACAAAAATAAAAGCAAAATGCAGTCGACAAAACACTCCACACAATATTAAAGATTGACTTACACTGAAGTAGCGTGAAATAATTGTCCTATTATGTTATTCGTACTAGTAGCAAATGAACAGGTTTTAAAAGAAGGTAAACGCCAGGTTCTTGGTGCATATCGAGAAACTCATTTAAGAGACAACACGTTAAATTTAATAATATATATATGCCTACACAATACAAAAAGTAGAGAGCCTAAGCAATGAATACGGCTATTATGGTTGTTATGTTATTTGTATTATCCAGTATTTTTGAAAACATTGTCAAGCAGGTGCAGTCCACGTTGAATATTAATATAATTTAATACGGTTGTACGTAATGAATTAGAGTGAAATTATTTTCTCTTGTCTTTGCATGATGTATATGTGTTTTTCCAATCATATGGTCAGTTTCGGTCATTCAGCACGAAAGCACCAAAGCGAGCGGTTCTCATTTAATCAATTGGTAATTTTTTATTTTTTTTATTTTAATTATTTATAAGATATATAGGATTGATAGGAGTGGAGGGTTGTGTTTTCATTTTTTGTTTTATATTGTGTGAAGAATATAATTGTGTATAACATATACATATGTTTTATTGAATGTTCATGTGTAACATATTAAAATATATAAAATAAACACAGCAGCGTCGTTGTCGTGTAGCTTTGCACTTTAATTATGAGTTTTTCCTTAAACTTTCACAGCAAATGGTTTTTCAAAGGCATACATTATCATGAGGTGACGTACATGCTACTAGTATTATGTAGTGAAGTTTAATACAACATGAAGGTTGTTACAAAAGAACTTATTTTGGTGTTTCAACTGCTACAAAAGTTTCGTAAAAGAGATCACAGATACGATGCATCAAAGATTATAAGTTATGCAAAGGAGCAAGTGAACGATACGAAGACGGCAGTAAAATCAAACACGAGTAAAACACAAAATCAATCAAATAGTCAGCAATCTAAGCAAAATAAAAACAACAAAGGGCATACATAATGACCCTACACTACACGGAAGTTCCACTTACTAGTATGACATCCGTTCAGGTACTCCTGATTGATCCAGAGGCTGAATTAGGGGGGGGGGCGAAAACCACCCAGGAATATCTTAAACCCATAAGTTGATTATCACTAGAAGACAACATTCGGGAGACAAAAATTAAAATTAAAAACTTAAGACTCAGATACACGAACTCTTCTACACACTTAAGGTAATCGACCCTCTTTGTAGTTCGAAACAAATTGGTTTAAGCTCTGTTGATTAATCGCTACTTTAAATAACAAAGGATACACATATCTTTGGTCTTTGTCAATATTTGAAATGCATCCTTATAGCCAAAACAAAATTTATTTAAAACCTTTAAACTGTAAAAATTGTATTCATTCAAACTCAAAATGTATTGGTGGATGATCTTCCTGAACATGCATGAATAATTTGCCATTTGACGTTATGCAACCAAAAATATATCAATATATCAATATTGATGGATGACCGTCTAAATAATAGGTAAGTAATACAAAACAATATTTTTCTTCTAACGTTAAACGTAGAATTATAATGTCGCATTAATGATTTCTATATAATATATATGAAAGAATGGGGTGTGGCGGGTTTCACTTTTTTGCAAACAATTACATGACAAATGTTTATGAAAGACAATTAAAAATTTACATTTTATGATTCAATTCAGACTTCGTTTTGGCCATTTTATTACAGTTCATAAAATATTCATATTGTGATATTTGAAAGTTATGCCCAAAAGTGGTATTGTTAAGGAAATAATATGAAGAAGGCGCTACCTTAAATGCCAGCTTTATACCAAGACAATGTCCTATATATATTGATTGGTAGTTGGTTGTTTAACGTGCAGTGGCAAATATTTCATGCATGTTCAGAACGAATGTCCTAGGCTACATTAACATATTGTTTATGTTTAAAATAAAATTATAAGTTCAGATGGAAAATGTTTAGGGAACGATCATTGAACTTGAAAAAGCAGGAGGTTATGGTATTTTTTCGAAAAAAATATTCTGATTCCCAAATTGATGAATAAAACATCTGTTCAAGAGAGGACAAAAAAAATTATTTTGAATCCAGATCTTCACCAAAAATGATTTTGTCTTTCAGATATGCAAAATAAATTTAACTTTTATATATCTAAAAACATTTAAAACTTCCCAAACCGCACAGGTAAGTCTGTACACAGTAGTTTTTTAGGTGACATGCAATGGCCTTATTTGCCAATTTGTTATGATAAACCTTAATACTAGTGTTAAATTTTGACTAAATAATTTTAATTGTTAGCGCTGAAGGGCTTCGGTGAAAAAAATCTGACTCGAATAAAAAAAAAACATTTGTATTCCTGATCATCTTCAGTTTGTGATTTCGACATCAATTTCATGTACTAATTCAGAGTCAGTTTTATGTCATTTCTTGCATATATTTTTTGTTGTTATATGTACATGATGTAGCTTACTTTTCAAGTTTTTATATGACAACAGAATAAAATTTAGAATGGAAATGGGAAATACAAGCATTTCAAAAATTTGCTTTCGAGTAATGCTTAATCATGTCATAGTTGTTTTCAAGAAGACACATTTGGTTTCCACACAATAACTTGAGTATAAGTGAATGGATCGCTATGAAATTTTACTGGAAGGATCAATACACAAAAGGAAGATTAAGAATTGATTTTGAGGTTATGGTACAACATTTTGGGGTTGTTTTTTTTTCTTCAAAATTTTTGATTTTTCTTCCAAAATTTACACTATTTACATTGATTATACTGGTCTAATATATATAGATGCAACAAGTACTGATTTGGCAGGAGATGCACACAAAATAGGGCGTTTTAAATATTTTATAATAATTTGTGCATTTTCCATATGATGTGTACTTCTTGATAATGTCGACGTGAATATCATGATAAAAGCAAATATATTTGGTAAGTATATATATATTCACAATTGACATGCGCCAGTGTGCTGCAAAAGGATCTTCTTTCCCTTTCATTCCCAAAATTACACATATTTTTTTTCCTCACAGAAACACATGAGTTATTTAGTAAATTATGGCAAGCCGTTCTCATCAAAACTATGTTTAAAACATTTTTCGAAAGTTTTACACACTGAGAATTATAAAAAAAACACACTGAGATTAAAAAAAACTAAAAACACACACTTAGAATAAGAAATTACACACTGAGATTTCATAAAGACGCACTGAGATTACGAAAAATGAAAAACACACTGAGAATTGAAAATGACACACTGAGAATTGAAAACTACACACTGAGATTTCAAAAAGACACACTGAGATGAAATAAACTAAAAAACACACTGAGAATTTTAAATTACACACTGAGTTTTGTGCACACTTATTATGCGCACATATCTAATTAGCATACGTAATTTTTATCTATTACAAGCTTAAAACAACTAGGGGACATAACTCGTTAGTCCTTCAATCTGGTGCCAAATGTTTTATAAAATATATTAGCAATACAATGTTTAAGACTAATAGAACAAGAAAAATACCCACTTACTCTCATTACAAAATATAAACAGAGACATGTATTATATGTCTCTGATATAACCAAATGTTGAAAACTTTATTAAAATAATAAGAAATCATCAGAACAATCTACAAAAAGACAAACAATGCAATGACATGTTCACCCAAGTGTCTATTATAACATATAAACGTAACAACAAAAATATAAAAGATTACCTTGCGAAATCAGGGTAACAGTTGAAAGACTTTTGAAAAAGGACCTATGCTTAAACAGTTTTAAGCAAACAATCCCGATACACCGTTAGCAATAATATTAATCTGAATTATATTGACAAATAACTTATGAATATGAGTTAGCAAAAAACGATGTTAAGTCTTGAAATTTATTATGAACGTTGGTTGAAGGAACCGCATTTCATTATAATGACAAGAGTTCTAGAGACCATGACATTAATCTGTTGAATTATTCATCTCATGAATATTCATGAGTAATTTGCATATTAGTCTCAATGTGTATTTTTGAAATCTCAGTGTGTAATTAACAATTCTCAGTGTGTGTTCTTCAATTTATTTAATCTCAGTGTGTCTTTTTAAAATCTCAGTGTGTGTTTTTCATTTATTTTATCTCAGTGTGCAATTTTAAAATCTCAGTGTGTAATTTGGATTTCTCAGTGTGTAATTTGGATTTATCAGTGTGTTTTTTAAGGTTTTTTAATCTCATTGTGTATTTTTTTCGAAAAAAGGGTTTAAACATAGTTTTGACGAGAACGGCTTGCCATAGTAAATAAAACACTTGTCATTGTTTGAAACTTTCAGTAATAAAAATTTAGTTTAGCCTGTTTGAATGTTTCACTGATTGTGTGAAAATTTTAACAGAAAATGTATAAAACACTTGATAAAATTGCATTATCTGCAGAATTATTGATAACTTTCCTCACTTTATATTCACAAGGACATATAACTAACATAGTGTCCATGCTATTCTGATCTGAGTTTTTATTCATACATATACTGGCATGGCTGGTGCTGTTTCAAGTTGTCTTCCTTTTCTGTTTCTTGAGAAGTATTTGTTTTACCTGTTCAGTCACTATAAAGTGTTACAATTCTAATTTAGCAACACATAAATAGTGACCAAAAAGGTACCGCTTTCACATGAGAGAAGCTAGAAAAAAAAACTTAAATGTACACATTTTCAATATTTTTGTAGGACTTACATGTACTATCATATGAAATTAAGGAGTTAGAGACTGCTGCTGAATAGAAATGTTTGGGTTCACCTGATATCTGATTTCAAATTAGTCCATATTAAAGTTTGAAGGGTCCAAAATTAAAATATGTTTGATTTCAACTGACATAAAAAATTTGGTGATTTTTATATGCTAAATATACATCGGTGGTCATATCAGGCTGTGCGTGGCGAAGCATTTTATTGCCTTTAGGTTTGTACTTTTTTTTTTTTTGTCATGAAAATAAATTTGTAGTTCTGTTGTGAAGCAATCTCCGTACAGCGCTCGTTTTCTTTCCGTATACTTAGTACACTACAATACATATTTAGTGTAGTGATACGAAGTAAGTACGGAACAGATGTGAGCTCTGCGCCGGAGATTGGTTGTGAAGTTGCTAACATGAGAATACCCAAATTGCACCTACATGTATATCGTCAGTTCTTTTCACCAACTTTTATAAATGTACCAGGAAAAAGTTTATTCTGTGCTTATTTTGTAGACTATCCTTGTTTACAATATAGTTACACCAATTTAATTTTGAGTCCATGTAGTCATAGAAAAATGGGTTTGAAATGACCTCCAAACAATCCATTATACTGCAATGAGGTCAGTACCCAAATTCCATACATCATTACATGTATGGTTACTTTCAAATCCTTAAAACTGGAATATAAACATATGTTTTGTTTTATTTCTTCAAATATTTCAAACAATTTGACATTATTCCATGCTTCAACTATTATTTTTTGAAGAAAAGGATGATGGTAACAAATTTAATTTGCTCATTTTAAAAAGATGATTTAATTAGATAATGGTGAAAGAAAACTTGTAAGATTTCTGCATTTTTTTTTTGCTGAATAGGTGCAATTTGGTAACTGAGTGCAATTTTGGTACTGTGATGTTATATACATATAACCATAAGTGTGTATTGCGAAATAGATTGAAATGTGAACCTGATAGTGATACATGTATATAGTGATAAAGTACTTGGTAGAGTGCAAATGTTTTGATCAGGTTTAAACTGACGCATAAAATATACAGGGGACTGCTGCAGCTTGAATTTTAAAGAATGTAGCCCACATACTTCCAAGTTACATGCCCTGTACATACCTATCAAAGTCATGGTAGTCTCATGGGTTATCGTAATAACTCCATCTCCCCATAAAATCCAATTTTGAACAATATGGGAGCATATTTATACAGTACTAAATGTATTACTCAGACTCCTTTTATGATTAAACTTAGAGAGAGAGAAAACAAAACAGTTTCCTCCTCCTGGGACTTATAAGGTAAATATCTGATATGTGAAATAATCAATGAAAAGATTTGTTGAGAGTTTGCCAAAGGAAGTACAGAATTCGAAGATTGTGAATTATTTGAATATTTTTTTTTTTGAAACTTTTGTTATTAAAGTTGTGATTTAGTCTGTGGGCTACCATAGGCGGATCCAGGGGGGGGGGGGGGGGCATTTTCGTTGGAAAAAAATTGTTGATTATAGGGAATCACTGAAGCATGACTGGAGCGCCCCGTCAGCGTGCCCCCTTATGAAAAGTTCTGGATTCGCCATTCGCTACATGAATAACCGTGATCACATTCAACAGTATAACCAACGTCATTATCACTGTTCCTTGATGTGGAGAATTATGTGACAGATGAACATAAGTAGTTAAGGTCAACCAGTGCACTGGAGATATCCGCATGCCGCATGGTCATTTTAAAAAAAAATCTTGCAGAGGTTTTTTCTGTGTTCCCATGGCTGGACGGAACTTTTACGCTAAATATGTTATCGTTAATTATGATTTTGTGACTTTTAAATGAAGTACCTGTGATTATTTAAGTAATTTGTTTTGACCTCACTGATAATGGAAAGTTGAGGTAGACGAAACATGGCGTCAGTTGTTGTTGTCCTAACTTCGGTAATTTCCGTGGTACAATAAATTTAAAATAAGCTACACAAGTTACCAAAATTTCGTAATTCTTGTTTTTGTAAACAAATAAAAATCAATGTCGTATTAAACATCGAAATTATTCCGATCTGTCCCGTTTTTTCAAGCTCGCGTTGAAACGTTAAATTCGGCCGCCATTAAAAAAATTATCGTACAAGATTTAACGAGAGTGACGAAACTTTTCAGATGGGGCGTGTAGAGAGAGTTATCGTTCTTTATTCCAAAACGATGCTTCTACCATAAGTGCCAGCTAAAGCTGGCATAGTAAGCTTCTCAATGATCAAAATGAGTGTTTGTGAAACTGCTTTATATCCTACCAATTTTTGCCGAGAAAGTGATTGTTTCAAGTTTTTTGATTTTTTTTGATTTTTTTCAAAGTAAATATTTTGTCAAAATTTTATGAAATTTAAACGAGCCAAATTAATTTTAGTCAAGGTGTTTGGTACCATCTTAATTTAATCATTAATTTAAAATAATGTATCGTCTACCTTTGTTCATCTTGTGACGTCATTAATGTGTTTCTTATTTAATTTTCTGCTTCTTTTGAATAAGTTCAATGTTTTTTGTAATATTTCATAAAACTTAACGAGAAAATCAACTGATAATTGTATAACATAAATATGTCGTAAAACTAAAAAGGAAGAAATAGAAATATTTCATCTTACTGTCAAAATAGACAGCTGGTGATGTCCAAAGGTTAAAAACATCTATAAGCTTCAATAGATACATGGAGATATTACAATTAAGTTTTTCAAACCTTGGCAAACTATCTTAAATGCCAACAACCACTCTTTCATTTATTTACAAAGAAAAACAAACACGAAGAAGTCCAAATGTACTTACAATCTCGATTGCCATTTTCATGAAAATTAGTAGCTGAAAAAATCCGGCATAAGGATGACGTCATCGTTGACTTCTCCACCTTTCATTTCTTTAACCTCTTTTGACACCCGACCTTAACATTAACAAAACATCTGATTTGGTCAGATTAGGATATCCCTTACATGTTTAAACATGGCCTTTTGAGTTTGAAGTTACAACCGTATACTAACAGTCGACATGTAAAGCTATATTTGGCTTGTACCACTGTTCCACTGTTCCAATACTTTATCAACACGACGGGTGTCACACGTGGAGTAGGATCTGATTACCCTTCTGGAGCATATTAGATCACCCCAATTTTTGGTAATATTTTTAAAATTCCATATTGATGAATAAAGTATAAGAATAACATATAACCTCTAATCATAAAATGGGGTTTAATTTTGTTTACCAAGCATATTTTATTCGCCTTACAACTATTTGTTCAGAGAGTTTGTTAAACTTGTGTTAACTTCCCTCAATTTTTGCTCAGTTGTTAGTATTCTTGTTTACAATTTGGAAATTAGTATGGTGTTCATTATCACTGAACTAGTATATATTTGTTCAGGGGCCAACTGAAGGACGCCTTCGGGTGCGGGAATTTTTCGCCACATTGAAGACCTATTGGTGACCTTCTGCTGTTGTTTTTTTCTATGGTCGGGTTGTTGTCTCTTTGGCACATTCCCCATTTCTATTTTCAATTTTAGTGTTGTCTGCTCTATGGTCGGGTTGTTGTCGGTTTGACACATTCCCCATTTCCTTTCTCAATTTTATGTTGTGTTTTGTGAACTATTGTTTTTTTTTTTTGTCTTTTTCTTTTTTAGCCATGTTGTTGTCAGTTTATCATCGACTAATGAGTTTGAATGTCTGGTATATTTTGCCTCTGTTTAACCGTTTCGTTCTTAAATTTTCATTATATTTTGTTTTGATTCACAGTGATATCATTTCATTATCATATCTATCATATCTAGTTTAACCAAGGAAAAACACGAAAACTTGAACCTGTAAATACTTAATGCAGTCAAATTGTGTACCTCGTGCTGGAAAATTGTGTAATTCCTGGTATTTCTCACCAAACTTGAACTGAAACAACCATTATAAACTGAATAGAATGAACAATAAATTTTATTCAATTTCCAGTCTTTCAATTAATTGTAAGTCTATACAGTCAGTTACAGATGATGTTAAGGGCATACGATACGGTAGAAATCCCTGGTTGATTTTTCGTTGAAATTTTGGTAGAAGGTCGATGTCAATGTGTAATTTTGAAATATATAAAGAAAAATATACCTTTATGACTTACTTTTTGAGATAATTTGGTTCGATATTTGCATATTTCAGGGGAAAAAATAAGGACTTTTCGAAAAGTAATAAAACTTTGGAACAAACCGTCATAACTTTACCGTTTTTTTTTGTGTTAAATGTTCCCATGATCCATGGCATCATCAACATGCTGTAACAAGTTAAAGGTTTAACCAATTGTTTATTTTTTTAATTTATATTACTATTAATGAAATAAAAATATTGACAATATTTTTGCGTCTATTTCGAAGTGCAGACAAAAGTGGATTGTTGATTTTCTCTTAGAATTTTGGCAGAGCGTTCCTGAAACATTCCTTGATTGATTGCAAAAGAAAACACTTGGGGTCTATGTGCTCAATAAACCTTGATTTTTCTATAAAAGCAATAAACCTTGATTTTTAACGTCAAACGGGACGTTTGCCAATAAGGCGCTAAATTACGTTGAAATAAGTTGTAATCGCAACAACGTTGTGAAATATCCCCGCAGTTCACGACTACGCTGTCATTTTCAGTGGCATAGCCAAGGTTATTTTTCTCGAAAACAATGATATTTATATTCACTATTTATAAAGATGGTTACATGTAAAATAGCATAAAATATTTGCCAAACCTTTATAAATTGTTACATGGATAGAAAAAAGGTATTTTAGTAAATTACTTTTAGAAAAGAAATGTTCGGAAACAAATTTGATATATCTAGAAAAAAAAAATTGCCTCTCTGTTCGACATAAATCCCGATGTAGACAACACAGCTTAACAAAGGTCCCGATATGACAAAATATGAAGCAATTATAAAAAAAAATGTAAGTGGGATAACATAAAAATAACTATATTTGGTATGATTGACAGAAAGACAACTATCAACCATAAGGTCCGTACTGCCTTCAATATTTTATAAAAGCACCGCTGACATGAAAACGTGAAACAATTCAAACAGGAAAACTAACGGCCTACTCTATAGGCATTACATGAACATAAAAAGTATACGACTCACATTTAATTTAACTTAGAAACTGCTCTGAATATGTTGATAAAAGTGAATATTTAGAGCTGTTTCTAGAAAATTTATGTCATAATTATCTCAATATAATTCATTTGCGTTGTAGTATATCATTTCATAGGAAGTAAATTGTACAGCAGTCGATATTAGAACATACCATTGTATGATTCTGTATCAAAAAATAAGTTAACCAAGCTTGTCTTCAGGGTAATTTTTTATTATGGTACTTTGTAGTTATTGACTTATTTGTCTTTTTTATACCTCTAATCTAGGAGTTGATGGCCATCATGCAACACCATTGTATGACCATCCGTCGGGTGGGCCAAACAAATTCTTGTTTCTTATCTGAGAAACTACATCACCGCTGAAAGACTTTGTATTCGGCCAGCAGCTTAACAACAATGAGTTGCAGCTTATGGCATTTTTTCTGGTCTATCAGATACCTAATTTCGGTGTGCCGGTACTTCGATTTATTTCTCTCAATATGGACATAGGGGATAAGCTTAGCACACGAACGGATGTGTTTTATTTTTGGTCTATAATAAGGGGCTTATAACTGTGTTTCCTTAACTGAGAGTTCTTCTTCATTTACATATATATTCACCTGGGTAAAATACTAAAAATGCCGTTAAACTTTTTAATGGCCAATTTTCTTAGCAGGTACCTTTTGATCAAATTCGCGCAATTGGATTATGACGTCAGTGAATTTTCCGCAAATGCGACTACATTTAAAGCAACGTCGCGAAATGTAATCGTTCTGATTATCACCGTCGCGAAAACAACACGAAACGCTTTGAAAACGTTATTATCTGCCCTTGCTACTGTATCGTGTTCCCTTAAGATCGAAATGACCCTTTAAAGAGCGTATTCTACTCAATGTATACAAATAAATGTTGGTTATCAATCGATTTGAGGTCAAAGAAATGTGGCGTCATAAAACTACCTTCCTTGGAAACATACATTTTTATGTAACCGTCGTCTCGAGTTGATAGATATAATAACCCAATATGACAAACTTCTAAATTAGGATAGGCACAATATCTTAATAAAAACACATAGTTAAGAAGGTGATAGATTGTTACCTCGAGGAAGCATTGTCAACTGAGGGGTACAAATCTGCTCTATCACCCTCACAGCTATGTGTTATTTAATCTATTATACTGAATGTTTTATCATTATTGTCTTTTACTTTTAAATTTAAATTGAAAGTACTTAACTATGACGTTAGGCACATAACATCGTAACAGTTATTAAAAAAAAACCAGATAAATAAATCTTTTTATTTTAACAGTCGACGAAAAATTTCCTCCGAGGCAAAAACAAAGACCATGAACATTGACTTAAATTAATTGATGTAAAAATCAAAATTCGTTGTCCTTTAAATCATCGATTTATGATTGGTCTGCACGAGAGGTTGACATTAAAAAAAAGTGTCTCCCGCTGAGCCGTGGGCTAGAGTAAACTATCCACCTCATATTATGCAGTCGAAATCTGGCATTTATATATGAAGTATAATAAAATAAATTATTTACCTGTGGTCACATTCGGTCTTCAGTTTTTGTTAGGTAACTTATGTTTTAAACATGTTAACTCGAACATCGGTAAACTAAAGTTGCAAAAAGTATAACATGTGTGTGTGTGACCGTTCAACCAAATGTAAGACACTTCATTGCAAATTTCACTCCATAGTTAGATTAAATTAAACAGAAGTTAGGAGTAAAGATTTGTATGCAAACATTTCCATAATTGATTACCCTCAAGTTTACTCCCTCAACGTACCCACACAGATTAACAGTTCTGTTATCAACCATTTCAATTGACCAATTCGTGAAAAAAAAACACTTCTTTACACCAACATTCATTAAAAAAAATATTTTTCCATGAAAAAAATCCCAATTTCGTGTAGATTTAATTCCAATTTGATGAATAAAGTATAAGGATTACACTTAACCTATAACCATGAAATGGGGTTTAATTTTGTATACCAAGCATATTATATTCGTCTTACACCTGGTTGTTCAGAGAGACGTTTATCACTCTGAGTAGCAACCTAAGGAATACCGTATGAATTGAGAAATGATACATTCCAGAAATTGGTTACCGCTACAAGCTTTTGAATATCGTATGACTTGGGGAATGTATACTGCATATCCGGATGAAGTTGGAGTTTTGCTGCTAAGGTGATGAAATAAAATATTTCGAGATTAACTAGAACTTTAAAAATCAATTATATAAAAAAAGGCAAAGAAGATATAATTAAAATCTGTGAACGAAACAATGTTTAGAAACATGAATTGCAAGATATGTGTTGGCGAAAAGGAAGGTTCTTTGACATTTTAATGTCAAACAACTTTTTTGCTTAGACACAAATGACGTTTTATTAAACGTCGGAGTTACAGCTGCAAGCTTTTGAATATCGTAGGAATTTATACTCCATAGTTGTAGTAGCAATCCTGCTGCATAGGTGAGTAAAATAATGACACAATTGAAGTTTTTTTACGCCATGTTTTTTTCTAGTGTGCAAATTGATGGAATGCACCGTCAAAGATATATGTATACATCATTGATTTTCCCCTATTAGTGTTTGTTAAATTTGATCTTTTATGAAAAAAATTGTGCAGAATTTATCTTTATTTCAAATAAAGAAATAATATACAAAATTTCACATAACATTTCATTGCATATAAGAAAATAACCATCATTGGAAGTTAACCAATCAAATGTGCACCCCTCTTTTTCATGTGTATAAGCTTTAGTAATCATGTACCCTCAGGTGTCCAAAATATTCTATAGAAACACCAAATAAAAAAAAATGGTGCTTTGAAACAACCAAGATATCTGTTTTTACTGCAATGAAATGTAGGATTAATTTCCTACAACTGTCAAATTCAATGGAATATTTTCGACCCTTTTTCGTATGCAACCAGATGTGACAAACTATGATGATGTGGTATTGCACCTATGTCATGCATATGTTTCGCTCTTCGTGTAATGATCATTTTTTTCACGGTCGTTCGTGCGATCACCCCTTTACGATCTTCTTCAAAATGTCAATAAACAAAAAATTGAAATAAAAATAAACAAAAAACACTTTACTCTTGCAAAATTAACTCCAATTTGATATTTATAGAATTTGAGGGACCTCTGATTTTACCAATTTGATATACGAGAAATTGGATCCTATATTGATAAAAATCTAATAGTTGTAAAGGCCACATACCACAATTAAATTCCTCTATTAGTTCTTTATAACGTTTTGTCTCATTAAAAAGAATGCACCAATTTTTTTTGTCAAATATTTCGTGCGTGTAAAGTACAGTACTAGTCCAAAAATATATCCAACATTCAGAAAGATTGAACTGATATCACTCTTACAAATTTAGCCAATACATATCCATACCCCTATGGACAAGTCAAAAGTTTCCGAAAACTGTAAATATTACATTTTTGTAACTGGCCTAATCACTCTTTAAATATCAAAATTAGTTAAAATACAACATCCAAAAATTCATTTCACCTCTCTTCTTTCATTTTCAACCCCAAAAAAACTAAGAAATGAATGAGGAAGGGAATGAAAAAAAATTAAGAAAAAACACAATTTAATTAAAAGGAACTATATTCGTTGACAACGAAAAGCGGGGTCATTAATTGGCCGTTTCAGAATCTAAAGAATCATGGGAATTTCATTGTTCGTACCCCAAAATGAAAATAACGTCACATCATTGGTTGAATTTCCATTGTTTATGACATTTTTAACCAATCACAACGTTTTTGTGTACACTTAATATTACCCAGGATGCATTAGATTCTGAAACGGCGAATTGTGGTCTTTGGTCAAGACTTTGACGTTTGAAATGTACTATAAAACTGGTCATTGTCATTTTTTTTAAATTTTATTATAGTTAAAAGTGTTTATAATTGATTATGCCATTGATGTCTTGTGAGACAATATGTGAAAGGTCATCACTAAGAAAAAATAAATTAAAAAAATAGAAATACATTTTAAAATTGAGAATGGAAATGGGGAATGTGTCAAAGAGACAACAACCCGACCAAATAAAAAACAACAACAGAGGGTCACCAACAGGTCTTCAATGTAGCGAGAAATTCCCGCACCCGGAGGCGTCCTTCAGCTGGCCCCTAAACAAATATATACTAGTCCAGTGATAATGAACGCCATACTAATTTCCAAATTGTACACAAGAAACTAAAATTAAAATAATACAAGACTAACAAAGGCCAGAGGCTCCTGACTTGGGACAGGCGCAAAAATGCGGCGGGGTTAAACATGTTTGTGAGATCTCAACCCTCCCCCTATACCTCTAACCAATTTAGAAAAGTAAACGCATAACAATACGCACATTAAAACTCAGTTCAAGAGAAGTCCGAGTCTGATGTCAGAAGATGTAACCAAAGAAAATAAACAAAATGACAATAATACATAAATAACAACAGACTACTAGCAGTTAACTGACATGCCAGCTCCAGACTTCAATTAAACTGACTGAAAGATTATGATTTCATCATATGAACATCAGGCACAATCCTTCCCGTAAGGGGTTTAGTATCATACCATCATAACATATATGAGAAGAACATAACCCGTGTCATGCCAACAACTGTTTTTAGTTTATTTACCATTGAACATGCTAATGTCAATTGTACTGTTCACGAGTCTGTTTTTATATAAACCAAGACAGGCGTCCTGGCACACCAGTTCTGAGTCGACAGACAGCAAATCGCTAAAGACAGTTTGTTTTAGGTCGAGAAGCAACAAAAAAAGAATGATTGATGTTTGGTGTGAACTATTACATTTACCTATATTACATATATCTATTTCGTGGCATCCATTTTTAATAGAGGGGCGAAAGATACCAGAGGGACATTAAAACTCATAGATCGAAAATAAACTTACATCGCCATGACTAAAAAAGACAAATAATAGTACACAAGACACATCATATAAAACTAAAGACTAAACAACACTAATAGGTGGAGGAGACCTATATTGTACACATTGTATACGCTTTAAATGTTTCATTTATTTAAGAATAATAAATTGATATTGGGTCACCGGATTAAATTTTCGGCAGAAATAAATTAGTTTCCTTATTTCGAGAATAATTAGAAATTCAAAAATCAATTAACATAAAAAAAAAAGGCCAGGAAGATATAATTAAAATATGTAAACGATACAAAAAGAAAGAAGAAGGTATTTGTTGGCGAAAAGGGAGGTTCTTTGACAAAATACTGTCTATTCAACTTTTTGCCCATACACTGATTACATTGATTAAAAAATCGGAGTAATAACTACAATCGTTTCAAGTGAGAGCTTTAGTTAGCTTTACACACAAGTTTAATCCATCATGTTCTACTAAGTCAGAAATATGACAGTTGTTTCTATTCGTTTGATGTGTTTGAGCTTTTGCTTTTGCCTTTTGTGTAGGGAATTTCCGATTTCAATTTTCCTCAGAGTTCTGTATTTCTGTTATTTTCCTTTTTTAATTGAATGAATTGAAAAATGTATATCCCGTTGGCTGTCGAAGTGTGAATCTTGCTGCTTAGGTGAGTAAAATAATGAAAGCGTTTGCTGTTCTTTCTACGCTATGTTTTTTGTGCAAATTAATGGAATGCAACGTCAAATATATATCTATATGTTTCGCTCATGGTGTAATAGTGATTTTTTTCCGTTCATTCGTTCGAGAACTCCCTTTACCATCTTCTTCAAAACGTCAGTAAATTAAAAAAAAAATAAAAAAATAAACCGCAATACGTTTACTCCTGCAAATTTATTAATTGAAATTGTAAAAATTGGTATTTGATATACGAGAAATTGGATCCTATATTATTTAAAAAAAAAAAAAAGAATTGAAGACCTTGACATAGTACTTCCTTTAAGATGGGATTGGATATTTGACATTCTGTGACACACGAAAAAAAACTATGCATTTTTAAAACCCGTTAAAAAATGACATACGAAACATTTATACAAAAAACTATAAATTAAAAAATCTTCATGCAATATTCTAAATTCATTGTAGTCACCATAATGGTTTCCATTTTTTCTTATTAATATAACTTGATATGGGGTCGGATTATTTTTTGGGCAGATATGTATCAGTCTCTATATATCGAGAAAAAATCGATGTTTTAAAAATCAAATCAAGTCAAGCAAAGACGATAAAAATATATTCTCTGAACAAAACAATGTTTCGAAAAAAAGATGTGTTCAGTACGTATTTGTTTGCGAACAGGAATGTTTTTTGAAAAAAAAACACTGCCTAATCACTTTTTGCAAAGACACAAATGACGTTTTATTAAACTTCTGAGTTACGGCTACACGCTTCTGAATATCGTACGAATCAAGAAATGTATACATCCTACTTGAAATGACGATTCACATGAGATGCTTACCCGGACGGCGCACGCAGCCGGTCTCGATCCTTTTCGAGGTAATGCGATTCCATCAGTCTGTGTTTGCTATGATCGTGCTCAAGTCATTTAAATTGTTCAACATCAGTGAAGTACTATTGCATTTATTTATATCATTGAACAATATATAGGTTAAAAACCACAATTATTGTTTTTTTATTTTATTGATATAATTTGCTGTTCGAAATTTCGGTTAAACTCTCTATCTCTTATTAAATTACGGGTCTGAATACATATTTTCTCAGATTCTCGTCGAATCTACATGCGTTGAACAAAAGATGTTCAAGGTCAAGGTCAGATCGTCTTGGAACTTCAATAAATGTTGTTCTTACGTCAGTAACATCTTTTACGTGGAAACCTGAGTACCCCAAACCTTTAAAATAAAAATTACAAACAGTAGACATGAAATCATCGAACAAAACGAACAAAATATTTTTTGACAATATGGTATACACAATCAACAACAGAAATCGGGTAATATCAAGAGGTCCACTTTCAAGTTAAAATCGGTTCTAGGTTCCATATTTGAGCAGTGGATACTCATGGACTGTTATATCAAAGATGGAATTCTCGATGTCTCGCAAGAATGACAATTAACATGCAATATTTATTTTCATCACCTCTAACTGAAATTGAAGAGCGTAAAAGTTGCTACATTTTGAGGAATTTATAAAAAAATTCTCTAGTATGTCATGTATATTCCTAAACGTGTCATGCTTAGTGTTTTTACTATTGTTATTGTCCTCAAACAATGTCATGTTTTTCTAACACCGACGTCTTTACTTATCTGTACCCGAAATCCACAGGATGTGAATAGATTGATGTTATGTTTTAAATTATCAACTTTTTGTTTTAGTTGTAAATGTCTTTGAACCAGTTTTCAGTAACATCGAGTACTCTTAAATCGGTTCTATAATGACTTTTTAGTTGCTTTTGTATGATTTGTATTAGCATAATCAGCTGAGCTTTTATATGTGTTTTTTACAGTTTGTTCTTTTGTGTTGCTATTGATATTTCAGGTTTTTCGGAATGTTTGGTGCTAGCAAAAATGTTGAACACTGCAACGTTCTGTATTTGCTTGTTCAAAGTCAGGAGCCTGCAGTTCAGGGAATGTCGGGTGTTGATGCATATCAAATTTGTTTTTGTTTTTCTATTTCTATTTTGTCCTCTTTACAAATCAACTGCGTGTTTTAATAAAATACTGTCAGTAGAGAAAAAACCAAGCGTTTCAGCGATCAAATCAGTACTTTTAAACTGTAATATATTACATAAAATTATATCTGTAAATTGTGCGGTTCAAATTTCTATTTTTGTCAACAGGTCAAAGTAAAATTTTTGTCAAACTTTTTCTGAAACTTAAACAAGTCCAATCAGAACGGTACGTACCGACTTAAGTGGACAATGTGCAATGAATAATAAATCAACCATTCACATAAATATATGACTGTCGACATAAAAAGTAAAATGTGGCCAAACCTACTATAAAGGTCATCTTTCATTAAAAAAAGTTTTTTGTTAGTTCCTTGTCATTTATCCTCATGTGGTAATATCAATGAACATCAACTCAAAGGTGATTTCTCATCTAAGCCACTTGTCTTGTCCTGGGGATAACATTAACGAACAGTACAATCTCACTAAAACATACCTCCAATAATTGGTGTTCCTGGTGGAACCGGAAGGGCAGCTTTGATGTTTTGGAAACTTGGATCGTCAATGTTAATCCGACATTCAGGATTTGGTCTCCCAGAAAAAATCAGCAAAGTAATTAAAAGAAATTCCATTTCTCTGTAAAAAATGGTATACATTAATCAAATTCATTTTATGTTACGAAATACCTTTCTTTTTTTTTTTTTTATCGCAAAGCTCTGATTACTTATTCGGATTTGGCTACACTTTGGTTTTTATGTTTTTATCAGCACGTCCTGCGTTTCAAAATAACAAGCTTTTTAAAATCATGTTATGAATTGAGAGCATATGAATAACGGAACTTAAAAAGCAGAGAACTGAATCATCCATGTCCTTGTTTTAAGAGAAACAGATTTGAAAATTTAAGAGGGAAACCTCTCTACACTTTTCTAACATTTAACATTGGCATCTGTACTTGTAGTATTTATTGTTGTCAGAAATAATGGATGTAGGAACACCCTGCTAAGTCCAGTCTGTGTTTTTGTTAAATGGTTTTCTGATTTGTATCGATCTGATAATTAAAAGAATATTCGACTGATTTTTATACTTTGTTCTCATGTTTTTCTGTTACAACACGTTCGCAGGTTAGGATAGGAATGAACTCATATGAACATATTTAACTAGTCTCCGTCACATTCAGTGTGTGCCTGTCCGAAATCAGGAACATGTCTTTTAGTTGGTGCGTTGGTCCATGTCATTCCCCCATATATTGGTTTGATATGAATTAGGGGGTATTTTTATTGATCTCAATTTAATTGATTAGAGTTTTCTTGTTAGTGCCTTTTATTGCTGACTTTATGGCATACGTTTTTCTCATTGTTGAAGACCGTACGGTTGCCAATAATTGCTCTCATCCACTTCATTTGAACTTTTTATTCGGAGATTTTTAAAGGACATGGAAGTTCAGGTGGTACCTAACACTTTCACTAAAATTAATTTGGCTCGTTTAATTTTCATAAAATTTTGACAAAGTATTTACTTTGACCCTTGAACAAAAATATAAAAAAATCAAAAAATTTGAACCAACCGTTTTATCAGAAAAATTACACTGGTTATATAGCAGTTGGAAAACACTAATTTTGATCATTGAGAAGCTTTATATTGCCTTCACAACGCAACGTAATTAAAACGTTTAGCTGATATTACAGAGTTATCTCCCTGTAGTGTTAGGTACCACCTTAAACACGTGGGTCTTTTCATTGATAAATAAGTGGAAATACGTTCCACTGGTCACTTTTTGGGGAATTTCAACTATATCAATATGACTCAATTTTACGTAAATACTATGGATTTTCCTATCCCAGGCATAGATCCTCATAGCCGTATTTGGCACAACTGTTTGGAATTTTGGGTCTTCAATGCTCTTCATTTTTATACTTGTTTGGAGTTCTTACCATTTTCATCTGAGCGTCACTGGTGTGTCTTATGTAGACGAAACGCGAGTCTGGCGTAATAAATTATAAGCCTGATACCTTTGATAACTATTTACGTAGGTGAAATATTGATAGAAATATATCATTATGTCAATATGTCGTTTATGTTCACTCTTCTGTTTTTGGAGACTGTCAATTGGGTTTTTTATGTGCCGTTTTATTGCAATGTCATTAAGGTTCATCACACCTTTCATATCATTTATATTGCAGTTAATCCTTACCTTTGTGCAGTTGTTTTATATATTTGTCTGCATGTTATCCCTTCTTATCAAGAACAATCAAGTAACGAAACGTCTATACATAACGTTCTTATCAATTAAAACTGTGTGTTTTCTTTTACAGATACAAACTTATAAAACTAAATGTGTTTCTTACCTTTGTATGTCGGTAATGGACTGTGATGTTAAATATACAATAAAGAAATCCCTTTTATACAAGCAGACAACCGGGCAGTGGCTACCGGACAAGTGAACTTAAAAAGTTTAGATAGCACGTACATGTATATATTTAATTTATAATGAGATGATCGAACTTTCTCACAACTAAACATTTTAGAGGCTCTGAAGGGGGTCTTTCATTTCTGTACAATGAAAAATTCCAGTTTTAAAACAAGTGGGTGGTAATTTAACCTTATGGTGAAAAAAGATAAAACTTATCTAAAGCAGTTTATATAACATGTACATAAATAAATTTGAATTACGATAATTTTATCATACTATCTCAATAGTTGATATGAGGGTTTGCACGGGGTTAACATAAAAGAGAGTTATAGGCAAATGCTGGAGGAAAATAAGTCTAAACATTGTAAAGGATGTCAATCAGGAACAATAAGGCAAAGTATGAATAAAAAAAATATGGAAAAAATACTTATAATTTTAGAAGAACATAGAAAAATTGCTTAGAAATTTAAATAATACGGAAATAAAAGACTCCCCATCCACATCATCAAACAAACGTTGACAGTTGAACCGTCGGTAATTACTGTTCTTGAATATCAGATGAGCGGTTTGTCCTTATTATCAATTAACTGTCCTTTATACTTGTAAACCTTTATAATTTAACTAGCATATGTTTTATATTTAAACTGCAGACACTTATCGCTGTAAAATAGATAGTAGGTTCATGATTTTGTTGAGGGTTGTAGGTAATGTTGTTCAGTGGCAAATGTATTTACCAGGCGCGGATCTGGACAACTTTAAAAGGCGGTTCTAATACGCGTAATTCTAAAAAAAGTGGGGATTCCAACCATATGTCCGCATACACAAAAATTAATTGTGAAACAAAACGGAACACGCCCTGGAGCCGCTACTGTTTAACATTTTCAGCAGATGTTGACACGTTGGTTCATTCAATGCACGATTGGCCTTGTCTTATTGTTGGTTGCCTGCATTATATGTATTTTATCATGCATTATTCAAAATCTTCGTTAGCATCATAAAAAACGAAAAATATGTCCATAGAGATATTAGCGTCTCTCAAATAACATCGATTTTAACGTTTTAATTCCAATTTGCACTCCTAACCAACAAGAAACCTTTTGATGTAAGCCGGAATTGAACTGCAGAACGAGAAAAAAATAGATAACTAAATTGTGGACGTCATTTGACGAAGAATATAGGTAAATGTAACGCTGCATTTGCAATGGAAAAACATCGATGTCTCTATACCTTTTTTTTTTTTACTGTATTTAAATGACAAAATTATGATTTCAATTAAAATCTTAAATTGGGCATAATGAGAAAAATAATTTGCAAATTCATTCTTTAAATGATACAATTTTTGACATGCAGAAATTTAAATTCTCTTTATTTTTAATTTGCTGTCATCTGAGATTATATTTCATGTCACGAGCAAACAATTAATTGACAAATCATCAAATAATTTGTGGAATTAGTATAAAATGTCAGATTTGCTATTTAAAAATTAAAATGACAATGTATAGTGTTTATATTTAGACAAGCTGTACAATCACAAAAATACTGAACTCTGTTGAAAATTGAAAACTTAAAGTCCTTAATCAAAAGCTCAAACACATCAATCGATTAAATAACAACTGTCATGTTCCTGACTTGTTACATGCATTTTTTTTATGTAGACAATGGTGAATTAAACCTGGTTTGATAGCTATTTAAACCTTTCACTTGTATGACAGTCGCACAAAAATCGTTATAGAACATCAACAGTTTAACAATGAAAAAAAAAAACAGAAATATTTCAACTTACTTTTAGAATGTTTTTATTTAATTTCCTAGCGAGAAGCACCAACAAAAATGTCCATTTTGATCTCCGTTGTTGTTCTAAATTCATCTGACGTTGCAAGTTCGATTGTGACGTCAATCACGTGTAGCCCATGTTCTATTGGAATTAGAACATAGCTTTGTATTCAAAGCTGAAGAAGAACGTCGTATAATGTGGATTCATTAATATTCGTTGGATATCACTTTTCGTGGATTTCGTGGGTACAGAAGAACCACGAGTTTAAATGTTCAACGTATTACAAATTGACTTAAGGAATGTATGCAGATTTCCCCAAAACCACGAAATGAAATATCCACCAATATGCAAGTTTTCCTCAAACCACGAAAATTGGTACTCACGAAAATAAATGAATCCACAGTAAGCATCTTAATTTAATAGGAAAAATAACAGGATTTTTAAGATATTTTCAAAAATTGCTGTTTCAACTGTATGTTAAAAAAAGTATGGCAAGAAACATAAGGGTAATTGTTCAAAATTTAATGGCCCAACATATTTAAAGCTAGTGGATACCTAATGTTTGACTAAAAGCTTTAACCAACGGTAGCGATACTGCTCAAGAACAGTTAACTCATCACAGTGCTCTTTAATTTTAAGAAAAACATCGATTTTTATAGCTTCATTAAATAATTTTCCCACATTGAAATAGATTAAAGCTCAGTAGCAACAAGTAACTATTGTAAAACAATATTGTTCATTTCGCAACAGTATGCAGATCAAAACGTGATCAAGTGTGTAGTATAAAAAGTAGAAAAACCAAAACTATCAACAGAATCAAAAGGACCATAATACATTTGTATTTCTATGTAGTCTTCAGTATCAAATAAGCATGAAATATAATGAGGGATCTGACATTAGACACCGACTTCTTCTATTGAATGTAGACATTCTCTATTAGCTGAAAAGTACACCAGAAACTTAACGTACATCGCGGCGACAAGGGCCTTTATGTGACCGTGACAAACAAACCATTATGATTTAATTTTGATTGGCTGACGTTGTTATGTTTATCAGCTCATAGACAAAAAATTCAGTCATGTGACCGGGACGTGTTCAACGTTTTTTTTCATGGTTTACTCTGGTTTAAAATGGAATTTAGAATTAGATATAACTGTAATATCTTTTCTGTCTATTCGAAATAACATATAAAATGTGGTGCACACTTTAGATAATTCGCTACGCGGGTAAATCAGTGTGCATCACATTTTTTTATGTTATTTCGAATAGACAGCAAAATATTTCAGTCATTGCTTAAATAACAACACCAATGTCAATCATGTAGGACATACATAAGAGAGCTGCGAATTATGAGTCGTTGCGTTCATGATAACAGAAATAATTATTAATCCAAAGGATGAACAGATGCGTGACATCAACATTGCACTCAGTTGGCACCAGTAGATAATACGTAGAAAACAGTTGTTACGTGAAAAGGGACCTTCCCTAAAATCAGTTGTATCCTCAACTTCAAAAAATGTGTTGAAAACCGTTGCAAATGTCCGAGATAATGAACAATGTATGGGAAAATTTGAGTATGAACTTTTATGGACCAATTCTTATTGACTATGAAATAGTATAATCATTGATGAATACCTAAACTATCATGTTATAAAAACCTTAACATGTCAGATCACAAAGTGTCTTATCTGAATTCCTGGACTGGGTTGAACTAGAATGGATTCGACTTGACAACTTTCAAGACTTGACTAACAGATTTATCCTTCAATTAAAACACGTATTCTTCATTTTTTTAACTGTATCACCGGTTTTCATGAGTATTGGGTGTAGGCTTATATTTTAATGTCATTCGCCAAAAAAAAAACCAGAAACGTTATGCAAAACTATCTTATTTTAAACATAACTGTTTGTTTTGGAAGCAATCTAATTTGTCATTAAGACAATATTAAGTGGATTTCCTCACAAATTATTGTTTTCAATACATTATGTTTGCATTCTTTGTAAAGCGGTTAAGACAGTTAAACCGTTCAAAACACAAAATTAAATAGAACAAGGTGATAAATGTATTACATCGTGTATTACAAAGATAACAGTACACAATTTGTCCATGTATCTGCCTTATGTAATAAAACTGATACTACCATTCTAATTATAATTTAATAGATAAAATCATCCGTTTTGAGGACGAATATCATCAATAAATGCTACTTTCTTTTAATAAGACAGACATATTATAAATTCAATAACAGAAACAAATCAATTACAAATTAACAAATACAAAAGAGTTCATGTTAACAAAATAAATATTTTATTAATTACAAAACAAAAAGACTTGGTATGAAAAAAAGAAGATGTGGTAATTTCGGATAATTCATTTTTCAAGTGATGTTATATTTTGATATTATAATACATACATGCATCAAAAGTTATATAGTTTATAATTCACACATGTATTGTATATATTATAATAATGAATAACAAGTAAAATCACAAAGATAATGAACTTCGAGGAAAATTCTAAACGGAAAGTTTCTAATCAAATGGCAATTAAATGATAAGACACATCAAACGAATGGACAACAACTGTAATATTCTTGACTTCAAATAAACATTCAGTCCAGTCTAGATTCATTATAAATACTTATATAGGTCATAATACATACACTTTACATTGTCTTATCGGGGCCTTTTATAGCTGACTATGCGGTATGGGCTTTGCTCATTGTTGAAGGCCGTACGGTGACTTATAGTTGTTAATGTCTGTGTCATTTTGGTCTTTTATGGATAGTTGTCTCATTGGCAATCATACCACATCTTCTTTTTATACACATGTTGTGTTGATAGACATTGCCGATAGGGTCGCGTCTTTTTGCAATATGTGTTAGTGATGATTATTCAGCTCTAGTATATGTTTCAGAATCTTTCTTCTCTCCCTATCAATATATGTAGGCTACCAATGTTACACTTTGTTTCGTTCTATTAAATATTTGTCTGTATGTTTTCACTTCTTATCAATAACAAGAAAGTAGAGCAATGTCAATACATTACTTTCTTATCAATAAACCGTTTAAAATTATAAGACTGAATGTGTTTCTTACCTTTGTATATCTTTCAGAAGTGTGTAAAATACAATTAAGAAACTGTTTTTAAACAAACAGACAAATGTACAGCGGCTACCGTCAAAGTGAATTTAAATAGTTAAGATAGCACGTACTTGTATATATTTAGATTAAAATTAGATGATCGAACTTTCTCCTAACAAAATATACAAGAGGCTCTAAAGGGGTCCTTTATTTCTGTACAAAGAAAAAATCATGTATTTGAACAAGGGGAAAGTAAACTAACCTTTTGATGAAACACGATAAAAGTAATATGAAGAAGAAAGGATGTGCGAAAGATATCAAAGGGACAGTCAAACTCATACATCGAAAACAAACTGACAACACCAAAAAAGAAAAAGACAAACAGAAAAAATAATAGAACACAAGACACAACATAGAAAACTTATGACTACGCATAGTTTATATTTGATTTACATGCACATTTGAAATACAATATTTTGATATACTTTCTCAATTACTTATATGAGGGTCTGCACGGGGTGAACATCATATAATATATAATAAAATATGTAAAGAAGAGGGAAACATGACTTAAAATTCAAAAAGATCATAGAAAAATGGACTCGAAATTAAAATAATACTAAAATGACTCCTCATCCACATCCTTATACAAACGTTGACAATTTAATCGTTGGTGATTACTGTCCTTGAATATCAAATGAGCGGGTTTTTCCTAATTATCATTTAATTGTCTTTTATACTTGTAAACGTTTATACTCATTATAATTTAGTTATCATATTTTAACTTCAGACACTTATCATTAAAATACACATAATATGTTCCTTAATGTGATGAGATGTTTAGGTAGTATTTTTCAAGTCAAGTGTTTGTAGTAATTACCAGTCAATTATAAAAAAAGTCAACAGGCAACAAGAATTTTGGGTTAAAACAACATGTCCCTATACAAAATCATTACTTGGTAAACAAAAAGACATCCCCTTGATCAGCAACTGTTTATCCTCCTTTTTAAACTGATGCTGATGGCATGTTGGTTATTTCAATGAAATTTCCTAAATGATGGTTGCCTGCCTACCATTGTAAATTATTTTAGATTTTCATAAGCAACAGATAACCGAAAGTCACGACCAGAGAGATCACATTCTTTTCACATATGTCGATTTTAACGTTTCCAAACCTTATGGCAATGTAAATCTAAAATGCACGCATAACCAACCAGAAACACTTGATGAGTTGAACTGCAGAACGAGAATAATTCAGATTCCTAAATATATTCACTGTTTCGTGTTCCTCTGTCCTTAAATATTCGGACAATAACAATATGATGATTTCAATTGATATATGAAATTGGACAAAGAAGAACATAACTGCAATTTATTCTTGTAATGATACAAGTTCTGACAGGTAAAACATTAAATTCTCTTAATTCTAAATCTTTTGTCATCTGAGATAAGATTTCATGTCACGAGCAGAAAATTAATTCATAAACCATCAGATAATTTTTGAATTACTTTTAAATGTCAGATTAGCTATTTAGAAATTAAAAATGATCCTGTATACTGCTAATACATAGATAAACTGCATGAAAAATCAAATGGCAAAATTAAAAGCCCGAGGACATCAAACGAAAAGATACCAACTGTCATATTTCTGACTAAATACAGACATATAGAAAATGGTGGATTATACCTGGTTTCATAGCTAGCGTAACCTCTCACCTGAATGACAGTCTTGAAACGACGTGATACTGATATCCATACTTTCGTTCTTTCTTTAGATGAGGTCGGGATAAACCTATAATCCACTTATATTTTTGTCCATCTGATGAGTTAAGTCTTTTTCAACAATTTTTTATAGTTCCGTAATATGTTGTACTGTTATACCAATGTTCCAGGTTAAAAGAGGGTTGGGATCCCGCTATCATGTTTAACCCCGCCACATAATGTGCCTGTCCAGAGTCAGTGGTTGTCGTTTGTTTATGTGTTCCACATTTGATTTTCGTTATTTTTTTTAGTATAAATAAGGTCGTTAGTTTTCTCGTTTGAAATGTTTTACATTGTCATTTCAGGGCCTTTTCTTGCTGACTATGCGATATGGGCTTTTTTCTGTGTAATTGTGGTCTCTTGTGGACAGTTGTCTCATTGGCAATCATACCACATCTTATTTTTTATATTATAACAGCTGCACTAGTCGACATATCTAAATAGAAAATAAAATATCTATGTTAAATTTGTAAGGTGCAATCAATGTTTTACCACATGTTTTAAATGGTAAAAATCATGTTGATACAGTTATTGAAACATTTTGGTTTTTGTTATCCCACATTTCTCGAGATAGAAATCTATAAAATTTCCCCCTGTAGTAAAGACGCACAGATGGACGGAAAGTGATAATATTATCTAAGATGTTTTTTTTTGTCAGATTAGCTTATAGAATTTTCTCAAACATACATTTAATTTTGAGTGATGCTTCTAAGATTTGACGCAACGTGAAATAATTTTACTGTTCTATTTGCGTACTAGTAGCAAATAAACAAGTATGTAATAAAGTGTAAACTCCAGGTTCTCGGGAAACACATGTAAGAGACAACATGTTATACTAAATAAGGAAGCCTTATCAACGAATACGTCTATTCTGGTTGTTATGTTATTTGTTTTATCCATCTTTCTTAGAACATTTTCAAGCAGGTGCGATCCATGAGGAGGAATACCCATTTTGGTGTTCCAACTTCTGCAAAGGAGGGGGGAAAGATACGAAAGGAACAGTCAAACTCATCGATAGAAAATAACAGTTTCAACCAAAAAAAAGACCACTGACACAATGCAGCAAAGATTATAATTGGAACAAAGGAGCACGCGAATGATACGAGTTCAAAACAAAACAATTTACAAAACGGTCAGCATTCTACGTAAAATGAAAACGACAAAGGGCGAACACAACGTCTCAACATTACACGGAAGATCTACTGGTATCATCCTTACTGGTACTCCTGATACAATCCGTAACGAAATGAGAGTCATAATTTAACAACAGAATATTGAAACCAATAAGTTGTTGACAACGTATAGACAAAAACACATGGCTTAACAATTCACATAATACAGAACTGAAAAACCAACCTTCCACATCCTTATACAAACGTTGACAATTAACACTCGGTTATTACTGTCCTTGTGTATAAGATGAGCGTTTTTTTATTAATTATCCATTCTTTGTCCTTTATACTTCTAACTTTTTGCACATTATTGACATGGCAATACGCACTCGACTACACCCTAATAAATTGCAGGTGCTCTAGAAAAGTAAGCAGATCTGGCTTTAAATGTGACGCCCGTCAGGTTGATCATGTAGGTCCAAACAAGGTGTTATGTCGGTGCTAACAAATTAAATGGATTACCTTTCTTCTCATAGATAAACGATAGGAAATTGAAAACTGTATATGTCATTTAAATACCTGACCAGATTTGAAAATGTGAGGTACACATATGTTCTTCGACAAACAGGTAAGTATGAACAAAGCCGCCTATAAAAAGCGAGGACTTTTAAATTATAATCCTGGTACCTTTGATAATTATTTAAGAAAATAAAAAATACAACAGAAAATCCAACAATAGCTTAATGATATTAAGATTTCTTCTCTCTTTATGGTAACCAGTTATGCCACTGCAAATGACTAACACATTGCCGAAATCAAATACAGTAAAATCACTAAAATACTCAACTCCAAGCAAAATTAAAAATCGAAAGTTCTTAATCAAACGATAAAATAAAAATCACAAACACATCACTCGAATGGTCATATGGCATTTATGCGGCGTAACAGAATAATTATTTTTTAGCTAGCTAAATACTTATTGGAGTTTTAAATGTCAATTTGTTATTAATAATGACGAAAAATAAAAAAATAAAAACAAGGGAAATGGCCATGGGCAGGAGGACTTCGTTATCATTCGATCTGTCCTACATTCGTGACATTATTTAATCATATGAAACAACACAATGCTCGTTAATACATTTAATTAATTTTATTGTACAATTATTCATGTAACTAATAGTTTTACAACTTGATGAACGGAAACAACCTTTCTTCTTTTATAAGATAAAAAAAAGAGTAATTTCCTCATTGCAGATTTAAAGAGGGTCTAGATAAGGGTCCTTCGTTTCTGTATTCTCTAAGGTCTGTTAGGGTCTTTTGCATGTTTTGTTTGTCTTGCATATATTTTTTTCACATTGTTTTCTTTCTTTTAAGTATTTCAATACTCCATTTTTGCCCCTTTCTTCTCTTATAATGTACTAATTTATATATTTTCGTCCCTTTATCTACACATTTTGCCCTCTATTTTGAAAATCAGATCCAGACCCTCTTTGTTTGTCGAAACAAATAGTTTTAAGTTTGGTTGATTAATCGCTACAATAAATAACAAAGGACACATGTCTTTGTTTCATTGTCAATATTCGAAATGCATCCTTTTATCCAAAACCGAGTATATTTATCAACTTTAAACTTTGAAGATTGTATTCATTTAAACCCCAAAATAACTTGTTGGATGACCGTCCAAATATTGGGTAAGTAATACAAATATATATTTGTCTTCTGCCGTTAAATTAATTTCGAATGTTCATTGTTATGTTACGAAAATACATCCAGTCAAAGCATTTTTATATATTTCTATAGCTTACGCAGCATTTGTAGAACACAAAAAGGTTTAAAATGGTGTTCATATTTTACCTTAATTCAATTCGATTTCTTCATTTGTCTCTTTCTTTATAGAACGTAAGTAAGTTTGCACTTTTAAGCATACACTTTCAAATCATTTTCAAGCTATCTAAATACTCACATAAAAGTTATATTGATAACTTGAGAAGTGTAACACAATAAGGTACAACTATTTTATGTAAAGATGACAGGTGGTTTATCTATTACCTTTACACCTGTTGAAAGCTTATTTTTGATCATACTATTCACCAAATATTCAAATAATTATACATGTTTGAATTTGTGTGGTATTAGTGTTCCGAATGAATTTATTTTGAACCAATTTGCAATCCTCGGGTGAATCCGCTACTTGACTCGGCCGAGTTGTCACCAGTGATTTAAAACGTCCATTTAGCCATACAAGCTGCATTATTTTTTAAAGCTAATCCATATTTTAGGACACCTATCACTAATTTCAGTCCATCAAAGGACATAAAAATAAAAGACATTCTTACTTCTAGATTAGTTTGGTTTCCCATGAAACACATAACATTTACTTCTAAATTTACATCAGTTTTTTTTATACAAATATCGTGTTTCTGGAAGTCGATTTACTGTAAAATGTGTCCCCAAATATTAAATTTATAGAATCAAACTTGAACAAGACTGTCTTTTCTGTTTTTAAAAAGAGTCCTGCGATTCATAAATAGGAAGGCAGCCTATAATGGTATATTTTTTAGAATGTTTTGTCCTTATTGGGCAAAATGAATGTACCATTTACGACTAGTCAATTCACGGTAAAACAAAACATACATTTCTTTGGTTACATCTTCTGACATCAAACTCGGACTTCTCTTGAATTGAATTTTAATTTGCGTATTGTTATGCATCTACTTTTCTATATTGGCTGGAGGTATAAGGGAGGGTTGAATCACATAAACATGTTTATCCCCGCCGCATTTTTGCGACTGTCCCAAGTCAGGAGCCTCTGGCCTTTGTTAGTCTAGTATTTTTTTATAATTTTACTTTCTTGTGTACAGTTTGGAGTTTAGTATGGCGTTCACTATCACTGAACTAGTATATATTTGTTTAAGGGCCAGCTAAAGGACGCCTCCGGGTGCGGGAATTTCTTGCTACATTGAAGACCTGTTGGTTACCTTCTGCTGTTGTCTTTTCTATGGTCTTCGACACATTCCCCATTTCCATTCTTAATTTTACAGTACACAATAATATAATCTACAGAGATTATTCTTCTCGTTGTATATAAATCTTTAAATACATCACATGTGTATAATGTATTAAATATATGATTAAATGCTACCCAGGACATGAAGTTATTTAAATACTTGTGTTATAAATAGAAATACGATGAAATTATATTTATTACTAGGAAGCAATTTAGTTCGGCAGAAAGAAACATTTTTGCATATCCTTAATTTTGTTACAAGTAGGGAATGAAAATGTAGTTGGTGAAGAATATGCTGGATCTGTGTTGTATATGCCATGCAATATATTTAGTTTGTTTTAAAATGCATTTGTTTGATTTAATTTCTACAAAACACAAATTTGGCGGGAAGATTAGTACGAGTTCGGCGTAGAAAAGGATTTGCAATATTCCATTTGAAGTTCGGCATTTATGATGATTGATTTTTTTACGGAAGAATGATTAATGTAACACGTAAAAAGTAAAATCACACAAATACTGAACTTAAAGGAAAATCAATTTGGAAAGTCCATAATCACATGGCAAAATCAAATAACAAAACACATCAAAAACGAATAGACAAGAACTGTCATACTCCTGACTTGGTACAGGCATTTTCAAATGTAGAAAATGGTGGATAAAACCTGGTTTTATAGCACTAACCGTCTCACTTTGATGACAGTTTCATTAATTCCGTTATATTTACAATGATGCGTGAACTAAACAGACATAATAAATGAAGAGGTGTTAGAAAATACTAAAGTGTAACTCGGAAGTTAACATATTTATTTCGATCGTTCAACAAAAAATAAGTATCACTGTTAAATTCGTTTTTTAATTAATAGGTTAGCAACTTTTTTTCAGTGATAATATGTTAATCGTTGTCTCAAACTATTTAACTATTTGATTTGTTTTAAGAGCAGCGAAAATATATGTGAAAACCTTTCAAGAGTAAATAAAGGCAACAGTAGTATACCGCTGTTCAAAATTCATAAATCGATTGCGAAAAACCCAAACTCGGATTACAAACTACAACTGAGGGAAACGCATCAAATATAAGAGGAGAACAAAAACACAACATTAAAATGTAACACACACATGAGTAACAACCAAGATGAGAACGATTTGTGTAATAGCCTTATTGACTCGCTTTGGTGCGAATTTGGGACTTCGAAATTATTTTCCTTTAATTTACACACTTTCCTATAATTAATTAAACAAGGGTTATTACACATAGCGCAACAAAATGACATAAAGATCAACAGGTTTGCAAATTTACATACTAGATAGATTTAGTTAGATATTAGTTTGAAGACTGTATGGATATCGAGGAATAGATCAAGATATGAGGCAGATATTTAATTTCTGTATTATTCATAAGCTCAAGTTCATTTTTGGATATAATGAGAAGCTAGAACTCATTGAACCTTGGGTTAGTGCGTGGCATGACATCATTAGTTTATTTGAAAGTGAAGGTGAAGAACTTTGCAAGATGCTATTCTCTTTATCTTTGAAAAACAATTTGCCAGTAGCTGTTCACAATGAATACCAATTAGAATACAGGCTTGTTGCTGAAAAATCAATCTATAAAATCAAACATATTTCTTATTTATCAAACATTCAAGCATCTTGGTAGTATCATCTATGATTTATTTGATTTAGGATCATTATAGTTCTCCCCAAAGTGAGATTTTACGTGCCCCAAAATGAGAAATGCATATCTACGTTTCCCATTGTTGTAGAAAAGGCTCATTTTCATAAGACGTAAGGCGTGTATCATAGAACATGACCATTAACACAGCACACCTATCTTCACCTCAGATATTTAGATTACTTTGTAGGTTTACTTAAATCAAAAATCATGGAAGGCATAGATTTTTATCATTTTCACATTGTTGTGGCAGTTATATTCGCTCATTTTAAATCTGTCACCTGCTTGTCATGAAATACGACCCTGACGTCCAAGGTGTGTTAAAATTGATGACATATTTACTGCTAGCTTGAAACATTTCATAATTTTTTTAATGTGTTTTACTAATTAGAAGACAATAGAATATAATTTTATCTATGCACGTATCACAGGTGTAATTTCAGAATATTTAGAATTAAATATAGAAGTGATTTCAATACTTGCGCTATTTATAGAAACACGATCAAATATTATATATTACTTGGAAGCATCCTAGTTAGGCAGTAAATCATGTTTCTAAAAAAAACCTTTCCTTTGAAATAAGTAGATGGTGAAAAAAGGTATTCAGTCAAGAGTATGTTGGATCTGTGTTGTAAATCTAATGTCATATCTTTAGTTTTAAATGAAACGCATGATTTGATAGAATTGCAACAAAATTCATTTTGGCGGGAAGATTGAAACGATTTCGGCAAAAATTTCATTTTAAATAATATTAACAGAAGTTCGGCAAATATTTGACCTGAAATATTTACGGATGGATAATGAATGAAAAGGAACGTGACAAACTATCTAGTTTGTCGGAAATCGGTAGAGCATCACATAAAAAACGAACTATCCATTTCGATCAACAAAAAGAATGTATTTTTGTTAATGTTTTCGTTAAAACAAATAGGTAAACCACTCAATCCAAGAAATAATGTAATTGTGAATTAAACTATAAATTTTGAATGTCTCGTTTTGTAATAATAAAAAACGTAACAAATATAAAAAGACTCTATTTGGTTAGTTTAAACATATTTATTCTTTATTGTGGATTGGGAAACAAGTTTTGCAACTTATATAAATCCCATTCCACTTTGCTGGTGCGAGTGCTGCCTTGTAGCGTCATTAGCCTTTTTTTTTGGAAATCTACAAGGGCGTCTTTGACGTGCAAGAGATCTGTCTCTCTCTTAAAATTGGCACGGGCCAGGCACGGGCAGTGTTTATTGTTTAAATAAGCTGTATTTAAAGTCAGTTCAGATGGATAAATATCTTTAATGTGATTACTTAGACCATCATTATTGAGAGCCAATTTAGCATCCAGGAAACTCATTTCCCGCAAAATACTAATCATGGCTTATTTTTCAAAAACAACCACACGGATCATTAATTTGTTTCAGCTTTTCTAATTCCCTTATTTAAACACTATCAGTTTTATAAGTAAAAAAAACTTGGTTTTTAAACAAAGTAGCTAACATCTTAAAATGAAACAGCGAGTATCTCATAACTGGTGCGTCACCATTGGAAGTGTCGCATTCTATGCATGCATCACATGCATTGCAACCAACCCACACACAGTCAAATAATCTCAATTTGTTATATGACAGATAAGATTATTATACTAATATGTAAATTTTAAGACTTTTAATGCATGTTTCTTAGTGAGATGAGAAAATGCTACACTATTTCTCATATTCTCATAATAGTAGGCGTAAAATGTTTGTTGAATTGATTTCAATCGCTCTCTCATCAAATTCCTTTTCAACAGAAGCATATCCCTGACAATGACTACCGATTAGTGTGACATACTAAATCCATGCAATCATCCTAACGTAATCATTAAGATATTCAAACGCAATATGCTGGTGCAGATAGTATACTGTTACAGATGAGAAATTGGAAATTAAACTGTTTAAAAGTTGAAATCATCTTTTAGAATGATGTTGTCATATTTTGATGGAGACATAATCTTTCAATCAGTTTAGTTGAGGTATGGAGCTGGCATGTCAGTTAACTGCTCGTAGTCTGTTGTTATTTATCTATACCCATTGAAAAAAGTATTGCAACACCTTGATTTTTTAAAACTTGAAAAATCAGCCTCTTATTTTGGATGGAATATGATAAAATATTTGTAAAATAATATTGAAACGTAGTTAATGATATCATTGGCATTAAAATGAACAAAAAATGTATGAAAAAAATGTTTTATCTAACCAAAATTTTTATACAAAATAGAGTGTTTTTTGTACCAAAAAAATGCATTTTACAACTTTTACTGTAGTCGAATTTTACAATGTCAGACATTTCAAAATTAATCGTTAGATGATTGTTCAAAACATGGTTGATCGTTATACGTCACGGAATTAGTACTTTCAAACGGATAACCGCATCTTAATGTCTTCTAATTCTTGCCATAAGTCGACTAATTTGTTGCTAAGGTAGCAGCAGCCATTCCTAACGAAGGGTATTGTTTATTTCATGACGTGTTTGAACTGGGATGTTCTTTCATGCACTTTACGCCCAATAGTGTCCCACATACGCTCAATATTGTTCAAATTCGGGCAACGATCGGGCCAAGGAAGATAAACCGAATTCCATTTGAACAATGGATCTTCCTCCACGATGCTAATTTCCAACTTTGGCGTGCTTGATTTTCCCTAGCAGATGTTATAGAGGGTCTTCTAGATCTCGGAAAGGAATGGTGATGACCAACAATACTTGCAATTGTCACAGCGATATACCTGCTTCTCTTATGCTGATTATCTGCCATCTTTTTGCAGTTATGAGTTGTGGATCACCAATTACAAGGTGTCAATCACATAACTTTATAAACTTGGTTATTTAAGGTGTTGAAAACAATGAGGATAAAAATATCTGCTTTATCATCGGCGAGTACAGTAGCTGTATGTTCAGATAAGAACTTATCGAGTCGATATTTATTGATTAAACTCAGGTGATATTAAGATAAGGTTTAACTAGTCCTATTTCAAAAATTTATATCCCAAAAAAATGAAGAGTGTTTTTTTTTAATTTGGTGTTGCAATACTTTTTTCCATGTGTATATTATTGTCATTTTATTTATTTTCTTTTGTTACATTTTCTGACATCGGACTCGGACTTTTCTTGAACTAAATTTTAATGTGCGTATTGTTATGCGTTTTCTTTTCTACCTTGGCTAGAGGTATAGGGGAGGGTTGAGATCTCATAAACATGTTTAACCCCGCCGCAATTTTACGCCTATCACAAGTCAGGAGCCTCTGGCCTTTGTTAGTCTTGTATGATTTTTTATTTTAGTTTCTTGTGTATAATTTAGAGTTTAGTATGGCGTTCATTATCACTGTACTAGTATACATATTTTTAAGGGGCTAGCTGAAGGACGCCATTGTGTGCGGGAGTTTCTCGCTTCATTGAAGACCCATTGGTTGGTGGTCTTCGGCTGTTTTCTGCTCTATGGTCGGGTTGTTGTCGCTTTGACACATTCCCAATTTCTCAATTTTATGAATGTTGATATCGATGAAATGAACATGATATGAAGAAGATCTTCATCTTTTAGACGAATCTTTCAATCTCCATTTTCGTTTATCTGGTTTTCAAAACATATAAATTGTGAAATATCAGCCGCGAGCAACAAATTAACCTTTTTGGCGATTGTGCGCTTCAAACGAGATAAAAAGCTTCACACTGTGTTGAACAGCTGATATTTTACGATTATAATACAAAGAAAAACACGATTATCTGCACATCGTTCTATCAGGGTTCTTTCTAAACCCCTTTAGATCGCTTTGACGACAGCAAGCTTTATAACGTTCCCTCACACACAGAGACGTCCCTGATAACTTCCCCTCAAACATTGTGAAGTCGATGATAATGCATACCTTCTCTCGTCTCAAAGCCGTGATACGAGAAATACAGAACGACTTAGTAGGTTGCTATAGACGTAGAAATGAACGATTAGAGGTAAATAAACTCATCATTAATACCAGGATTGAAACTTTATATTGACATCAGACGTGCGTTTCGTCTACAAATTACTCATCAGTGACGCACCAATAAAACAATATTAAAAAGGCCAAATAAACTACGAAACTACGCCTTTGTACTTCCAAAAAGAGGTGTAAGCGCTCAACAAAATGAGGGTTTTTTGGCTGCAGAACATCGACAATATATGCGCAAAAAACAGAACTTTGCAAAAATTCAAAGTTAATTTATAATTTATAATTATGACCATACCATTGATACCTCAAGTCAACACAGAAGTGCTGACTACTTGAATTAAAACTCCACCAGGAGTGGCATTGACCAGTGGTTGTAAATAAACTCGTCATATATACCAGGATTAAAACTTTATATCGAAGCCAGACGCGCGTTTCGTCTTCAAAATACTCATCAGTGACGCTCTAATAAAAAAAATGTTAAAAAGGTCTAATAAGTGACGAAGTTGAGGAGCATTACGGACCAACAAAATTTTAAAAGCTTTGCCTAATACAGCTACGTTAATCTATGTCTGAAATAGAAAAGCCTTACTACTTCAAAAAAGAGGTGTAAGCACTTAATGAAATGTAGGTTTTTTGGCGGCAGAACATCTACAATATATGCGCAAATAACAGAATTTTGCAAGATACCCTTCTTTTTGATATTGAAAATGGTCTGTATAAATTCTGCTTTATGTGGTTACAAACACAATTCGACCAGCAGTGGTGCACAATCAGTATTCATTATAATAGTTATTGTATGTTGAAATGTCAATCAATCAACCTAAACAATATGTTGATAGTAAACTACTTGTGATACGAAAGAAATTAAATGATAAGGCTTATACACGTACAAGCACCTGTTACTTCAATTTTAAAATTAAAGAAAAAAAACTTCCGTGCATCTGACATTCTATGTTCCCTATTGTCTTAATTTCATCATAAGTTCTACAAAAACTAAGGTTTTGATCGACATAATTTACAATACACTGACCTTGGAAGATAATAATTTTGTTGAGATGTTTTATTACTTTTTCATTTAAAAGTTTAGTTTTCACTGATGATTTATGAATCATGTATTGTAAGCAAATGTTTTTTATGTTATACATGTATATATAAACTTATCAAATGGCAAATAGAAAGTAGGGCTGAATCGCTTGTTATCATATCTTCTTCAAAATTGATCTTATTTATTCATTTTTAATCAAATGCAATAACGACTTTGCGTTATCAATTTTTTTATTTCATGAATAACTGTGTTATTAAGTATAAAATGATAACTACTTTTAAAGTCAGTAATACGCAAAAAAAAGGTTGCAGTGTCCTTGCTTTGTACTTGATTTTGGTAAGGAAACCTTGCAGCTCATAAGTAGACAGCGATTTAAAAAACAAGATGGTTTGAGATTTACAAGGAATTTGCAATATTTCATCTCATTTAAAACATTAAATATTTAACAACTAACTTATTTAAATTGATAAGCAATATAGTGTAACGTGTAATATATGACATGATCATCAACACCGTTCACCTAACTCCCCTCAGATTTTTAAACTAATGTTTTGAATAATTTAAATCGAAATTCATGAAAGGCATAGATTTTTTGTGTTATTTTCACATGATCTTAGCAGTTATATCGGATAATTTTATACCTGTTGGCATGAATAAGACCATGACGTCCAAGGCCATTATAAAATATACGACGCATTTAAGGCTTGCGTGAATCATTTTGTAATAAACCTATTTTGTTTAATGTATTTTACTTGGAAGACAGTAAAATTGATCTATGAACGTATCACAGGTGTGTAATTCTAGTAAATTCATAATTAAATGCAGAAGTGATTTCAATACTTGTGATATAAATAGAAACACGATCAAATATTATATATTACTTGGAAGCATCCTAGTTAGGCAATAAAACATATTTCTGAAAACCCTTTATTTTATGATAAGTAGGTTATGAAAAAAGGTTACCTGTTAAAAAAATGTTAGAACAGTGTGTCATATTCAATGTTATATCATTATTTTTTTTTTAAACGCATTGTTTTTATGAAATTTTTACAAACCACAATTTTGGCGGGAAGATTGAAACGAGTTCGGCGAACATTTTATTTTCAAAATATCAACAGAAGTTCGGCAAATATTTGAATTGAATTATATAATGAATGTAACAAGTGTCAAACTTTTATTTGGTTAAAAATCGGTCGAGCTTCATGTACATATTTTTTTTTTCATCTATTTCGATCAACAAAAATATGCATTCTAGATCATATTTCGTTTAAAGAATTAGGTAAACAACTCAATCTATGGAATGATTTAATGATGACTCGTTTTGTTATAAAAACTTTTAAGACTAATAACCATGTTTATGTCTGTTTATATAAGGATTTTTTGTTTATTTACTTTATTTGGTTCGCCTTTATTTCAGAATATTTTAAAATTGGGAATGTGTCATAGGGAAAACAACCCGACCAAAGAGCAAACAGCAACTGAAGGCCATCAAAACATGGAAAAAGGTCTTATAAACACCGCAAAATTGTGACCAAAAGAACGTCATCAAAAATGAATAATTAACAGTCTGAAATAAAAAAAGATCATCAACTTTATCATACATTCAAGTATTAAGCTTCCCGTTAGCATTGTTAAATATATAGAAATCAAGACACAGGAAAGACCAGTGTTCATTGTTAGTATTAGCTTTATTTAAACTCAGTTCAGAAGGATGAATCTGTTTAGTGTACATACTGAGAACGTTAGTATGGAAAGCCAATATACCATCCAAGAAACTCAGTTCTCACAAATTATTCATCATTATATCTCGAAAACAAGCACTCGGATATCTAATTTGTTTGTGCTCTTTCATACCCTTATTCAAATACTATCAATTTATATTAGTCTTTAAAAAAAAAGCTTGTTATTTTGAAACAGAGAAGTGAGCATCTTTAAGGTAAAACATAATATCGATTATCTCATAATTTTAAAAAGGAGTGAGACCTGGGTCGTCAACATGGAAAAGCTCGCATTCTATGCATGCACCAAACGCACTACAATCAGCCCACACTCAGTAAAATGATGTCAATTTGACAGATCAGATTACTGAATTACTATACTGATACGTAAATTTAAAGACTAAGAATATATGGTCCTAGTGAAGTGAAATAACGCCACACCATGTCTCTTCTTTCTCGTAATAGTTAGCGTGAAAGTTATGTTGAATCGATTTCAATCGCTCTCCCATGAAACCCTTTTTCAACAGTTTTCTGTTGATTTTAGGAGCGCTTCCCTGATAGTGAAGTCTGATTTGTGTGCGATGCTACATTCATGTCATCATCCTAACGTAATAGTTGATATATTCTTACGCAATATGATGGTGCAGATAGTATACTGTGTTTCAACTTAGAAATAGGAAATTAAACTATTTTCTATCAGCTTTTAGTTTGATTTTTAACATCTCTATGTTGATATCGACGAAAAGAATATGATATAAAGAAGATCTTCAACTTTAGATAGAATCTTTAATCTCTAGTTACATTTATCGGATTTTCTACACACTTATATTTAGAATATCAGTAGCGAGCCAGAATGTGAACCTATTTGGCGGGAAAGCGCATCGAACGAGCTAAAAAGCTTCACATTGTGTTGAACAGTTGATATTTTTACGATTGTAATACAAAGAAAACACGATTATTTGCTCATTGTTCTATAACTTGTCTTTTTCGCCTCCCTCCACCATGCACCCCCGCACTCCCATAAACCGCTTTGACGACAACAAGCTTGATAACGTCCCCTCAAACATAGAGACGTCTCTGATAACTTCCCTCAGACATTATTAAGTTGATGACAAAGCCTTGATACAAGATGTACGGAACGACTGAATAGGTTGATATAGGCGTCGGGAAGGTCGATTAGAGGTAAATTAACTCATCATTAATACCAGGATTGAAACTTTATATTGACGCCAGACGCGCGTTTCATCTACAAATTACTCCTCAGTGACGCTTCAATAAAAAATATTAAAAAGTCCAAATAAATTACGAAGTTGAAGAGCATTGAGTGCAAAAATTCTTAGAAGTTTAGCAAAATGCAGCTAAGGTAATATATTCCTGAAGTAGAAAAGCGTCAGTACTTCCAAAAATCAAACATTGTTTTGTTAACAGTTAATTTATAATTATGAACATATCAATGATAACTCAAGTCAATACTAAAGTGCTGACTACTGAGCTGGTAAAACCCACGGGAAATTAACAGAGGAATTATAGTACATTAAAAACAATTTGAACAAGTAATCCTGTGTTAGGATGCTAACACAAAAGTCCCCAAAACGGAGGTCGGGTGACATATTGTTATTGTTAGATTCTTTTTTTTTTATTCACACTTTTTGTCCAGATTAATTCTCGGAATTAAATGGACCAATGTTGATTGAACTATAATATAATGTTTATCCCCATGTGTAGTTGTGCACCTGACTTTGGAATTAAAGAAATGGTTGCCATTGCCGTGGAAACAGCAAATATGTAAAAATGTGATGGAACATTCCAGAACATTAGTGTTCTACAGCCATTAAATGTTATATCATAGTATAATATTATGGGGAGCACAATAGGAAGCAGCAGTATGACTTTGGAATTTTCCAAATGGCGGCCGTTGCCAAAGAAACAGTACAAATTTGAAAATTTTCAAAAGGTTTGAAACTTTCTAAAAATTAGCAGAATGATGTATTGTGAAGTAAATATGTGAATTTAATGTTATTTTGTCGAAATGGCAGCCACTTGGTGGCAATTAGCGGACAAGGATGACATCCGCTATTGCTTGCAATGGCAATTCTAGTTTTTATTCTTTTCCTTATAACATGTTAAAAGCAAGATATTTAATATATTTCTAAAAAAAATTAAGTTCCATCAATAAATATACAATTCATTTCATATCACGTGTAAGGTGTACATGGAGTTTGGAATCCTTTTTGCTTTTATAAAACTTCGGTCGCTTTATTATTTATATTTTAACAAAACTGTAAAGCTTACATTGGTTATAATGCTGGTGTACACAAACATTAATAAAGCAACATAACGCTGTTTTTTAGAACTGATATTCCAACTTCGCACATTGAAATATCGTAATTTAACTGATTGAAAGTATGCCATTATAGAACATTTTGTATTTATAGCTTTGTGGATAAGTATTATTGTATTTGTTTTTAAAAACAAAACAAAACATAACAATAACGAACCAACGACATTATACACCATGTATGTCAATAAGTATTCTTGTGTTGTTTGTTTTATAAGCTATTCATTAACTCAAGTAACAAAACAATAATGATCCAACGCCAAAATACGACTTGATGTGATACGATATAATACATCATGAAGATTATTGTGGTTTTCTTTTTGCTCTTTGTTATTGTATACGCTTCTTTTAACGAGTCATTTTACGTAACAAATTAATAACTGTTGAACAAATCAACCATACTTTAGAGTTAAAAAATGAATCAATTTTGTTTTTAAATTTGATCGATGCTTTTGTGCTTTTTTGTTTGTTTTTGAGATGGTGACACAGTGATGACTGCTTTACTCATATTTTGTTTATTTTACCTATTAAATATAATAGAATTTGATGCGACTGTCATACAAATGAGAGGTTTAGTGCTATAAAACCAGGTTCAATCGACCATTTTCTACATTTGAAAATGTCTGTACCAATATAAAAAAGAAGATGTGGTATGATTGCCAATGAGACAACTATCCACAAAAGACCAAAATGACAGACATTAACAACTATAGGTCACCGTACGGCCTTCAACAATGAGCAAAGCCAATACCGCATAGTCAGCTATAATAGGCCCCGATAAGACAATGTAAAACAATTCAAACGAGAAACCAAGACAGGAATGTGACAGTTGTTGTCCATTCGTTTGGTGTGTTTTGTCATTTGATTTTGCTTTTTTGATTAGGGACTTTCAGTTTTGAATTTTCCTCGGAGTTCAGTATTTTTTGTGATTTTACTTTCTACGTATATATAATTCATTAATAATTGTTTTTACAACAGCCGCCTATACTTATTACAAAACTCAGATTTGAATGATGCTTATCAGACAATATCTTTTTAATAATACTAAATTTGCATTACTTAAATGATTTAATGAAACATTTGACTTCATAGTATATAGTTGAAATGGCTAAATCGGGTGAATATCTCAAATTAGATAGCTGTATTAAGTTACTCTAAAGTTTTTTTTAAATATTTGTTGTAATATAAGGTTTAATGGTAGTTTAGGCATGCCATAACGATAATATTACAAGTTACATCCGTAGTTGCAGACTAAAATTTGAAGTCTGACACTAACCACAAAGAAAATGTGAGATGTATCATCAATTAAGAGAAAGCGGAGACGAGAACATTACACCTGTGTACCTATTTTTCTAAATCATTCAATGTGAACGTACATATAATTCATACTGAAACTGGCATTTACTACGTAAATAAGTGTTGAAAAAAATTATTACATTGCATTTACTCACATTTCATTCTTTGAATGGGTACTAAAATTGTATTATGACACATATTCTTTCAATAACAGTAAACTAACTGCGTCATCATTAGTGGGTTTGTAAATATCTGTAAAAAAATAAGATACTCTTATAATGATGTACGGTGACAAACATTGGTTTTATAATAATCAAGAAGTTTGTTCGAACTAAACTACGGTTTCTTTTGCCAAAACAAAGCTAATTTCTTTTCTTATGATGCTAGACAATTTGATATTGAGCTTGAATCTTGAGGCGCTCGAATCGTAACGGTTTGAAAGCTTAATCAGTAAGTAATGGTCTATCAATATTGCTGGTTGACAACATTTCAAACAATGTTTTCATTTTAATAATAACGCAAACGGTTTTATAAGTGTCATTAGTGTATTGTTAAATATCCCCGAAATTAAAAAAAAAAAGTACATCTGATCAAATGAGTTTTTCAACAATTTTTTTTTAAATTTGCAGAACTATACTTGTTGTTAACTATCCGTCTGTTAGTGTGACACATAGAATAGAGAATGTAAAATGACAAAAACTGGACCAAAGAGCAGAAGACATGTCGAGGCTAGAAATTTGTCTCTAACGCAGCGAGTTTATCTCCCACCAGGAATCGAGCTGCGAAACGATATAACTACACAACCAAAATAGACTTATAATGGTATTTTGTCATAAAATTTAAATATGAGTAGGTATTAACATCAAAAGAAATTTTCCGAAATAATTAGACGTGCAAATATGTAGATTTATTTTGGGGTCGAAATTCTTGGTATTTAAATGAGTAAAACGTTAAGGTTTTGTGTTACTCATCCTTTAGTTTTCTGTGTTGTATTTTTTTACAATTGTTTTTATGTTGAACATTTTCTTACAAGTTTGAATGTCCCTCTGGTATCTTATGTCTTTTTTTTAAAACTGTTCATTAACAAAAATGACAGTTTAGATAAAATTTTATGTCAGCACAACATTATTCCTGTCATGAAGCTCCTTATAGTTCTATGTAGTTCCCTGACTCTAGCATTCAAATGTATAAGGGTTTATTTTTACTTAAGAAGTTAAATCACACAAAATTCATATAATAGAACTTGCATTTAAAGCTGCTTATATCATCGTAAATGAAGTGTTTTAGCAGTATCACCAACCCAGAAGTTTTTAAACTAACCAACAATACACGGTTTTCTATTAATTATACACAACTAAAATTAATTATGCTTATAAATCACCAATAGAGCAAAAATTAGAACTAACAGTTTAAAGGCGACAGCACATAAAAAATAGACAACAACTTTTATATTTCTGACTTTGGTATATGCATTTTAATGCCTAGAAAATGGTGGATTAAATCGGGTGTTATAGCTACTAACCACAACCCTGACACTTGTATGACAGTCGCATTAAATTCAAATTGTATAATTGTGTATCTTATATGAATTACTTAGGAACTGTTATTCTGATAATAAATAATAACTATTTGTACATACCTTGGTGGCAGTGATTTACATTTTTTTTTGATAACATAATGTGTTACACGGATTTAATACATTAATTACATACTCATTAATACATTGCAGCACTTCTAATGCGTGCTGACGGACTTTGTTTTTACAAAAGTTACGCAATGTTGTTTAAACACGTTTAACCTACTAAAACAAGATGATTGAATAAAAAAAAAAATGTATATAATAGTAAACGATAAAAGATATTTACTAATTTTACCTAATTATTGAAGCAGAATATGTTTGTCACGATATTCATTTGTCATACACACAAATAATTCTGCCCTGACCAAATTTTATTGTTGAGTCATGACTAATTTGTTTTCATCTTATTTTCCTCGGTTATGAATTAGAAAAAGCACATACAAAGTCATCTTTATGTTATTGTACTCCATTGAAGCATCCTCTTTTTAAATATTATGTTACTGAATATATTAATATCAATTTCTATTCAAAAATTTGTTGTACGGTCTATATTTATAACACGTTAGTATATAAATCTCATGTTTCTTTATATTAAGTATAAAATTATTATACATAGCTTGACGACTTTTTATTCACGGGTGATAAGGGCATGGGAAACTACGATGTTTTGCAAATCAATTAGTATCGCCTTCGTTTTTTCATCAAACGAAATAAGCAGAAATATTTAGATTTCTTCCTGTTTAGTACACAGAGGGAGTTTGTCATTCTGATTATGTAAAGACCGAAGAAAGTTTAATTGAATTAAGACTGTATGTCGAATAGTTTTACAAAATTTGAAAATAGGAGTTTTTAAAGATAATTCTTCTAACTCTTACTTTTTATCGTTTTGCTTTAAATGTCAACATCTTCATACATGAATGAGTTCAACTTGTATGAAAAAGCTGGTTTTTCTGATTCATTATGACGATGCTTATTAAATATCATCGTCAAAGCATAACAAATTATCTTCTTGTCTTTTAGAATATCAATGAAATCTGTATAAACTAGTGGTATAATTTGTTTGAAGTGACGGATGAGATTTAATTTCCTTGTGGAATGCAGCATTATCATTTTGAAATGAATAACGGCTATTAATGCATTTTTCTTTAAATCAAGTTCTTGAAGGGATTTCGTTTTATCTCTTGCATACTAATTTTCTTTCTTTTCAGTACTACAGCTGTTGTAGATTAATGAGTAACCAATTTTTTTCACCATTTAAGATTCGTTAATCCATAATATTTCGCATTTTTTCTTCGTCTGTCTATAGTCTTTCCGAAATTATAATATGCGCACAGCTCATCACAATCATATGTTCTTTCGACATTGCTTTGTTTAAATATAAAGGGTATATTGATGTGAACTATCATTGTCTTAATATTTGAGTGGTTCTCGTATAATTCTTTAAACGCGGGTTATCGATTGTTTTGCAATTATTAGTCAGTCATTTACAGTGAATTATCATAATTGTCCCTGGTGTTTGTTACAGGTCTTATGATAACTTACAGACGAAGAAATATTCAATGTTTAAATAGAAAAGAAAAACATTGTTAATATATCCTATTATCATTTATCTGTACCAAAATTCAGTGAACTACAGAGACACGCTGAATCGGACCTGCTAATGAATCATGGTTAAAGGTTGTATGCAGACATACTTGAACAATAAAGCCACGTACTTTGCAAGGAAATGTAAATGACAATTTCTACGTTTTGGTTTGAATCGGCCGTGCCTCAAATCAACACGCACGAAACAAGTATATAACAATGACACCAACGCGGCAACATAAGAGGTAGATAGGTAGATGGAAAAAAAATGTAATACAAACTAATCTTTAAGAGAGTTCTTATCTGACAATAAAATTGAGAATGGACATAGGGAATGTGTCATAGAGACAACAACCTTACCAAACTGCAAAAATAATCGAAGGCCACCATGGGTCTTCAACACAGTAGGAAAATCCCGCACCAGGAGACGTACACAGTTGACCCCTTAACAAAAATGTTATATACAATGTCGTGCTTAATTGCGAAATATAAAAATTAACAAGAATAAAAAATCATACAAGACTCAGAGTAGTAAAACTATGTCTGAGTCCGATGTCAAAATCGCCAACAAACAAACTTAGCAAAATGACAATGATGCATAAATTAACAAGGGACTACTAACAATTACTGACATGTCAGCTCTAGATCTCATTTAAACTCATTGATAGATTATGTTTTCATTATATGATTATCAAACATAACCCCTCAACAATGTATTTTTTAATTGGAGTGTAACTTGAGCAAAACAAATTGTACATGATCAGGACAGACACTCAATAATACTGTTTGTGTTTTTATGTAAGAGAAAAAAAGACGGATAGAAGGATGCTGATTAATCTTATGACATATACAATCATGATAGATTTATTCGTTTGATACACCTAAACATTTGAAAGTGCCGTTTATATATGTAATGTAGACAGTTTTGAATTTTAAAAAAGAAACAATAATTTCAATTATTAATCTTCTTAATCGTCGTAAATCCCAGTGTAAATGACTGAAAATTGTAAATAAATCAAATTGATAAAAAATTGATTGAAATTGTTTATCCATTAATGCTGAAAGATGGACGGCGGATACCAGAGGGACAGTCAAACTCCAAGATTGAAAATAAACTGACAACGCCATGGCTAAAAAAACGTATCAATATATTGAAAAAAGGGAGGTCATGCAGGCACTCTAAATTTGTGCAGACAAAATTGTGTAGTCATGTGTTCAAATATTACTTTAATTTTGCATTATAAATTCTATCTTGCCATTAAAATATTGCTGATATATACTATGCGGTTATATAGATTTACATACTAAAGTGGAAATATGATTGAATTTGATACGTATTGAAATATATTTTCAATGTCCGTTACCATTGTAACCGAGATAAGTTTTTAATTAATAAAAAGGCAGATCTCGAATAAATTATAACTATCAACGTTTTATGCGTACTTTATTTACAAATATATGTGTTTAATCGTGTTTATATCACGGAAGAATTAATTTCACTTTATTTTTCGATGTTTATACAAAGAAAGATATTAGATTTTTTTTTTTTATATCGATGTAGAGAAGTCCTGGTTACAAGTTAACTAAGTATTGAGCAGACCAGTCAAAAGTTAACTTGAGAACACTTCTGGTTTCGATCGGAATTTTTCAAATCAAAGTTAACTTATGTTAACTTATGACACCTATGTTAACTTATGACAGGACTGGTTCGAAGTTAACTTATATCAATAGCGGACCTGTTTCAAAGTTAACTTTTTGGCAGACATAAAAACTGTCCTAGGACCAAGTCTGCTTTTCAAGTTAACTAGATTTTAGTCCCAGAACTGGTCAGAGCAGTCCTAAATCCTCTCACAGGTTAACATTGACCAGTCCAAATGACTGGTTATCGAGTTAACTTGCTGTACAGGTTAGGACTGCACCCATCTGTATATACCTTGGTGGCAGTGATTTACAGGTTTTTTTTATAATATAATGTGTTACACTGACTTTATTTCAATTTATTTCATCATTTTAGATTCGTTAATCCATAATATTTCGCATTTCGTCGTTTGTCTATAGTCTTTCCGAAATTATAACAGGCGCACAGCTCATCAGAATCATAGGTTCTTTCGACGTCTTTCAGCTTGCTTTGTTACAATATAAATGGTATATTGATGTGAACTATCATTTTCTAAACATGTGTGTGGTCCTTGTATATGTCTATGAACGCGGGCTGTCGATTTTTTCGCAAGTATTAGTCAGTCATTTACAGTGAATTATTATACGTGTCCCTGTTGTTTGTCACAGGTCTTACTGTAACTTACAGACGAGGAAATATTCAATGTTTAAATAGAAAAAAAAAGGTTGTTAATATATCCTATTATCATTCATCTGGAGCAAGATTATGAATCTTACATGAACTACACAGGCACGCTGAATCGGACCTGCTAGTGTATCAAGGTTAAAGGTTGCATGCAGACATACTTTGCTCTTGCACAATAAAGTCACGTACTTTGCAAGGGAAAGTGAATGACAATTTCTACGTTTTTGGTTTGATTCGGCCGTGCTTCAACTCAACACACACGAACCAATATAAAAGAAGATGTGGTATGATTGCCAATGAGACAACTATCCACAAAAGACAAAAACGACACAGACATTAACAACTATAGGTCACCGTACGGCCTTCAACAATGAGCAAAGCCCATACCGCATAGTCAGTTATAATACGTCCCGATAAGACAATGTCAAACAATTCAAACGAGAAAACTAACGGCCTTATTTATGTAAAGAAATGAACGAAAAACAAATATGTAACACATAAACAAACGACAATCACTGAATTACAGGCTCCTGAGTATGTTACAATGAAACCAACGCGGCGACATAAGAGGGAGAGAGGCAGATAAAAAACTAAATGTAATAAGGAATAATCTTTAAAAGAGTTCTTATCTGACAATAAAATGGAGAGTGGACATGGGGAACGTGTCAAAGACACAACAACCTTACCAAAGTGCAATAACAACCGAAGGCCACCAAAGGGTCTTCAATACAGCAGAAAAATCCCGCACCAGGAGGGGTACACAGTTGGCCCCTAAACAAAAATGTGATATACAATGTCGTACTTAACTGAGAAATATATAAATTAACTAAAATAAAAAATCATACAAGACTAAAAAAGGCCAGAGGCTCCTAACTTTGGATAGGCGCAAAAATGCGACGGGGTTTGTAAGATCTAACCCTCCCCTTTACCACTAGCAAATGTAGAAAACCAAACACGCAACAATATCAATACGCACAGTAAAACTGAGTCCGAGTCCGATGTCAAAATCGCAAACAAAACAAACTAATCAAAATGATAATGATGCATACATTAAAAAGGACTACTAGCAGCTACTGACATGCCACTCCAGACCTCAATTAAACTCATTGACACATTATGTCTCCATTATATGATTATCAAACATAACCCCTCGTCAAGGTATTTTTTTAATTGGAGTGTAACTTGAGCAAAACAAATTGTACATGATCAGGACAGACAATTATCAATACTGTTTGTATTTGTGTGTAAGAGGGAATAAGAGTGGTATAATGATGCTGATTAATCTTATGATATATAAAATCATGAAAGATGTATTCGTTTTATACACCTAAAAAAATCATTTCGAAAGTGTCGTTTATATATGTAATGTAGACAGTTTCTTTCTAAGAAGTTCCTGTATGAAGTCAGCCTCAAAATAATAAAGCAAAAAGGCAGGAAGAGGGGCACAATTGGTGTCCATTGGAATGCTGAGACAGTCTGTTGAAAAACACGTCCTCCAAACGTAACAAATATGTTGTCAATCAAGAAATCAAGCATCTTGATAATGTCAGTTTCAGAGAAGTTTTTGTTAGAATCAGAGTGATGCTTTACAAAGTAGGATTTGTCCCTCCCCAAGACAAGATACTTGCGCCTTGTGTTTTTATGAAACAAAGTAATACCAACTCTTTCAATTTGTCTTTCAGATTGGAAAAGGGAATACTTGTTTAAAGTGTAGAAAAGTCAAATGTTTTAATACTATTCATGATGAGAGAGTCTTAGATTGTATGTAAGATCTTTAGAATTTTTAAGTGTCCACATCTGCTGCATGCCACCTCTAGAATAGGCAGTCTCACAACAACTTTGATCGTTGCTTCCTTGATAAAAGCAACATATAAAAAAAGAAGATGTAGTATGATTGCCAATGAGACAACGCTTGACAAGAGACCAAGTGACACAGAAATAAACAACTATAGGTCAGCGTATGACCATAAACAATAAAGAATGCCCATTCCGCATAGTCAGTATCAAAGGCCACGAAATGACAAATTTAAAACAATTTAAACGAGAAAAAAATAACGACCTAAATCATGTACAAAAAATTAACGAGAAACAATTATGCAACACAGCAACAAACGACAACCCCTAAATAACAGGTTCCTGACTTGTGACAGTTTGCTAGAGATATTGAATAAACACGTGAAAATTGTTGAATACTGACTTTTGACCTTTGTTGTTTTTTTTTGTTTTTTTTTGTTTTATTTATGTTGTGATGTTGTAGCAAAGTGTTTGTGTACATTTCCTTTTGAATATTGAAACATATTGCACCGTATACCATTAAAAACACTTCAGGAATATCCAATTATCGTGTGTCACTTGTGTGTGTTCGCTTGTCCTAAGCTTGCATTTGATGTATGCGAGAAATAAGTTCTTATGATGTGTTTTGTCATAATTGACTTTATAAAATAAACTAATCAATTTATAATTTAAGGAGTTCATCTTGGTGTATTCGTATGTATAGTATTCGGACAGCAGGACCAGGTATCACATATGTCATATAAGATTAATATTCACAATTAAACATTTGTATTGTTTCTTTCATTTTTGCTAATGTGTTTTGTCTGTATGCATTTTTGTGTTTCTTTGATACATATAACATGGCTCTGTACATTTACATCCCGTCATTGTGTAATTGTGCTATGGTAAATTCTTGTATTCTTGTCTTTAATTTTTAATTTTTGCTTACGTTCTTTGTCTATATGTCTTTTTGTGCTTCTTGCTTCTTTATTACATATTTTTATTTGTTTGTTTTTATATTGATTAAAATTATAACACAATATTGACTTCTGTACCCCTAATTTTGAAATTTTAACCTATAATGTCTGTTTGGTTTGTTCACACATCGTTGTCAATATAATGGAATTTGATGCAACTGTCATAAAAGTGAAAGGTTTAGCTAGCTAAAAACCAGTTTTTTTAATTAACCACTTTCTACTTCAGAAAATGTCTGAACCAAGTTAGGAATATGACAGTTGTTATCCATTTGTTTGATGTGTATGCGCTTTTGATTTTTCCATTTAATAAGGGACTTTTCGTTTTGAATTTTCCTCGGAGTTCAGTATTTTTGTGATTTTACTTCATTCCAATTGCGCATAGAAAAAAAAAGACATTTTCACATCTAGAAAACTCGAAAACAATCAATATACATTTCTTGTTAAAGGCAAACAGATGTTTAAAATAATTGTTATCAAAACGACTTATACAAATGAACGACATCCTTTAAGGTAAACGTGTTTAACAGTCCTTTGACCTATGATGGTTTACTCTTTTTTTTTAATTTTTATTATTTTCAAGATTTACAACAAATACAACACATCAAACATGCATACAGTAATATTAGCGATAGATTTGAATATATATTTATTTATGACAATAAACATTGTTGTAAATTATTTTTTTCTATTTATATGGAAAAAAAAGAAGCAAGGACATACAGAAGAAAATATAATTAGAGTTAAATGTTTACGTACCACTGTGTGGCATTTGAGAATTGTAAAGAATTTTATAAAAATAAAAAAAAATAAAAAAGAAGAGATTAAAAAATATCCCGTAAGATTTTCAGTACATAATAAATTGTGCTATTAGATACAATAATATTTTATGTTAGTTTTGACAATAAATATAGATTGTAAAAACAAATGACAAATTGAATTATAAAAATAATATTTTAAATGCATTCCACACGGTATCAAAGTGTTTTTGTCTCTTATTTTTGACTACCATTATTTTTTCTAAATTGTACATATATTTTAGCTTTTCTTTAATGGCACTGACTGAAAGATCTTTTGAAAAACATCTACTGTTGTATATATATTGTTTCATGTATAGAAAAATCAAATTATATGGGTCACCTTTTCGAACTTTTGATATATCTCCAAAAATATAATTCAACTTATTCAAAGGCAGGCTTACCCCACCAGATAAGAACCAATAATCTACATCTTGTAAAAAATTTTGGATAATCTCACACAATTCCACAGAATATGTTCAATAGTTTCATCTTCTAATTTACAAAAAGTACATAGAGGGTTATCGATAAGTTTGATTTTACATAAACATTTATTTGTGGCAAGAATTCTATGGTTGATTCTGTACTGAAGCCACTGTAGTTTGGTATTGACAGTGACTGTAAAAGGTAGTTTGAATACATGTTTCCAAATGAGATCTTCACCTAATATTTCACTCCACTTCAGTTGTCCTGTTGGAGTCACCTTGTTACTTATGAGTATTTTGTACATATCTTTAGTACCTTTTCTACTTTTAAAAAAGACTTGTAAGCAAGCTGGAATAAATGGACAACATAACTTATATGAACCTTTTTTGTAATTATTTGCTGCTTTTTTAATAGCAGAAATAACACTCATGTAATTCAAAAAATTTACATTGACATCATAACATTGCTGTAACAATTCTAATGAAATAAAACATCCATGTTCATCTATTACATCATTAACATATTGTAAACCATGATTAAACCAATGTTGATAAAAAAACAGGTGTATTACCAATTCTGATCATATTGTTAAACCAAATAGGACTTGATAAAAAATATTCATAGTCCATATTTCTTTCTTTATCAGTAATCATTTCCCATGCTCTGAATACATCTTTCCAAAAACTTTTTTTGATATATAAACTAGCTTGTTTGATATACTGAACACCACAATTAAAAAGTTTATTTTTATCAATATCTGACATCAAAATACTTTGCCACTTATTATCTCTCTGAAAAATCCTTCTGATGGTTTACTCTTACAAGTTGTGACTTGGATGGAGAGTTCTGTCATCGACACTCAGACCACATCTTCTTATATCTATTATAAAGCATTATAGAAAGAAAATGTGTTTAAATAAATTGAATGTTGTAAGTCATTCTGTTATCTGCTTGACTGGGATTGTAACGATATGTAGATCAAATATATGACCACCTTTTATTTGATTTCTACATAGGTACATGTATGAAAACGGCTTTTTGGAATATAAGCATTCTCACGATATATCCAATTTGTAAAACTTTAAATAAGGTGTGGTTACTAATAACTGTTTGTTATCAATATAAATAAGATAAGATAACATAGCAGGAAATATCGGTTGCCCAGGGCTTATAATTCGGGTAGACCATGTAAGATGTAACCCCACCAAATGAAAAAAAAATAACTGAAAGAACTACATAATAAAAATACAAAATACGCATAGGTGTAAATATCAATTTCGATATACTTTATATATATCAAATAAAAGTTGAAAGACTAGTAATCATTGTAGAACATCTTATGACTGACCATTTTGAATAATACAAAACTGTATTTTAAATGAATTTTAAGATTGAGAGAATACATTGCATGTATCTCAGATATGAAGTACCTAGTTTTGACAAAGTTCCAGTGACTAGTACGGTCTGATTGTCAATAACGGAAAATTGACCCCGATTGATGTTTAAAAGTTAAAAAAAATGAGGTAGAAAGGAAATGGAAGCAAGCATAGGTTGTTTGCGTTTTTTACACATTTAGGGAAATACTATTTGATTTTTAGGGGGGGGGGGGGGTGGGGATATAATGAAATTTGAAAAAAAGCAGGACAGTTTTTTTAGTAAAAAAAAGACAGGATGAGCAACTTTGCCAAAAAAAAAAATGCAGGATGACAATTTATGTAAAAGAAAGTCAGTATAAACTAATAAAAAAAAAGGCAGGACCGAAAACAGCGAAAAATAAAAAGGCAGGACAGAGATTACAACTAAAACAATGCAGGACAAAATTAATTTTTCATCCTAGCCCACCTATAAAAATCAAATGGTAGCTCCCTTATGTTAAATTGCGTTTTTTACTATTTTCGTAAAATATGAACGTCCGATTGGACGTTTAACTACCTTTTTAAAAAAACATAAAACTTAGAGTTTATTGCAATGTTTGAACTTTATTCATTTGGTACCTATAATCAAAACATATATTATTATCGAATACTTTAAAGTCACAGCCTATCCCATTACAAATGAATTAAAATAACCAAATCATTCTGCACAAAAACGTTTAATTTTTATTATCTTCAATTCCATCTTAATGTACTAAGTATATACGCGTTTGTTGAAATAGTTTTCATTAAAACGTTATCCTGTTAAATATAGTATTACTGAATATATAAATATCAATTTCTTTCGAAAAAACTATTTTCGGCAACAGGCCTTTTGTACATCAAAATTCTAATTATAATGCTACAGAATATATAACTATTAGTTATAACTGGATGAGATCATATCCATGGATGAATTTATATAATATGATAAATTGCAAAGTAATGACTTTAAAAAACATAATCCAAAATGACGGTGAAAGAAATATATTACAAAAAAATACAACAACAGGATTTCAGTAATATATTACCATTCACACTTATTTATTAATATGCCCGGTCTCCGTAATTTTAACAAAACTTTTTGTTACTTAAATTGATAAACATTACGGATTTTAACACATAATTGGTAGGTAAAAATCAGGGGATTTTAACGAAAAGTATGATAAGGAAAACAATCCCGAAAAAAAGTCGGCCCAGATGGCCATAATATTTTTTTTCTTCGACTTCAATCGAACTCTGACCGAAAAATTGTTAAATGATGTTTTGGCTTGATCTACTATAGATTTTTAAAGATGTTTATAAGTATCAATAATGTGACAATAATTATGAGCGAACTATTAAATGTATATAAAATTTGATTTCCCCGTAAATACTATGGCTGCTGACGCTAGTGGTAATGTTTACCCTAGAGGTTTTATTTTTTTTATTTTATCTGTATACCTCATCTAACCTGGGCGAAAACTAACTTAAATAATAAAATTCTTGAAAAAACATTTATTTTTTTTGATGTCGCGATCATTTATAGTTATTTATGGTATGAGTTTTGCTCATTGTTGAAGGCCGTACTGCGAAATTAAGTTGATCACACCTTTTTGTTTAGCTAATCTGGCCCGAATAACCAATTGAGCTTTTCGCATGACTTGGCGTCCGTTGTCCGTCGTCGACAGTCGTAGTCGTCATCGATTTTCGTCGTCGTTAACTTTTACCAAAATATTTTCCTTTGAAACTACTGGGCTAAATATAACCAAAATAGGCTACAATCATCATTAAGGCCACACCAAATTAATTAGTAGTTCTTTGGAAAACCCGCACCTAAATTGCCGAAATTAAAATAAAAAAATAAAAATAAATTTCCCGCACCTCACCTGCCAAAACCAAAAAATAAAAATAAAAATAAAATTCCCGCACGTCGAAAATAAATCCGCATTTTCGACGAACTCGATTCCGGTATTAAAAAAAAATCTTTATCAATTAAGCGTTTGAAAATATGCAGTGTTTGTCATTTGTCAAGCATATTTTTGATTCTGATCAAAAAAGTTGCAATGATGGAAAACGTGCTGATTGTTTCTGTGGTGAAACTTTCAGACAAAAATAACAACAAGGCCTTTTGTTGGCCCTGTAAATACCTCTACTGATATTTCATTGATACATTTCTTTTGATATGAAAAGATAGACACCAAAACAGTTGTTGAAGGCCTTGTGCCGTTGTGGAGACCTCTGCATTTGTTATTTTTCCTGGTGGATGTTGTGCAGTTCTCAAACTTTAAAATACCCCATATTGTTCCATTTTTATATGTACCTTTTTATAATAATACAAGGTACTGACAAAATGATAAAATTTGATATTTTATACCATTTTTAAAGATGGGTGAAATTGAAAGTTAACTTGTTTAACACAGGATGTTTTGTAAATGAAAAAAAAATGCATTTCTATTGCAAGATTATAGACTCCATGATGCATCTGGTTGAAATCTTAGTTATAACATAGGCTTATAAATGTAGGTTATGTAGGTATTTCCATGTTGGTATGTTTTGGTGTAATTTATTTTCTGATATTTAATTGTAAAGTAGCACTAGCTAGAACCCCCAGTTTCCACTGTGCTTGGATTGACTGGTTAGTGATCCATATGCCTAAACACAAAACACACACCATGCAGTTATGTTACAAGAAGCTAGCTAGCATACTACAGAGGGTGTCTAAGGACCAGAAGGTGCATATACTACAGATGAAAGCAGTGCATATTAAAAGCAGATAGCCATATAAAGTTCATGCATAAAAAATATGTTCAAAAGTGTATATTTGTGCAGTGTTAATTATACAAACAACAAAACAAAATGAAAAAGAATGCAGAAAGTTGAAATACATATAAAAAGGGAGATAATTTAAGTATATCAAATTATGTCCCTTTTCAATTAAGTGAGTTGAAAATTCAGTTGCTTCTTTTAGGTAAAAGATATAAAAATTGAGAGAAAAAAAATATCGCTCGCTCCATATTTCTTCAAAATTTGAGGCGAAGAATTTAAAAATATAAATTTAAATTTCGCTCGCTCGCCCCATTTTTTTTTGGTAAAATCTCAAAGAACTATTAATTAATTTGGTGTGGCCTAAGGTATCTAACTCAAAAAAGTGTCTGATAATCTGGCTCACCAACCAAGATGGCTGACATGTCTTACAATAGAATATAGGGATAAAATGCCGTTTATTTGGCTTATATCTCTGAAACTAAAAAAATTAAACCAAATCTTACATGGATTTATCCGCCCTGAAATTTTCACACAAACCAGACACCCCGTTGTTGGGTTGCTGTCCTTGAACTGCTTGAAAACTGCATTTTACGCTGACATGGCTGAAAATAGAACATAGTGGTAAAATGTAGTTTTTAATCTATCTCTGAAACGAACGCAAATAGAGCAAATTTGACATCTGGTAAATGTGTTCGTCAATCCCTCGCCAATATATTTTTTTAGTTAGAGTGTAACTCAAGCAAAACAAATCGTACATAGTACATAATCAAGACAGACAATTAACATACTATTTTTGTTTGAATGTGAAGGTAATAAAGGGGCAGAATGATAATTAATCTGATGATATATAAAATCATGACAGATTTATCCGTTTTATACGTCGCAAAAAAATCATTTCAAAAGTATCGTTTATATAAGTAATGTAGACAGTTTTAAATTTTATACAAAATACAGTCATTTTAATTACTAAACTTCTTAAGTTGTCGAACTTCCCAGTGCAATGACGGGAGAAGTTAAAATTAAACCAAAGTGATCAAAAAGTGATCAAAATTGTTTTGTCATTAATGCTGATAGTTGTTTTAATTTCATCTTATTCTCTTCAGCCTTCCTTGATAAAAGAAACACATCCCAAAAAAGAAGATGTGGTATGATTACCAATGAGACAACGCTTGACAAGAGACACAATGACACAGAAATAAACAACTATAGATCAGCGTACAGCATAAACAACGAAAAGAGCCCATAACGCATAGTTAGTATACAAGGCCAAGAAATGACAATTGTAAAACAATTAAAACGAGAAAACTATGGACATAAATCATGTACAAAAAATGAACGAGAAACAATCATGTAACCCAGCAACAAACGACAACTACTGAATTATTTGCTCTTGAATTTTGACAGTTTACGTTCTATCAAGTAACATTAAAACGTCGTATAAATGAATGAATTCAGTAATTCAATTTTTTTCATTAAAATCCTTTTTTGGACACCCATATCGAACATTTGGGACCGTACAAGCTCACGTTTCAATGTCTTTACTGTAAAAATGAAATTATTTTAAGAACACAAAATAGCAAAAAGAAGGTATAAAACGTAATCCTTGTTGATTTTAAAATGAAAAAATGATTATACACAAAAGGGGGATACATAACATAAATTATAAATATATTCGACAATTCTTTACGATTAACGTCGAAAATACTATTAACAGAACATGAAAAAGTCTAAAGACCGAGTATCACGAACCCTGCTAGGGGATTGGTAGGGATTTTGAGGTTGGGTTATGGGTTTATAGGATGTATTTCAATAATTAATTAGTGTGACCATAACAGAATATCATAACTGTGTTATCAATGTTTAATATATTTCCAATTAACGTTAATGAAATTTGGAGGATTAAGAGCTAGAGATATTGAATAAATACGTGAAAATTATTGAAGACTGACTTTTGACCTGTAGATGTCTTCTGGGTTTTTGTTATGCTGTAGCAATGAGTATGTGTACATTTCCTTTTGAACATTAAACATAATGCATACCATTAAAAAAAACTTCAGGAATATCTAATTATGGTGTGTCACTTGCATGGGTTCGCTAGTCCTTAGCTTGCATTTAAACTATGCGAGAAAAAAGCTCGTGTGATGTTTTGTTGTCTTAATTGACTTTGTAAAAAAAAAAACATAGTTTAAGTAAGTCATCATTGTGTATTCGGACTGTAGAAACACGTACTACATGTGCCAGATTAGATTCATCTTCACATTAAACATATTTGATAGTGCTCTGTTTGATAATACACTTGGTTTATAAGCTTTTTTTTGTGTTTCTTTGATACATGTTACGTGGCTCTGTAATTTTACATCCCGTCAAAGTGTAATTGAGCTATGGTAATTTTTGTATTTACGTCTTTCTTTTTTGGTTCACGAGCTTTATTTATATTTCTTTTTTGTGCTTCTTTGTTACAGATTTGTTTGTTTTCAAAATGATTGAGATTATTTCACAATGTTGAATTTTGTACCCTTTATTTTTACATTTTGTACCTATTTTATCTGTTTGTTTTGTTCACACATTGTTGTCAGTATATTTTAATTTGATGCTACTGTCATAAAAGTGAGAGGTTTAGCTAGCTTTAATCAACAATTGTCTACTTAAGAACATTCCTGTTCAGGAAAAGTACAGTTGTTATCCATTGTGATTGAGTTTTTGATTTTGCCATTTGATTAGGGACTTTCCGTTTTGAATTTTCCTCGGAAATGAGTACTTTTGTGATTTTTTTATTTTAGATTGATGTATAGCAAAAACAAAACAGTTTCACATCTAGAAAACTCGACAAAAATTAATATGCATTTCCTGTCAACGGCAAACAGATACACGTTTAAATAGTTGTGATCAAAACTACATATACAAATGAACGACACTCTTTGGGGGAAAACAGGTTAAGAAAGCATAATAGACAGAAAATGAATTTGTTTTCAGAAAGTGCATTTTTTTTAGCGTAAATGCAATAACAGATAAAATCTGTACATTAATAATTATTGTGTATTCCCTTGCTAAAACCTGGGGCTAATAAACTTAAACCCAAAGTAACATTATCTACATGAAAGTCATTGTGTTTTATGTTTGACTGGGATTGTAACGATAAACAAATCATATATACATATCATATAAATGATCGCTTTTTACTTCATTTCTACATTTGTACATTTATTTAAACGTTTGGGTTTTTTTTTCGGAATAACATCTTTATCGTGATATGTTCAATTTGTATAACTTTAAATACGGGGTGGTTTCTGAAAACTGAATTTTGAAATAACACAGAGACAAGTTACAAGTTGACAATTTGCGAAATAAGTATATTGACCTCGTTGGCTTTCCATAGAACAGTTCGATTAAATAATTGTTGAAAAATTAATCTGCTTCAGCGATAAAAATGTCATGACAAAAACACAAACAAAAAGGTCTTAGCATTCCCCTTTCAAAAAAAAGTTGATACAATATTGATTTCTAACAAAGTAACTTGCACTTTTGTTACATCGCAACACTTTGTTTGTGTTTTGCTTCGGGTAGTAATATTTCTATTTGACTGAACAATGATTTCTGAAGTGTATATCTAGATTGACTAGTGAGATTATAACATATTACAAAAGAGAATTTGAAACAGAATGTTGAGTCATAGATGATGATCGTTCATATCTTGAATTTCATCTTATTCCCTGTAGCGATGTCCAATAAAAGAAATAACATTGTGTTTTCATACAATTATCCTTTATTGAAACGTTATATTACTCAATCTAATATGAATGAATATCCAATTTTCAAATTCTTAAGAAATAATTTATTTTTCTCCATACATGAAAAGTAAAATCACAAAAATACTGAACTGAGAGGAAAATCAATTCGGAAAGTCCATAATCACATGGCAAAATCAAATAACAAAACGCATCAAAAACGAATGGACAAGAACTGTCATATTCCTGACTTGGTACAGGCATTTTCAAATGTAGAAAATGGTGGATTAAACCTGGTTCTATAGCGCTAACCCTCTCACTTTAATGACAGTCTTATCAAATTCCGTTATATTTACATTGATTCGTTAAAAAAACAATAAAATAGTCAAAATATGGGTACATCAGTCATCATCGTATAACAATTTTAAAAGGACCAATTTAACAGACCTCAAAAACATCTACTATCTACGAATACATTGATTGATTTGAGTCTCTGACGTCAGAATTTTTTTATACGTCACATAAATTTGTCGTTCAATGTGCATACACACAATTTTAAAATTTACATAGGCAATGTAAGCATACAGGGTTAAAAAAATCAAAAGTATATAAGAATAAATTTCAGAAATAGACCGAGATTTAAACTAGTCCAAAAGATATATATAGAATTTATAAGAATCCAAAACTAGTTGATTCCATTACGCGATGATTTTGACGTTTGTGGTTCATCGTATATAGTAATTCATAATAGAAATATATCATAGTGACATATAATAGAACAATAGCATACTGACGGGACAGATTCACGTTATAAGAACAATAGAAATACAAAAAGTCGCATACACAAAACAAACCACTAAAAAATGAAAGCCAATACAAACACATTGACGAGATGTATAAGTACCGAGCCACGTCAAACGGATATCAAATAAAACCATTCAACAGTAAAAGTAATATTAATAATATAACAAAGACAAATGAAAGAACAATTAAACACGTTGTTAAGATGATAAACAACATCAGTACGCAAAATCTATACATCAAGACCATCGTGTATTATTTGAGAAGTTGATACGGAATATTTATCAACAAGGTATTGGTACCCTCCGATGAACGTTTTTAGAAAAAGGACGAGACGTTCTTTGCCATACCCCTTGTTCATCAACTTTCTACTCAGACACTGATGACGTTTTACAAAGTCTGAGTAGGAGCTGCAAGCTCTTGAATATCGAATAAGTTGGGACATATATATCCCATATGCAGGTGAAGTTGGTATATTGCTACTAAGGTGGGGGGAATTTATAATTTAAAAATTAAAATTGTCTCTTTTGTCATATATTCTGGTACTGAGATGACTGTGTACGTCAAATTTGAGATATACAATCGTTATTTTTTTAAATAAAATGTTACTGAATATCTAACGACCATTTGTAAAGGTATATCTTGACGAGAGCTTCGATGATAAACAAATAGATAAGCATAAATTTATTATTTCAACAAGAACAGTCTTTAAAATACATATTATTTCTTATCCAGTGCATATTAGTTCGTCTCACATGTTATTCGAAAACCATTGAAAGTTTCATTGTACCTCGCTTATATAGTATAAATTGATGTACGTAAAACCTTGCATGTCATGTGAAGGCTTACTTTGTTTCATGTTTTACGATGATATGTTCGGGCTTATTTTTATCACAGAAATTAACTGTTTCTTTTCGTTATAACCTTTTATTGATGATGGTGCCCTGATTTTCTGTCAGTCCTCAATTGAGACGTTTTGTGTCTTCATCAACTAGAGAGAAATTCCATCAGAAAAAGTGATGGTGTAATGATTTGTAGACATTTGCTCTTTGTTCAAATTTAAGGTCAAATGAAGTCAGTTATGCATTCCCTTCTTCGCAAATTTTGAATCTTTAGGTTAAGCAAGTGTAGGATATTTTGAATATATATATATTTCTTGATTATGTCGTAAACAAACAAAATTCCAGCATAGTTAAGGTGACAATTATACGTCAGTAACATCAGACGACAGTGTAGAAATAATACCATCTAACTTGAGACTTTGAATCGTTGAGTTTTGAAAACAGACCATTTGATTAAAAACAGTGTCGTTGGATCAAGGACACTCTTTTATTGCATTGTAACTATTAGAGTTAACAAAGACAATATTTTAATTTTTATATAATAAATGTATGACTGCTGTGGATATTCGAATATAACATTTGAAAAATAATCTAGAAATAAATTGATGTGCACAATACTCCTAGTTATAAGAAAAAGAAAACAAGTAGTTCTCTGTGTGCATTTAAACAATTGACAATTATCCATATACGCTTTACTATATAGACTGCAAACACTGGTGTGAATGAAGCTTTGTTCACTCCAAATTAAAACCGTATTAGATTTAACTTTGTTAAATGTAAACATCATTTTGTATTTCAAATGATATGCATACATGTATTAAGTTACTAAATTTGATATATCACAAAGGTTAATGTATGTTTAATTAGAAATATTTGTAAATATTTATGCTTTAAATTAAAACAAAACGACGCAAATTAATAAATATTATTTTCTTTCTTAATGAATGCCAACTGAATCAAAAATATAACAATCAAACGTCAAACTGATGTAGTATACGTTATAATTATGACAATTAGTTTTGCCATTGCCATTATTTTTTAAACATTTAAGTCTATCTGCTGTAGATTTTAATAACGGCAATAATTAATTGTATAATGTGATTTCACTTTAGTATAAAATGCAGCAGTGATTACATTTTAAGGATATTAGTGTGACACAGACGTTTTTCATTTTCTGTATAAGTTATTGATACAATAGAGTACTACTTATACATTTGGCTTCTACACAAACAGTTACACAAGCTGATTAAGTGATGTTTGAACCACAATGACTAATTATAAAACTGCCAAAAAAACTCAAGCATTTGATCAACATATATTTAAACAAAGATGTTGACGAATATTACTAAATTATTGAAACAGATAGTTTTTGATTCTCACAACAATATCATGTCGTACACATAGATGAATTAAGTACAGCTCCATGTAAGAATCATGCAGGGGGTGATTCACTGGGGTCACCGTAATTGGAATAAATTTCACCTGAAGTTGTCATGTCCCAACATAAAGCAAATTTAGTTGAAAAATTGAATGTCAGTACCATGGTAACCATAGCAACCAAAGCAGTAAAAAAAGTGTCAAATTCAATAACAATAAAACACCAAAACCGCCATTTTTGGGCCCTAGTTTTGGATGATTTGTAACAATAATGACATAAAGTAAAAACATTTTTAATAAATGTTTTAGTTAGTTAAAATTTGAATGATGGTAGGATAATTCAGTGGAAGCCGGTTCGATAGAGAAAGCAATTCAAAAAGGGAAGATAATTCATTTTGTTGATTTCTCTAAATTTTCCTATTTTTAACATTTTCAGTGGGTAAAAAATGGTAAAACCCAAAAGCAAGAATACAAATCTTTACTTTTATGATAAAGTCCTATACAATTTCTTATTTTTAAGAGAAAAACATTTTTGTGTAAATATTTTCAAAATTTCCTGTTGGCCGCCTAATATTACTGACTTTTGGCTTTCAAGATTTTTCCCTGAAATATATTATATTTAAAATAAAGTAAAATTAGACAAGTAAAAGAAGCCATATTATAGTGCTACACATATGTTATAAAGTATAACATATAAAATGCAAAGAAATGGTTGTAAATTAACTTAAATGTTATATTTCATGTCAAAAGGGGAGATAATTCAATGTATTGATGGAATAAAAACTTTATTTGTAATTGGTTTGTTTTTGGTATAATTTGTTATGAGTTTTTATAAGTTGTTTTTTTTTTTTTTTTTTGGAAATGTGGTAATTGATCTGAAAACAATTTTGATATGTGTATTCCACAATCATATAGTATAATGGAAAGCTTAAGAGTATCAACAAAAATGTCACATTCTGTATGTGCCTACCCAAGAAACGGCCCATTATTTTCGGCAGTTGTCTCATGTGAACTCTTTGTTATATGTTATCTTTTTATAATTGGAATTACTATGTATATTCAGGGATTTGTTGCAAATTTGTTTAATGAATAACATTTGTTTTGGTTCCATTTAGTGCTAATGTGGTAAGGGAAGTTGGTCATTTTGTGAAGGGAACAAGGTGACCTCCGGGTGCTGGTGTTTCCGGCCATTTTTTTAATTTATTTGTCTCATTGATACGTACCCCACATCCTTTTTTATTGATATATAGAAAAAACAAAAACGAATGGTGTTTCTATTAATATTGTATTGAATATATACATGTAATAATACATGTTTTATATTTTTTTCAACTGTCCTAATTGCCTAAAGTAAGTAACATTTTCATACAATATGAATTAATTTGTAAAACATTCTGGTTTTTTTTAAATAAGTACTGTACATGTATGATCATGTAATAAATATAATTATAAATGAACCACATATATATATATGTTCGAATCCCGTCGAGGGAAGAACCAAAAATTTGCGAAAGCAAATTTACAGATCTAACATTGTTGGGTTGATGTTTAGACGAGTTGTATATACATTAAGTACACAGCCATGTATCACCATCATTGATGGCGATCCGATGGATACATCTGTTGTAGGGTTGTCACTGACTCAGACGTACTTATGAATATAATTATTTTCTGTGACTGTATCTTACATTAATTTGTAGGATCCTTTACTATAGATAATTTAGCTGATCTGTAACAATAACATCTTCATGCCTTATATATCATGTACTGTAGTACGCCGCTAGATTAAAACTGACGTGGAAAGGTAACACATGCCCACCGAAAGCTCTTTTTTTGAGAGCCCAGGTGGTCGTGTGGTCTAGCGGGACGGCTGCAGTGCAGGCGATTTGGTGTCACGATATCACAGTAGCATGGGTTCGAATCCCGGCGAGGGAAGAACCAAAAATTTGCGAAAGCAAATTTACAGATCTAACATTGTTGGGTTGATGTTTAGACGAGTTGTATATACATTAAGTACACAGCCATGTATCACCATCATTGATGGCGATCCGATGGATACATCTGTTGTAGGGTTGTCACTGACTCAGACGTACTTATGAATATAATTATTTTCTGTGACTGTATCTTACATTAATTTGTAGGATCCTTTACTATAGATAATTTAGCTGATCTGTAACAATAACATCTTCATGCCTTATATATCATGTACTGTAGTACGCCGCTAGATTAAAACTGACGTGGAAAGGTAACACATGCCCACCGAAAGCTCTTTTTTTGAGAGCCCAGGTGATCGTGTGGTCTAGCGGGACGGCTGCAGTGCAGGCGATTTGGTGTCACGATATCACAGTAGCATGGGTTCGAATCCCGGCGAGGGAAGAACCAAAAATTTGCGAAAGCAAATTTACAGATCTAACATTGTTGGGTTGATGTTTAGACGAGTTGTATATACATTAAGTACACAGCCATGTATCACCATCATTGATGGCGATCCGATGGATACATCTGTTGTAGGGTTGTCACTGACTCAGACGTACTTATGAATATAATTATTTTCTGTGACTGTATCTTACATTAATTTGTAGGATCCTTTACTATGGATAATTTAGCTGATCTGTTACAATAACATCTTCATGCCTTATATATCATGTACTGTAGTACGCCGCTAGATTAAAACTGACGTGGAAAGGTAACACATGCCCACCGAAAGCTCTTTTTTTGAGAGCCCAGGTGGTCGTGTGGTCTAGCGGGACGGCTGCAGTGCAGGCGATTTGGTGTCACGATATCACAGTAGCATGGGTTCGAATCCCGGCGAGGGAAGAACCAAAAATTTGCGAAAGCAAATTTACAGATCTAACATTGTTGGGTTGATGTTTAGACGAGTTGTATATACATTAAGTACACAGCCATGTATCACCATCATTGATGGCGATCCGATGGATACATCTGTTGTAGGGTTGTCACTGACTCAGACGTACTTATGAATATAATTATTTTCTGTGACTGTATCTTACATTAATTTGTAGGATCCTTTACTATAGATAATTTAGCTGATCTGTAACAATAACATCTTCATGCCTTATATATCATGTACTGTAGTACGCCGCTAGATTAAAACTGACGTGGAAAGGTAACACATGCCCACCGAAAGCTCTTTTTTTGAGAGCCCAGGTGGTCGTGTGGTCTAGCGGGACGGCTGCAGTGCAGGCGATTTGGTGTCACGATATCACAGTAGCATGGGTTCGAATCCCGGCGAGGGAAGAACTAAAAATTTGCGAAAGCAAATTTACAGATCTAACATTGTTGGGTTGATGTTTAGACGAGTTGTATATACATTAAGTACACAGCCATGTATCACCATCATTGATGGCGATCCGATGGATACATCTGTTGTAGGGTTGTCACTGACTCAGACGTACTTATGAATATAATTATTTTCTGTGACTGTATCTTACATTAATTTGTAGGATCCTTTACTATAGATAATTTAGCTGATCTGTAACAATAACATCTTCATGCCTTATATATCATGTACTGTAGTACGCCGCTAGATTAAAACTGACGTGGAAAGGTAACACATGCCCACCGAAAGCTCTTTTTTTGAGAGCCCAGGTGGTCGTGTGGTCTAGCGGGACGGCTGCAGTGCAGGCGATTTGGTGTCACGATATCACAGTAGCATGGGTTCGAATCCCGGAGAGGGAAGAACCAAAAATTTGCGAAAGCAAATTTACAGATCTAACATTGTTGGGTTGATGTTTAGACGAGTTGTATATACATTAAGTACACAGCCATGTATCACCATCATTGATGGCGATCCGATGGATACATCTGTTGTAGGGTTGTCACTGACTCAGACGTACTTATGAATATAATTATTTTCTGTGACTGTATCTTACATTAATTTGTAGGATCCTTTACTATAGATAATTTAGCTGATCTGTAACAATAACATCTGCATGCCTTATATATCATGTACTGTAGTACGCCGCTAGATTAAAACTGACGTGGAAAGGTAACACATGCCCACCGAAAGCTCTTTTTTTGAGAGCCCAGGTGGTCGTGTGGTCTAGCGGGACGGCTGCAGTGCAGGCGATTTGGTGTCACGATATCACAGTAGCATGGGTTCGAATCCCGGCGAGGGAAGAACCAAAAATTTGCGAAAGCAAATTTACAGATCTAACATTGTTGGGTTGATGTTTAGACAAGTTGTATATACATTAAGTACACAGCCATGTATCACCATCATTGATGGCGATCCGATGGATACATCTGTTGTAGGGTTGTCACTGACTCAGACGTACTTATGAATATAATTATTTTCTGTGACTGTATCTTACATTAATTTGTAGGATCCTTTACTATAGATAATTTAGCTGATCTGTAACAATAACATCTTCATGCCTTATATATCATGTACTGTAGTACGCCGCTAGATTAAAACTGACGTGGAAAGGTAACACATGCCCACCGGAAGCTCTTTTTTTGAGAGCCCAGGTGGTCGTGTGGTCTAGCGGGACGGCTGCAGTGCAGGCGATTTGGTGTCACGATATCACAGTAGCATGGGTTCGAATCCCGGCGAGGGAAGAACCAAAAATTTGCGAAAGCAAATTTACAGATCTAACATTGTTGGGTTGATGTTTAGACGAGTTGTATATACATTAAGTACACAGCCATGTATCACCATCATTGATGGCGATCCGATGGATACATCTGTTGTAGGGTTGTCACTGACTCAGACGTACTTATGAATATAATTATTTTCTGTGACTGTATCTTACATTAATTTGTAGGATCCTTTACTATAGATAATTTAGCTGATCTGTAACAATAACATCTTCATGCCTTATATATCATGTACTGTAGTACGCCGCTAGATTAAAACTGACGTGGAAAGGTAACACATGCCCACCGAAAGCTCTTTTTTTGAGAGCCCAGGTGGTCGTGTGGTCTAGCGGGACGGCTGCAGTGCAGGCGATTTGGTGTCACGATATCACAGTAGCATGGGTTCGAATCCCGGCGAGGGAAGAACCAAAAATTTGCGAAAGCAAATTTACAGATCTAACATTGTTGGGTTGATGTTTAGACGAGTTGTATATATATATATATATATATATATGTGGTATATTGAGCTGATCTGTAACAACAACATCTCCATGCCTTATATATCATGTACTGTAGTACGCCGCTAGATTCAAACTGACGAGGAAAGGTAACACAGGGCCACCGAAAGCTTTATCATTGTGAAGCCCAGGTGGTCGTGTGATATAGCGGGACGGCTGCAGTGCAGGCGATATGGTGTCACGATATCTCAGTAGCATGGGTTCGAATCCCGCGAGGGAAGAACAAAAAATTTTCGAGAGAAAATTTACAGATCTAGCATTGTTGGGTTGATGTTTAGACGAGTTGTATATATATATCGTGTGGTCTAGCAGGACGGCTGCAGTGCAGGCGATTTGGTGTTAGATATCACAGTAGCATGGGTTCGAATCCCGGCGAGGGAAGAACCAAAAATTAGCAAAAGCCAATTTACAGATCTAACATTGTTGGGTTGATGTTTAGACGAGTTGTATATACATTATGTACAAAGCCATGTATCACCATCATTGATGGCGATCCGATGGACACATCTCTTGTAGGGTTGTCACTGACTCAGACGTACTTATGAATATAATTATTTTCTGTGACTGTATCTTACATTAATTTGTAGGATCCTTTACTATAGATAATTTAACTGATCTGTAACAATAACATCTTCATGCCTTATATATCATGTACTGTAGTACGCCGCTAGATTACAACTGACGTGGAAAGGTAACACATGGCCAGCGAAAGCTCTTTTTATGAGAGCGCAGGTGGTCGTGTGGTCTAGCGGGACGGCTGCAGTGCAGGCGATTTGGTATCACAATATCACAGTAGCATGGGTTCGAATCCCGGCGAGGGAAGAACCAAAAAATTACGAAAGCTAATTTACAGATCTAACATTGTTGGGTTGATGTTTAGACGAGTTGTATATACATTATGTACACAGCCATGTATCACTATCATTGATGGCGATCCGATGGACACATCTGTTGTAGGGTTGTCACTGACTCAGACGTACTTATGAATATAATTATTTTCTGTGACTGTATCTTACATTAATTTGTAGGATCCTTTACTATAGATAATTTAGCTGATCTGTAACAATAACATCTTCATGCCTTATATATCATGTACTGTAGTACGCCGCTAGATTAAAACTGACGTGGAAAGGTAACACATGCCCACCGAAAGCTCTTTTTTTGAGAGCCCAGGTGATCGTGTGGTCTAGCGGGACGGCTGCAGTGCAGGCGATTTGGTGTCACGATATCACAGTAGCATGGGTTCGAATCCCGGCGAGGGAAGAACCAAAAATTTGCGAAAGCAAATTTACAGATCTAACATTGTTGGGTTGATGTTTAGACGAGTTGTATATACATTAAGTACACAGCCATGTATCACCATCATTGATGGCGATCCGATGGATACATCTGTTGTAGGGTTGTCACTGACTCAGACGTACTTATGAATATAATTATTTTCTGTGACTGTATCTTACATTAATTTGTAGGATCCTTTACTATGGATAATTTAGCTGATCTGTTACAATAACATCTTCATGCCTTATATATCATGTACTGTAGTACGCCGCTAGATTAAAACTGACGTGGAAAGGTAACACATGCCCACCGAAAGCTCTTTTTTTGAGAGCCCAGGTGGTCGTGTGGTCTAGCGGGACGGCTGCAGTGCAGGCGATTTGGTGTCACGATATCACAGTAGCATGGGTTCGAATCCCGGCGAGGGAAGAACCAAAAATTTGCGAAAGCAAATTTACAGATCTAACATTGTTGGGTTGATGTTTAGACGAGTTGTATATACATTAAGTACACAGCCATGTATCACCATCATTGATGGCGATCCGATGGATACATCTGTTGTAGGGTTGTCACTGACTCAGACGTACTTATGAATATAATTATTTTCTGTGACTGTATCTTACATTAATTTGTAGGATCCTTTACTATAGATAATTTAGCTGATCTGTAACAATAACATCTTCATGCCTTATATATCATGTACTGTAGTACGCCGCTAGATTAAAACTGACGTGGAAAGGTAACACATGCCCACCGAAAGCTCTTTTTTTGAGAGCCCAGGTGGTCGTGTGGTCTAGCGGGACGGCTGCAGTGCAGGCGATTTGGTGTCACGATATCACAGTAGCATGGGTTCGAATCCCGGCGAGGGAAGAACTAAAAATTTGCGAAAGCAAATTTACAGATCTAACATTGTTGGGTTGATGTTTAGACGAGTTGTATATACATTAAGTACACAGCCATGTATCACCATCATTGATGGCGATCCGATGGATACATCTGTTGTAGGGTTGTCACTGACTCAGACGTACTTATGAATATAATTATTTTCTGTGACTGTATCTTACATTAATTTGTAGGATCCTTTACTATAGATAATTTAGCTGATCTGTAACAATAACATCTTCATGCCTTATATATCATGTACTGTAGTACGCCGCTAGATTAAAACTGACGTGGAAAGGTAACACATGCCCACCGAAAGCTCTTTTTTTGAGAGCCCAGGTGGTCGTGTGGTCTAGCGGGACGGCTGCAGTGCAGGCGATTTGGTGTCACGATATCACAGTAGCATGGGTTCGAATCCCGGAGAGGGAAGAACCAAAAATTTGCGAAAGCAAATTTACAGATCTAACATTGTTGGGTTGATGTTTAGACGAGTTGTATATACATTAAGTACACAGCCATGTATCACCATCATTGATGGCGATCCGATGGATACATCTGTTGTAGGGTTGTCACTGACTCAGACGTACTTATGAATATAATTATTTTCTGTGACTGTATCTTACATTAATTTGTAGGATCCTTTACTATAGATAATTTAGCTGATCTGTAACAATAACATCTGCATGCCTTATATATCATGTACTGTAGTACGCCGCTAGATTAAAACTGACGTGGAAAGGTAACACATGCCCACCGAAAGCTCTTTTTTTGAGAGCCCAGGTGGTCGTGTGGTCTAGCGGGACGGCTGCAGTGCAGGCGATTTGGTGTCACGATATCACAGTAGCATGGGTTCGAATCCCGGCGAGGGAAGAACCAAAAATTTGCGAAAGCAAATTTACAGATCTAACATTGTTGGGTTGATGTTTAGACAAGTTGTATATACATTAAGTACACAGCCATGTATCACCATCATTGATGGCGATCCGATGGATACATCTGTTGTAGGGTTGTCACTGACTCAGACGTACTTATGAATATAATTATTTTCTGTGACTGTATCTTACATTAATTTGTAGGATCCTTTACTATAGATAATTTAGCTGATCTGTAACAATAACATCTTCATGCCTTATATATCATGTACTGTAGTACGCCGCTAGATTAAAACTGACGTGGAAAGGTAACACATGCCCACCGAAAGCTCTTTTTTTGAGAGCCCAGGTGGTCGTGTGGTCTAGCGGGACGGCTGCAGTGCAGGCGATTTGGTGTCACGATATCACAGTAGCATGGGTTCGAATCCCGGCGAGGGAAGAACCAAAAATTTGCGAAAGCAAATTTACAGATCTAACATTGTTGGGTTGATGTTTAGACGAGTTGTATATACATTAAGTACACAGCCATGTATCACCATCATTGATGGCGATCCGATGGATACATCTGTTGTAGGGTTGTCACTGACTCAGACGTACTTATGAATATAATTATTTTCTGTGACTGTATCTTACATTAATTTGTAGGATCCTTTACTATAGATAATTTAGCTGATCTGTAACAATAACATCTTCATGCCTTATATATCATGTACTGTAGTACGCCGCTAGATTAAAACTGACGTGGAAAGGTAACACATGCCCACCGAAAGCTCTTTTTTTGAGAGCCCAGGTGGTCGTGTGGTCTAGCGGGACGGCTGCAGTGCAGGCGATTTGGTGTCACGATATCACAGTAGCATGGGTTCGAATCCCGGCGAGGGAAGAACCAAAAATTTGCGAAAGCAAATTTACAGATCTAACATTGTTGGGTTGATGTTTAGACGAGTTGTATATATATATATATATATATATATGTGGTATATTGAGCTGATCTGTAACAACAACATCTCCATGCCTTATATATCATGTACTGTAGTACGCCGCTAGATTCAAACTGACGAGGAAAGGTAACACAGGGCCACCGAAAGCTTTATCATTGTGAAGCCCAGGTGGTCGTGTGATCTAGCGGGACGGCTGCAGTGCAGGCGATATGGTGTCACGATATCTCAGTAGCATGGGTTCGAATCCCGCGAGGGAAGAACAAAAAATTTTCGAGAGCAAATTTACAGATCTAGCATTGTTGGGTTGATGTTTAGACGAGTTGTATATATATATCGTGTGGTCTAGCAGGACGGCTGCAGTGCAGGCGATTTGGTGTTAGATATCACAGTAGCATGGGTTCGAATCCCGGCGAGGGAAGAACTTAAAATTAGCAAAAGCCAATTTACAGATCTAACATTGTTGGGTTGATGTTTAGACGAGTTGTATATACATTATGTACAAAGCCATGTATCACCATCATTGATGGCGATCCGATGGACACATCTCTTGTAGGGTTGTCACTGACTCAGACGTACTTATGAATATAATTATTTTCTGTGACTGTATCTTACATTAATTTGTAGGATCCTTTACTATAGATAATTTAACTGATCTGTAACAATAACATCTTCATGCCTTATATATCATGTACTGTAGTACGCCGTTAGATTAGAACTGACGTGGAAAGGTAACACATGGCCAGCGAAAGCTCTTTTTATGAGAGCGCAGGTGGTCGTGTGGTCTAGCGGGACGGCTGCAGTGCAGGCGATTTGGTATCACAATATCACAGTAGCATGGGTTCGAATCCCGGCGAGGGAAGAACCAAAAAATTACGAAAGCTAATTTACAGATCTAACATTGTTGGGTTGATGTTTAGACGAGTTGTATATACATTATGTACACAGCCATGTATCACTATCATTGATGGCGATCCGATGGACACATCTGTTGTAGGGTTGTCACTGACTCAGACGTACTTATGAATATAATTATTTTCTGTGACTGTATCTTACATTAATTTGTAGGATACTTTACTATAGATAATTTAACTGATCTGTAACAATAACATCTTCATGCCTTATATATCATGTACTGTAGTACGCCGCTAGATTACAACTGACATGGAAAGGTAACACATGGCCAGCGAAAGCTCTTTTTATGAGAGCCCAGGTGGTCGTGTGGTCTAGCGGGACGGCTGCAGTGCAGGCGATTTGGTGTCACGATATCACAGTAGCATGTGTTCGAATCCCGGCGAGGGAAGAACCAAAAATTTGCGAAAGCTAATTTACAGATCTAACATTGTAAACAACAAATTGAAGGAAACATTTAACCATAACTTTAAACATGTTGATTTGACTATCAAATCTACTTCAAACTAAACAAATTTTGGGCATGTCATATCTAGATTTGTTCTATGGTGAAGTTAAAGTGTGACCTCTGACCAAAAGACATACCGAAATCTTTACTCATGGTCACAATACCATAAAATTAATAATACATCATATATGATATGAAGATTCCTTGTGTATAGGAAAATTAAAATTAAGCTTCATTGTGCTACAAAATATGCTGAACATTTAACTTCCTTAAAAAGGGAAACTTAACCAAAAATAAAACTACTTTCTGAAAGAATAAAATTATCATAACACTATTCCTCATTAAATGACTATATATATAGTTATATCAGCCAATAGTTAATTATTTGTGTCAAAATACAACGCTCATCCTGAAAGAAAAAAGTGTTGAATCATGGATGTTGTTCTTTTTTTACTTCAATGTGGGGCATAAAGGGGGGTATCTGCACGGAAGAACGCGAAATGAAATTGCCATTTCATAATGAACGAACAATTAAAAATTTCTTGCACGTTGATCTTTTTACCGATTTCACGAAACACGGAGAATAACGAACCTTTTTCACGGGTGCACGTAAAATAAAAATGTCAAAACACGTTGCACGACTGTAACCCTTTACCACCCTCTTCAATTTCATCTTATTTTCTGCAAGTCTACTTTATAAAAGACACAAAGTTTATTCGCGTTCTTTTGTATAACACGTATTATTATTAAATCTCATATATCTGAACATTTGAATATCAAATATCTTACATATTGTACATTATGATTCGCAATACAATGTAACTGAATACCTATGTATCATATATATGTATATATATACTATTTGGTGTATTTTATGGCTGAGACAGGAGGGCATGGGAAGCAATTATAATTTGCAAATAATGACGTGCTTTACTGCTAAGGCAGGAGAGCCTAAATATAATATTGTCAGTAGATCATATGATATATTATTTCTTTTCTTTGACATTTTTGGAGATTTTTGTGTTATGTCTACTTCTTCGGGGTTTTTTTCTCGGTATGTTTCTCCTTTTATACATATAAAAAAAAACTTCATGTGCTTCGTCATCATCTTAAAATTTATTTTGTGCTATGCTCAACAGTGAACTGTGTTTGGGTATCATTATGATCCCATTGAAAAACTGATCGGAACAGTCTCCAACTTACACTAAATTGTAGACTGTTAATAGTTTATGACATACATTAATATGATTCAATTAATAATTCATAACCATAGGTAACATAGATTAAATTGTCAAAACATATGTCAATGAGTTCAAGGTCAGATAAATTCTTTAAAACAGACTTATACACCTTACTGTTTCACATATTGCCATGAGCATTTGAAAAGCAGACCAAAAACTTAACATGGACAATAAAATAAGGTCAGATTATATCTAATAGATATTCTTAATTTTACTAACAATCATTCCATACACCAAATACCTCTTTTTAAAGTATTTGAGAAACGAAGCAAATCACGTGACTTAAACCTTGATCATTGATTCATGAGTTGGTCCGGTTTATCGTGCCTGTCTGGCATGTAGACATTGCAAGGAACCCATCATCCAAATATATACCACATCTTCATAAAAAAAATAACTTTCCATGTAATCTTTGTCAATGTCTACCTTTTTTTGTTTTATTGCCATCTGTTTCTGAGTATATCTTACCATACTCATGCAGTAACAATGACGGTCAATAGCACCAACGATAGATGCACACATTAATGTATGTATGCTGATAAAAAAGCTAAAATTTTCTCAAACAAAATTGTATCAATGTACCACACCAATAATGATGAAATGTCACCATGCTGTATTCTCCATCCTTATTGTCATTGGTTTCGTGGTTTACAATAGGGAACACAGCATTTCGAAAACACTATAAAAAAAATATGTGGTATGATTGCCAATGAGACAACTCTCGACAAGAGACCAAAATAACACAAAAATAAACAACTACAGGTTACCGTACGGCCTTCAACAATGAGCAAAGCCCATACCGCATCGTCAGCTATAAAAGGCCCCGAAATGACAATGTAAAACAATTCAAATGAAAAAACAAACGGCCTAATGTATGTAAAAACTGAACAAATAACAAATATGCAACACATAAACAAACAAAAACTACTGAATTACAGGCTCCTGACTTGGGACAGGCACATACATAAAGAATGTGGCGGTGTTAAACATGTTAGCGGGGTCTCAACCCTCTCTCTAATTTGGGACAGTGTTATAACAGTACAACATAAGAACGAACTATCAAAGTCAGTTGACAAAGGCTTAACTCATCAAATGGACAAAAATACAAGTGGACGTGGATGACAATTTCTAACTCCGCTTGTTTTTTAAAACAAATCACTATTAACACGTAAGATCGGACCATGATCTTTTTTGCGACCATGCATTCAAATGGTTTCTTTTTGTAAATTAAAATAAAAACCTAAAAGCTCACTTCTTACGTTTGCATTTTGAAAACCTGCCAATTGATAATCCTAAACAACATATTTATATAAACAATTTTATTTCTATTGCTTGTAAAACAATACATGATTGTTATTATGTTAAATTAATTTAACAAACCTGTTTTGACACGTAGTAGTAAATGTATTTAAGAGTATTGGGACTGCATAATTACATCGGAATGCAGAAATAAAGTAGTTCAGCTTTACATATGGTATTTTTATAACGAGTTTTGACGGGAAAATTTTAAAATTTTGGCCTGCATGGGTAGGGAATCAGTTTATTCACGGTCCGGTTTGCTGTCAGACTTTGATATTTACTTGAGTAGTGTTATTTCCCGACTTGAATTCATTTTAAGAAGAACGTCTAAGTTGCCATCGATGAAACCGTGGAATTGGTGTGGCCTTTCAAGACACGAACAGATAGATATTTTATATTCTTCACACGTGTACATACGCCTTCAGAAGGTTTTAATATGGCATGGACTTTAAGCCGAAAACATCATTTGATTGTAGCAGAGAGATATTTCATCTTCAAATCGTTCTCTGTTGTGAATCTGTCCAGTCACAAAGGGACACGTTTTGGTGTGACCTGATAGATATAGGTCCAAACGAATTCACTTCGTGTCTGCATAATTTAACTGACGAAGACTTTGGGTATAAATCTTATCATGCCACACATACTTTGATCTGGGCGATATATGTTTAAAAGATTTTACTGTATGAACATTGCTTTTCAATATGCTTAGAAACGTTGTGGTATACCTCTATTAACGCATTTTCCACGTTTTGTATATTTTTAATGGAACGCCACAGCTGTCTTATGTGAAACTTTGATATTACTTCATATGGTTTTGACATTACGTAATGATGTTTTAATATAACTCAATATGAAATAGTCATTGCTTAATGATATTTCGATATTACACGATATGGTTTCGTTTTGACTTGATATAGTTTTGTCATGACTCAATATGGTTTTGTCATTACTCGATGTGGTTTCACCATAATTTATTATGGTTGTGTCATTAGTCAATGTGGTTTTAACATTCCTTGATGTGTATGTGACTGAACCCTGTTTTATCTTGTATAAATAAGAATTGTTCAGTCAGCATATGCATTACAGTTTGTTATTATAAAGATACAGTAATGTTTTTTGTTCACAAACATTTAAGGGTGATTTGTCCGAAACAATAGTAATGATATCGTCAAGAAGACATAAGATATGTACCCCTCCGGGTGCGGGAATTTCTCGCTACACTGAAGACCTGTTGGTGACCTTCTGTTGTTGTTTTTTATTTGGTCGGATTGTTGTCTCTTTGACACATTCCCCATTTCCATTCTCAATTTTATGACTTAATAATGATCTATAACTTGCGAACATGCGTATCACATTATATATTTTCCTTCATAGATACAATTAGCAAACTCTTTCTCAAAGTTATTATATCTATTATATCTCTTTTAAAACATTTGTTTAAATATGAAGTATTAACATACTTCTTTGTCATTTAATGTACAAACATCTATTTTTTCTATTGTTCATCTTTAAATGATGAAAATACGGTACGCAGCAATGTTTAAAAGGTTTCTTTACATCAGTGGACCATGGAAAGTGCTTTGTCACAATTGATAGTTGCACAATATACTAAACAAATATGAAATAAGAAACAAAGTCTACATTAAAACATTAGTCAGTAGGAAAGTTGCTTCTGTTATGCTTAATTTAATAAAAGTTTCAATGGTATGCATTTTATGCAATTGGAAAATTCTTAATAATTCAATTATCCTTTACATTGTGCAACACCCAAAGGAAAAAAGAAAGAATTGATTAGGCCATTTGTTAGGTTTCCCCAGCGAGATGCTGACACTTATATAAAATTCTTCAATCTCCTGAAAAACATCGCAGACCAACATCCACTTGTATTTTTGTCCTTCTGATGAGTTAAGCCTTTTTCAACGGATTTTTATAGTTCGTCCTTATGTTGTACTGTTATACCACTGTCCCAGGTTAGGGGGAGGGTTGGGATCCCGCTAACATGTTTAACCCCGCCACATTATTTATGTATGTGCCTGTCCCAAGTCAGGAGCCGGTAATTCAGTGGTTGTCGTTTGTTTATGTGTTACATATTGGTTTTTCGTTCCTTTTTTGTACATAAATAAGGCCGTTATTTTTCTCGTTTGAATTGTTTTACATTGTCTTATCGGGGCCTTTTATAGCTGACTATGCGGTATGGGCTTTGCTCATTGTTGAAGGCCGTACGGTGACCTATAGTTTGTTTCATTTTGGTCTTTTGTGGATAGTTGTCTCATTGGCAATCATACCACATCTCCTTTTTTTATATATAACCTCAACGTCCAGCCAGACAGAGTTAGCCTTGACTTTGAATGTGTATCACAAAATGCAGTACTAGTATATTATGTCTTTCCAAACGCAGAACTCAAAGGTTGGTTGTTCAACTACGCAAATCAATATGGAAAAAGAAACAGGAATATGGGCTTCAAACTCAATATAAAGTTGTCACAGATGTCAATAAAGCAGCAGCCTTACCATTTGTGCCCTTAGATCGTTTGGGAGACTACTGGTTACAAACTTTGAAAACGCACCACAGTCAGATGCTTGCACCAAATTAACAGACTATGTAATTCTGTCATAGATAGAGGTCAGATACCCACAACCAACCTGGAACCGCCACCAAACAAATGCACCAAGGACAAATAATCATTCAGAGGGCTGGCATGACAAGGAGAAAAGTAGAGTAAAAACCGCACATCCAAACATGTATATGTTTTATTATCAATGTGTTCAAGAAAGCAATCAGCTAACGAAGTGAATAAGTACAGTATGCAGGAGGTGGCAAGATGAGGAGAAAGGCAAAGAAGTATGGAGAAACAGAAGAAAGATTCGCCACTTTGAAGGAAACCCTACACAATGGCACAACTAATTATATTCAGTATGGTGATTCAACATCTTACATCCTCAAACTTGAAAACTAAATGAACTTTGAACTATTATTTTTAACATTGTGCTTTGAATTTAGTGCTGATTCAGAAATAAAATATGTGTTATGATACATGTTTGTAGTTTGATATTTGTCTTTATTTATTCATTAATATATGAAATATTCATATCCAATGTGTCATCTGAATTTTCTTGAATTAAAACTAATGTCTCCCCTGTAAAAGTCAATATTATAATTAAATAGAATGTCATTGCAAATAAAAATGTATGGTTTTTACGTGGACATTTGCACTGTTTTCAATAAATTTAACCGAAGGCTTAGGACATGAGGGACAAAATAGTTGGTGCACTCAGTTGGTCAAGTCATGATATATTATTTAAAATATATGCTTTATTGATGTGTATCTGATTGATGTATATAAGGGGGTTGAACCCCATCAAAAACATATATAGTGTACTCAAAGGTGTCGGAGAATATATGTGTATGGTTTAGAAGTAGGAACACTGAGGACTATTAAGATATTTCAAGCTATTTTGAATGCAGGGGCAGAGCATGTCCCCAATGATGATTTAGAAAGACAATTAAGATTAAATATGGGTAAGGGGATGGAGTTCTAAATCGAAATATCAACAGTATATGCAGGGCGGATCTAAACCCCAATATCGACATGTCAAGATGGATATGATTTTTTTAGGCTGATATAAAGCATTAAATAGTTGATCATGACATTTTATTTGACTTTGAAGGTCAAATTTGAAGATAATCATTCATAGTATACAACACATTATATTAAGGTTTGAACTTGTGTGTCAAGTATTTAAAGAATTCCTTAAGGAAAGGAAAAACGATTGCTTCTGAAATGAGAAAAAAAATCAAGTATTTTGACTTTTAGGTCAAAAGGTCAAGGTCATTTGGAGGTTTAATTCTCTGAGATACACTGTATTGATGTTGTTCAACTTCATTCCATATAATATATGACAGTGTCAGAAGATGAATAAATTTTTCATGTTTATATACACGGTTATTATTGTGAAAAATACTTGAAAATTACCCATTTTTATTGCGTTGTCATGGCAATGGTGTTAGAGACCCCAGCTTAAAAATCATAAAACTTATAGTACACACAACAACGTAATACTTTAAGAGATTTTATGCTTTTTTGTTGATCATTTTAGCAAGTATCCAATAAATGCCTAAAATGCCCTTTTTAGACCGGTTAGCCTTACAATTTAACTAAACGCTAACGCTAATGTTTTGTCAAGTTTTGAAGGACTAATGATGCTTATTATAAAAATCAATTCAAGTACCAGCTTAACATAACCTTATCTAGCATATTCACAGAAACAAAATTGTAATATTTTTTTTGTGAAATATTTAAGACATTGAGTCTTTTCCAGTATATGGCGCTGCAAAATCTAAAAATAGCTTTTAGAAGTTGATTTTTTTTCTCTTGACTATCATAAGATGTGTGCAAAATTTCATTACATTTGATTAACATGTCATTCAGGAATTTGTTTGTCATTTCATATTTTGTTACGTAGTTGAATATGTTATCCATTTCAGCAATAGCTTCAAAGTTATGTATTCAACTCTTAACCCCATAAACAAAAAGATTGTGGTTACTTTCATTTATGTTACAGATTACAGTAAATGGTCGCTTGTTACTCAATCCCTTACAGGAGGGAAAAGGGTAAATTTTCATATGATGAAGATATAAACTTTCATTCGATTTTGATTAATTGAAGTCTGCAGCTCGCATGTCACTAGCTGCTTGTAGTTATTTATTAATTTGTGTTTATAATTGTCGTTTTGCGTAGTCCTTGTACTATATGACTTTTTTTTTAAACACAAATAAATTCCGCATTATCTAGAATTATTACGTGCATGGCTGGTATCACACAACACAGATATTCAGATTTCGTATATACCCTACTTTTTTCATTTTCTGTATTCCATTTTCCTTTTTTAGCTCACCTGACCTGGAAGGTCAAGTGAGCTTTTCTCATCTCTGGACGTCCGTCGTCCGTCGTCGTCCGGCGTCCGTATACTTTACAAAAATATTCTCCTCTAAAACTACTATGCCAAATTTGACCAAACTTGGCCACAATCATCATTGGGGTATCTAAATAAATAAATGTGTGTCGTGACCCGGCCATCCAACCAAAATGGTCGCCATGGCTAAAAATAGAACATAGGGGTAAAATGTAGATTTTAGCTTATAACTCTGAATCCAAAGCATTTAAAGCAAATCTGACTTGGACTAAATTGTCAATTAGGTCAAGATCTATCTGCCCTGCAATTTTCAAACAAATCGGACATTCCGTTATTGGGTTGCTTCCCCCGAGTTCGTAATTTTAAGGACATTTTGCAGATTTTGGTTATTATCTTGATTATTATTATAGATAGAGATAAACTGTAAACAGCAATAATGTTTAGCAAAATAAGATCTACAAATAAGTCAAATTGACCAAAATTGTCAATTGACCCCTTAAGGTAGCACTCCACATTTAGATGTGTAGTTTCGCATTTTGGCCCCTGTGGACTTTTCAAATATATGGAGCTAATGTGCAATAAAATTCATTTTTTGATAGCTGAGTATTAAAATAGCCTTCGTATTGGGTTTATATGAACATCAAGATCATATAATGTATGTAATATAGGCTGTTTTCTGTATAACAGTCCGTATTTGTATGTTCATACCATACATTGGTCCGGCAATTATTGTAATGTTTTTCCAACTTTTTGTCGCACGAACTTTGTGATTAGATTTTACGAAAAAATGAGGCGAAAGACACCTATTTTTTATTTGATCATTAGGGAGATTTATGAATACAGTTTCTAAAAAAGTATCACTCAAAGGCAATGAAATTCTAGTTTAATCCAAATTCCGGAGGGATATGTGACATGTTTACCCCCTTTTTTGCAATATTTTATGGCAAATAAATGCACAATGTTGCCATGGATACACAGAAAAGTAATTATTTTCCCCTTTTAAACTTTTGAAAATGAACTTTATGGAAGATACTGATTACATACATGTGCATATGTACAACACAAACAGTTAGGTTAATGTATTAGAATTACAGGAATAGGAGGTGATAAAACATTGTGTGGCACATTTTTAATTTTATTTTCTAACTGTGGAGTGCTACCTAAGGAGTTATTGCCCTTTATAGTAAATTTTTATCAATTGTCATTAATTTTTGTAAATTTTTGTAAATTTTTAGAAAATGTTTTTCCACTGTAATTACTGGGCAAAGTTCATTATAGATAGAGATAATTGTAGCAACAAGAATGTTCAGTAAAGACAGATCTACAAACACATCACCATCACTAAAACACAATTAAGTCATGAATCTATCTGTGTCCATTGTTTAATATGCACATAGACCAATGTGAGCGACACAAGCTCTTAAGAGCCTCTAGTTGTAATTCTCGTTCTTTTTCTGGTAATATAACGATAAGTTGAATCAAATTAGTTGATATTGTAAATTTTAAGTGGAATTTCATTGCTTGTATGTTAATTTTTTTTAAGCGGCTTAAGGAAAAACTATTTTACTGCAACAGATTTTTACAACAAATGCGCATAAAAAAACACTTTTAAAAAGTTAAAATCAGATCAATAAAAAAAACAAAAAGTAAAGCATAAGTCAAACAAAAAACTGTGCATTGGGGAGAGAAATTCTTGATTACAGCAAATTTCGAAAAATTAAGTAATAGTACATTTCAGTAACACAATATCCGTACTTTCATGTCAGTTACGATCAAAGAACTGGTCACTGGGCTGCGGGGACCCTCGATTTCAAACACGGTCTATCCGTAGAGGTATTGAACTCGTGGTAGTTATAACATTAAAGGTAAAAAAAAATTACTGCACTACTACTGCATTTTGCCTAAAGAACGTGTCATTAGTTATACTTCAGTCAAATATAATTGAAATACAATATATATTCAAGATTTATGTGGTTGATCAGATTAGGTTCACCCAAGCGTTCAAACTTGATATAAAGTTACATGTCTTGTTCATTTAAACAAGCGATCAACTTTAATGTAGTTCGGTATTTAAATTTGAAATTCAAGTTGATATTAGAAGGATAGCTCGTGTTTTAATCAGGTTAAGGTAAGAGTTCTTAATTCTTTTTACATTAAAACATATTAATTGACATTTATATCTCAAATATGCGAGAATGTTCCAAAGGTAATTTTTGTTTGAAAAATCAAAAGTACGACAGATTTAATATCAAAGTTAAAAGAAAGGACAGAAAAATGGAAGATGCGCATGTGCATTGTGATTCAAAATTTTTAAAGTTTAATAACGAAACATAATTACACTTCTAAGAATTATATCGGATTCATACATATACCAGATGTAATAAGAACGCGAATACATTTACCAATTATTCATCCACCCTTTGCCTATATCAATAAAAAAAACTATTTACTTGGCGTATAGTTATTCAAAAGTTCTCACGGCATCAAGTAATCGTAATTATGTATGTATACGCTCACTATGAACGTGTTTTAACATCTGTTTGTTGTTTATTTTGTACATTTATTATTCATCTAAAACGGGTAGAAACATCTGCATACCGATGTTTATATATATATATATATATATATAGTATCTTTCCTTTAATGGCGTTTTCCGCTAATATGAAAATATTGTTTTATATATTCATGGATTTTATTCAAATTAACATTTCATTAATATAATAATTATAATATTACGCAACTATTCTTTCTTACACCCCAGCTCTAGTGTTATACTTCATAGTTTCTATTTTTGAAACACGTGTAAATTGAATAGATCTATTATTACGAATAACAATGGATTTTGACCACAGGCTTTGACAAGCGGGGTTTCTGGAAACCTCTGCTTCTACATCCCGAAAACAAAGTCCATTGTTATTCGTAACAATAGAAATTGATTATTCTTTTAATAGCATGAACACAAGAAATTACTTACAGTGTTCACTACAAATTGTTTCAAGATATTAAAAAAAAACATTTGAGGAAATTACAACAGCGAAAAAAATATTAAGCATTTATTTTAAATTAAAAAAATCCTTCAATTACTCCTTTGCTGAAAGTAATATTTGTTTATGCCAGTCATATGTTTCTATTATAAAAAAGGGATGATTCTAACTCTCTGCCACCCCCCCCCCCCTCCCGTTATCCAGTGGCCGATCCGGGGTAGGGGTTCCGCGGGTTGGACCAGATTTAAAAGATCAATGTATTTGACTTATTGGAACCCCGACCCCTTTCTTTTGAGTTGGGAACCCCAGTTGGATCAGCCCCTCTTCCGAAAAAGAGAGAGTTACGAAATATTAAATCTGTAACTTTGTATGCTGAGCGTGCCTGGTAGTCGGGTTTCTATTGCAGACACACTTATCCCTTTGTTGGTCCGAATATGAATGTTTATTCATTCTCGAGAAGAGGGGGGGGGGCTTTTTCCCCATAAAACCGTAAGATAGAAACTATAGTTATGATTACCTTTATTAAATTGATACAGGTAAGTACTTTGGGTTATAATATTGCCTTTATCTTTTGAATTAGTCTCATCTACCAAATTTAACCCTTGCTAAGAAATGTCGTCCGTCTCATACCCTTCCATATTGACAACTGCATACAAGGAGCATGACGTATTTTTTGTTTTTAATATGAATACACGATACGGTCAACCTTGACCTGCTGATCCATATCAACCCAAGGATTTATTTGGAATAAGCAAAACAACCTTGACATTGATAAAACATACTCACTTGTCAAAGTGTGAACGAAGATAACCAAAAAAGGTTACTAGTGGGTTTTCATGAAATAACAAAACAATCTTATAAATCATGGTTTGATATTGTAAATAAAATATATGCTATCGGTTTTTTTTTTCATTTGATAATCAATGTTAACAATATAGAGTTTAGAATGGGGTGTAAGCTAGTTATTCACCTCGGGATACGGCATGTCTGGATAAGAAACCCCTACGGCATCCCGCCGACGGGGTTTCTTATCCAGACATACCTTTCCCTCGGTGTATAACTATTACAGAAAGTTAGTCTCCGTCAGTAATCAATTGATGATTCATTTTATCTTTCATTTCATCTATACAATGCTCACAATGAAGGTTTATAAAACACGATGGTATCAGATATCACATTCGACACAATGAATATTTAAATTTATCCTGCAATTGGGTGTCCTACTATACAGATACAGCCCTACAGATATCGCTATGCTGTATCTGTATACTATACAGATATCGCTTTAAAGCTCCGCCCACTGCCGGACTGAGTATTGTTTGAACCTTTGTGACCTCAGAATGTGTATTCCAGTTACATTCCAATGACGATGACAATTGTCGATTTCAAAACTTGAATGTGTATGATTGTGTTACAAAACCAACCATGTCAATTTCAGCATGCATGTTTAGTGAATGTCAAGTCTGAAGCGTAGGACAACTCGTACACTTCTGTTTTAAATTTGACAATGTTTTGTTATTTGTTTTTACTGTTGAAATTAGTTGTTATGTTAAAATAGATAATTATTCACCTTGAGCGATGTATTATTGTTGACTATTCGAGATTATTTTTTTGCGAACCCGTCTTCAGCGTAATGTGTGATTTTGATATTACTACGCGGGCCTCAAGGGATTACAAATCGAAAATAAATGCTAAATATGTTAGTTTTTGTGTCTTTCAAAACACAAACAATATACAGAATTAATTGCAGGATAAAGACAATAACTGTTTAGTGTCTTTAAATATCAGCTGTATTTGTACTCGGCTCGAAACAGGTGTAGTAGCTCGCTAAAAGCTCGCATACACCTTGTTTCCTAGCCTCGTACAAATACAGCTGATATTTAAAGACACTAAACAGTTATTGTCTATGTCCCCTCGTACGATAACACGGATGAAATTACTCAAATGAACAAATGAATTTTGTTTAAAATGTATATGAATAGATTTGTGAATAACCCTGTTAGGAATTCAGTGACATTTTGGGAAAACTGAAATAAACAAATACAATGCAATTAAGAGTGGAAATGCGGAATATCTATCACTATAAATATCCTCACGAAATTTCTTTGTATAACACATATGATTCTACGTATGCCAGTCCTACTAGTGCTTAAATAAAGGGATATAGACTTTTGAAAATAGCTGTACGTATTTTTAATCTATGCTAGAAATAGACCATAGAAGAAAATAAAGCCAAGCAAAAGTCAACACATCAAACTTAGTGCAGTTTTTAGTTTAAACATATTTTATTTGTTAAAGTACAAATTGGATAAGACACAAGTCAAACAGACTTATGAAGTCTTCTCCATTTAACATTTATAGCTTAAATATTAACTTAGTACAGTTAAATATAAAGAACCACTAATCCAGGCCCCGTTGACAGAAAATAGTAAATATTTTCAAAATCATAGTTCCTACGCATAGCTGTATCTTTGTCTTTGGTATACAATGAAGGCATTGGGAGTTGAAAAAAAACTGAGGCACAGTTGTTAATAGGGGGTTTCTTAATGATATAGAAGTATATGATATTTTAATTGGAAGGAACATTTGCCCGGTTGTTCAGATTGGAAGTACCTTTTTTTGTTCTATCAAATTATAGGAAGACAAAGTACCCATTAATACTTAAAATTGCAGAATTTAACGTAGAGAGCAATGGCGCAGCTACAAATTAGTGGTTGTATACGTTCACGGAAATACAAGGCCAAGGTCAAAAAGAGAATCGATGAAATGAATGGTGTTCAGCAAGACAATTTGTCATATCAGTGTGCGTTGAATGCTCAGATGATAATTGGTAATTACGTGAAACATTCGACAAGATTGATTGAAAACAAAATACCTTTAATGATCTTTGAATAGCCATATTTAGGAATTTAGTCCATCTTAAAGTGTCTATAACTTTGTTTGTTATTTTTTGTTGACACAAAGCAATGCCAGCTTTTGTATACTTAAAACATTCATATCTTCTTTTGCAATTTAAAAATAATATGACTCTCTAAAAAAATCTTACAAAAGGGCAACATATGAAAATAATGACATTCCTCTCTTTATTTTCTTTCGGCTAGCTCAATGATTTTATTCTGTGTACATCAAATTAATAATAAAATAGAGACGAAAGACCAGGGGAACAGTCCAACTTATAGATCGAAAATTAACTTTCCTCTATCCACAAATCTTTCCCGTTTCCTCTCGATTTAAAAGTTTTTAATTCTTATGTTCGCTTCAAAACTTGAAAAGCTGGTTCTAACATATACATTGACATCTACATCGACATTAAAAGCATAACAAATGAAATTTGTGTAGATCATAGCCCTTCAACGTTACCGCCATCGCACTGCAGGGTTACCATCATCGCAACTGGACGTAGCTATCAACAAGATAGCGTCACAATGACACCAGCGCACTTTAAAGTGATTAAAAACTCACTTCAGCGTCAAACCATCGCTTCTCAGCGTGACTATCGCGGTTCAGGGCTATACAAATAGTATGATATTGGAAACGTCAGCTGGAAAATACATTTTGATGACCGGAAATAGTCTTTTTCCTACACGAATTTCTTTATAAAGTACATAAAACCATACATTTTACGAATCAGTGTGGAGTTACCTATTCGACGATGTCGAATACAATAATGTTGCAATCTATTTCCCTTATCAAGCAAAAATAGGGGCCTTGTTGGCCGAATTGTGTAAGAAATTCAACTACTTTCAGTCAAACCGTAGGTTGTGAATTCGAGTCCCGCTCGTAGGGGTGCCTTTGACTTCAAGTTGAATCGACTAAGACTGTTAGCTTTCCTTCCGAAGTTTGGCGGGAGTTATGAAAGAGGCATTCTCAACACCAATTAATCATTCAATTTATCAAGCAAAAATACAAAGAAACCATATATGTTTGGGTTTTTTAGGATTAAAGCTACCATATGAGATCGGAAGTGAACATTATTTAACCCATACAATATTTGTCGTTCATGTAAGATGTATAATACATATCATGAAGGATCATTTGCAGTGACCTTTTGGCATACAAATCCTTATAACATAGTGATATTACTCCAGTGTTATTCAAACAATTAACGACAAACTAAGAAAACGGACCAAAAAAAAACAAACGATTTTCTTGGTAAAAAAAATTGCTTTTCTTTCTGAAACAAAGCATAATCAAGTTCATCAATTGTTTTTTTCGTTTGAAAGATACAAATAGGGATTTGATATCTGCAATCGTTATATAGTGACTTATATAATAGCTGCACTGAAATTGAAAGTTAAAAGTAGCTTGAATTAATTCAAAGTCTTATGCTCTGCCAAATTTTTTTTACCATTAAGAAATGTTCAGATTTAGTATTAATTTTTTTGTAGATTATACATCTAAACGAGGATTAAGACAACTATGATTTTCAGAATCCTGATCCTGGTAATTATAACTGTTCCAGTTTAACTAAAAGTATTAAAACGAGACACTAAAAAAATTTCTCGTCGCAAAACACACTAACCAAATGGGTATTTTTTTGCAATATTTTACAACAAAAATTAAATAGAATTATTCAACTTTGTTATTATGTCAATTCTGACTTGTTTGGTAAAAAAATCTTTGATTGATACAAAAATGTCAGATGATATAATTATGCTTATGATAAAACGTTAAATCGCGTTTAGGAGAATTTTTCAAGCATCATACATTGCAAGATCTATTCAAACCTGAATCGGGGAAAAGTAAAAAAGTATAAATTTGCATACATTTTTGTTTTATAAAGAAAAAAATCAAGACTAGCTTGCTTTTAAAAAAATGTCAGATGCAATTGTAGATGTTCTTTTGTCTGAATCTAACAAGAAAACCTTTTCCTACATGGGAAAATATAACAATAATTATAAACACAGCATTTGTGTGGCGATTTTTCAAAAAAAAGATGTGCCTACGTTGAAGACTAGAACATTTTTACTGCATTCATTCGTTCAAAGTTTTTTTTTTTAAATCAGAAGCTGAATTAAAAAATTAGAAGGCTGAAATATAAACACATTTTTAATTTGATTATACAATAAAGCAAAGACAATTTAGGAAATTGTTGTTTGCAATTTAACACAAGATTAAGAATCATCTTGTTTGAGCCATGCACTGACATTTATCTTACCTCCTATACATTTCGAGGAATATGATTGGTTAAAAGCGTCATCGTGGTAACCGTGTATATTTAATATCAGGTTTGTTGGGAGGCGAGGCTTATTTCATACACGGTTAGAAGTGGAGTTACGTCCCTTTATATTTCATATAAGGTAATAAGGAGGCGGGGCTTATTTCATACACGGTTAGTAGAAGTGTGAGGTCCCCTTAGAAAAACAAAACAGTACTGAGAAAAAAATCTTAAAGGTTTCTACAGACGAAGAAAGTGATGATAAAGTGAAATTAATTCATAAAATCACATTTAAATCTAACAAGTTGTCATTATTGGCATCTGTTTTTGTGGGGATCAAAGGAAGTGGTTGCTTAGCCATTTCAATGCTAACTGTATTGAAAACTTGCTCATTTTGATAGGTTACTTTTACACGTTAAGATAGTCGTAAGATAAATTCGTTACATAGTGTGCTAGTGACGTAATACGGTACATATGGGGTCAGTAAATTCCATATAGGGATTCGAGCTTTGGTCTCACCCCATATGGAACTTACTGACCCCATATATACCGTATTAGGTCACTAGCAAACTATGTAACTAATAAAAAACAGATTTGTTCAAACATATTTTAGGTTCATTTGTGTGCAGCTTTCCCATTAAAATGCCCTGAACCAGCACAATGGTCCATCCGAGCAAGAGGTCATTGTCCTGATCCGTCAAAATATTTCTGCCTCAAGAACGATCTTATCAACGGATTTTCAGAAAATTGCACAGTATTCGACTTTCATCAGCCAGGTACAGTTATTATTTTATTAGTAAAACCGATATTGACTCTAAAATAAGAAAACAAAAAAAATATTTCGCTTTATTCAACTAAATTTTTGATGAAACGTAAAGAACCAACAATTTTACTACATCCCATCGCGAAAATCATAAATGAAGATGTGCAACATATCAATTTTGAGGATTTTAAACTCCATATAAGCAAAAATAAAACTATTTATTTGTACTTGACTTGTTAAAAAGGTGGTGGACTAATTCGAAAAATAAATTGCACTAGCACTTGATGCGTTAATTGAGGACGTTTGTTTTATCAATTTTTAAATATGCCATGCAGTTCTGTAATTTTGTAATACTGTTTTAGAATCTTAGTCTTGAAGTTGGTTTACCTTATACAGATTGGATATATTTTTTTGCTAGGTAGGAAAAGTGTTCTTCGTGGAGGGTTAGATGCAGACATTTGTTCAGAAGAGCGGTATCATCCTTGGCCGATTAAATTTTATACAAATGTCAGTACAGGTTGTATCTTTCTGAAGTCTGCATGTAATGAAGAAGGACAAGTTCTCTATGGAAACGGAAATCGTCATACAGATATTTCATGCAGATGTGACTACACGAGGGGTTACGATTTCCTTGTAAAGCCTCGAAATCCATGTTTTTGTGTACCAGCCGAGGAAGATTGTTTATGTTATGTAAAGACATGTGTTGACTCAAAATACATGCTTTCGCCAGGTAATATTTTTTTACGTTGATATGAAAGAGGGACAATCAATCTTTTCCAAAAATGTCTATTGATCAAAACTGTGTCTTAGATCAACGGTTTCACCATATAAATAACATCAAAGAGTCTAAGTTGAACTGTTAATGTCATTTTCGAGATTTTATGTAAAGAAGTTTAAAGACAATATTTACATATAAACTAGTTTAACTTAAATGGGAATCTGTCAAAGAAAAGTAAAAAGACTTACTAGAAAGAATGCAATTGAGAATGCAAAGTGGTAATGTGTTAAAGCGGCAACAACCCGACCAACGAGCAACAAACAGCCGAAGGCCACTAATGCGTCTTTTTTCCATAATCTTTTTATTTTTCAGTAAAAGGCCAGCAATTGAAATAAATATATTACAACTGGAAAGAAAAGCACATACTTTTTTTTTATTTTAAGTTAAAGAATTAGATATGAGATATGAATTGATTATCATACATCTAACGGCGGTAGTTATGCCAATCTGAAAAAAATAATATCCCGTCGATATGCATGCGTTGGTTCGAATATATATCATGAGAAAAAGATACAACAAATAGCAGAAGTTTCCAAATTATAATGTTTTATTTGTTTCAGATTACCAATGCATTCATGTGATGAATACATCTGTAGCCCATTGTAAACCAATTTTAAATGAAAGGTAAATAATCTTGATTTGCTACTCCTTTGATAAAACCACACTTAACTATAAACTATGTTATGTAAACATATGTAATTGTTTATCAAGACGTTCCTTTAATTGCTACTCTAAATTAGTGAGAGGTTTAGCTTGCTATAAAACCAGGTTTAATCCGCCATGTTTTACATAAGAAAATGCATATTCCACATTCAAACTCATATGACAGTTGCTTTTCATTCGTTTGACGTGTTTTTATTATTGGCATTTAATCCCGTTGGAATTTTCCTTGAAGTACTGTATTTTAGTTATTTTATTTTATTTTTTACAGGCACTGATGCTAATATTTGGTGTTATAATTATTTGCATATTACAGGCTTAACAGGCAAAGAAACAGAGACGAAAACCAAAACCAGACTCAAGATACATTAGACTTAACAAGAAAAGAAAATATTTCACCCCCAGGTACTACAAAAGGCATAACCTAAATAATTTCTTTTTTTTATATATATGAAACTGTTACTTGATATCGATACATGTTTATTAATATATCAAGCTTCTGTTGAAACCCATTTTATACTCGATTTCGAAAATTATTTAAGATACGAATATGTACGCCTAAACTCAAGCTATACAGATTATTTCTTATTCGCGATCATTACATTTTGACCGAGTGAGGATTAGCATGACGGGTGATGCATGCATAGCGCACTCGCAATATTTTGCAGTCTTAAAATATTTAAAGAGCTCTGGTCCCTTATTTAACTAATTTTGTATTCCTCGTACGGGGGATGATTGATGCAAAGCAGAAGACGCTTATCCCGTCGTTTATTTTACGTGTTACCTTGAGATGCTGCGTATTTCTGAAATCGCAACACTACTGTCGCCTTAATTTATAAAACAATGCATTCTTCTTATATCCGTTTCTGATGCAATGCGGTTATTGTGCCATATGTTCCGCATAAAAAATAACTGTTATTTTGGACATGCAGTTACGAAATTTCAATTTATTAAATAAAGTACAGGCCAATATGTACAAGCTTACCTATTATATTGTTATTTTTCAGCAAGATCGACAATTATCGTAGGAATAACTGTAACAGGTTTATTTTTTGGTAAGGACGCTTTTTTTTAACCATAAATTGAATAACAAGAATATCGAAAAAAATCAAAAAAGGGAATGATATAAAAATTGACACAAACAAAATTATCAACCAAGGGACCGAGTGGTAAACAACAGTCATATTTCTGACTTAGGCAAGACAATTTTAAGAAACGTTTATCTTCCTTGCGTTGTCCTTTTTGATATAAGATTTTAAATACTCTTCAAAACATCAGTAATTAATTTGTTCTTGGAGTTCTTATCAATCGAACATTTTATCACAAAAAAGAGGAAGAGATAGTTAGGCAGGTCAAAATAGATTAAATTCAATGATGTTTGTATGAGGATATCCTTGACGATTTAATGAGAAATCTTAAGGAAAATGGACGTTGTCGTAAACATTTTAAATTGTTAGACAGAGTATTAATTATTAGCTAGTTTATGCAATTATCTGAGAATGGGGCTTCAATTTCAATTTATCGTGATTTTACCACGGGCTAGTTATTTATGCTTAAAATGATACCATTAGCGATTGTCAATATCAAGTTCTAAAAAAGAAATAAATAAGATGTAACTGGGTAATTTTGCTCATAAATGGCTGTTTCGTTCCACAATGCATTGGATTGTTTTTGATTATTTTTGAAATCCAACATGTCTTAAAAAAATATTTTTGTCTTTTTAAATTCGTTATCTTAGAATGAAAATATCCCGGATGATCGATGAAGAAATCATGATGAAAGTGGACATTTTTGTAAAATTTTGTGAAATTGTTTTCAACTTAGTATAAAATGTATCATTTATGTGTTAGCTATCAATTATTGTTCCCTTTAAAGACTGTTTATATATACATATGTGTTTATAGGTTTGATTTCCGTCTATTGTATTCACACGTTAATACAGAATTTTTATCGAAAAGGTAAGACATATTTTAATTTACAACACATATTGCAAGTCGATGATTTAAAAAGTGTCTGTAAATTGAAGACCGTATTATTTACAGTCACTACCATTTTGCAAAGACTTTTCAAATATATTAACTACTAATGACAATTAAATGATGATTCCAAATGCAAATACGATATCTAAATACCTAAGTAAATGAAACAGTGAGAAAAAGGTTCAATTTATTCTTTAATAACTTTTATTATGAAATCCAAATATTTAGAAATGGAGCAATCAATGACTCCAATAATATCGATATTAAGAATTCATATGTTAGATTCACTAGTCTTAGATGAGTTTTGTTCTGTTTTGTATGGTTCATATAACAAATCAATTCAATTTGTAAACTGTCACAAACTTTTCTGTAATTTTATCCTGGATTTCTTCCTGGGAGTTTTATAATTCGTCTTAGAAGCGTCCTGTTACATCGTTCTGTAATTTAAAATGTATTACACTTGCCTTTTGAAATTTTGCAATTACAACTTCCTTATCTTCGTTCTCCTTTAATGTAAGGGAAATTTCATTCAGACTATTCATGTTTTGGTGAAAAATCATTTTATCATTTCTCTGCTGATAAAACTTTTACTGTGTTGGTCACACTTTCATCTTGAATAATTGAGCTTATAAATCTCCACTTTTGTCTAATTCTTTGCTAATAGATAATTGTACGTTGCACAGCGTCCTTTTAAATAGGAGTCAGCCATTATTATGTGATTACTTTTTTTATATGTTCTCCGTTAATTTCTTGATCTGTAGTTCACGGGTTCCGGAACCCTTCAATGTGGCGAAATCACACTAACATGTAATCCTTTTATAACTTTGTAAAATTACTAACAGCAATTTACAATATACACAGTATATCAATTCAATAATTACCACATTTGAATAAACTGCTTAATATTATACTTCTTTTCCTTTCTTGTTCAACTGATAAAACGTCTATATTTGTGGTATTACTATTTTTTTAAATGATATGTATTCATAAAAACCCTTATCGTATATACCAATATCATCAGAACATTATAAATCTACAATCAACTATAAATAACTAGAGACAGGATAACCGATCTATTTTAAGCAACAGGGTAAATTCCGGATTTGCTAAAAAATTTCGGAGACATGAATATACACAATAACTTTAACTATCTATCAAGAATAGTCTAGCCTGATTCATCATTGTTCATTACTATCATGAAAATAACAATGTAATTTACATAATGACTAATAAAAGTAATAGGTTTTTATTTTTGCAACATAGAAATCTAAAGTAAAAAACGGGCATTTTAAGTTTTAAATTAACCTGTAAAAATCACATTTGATCATTTCGTTTTACTTTCTAAAATATGTATTTCTTTTTTAACAGTATACTACTATATTGCACCATAACTTTATTGATTTTGTATTTAAACATTGTGGCAAAGATCAAATTTATTTGTTTAGAGTATGTTCACTTGTTTGTAATAAGACACATTATAAGATATCAATTGAAATGGCTTTACTCAATTAAAAGTTGATTTTTTATAATGTGTCTTTCTATGTTGTGCTGTTACTCTATTGTTTCGGGTACAGTTGAATGTTGGGACCTATTAAAACTTTTGAACCCGCAGCATATGTTTGCACCTGTCCTGAATCGGGAACCTGATGTTCAGTGGTTGTTGTTTATTGATGTTGTTCATACGCGTTTCTATTTTCCTTCTTTTTTTATATAGATTAGACCTTTAGTTTTACTGTTTAAATGTTTTTTTCACTAGTCTTTTGGGGAGTTCGTCATAGCTTGCTGTTCGGTGTGAGACAAAGGTCCGGGTTCAAAACTGTGCTATGATCAATCATGGTTTATTTTTACAAATTTTGAGAGTTGACTTAACGACACTGATACAACTTCTACTTATGTATGTAACACTCAGACACGTTTCCTTCCCCTGAAACGTGGCTTATTCCCCCAAACGTGTCCACATCGACGTCACTGAACTGCAAACCATGTCTAGTTGTAAAAGGTCCCCAAATCTTGTCATTTGCATAAACGAACAAAGTGTCCAGTTTTTGTTATAAACACCCAGACGTGTCCAAATCCCAAAACATGTCATTATCAAGCTTTCTTTTCCTTTCTTTTATTGGAAATATCATTCGTGTCCATATTGTAGATACGCTTGTTATTTGGTTATTGCTTTTTATTAACGTATACTCATTTTACTATTTTATTTTAAATTTATAAAAATTACTTTAGGTCTTTTTAAACAAACAATATAACCTTGATCAAAGTGGGGTGTCTTTTCGGGTATGTTGGGTGTAAATGTAAGCAGCCATGCTCAATTATTTGTAATTGAGATAACTCGTGTAGGGAGAATGTCACTTTCTCTGCGCATTGAAACCTTTATAGTATTTCACTCTTTCATGGTGCTATAAGTTGTATTTTTGAAGGCAACATTTTTGTTTAATTTCCGCACATTTTATTTAAAACGGCATCGTATTACATAACAAAGATTGAAGTAGTTTCTTACTAAAGTCATAAAAAAAATTGATCTTTACTCGCATAAAAATTCCAACTAGTGATAATAACATTAACGGTACCAATTTTCCTGCACCAGATGCGCATTTCGACAATACATGTCTCTTCAGTGATGCTCGTGGCCTAAATATTTGAAAAACCAAAGCTTATATAAAAGATGAAGAGCTATAATCCAAAAGGTCCAAAAAGTGTAGCCAAATCCGTGAAAGGAATCAGAGCTTTGCATGAGGGAGATACATTCCTTAATTTATAATAATTTCTAACATTTTGTAACAGTAAATTTTAATAACACAAAAAATCCGTATTTTCATGCCAGTACCGAAGTACTGGCTACTGGGCTGGAGATACCCTCGGGGATTAACAGTCCACCAGCAGAGGCATCGACCCAGTGGTATTAATAACATTAACGGTACCAATTTTCCTGCACCAGATGCGCATTTCGACAATACATGTCTCTTCAGTGATGCTCGTGGCCTAAATATTTGAAAAACCAAAGCTTATATAAAAGATGAAGAGCTATAATCCAAAAGGTCCAAAAAGTGTAGCCAAATCCGTGAAAGGAATCAGAGCTTTGCATGAGGGAGATACATTCCTTAATTTATAATAATTTCTAACATTTTGTAACAGTAAATTTTAATAACACAAAAAATCCGTATTTTCATGCCAGTACCGAAGTACTGGCTACTGGGCTGGAGATACCCTCGGGGACTAACAGTCCATCAGCAGAGGCATCGACCCAGTGGTATTAATAACATTAACGGTACCAATTTTCCTGCACCAGATGCGCATTTCGACAATACATGTCTCTTCAGTGATGCTCGTGGCCTAAATATTTGAAAAACCAAAGCTTATATAAAAGATGAAGAGCTATAATCCAAAAGGTCCAAAAAGTGTAGCCAAATCCGTGAAAGGAATCAGAGCTTTGCATGAGGGAGATACATTCCTTAATTTATAATAATTTCTAACATTTTGTAACAGTAAATTTTAATAACACAAAAAATCCGTATTTTCATGCCAGTACCGAACTGGCTACTGGGCTGGAGATACCCTCGGGGACTAACAGTCCACCAGCAGAGGCATCGACCCAGTGGTATTAATAACATTAACGGTACCAATTTTCCTGCACCAGATGCGCATTTCGACAATACATGTCTCTTCAGTGATGCTCGTGGCCTAAATATTTGAAAAACCAAAGCTTATATAAAAGATGAAGAGCTATAATCCAAAAGGTCCAAAAAGTGTAGCCAAATCCGTGAAAGGAATCAGAGCTTTGCATGAGGGAGATACATTCCTTAATTTATAATAATTTCTAACATTTTGTAACAGTAAATTTTAATAACACAAAAAATCCGTATTTTCATGCCAGTACCGAAGTACTGGCTACTGGGCTGGAGATACCCTCGGGGACTAACAGTCCACCAGCAGAGGCATCGACCCAGTGGTATTAATAACATTAACGGTACCAATTTTCCTGCACCAGATGCGCATTTCGACAATACATGTCTCTTCAGTGATGCTCGTGGCCTAAATATTTGAAAAACCAAAGCTTATATAAAAGATGAAGAGCTATAATCCAAAAGGTCCAAAAAGTGTAGCCAAATCCGTGAAAGGAATCAGAGCTTTGCATGAGGGAGATACATTCCTTAATTTATAATAATTTCTAACATTTTGTAACAGTAAATTTTAATAACACAAAAAATCCGTATTTTCATGCCAGTACCGAAGTACTGGCTACTGGGCTGGAGATACCCTCGGGGACTAACAGTCCATCAGCAGAGGCATCGACCCAGTGGTATTAATAACATTAACGGTACCAATTTTCCTGCACCAGATGCGCATTTCGACAATACATGTCTCTTCAGTGATGCTCGTGGCCTAAATATTTGAAAAACCAAAGCTTATATAAAAGATGAAGAGCTATAATCCAAAAGGTCCAAAAAGTGTAGCCAAATCCGTGAAAGGAATCAGAGCTTTGCATGAGGGAGATACATTCCTTAATTTATAATAATTTCTAACATTTTGTAACAGTAAATTTTAATAACACAAAAAATCCGTATTTTCATGCCAGTACCGAACTGGCTACTGGGCTGGAGATACCCTCGGGGACTAACAGTCCACCAGCAGAGTTCATCGACCCAGTGGTATTAATAACATTAACGGTACCAATTTTCCTGCACCAGATGCGCATTTCGACAATACATGTCTCTTCAGTGATGCTCGTGGCCTAAATATTTGAAAAACCAAAGCTTATATAAAAGATGAAGAGCTATAATCCAAAAGGTCCAAAAAGTGTAGCCAAATCCGTGAAAGGAATCAGAGCTTTGCATGAGGGAGATACATTCCTTAATTTATAATAATTTCTAACATTTTGTAACAGTAAATTTTAATAACACAAAAAATCCGTATTTTCATGCCAGTACCGAAGTACTGGCTACTGGGCTGGAGATACCCTCGGGGACTAACAGTCCACCAGCAGAGGCATCGACCCAGTGGTATTAATAACATTAACGGTACCAATTTTCCTGCACCAGATGCGCATTTCGACAATACATGTCTCTTCAGTGATGCTCGTGGCCTAAATATTTGAAAAACCAAAGCTTATATAAAAGATGAAGAGCTATAATCCAAAAGGTCCAAAAAGTGTAGCCAAATCCGTGAAAGGAATCAGAGCTTTGCATGAGGGAGATACATTCCTTAATTTATAATAATTTCTAACATTTTGTAACAGTAAATTTTAATAACACAAAAAATCCGTATTTTCATGCCAGTACCGAAGTACTGGCTACTGGGCTGGAGATACCCTCGGGGACTAACAGTCCACCAGCAGAGGCATCGACCCAATGGTATTAATAACATTAACGGTACCAATTTTCCTGCACCAGATGCGCATTTCGACAATACATGTCTCTTCAGTGATGCTCGTGGCCTAAATATTTGAAAAACCAAAGCTTATATAAAAGATGAAGAGCTATAATCCAAAAGGTCCAAAAAGTGTAGCCAAATCCGTGAAAGGAATCAGAGCTTTGCATGAGGGAGATACATTCCTTAATTTATAATAATTTCTAACATTTTGTAACAGTAAATTTTAATAACACAAAAAATCCGTAAAGCCTGAATAACCGTGAAAATTTAGACCCAATACTAAATTGACGGTATGATAATACATTTGTTGAAGCTATCTACATAATGTCGTTCAAATAATGCATGAAATATTTGCCACTGGACATTGTCTTTTGATCGTGTACCTGTAGTGATGCTTGAAACCTAAAATCTATTAAAAATAGATAACAGGATAACCCGTTTATGATATGAAGAGCTTTTAAAGTATAAGAAATGTTGACAAAAAGAGAGTCAATTCTGCTTAAAGCCCACCGGGCATTAATCGGATTAATATAAAGACAACATCAGAGTTTATTACCACAAAATAATTTACATTGTTAACGATTAATTCAACTCTAGAAGTATGTGTATGTTCGATCTAAATGAGTATGAAATACTTGCAACTGAACAATAAGCAATTTTAGTCAAAAGTTAATTCATATGTTACAGATTAAATTGTTATTAAAATAATCATAAAAAATTGTCAGTTATGATAATCATTAAAAATACGGTGCCCTATAGTTGTTAATTTCTATATCATTTGGTCTCTTGTGGAGAGTTGTTTCATTGGCAATCCTACCATATCTTCTTTTTTTATATTGAACTAACTTATGTAAATAAATGACAGCTTCATCACCTGTGCCTCCATATAGAATTGTCGTAAACGTTACCGATTTCATTTCCGACATACATTTAGCGCTAAAATACGTAAGACGTTCTGGTGTTGTATAGTGGACACGTTTTGACGAATAACAATTACCGGACACGTTTGGGGGTTATGAAATCAGACAAGTTTGGGGAATATTGAAAATTAAGTTTTGGGAGAAAAGACACGTTTGGGGAAAAAAGACACGTTTGGGAGTGTTACATATATATGTGTAATATTTGCGTTATGACGTTCATTGAACTCAATACTAAGCCATTTTTTTTTTAAACTGACATCACTTAACCTAATACTTACCCTTGTAAGGTTGATATTCTCGAACATTTTTTTCTACAACAACGTAACCGTAAAAAAACCCAAGAATTTTTGTTTAGCAATTCCTCGTGATTTTCGCGGGATGTTTTGCTTAATTTAGACCCAAAGCAATGAACTAATTACAAAGTTATATTATGAAATGTATTTGTAACTGACAACTCATAACTGATAGTATCCCAGGGTCCTAGGCAAAATATCAACAAAATATTGTCAAAGTCATAGGTCAAGGTTTTTATCTAGATTTTCTGATATGATATTTCAATGAAAGTTTGGTTGAAAATTTCGGCATGGATATTTAAAGAGGGATGTTTTCCCTATTATGTTTTTAATCAGCTGTAACTCAAATATAACTCATCAGTCTTTTGATTTTAATTCTTTGCCTTTATGACCTTGAATGTAAGGTTCATTTTATAGTTTGATTTTACATTTAAAATTTCGACCTTTGCCATTGATTGCTGTAACATTTTATTGTTACATGAAAATGTCATAGTTTTTTTTAATCAGAGGCAACCATATGACTGTCAAATAACCTTAAATGTCAATCAGAAATCGACGGTTTTTTTTATATGTGGAGCCTTTTTATATGCCTATTTTTAGGTATTAAGGGGGTACCCAACACTATACCCCAAAAAAATCCTGTCGTTTAATTTTTCTCATTTTTTTCATTGATAAACTAGGCCAACCTAAACATCTTGTAAAAATTAAAAGATTTGAACCATAGGTTTAACAGATTTGGCAACTCAAATATGGCATCTTTTACATACTAGTATCGGCCAAAATTGGAAGTTTCTGAAATATGGGTATAGGGTTGAATTTGTTAAATTTTGTTAAATTTAATCCTAAATTGACAATAGCCTAGCTAATAATGATAGCTGAGGTGAATATTAGTTCACTGATACCCCTTTTTTGTAAGTTTTTTATTCCGGATTTAAAAAAAATTCCCTTTAACTTTTTTACTTTGATAGGGGGTATAAGAATCAGCCCCGAAAAGTGAATGATGTGCTTCTAGTATTTGAAGAAGAATTTTTTTTTTAAATGTGTCGTTTAATTTTTTCATAAAACTAAGCATTTGGAGTGCTATGCTAGTCGGTTGTTCTTTAGATTAGTTAGATGTTTTGGTAGTTAAATTTAAATTACGCCCCTTTCTCAAATTGGTTCATTAAATGAGAGCAAAATCTATTCAAAAAGTACATAATGGCCATATTTTTGTTCGTCTTTTGAACTAGGCCTTAACTGTTTGGCATGTGGATGTATCATAACAGGGTTAAGTGTCTTACATCATGATGACCTTTGTGTGACCTTCAAATGTGACCTCAAGGTCATCTTTATGGGTTTTTTTCCGTGAAAAACACAACCATGTAGGTCATAACTTTTTTTTGCCTTTTGACCTAGGCCTTACATCTTTGGCATGTGGATGTATCATCATGAGGTGGTATGCCTTCTTAAAATTTTTACCTTCATGTGACCTTGAACTTTGACCTTAAGGACGATAATTGTTGTTTTTGGTAAGAAACAATTGTACGGGCCATGACTTTTATGTAGTTATGAATTCATATGTATTTCAAAAAAACCTATAACACAAGCTTTAATCGACCATACAACAATATAGACACATTTATTACATGTCAACCCATTCAATGCACACGGAATACATAATGGACATGTAGTCACATAAAATTGTTTGAAAAGGGAATCGTTTCTATTGAAGCGCAGTGTTGTGTACGTACTTAACTACTCAGTAGACAGCAAAGTGGAAACTTCCTTGGAATCAAACAGTAGGAGGAGTTATGCCAAATAACAATATATTAATAATGGGACGGACGGAAGGACAGACGGACAGGGGTAAAACAATACCTCCCCCCCTGACTTTCAGTTACAGGGGCAAAAAAAGGATGTGACTGATTTTTCAATTTGAGATACGAGCTGTTGAAATTAAAAGCATGACACGCGAAAAATACACATGATACATAGGGAAAGCTTTAAAGTTGGCAGATGCTTTACATGATCAAGATTTTCAATTTATTGGTCTTTTGGCCAGATTCAAAAATATACAATTCAAAACTTAACGACAAAACCGTTGGTGCAAAGAACCACGGCTCATGAGAGATGAAATAGAGCTAACTGTGCAAAATCCTTCGGACAGATACACAAGTTAACATGACAAAAGCACAACAAAAGAAAAAAACAAATTTTGCTATCCCTTCGAAATTCAAATTTGATAAAGCGAAAATAACATGTTCTATTTATATCATACATGTGTAGTTTCAGTTTAAACTATGATTCTAAATATAGACTTTACTTTCCCTAAAATTGCGGACGGAATAGAAGACACCCGTTAATTTTCTACACCTGTCAGGATGAACATTGGAAAAAGATACTAAAAAGACATATTTTTTTTATTCAGATGAATTAAGAAAGCAAAAAATATGTGTAGTGTTTTTTGGACTGCATCGAACGGTTTTTTTCTTCTTTTTGCCTTGTTCCGTGACATGTAAATGATGCACTGGTGGTTGATTATCCCTATGGGTATCTTCTTACTTTTTACATGAATATAAATCATACAATAAAATATTCAATTGCACTTTAAAAAATATGACAGCAATTATGAAATTATAAATTATTCGTATTTTTTTTACATTACTACATGTATTACTAAGGCCATAGTGTATTTCATAAAAACTACATACTTCGTTTAAAAAAAGTTTCAGTTTAAACTATGATTCTAAATATAGACTTTACTTTCCCTAAAATTGCGGACGGAATAGAAGACACCCGTTAATTTTCTACACCTGTCAGGATGAACGTTGGAAAAAGATACTAAAAAGACATAGTTTTTTTTTATTCAGATGAATTAAGAAAGCAAAAAATATGTGTAGTGTTTTTTGGACTTTATGAAATTATAAATTATTCGTATTTTTTTTACATTACTACATGTATTACTAAGGCCATAGTGTATTTCATAAAAACTACATACTTCGTTTAAAAAAAGATTTGTGGAGTCAATTCAGTTTTGATTTAATCAATTTGATAAGAAGATCTACGAACATAAGCATTATGTAAATGCTCAGAGATTCTTATTTATTTGGTTACAATTGTATTGTCGGAAGGAGCTACCATTTGAGAGGGGGTAGGAGGGGCCCTGATCCCGAAATCCCGGCATAAAAACACGAAATCCCGAAGTCCCGAATTTAAATAAATTTAAATTCGTTATCCCGAAATTCGAAAAAAGAATTTCCGGATCTCGAAAGGGTCAATCTCTAAATCCCGAACTTAAAAACACTCGATCCCGGAGTCCCGATAAGGTCCTATCCGCCCTTATTTGAGGAGGGGGCTAGGATGAAATTTGAAAAAGGCAAGACATTCTTTTGAACAAACAAAGGCAGGATTAGTAATTTGGCATAAACAAGCAGGATGACAATTTATGAAAACAATTTCAGTAAACCATTGAAAATTGCATGTCTATAAAGAATGAAAAATTAAAAAAAGCAGGACTATAAATTTTATGATGATTACATTTATAAAAAAAATGCAGGACGAAATTTTAAATCCTAGTCCTTAGCCTCCCCCACCCCCTAAAATCAAATGGTAGAATCCTTAGACTTTTGACTTTTTGTACTTTATTACATTTTATTTAAGACCTAGGCATTGCCAAGTAAAAAACTAAAACAGTTATGGTCCTATTTCCCTCCTTTTCTAACGTCTTGGTTTTCTTTTGGCAAATTTATTTCACTTTGAAATTTCCCTATTATGTCTAATTGAAGATTCATTTATTGAAAATGAGTAACTTTAAATGAATTAAAAGATTAAATAAATAACAAAGGGTGTACAGCTGGTCTTAGCAATAATGTAAACATTCTGGTCATGATCTTTTAAAAGCTTGCATATTGCACATAATTTTAAAACGTAGCAATGAATCGGACTATGAGTAAGAGTTATCTTTTCTTCGGTGTTCTGTACCCCTTTAAATACTTTGAAAATTTATTTATTTCACTATATTTATATATTTGTTAGCTCGTTTATTTCTATAAAGTTTTGCTATGATCGGTCCTCGGCTCTAAATATATCAGCATTAATGGTTAACCTCCGCCATTTGATGTGATGTCTCATTTTAATTAAGCGTTATACTGTTCTTTTTATTCGTGTTTCTATAGTTGAAACCATTTACCGTAAATATGACGTGCATCTTTTGGTTTGTGAACAAATCCATGCTCTAAAACAAATGAAATTTGTTTGCACATGCGTATATTGACTTCTTCAGAATAATGAATTTTATCAAATTATCATGCACTTAATATATTTCATTAACTTTAAAACACTTTCAAACTCCTAAATGGTGCACATGATGTTACTTATTCATATATTATGACGGTAATGTGTTGCATTCCGAAATTGGCATAGTTGACCTAGATGGTCCGAGACAACAATTATTTCGTAGTGCATTTCTTTTAGAACACAAAAGAAAATTTAAAAAATCCCACCTGCGCTTTCTCAATGAAATTTTTATAGTGTGTTGTACTACTTTTGGGACAAATTATATCAAAATTATAGAAAACTTCATCGGCTCTAACTATACATATGGACAATTTTATGTTTAGGGCGTCTTGAAATTTTTTGACAGCTTCCAAAGTTCTAATTTTTAACCTTTTTCAGCTGGACCAAATCACTACTTTCCTTTAAAATTCTGGACTCAATTTTTTTTAAAGTGTAATTTCATCCCCCCCCCACTCCCCCCTTACCTGCAATTTGAGGCAATTCACATGGTGAAATGAATTTGGAAGGGGTATAAAGATTAATGGCAAGTAATCCACTGTCAACACTAGGGACTATATTCGTGGATAACGAAAATCAAGGGACGACATTTGTGATCTCGGACCAGATACGAAAACCGTTCATGCTGGCAGTTCAAACTCCTCCCTGAAACTTCACAGTGCCAGCCATTTGCTTCTTTTCAAACAAAACGGGAGGTTCATGGAAGAGCCTACACAAATACTTTTACACTTATACTTATCGGACATAGAAATTACCTTAATTGTCCTATATATCAGAATCGAAATAATTGATATACTTTATTGTAGTTTTAACATGGGTAGACATTATATTCGTGGTATTTTAGCTACAATAAAGTAAAGCTTGCATCAATTATTTCTTAAGTCAATTTTTTGTGATATCCTTTTGGCGAGCTTCGTTATCTAAACATGTTATATATGCCGTCATTGTGTTTTTTGTGAAATGAACATTTTTTATTCTTGTCATCATGTGTTTTGTCTTGTGAGTGTCCACATGCCATGTTGAGAATATTATTTGGTTTTACAGTGAATATTTATTATTATCATATACTTAGAGGAAATATATTTTTTACAGTATGATGTTGCATTAAATTTACGTGAATTCTATATTAATATGAAATGGTGTTTAGTGGGCTGATATGAAATATTTGTCACATGCTTCGATTGTTATCAAAAGCCTTTCCGTAACATGATCATATTGCTTTACGGCAATATTCGGCAAATTCCGGAAATTACACCTCAATGGTACGTTTTCCGTGAAAAACATTACAATTAAAGTAGGGTGAAAAACTATTATTACGCCACAAAATAATTTAAATAATATGTAAAATACACTTTTTTTTTTACATAAATGCACTTTAAAACGTTTCCACCAAAATTTTCAAAGTCAAAGAACAAATGTTATTTTTTTCCCAACAGTAGTCATTTTGATATGTTGATTTTTTCCCGTCAATATCAAAATCAATTATGTTTTTATCCCCACTCCCTTGTTAAGGGATATTTTAGAAAATCGGATGAACTACATTTGGCGTACGACGACCGTAAACTTCTCATTTTGCACTTCTACGTGAGAAACACTAATAAGGTATATATACTAACTGTTATTATTCTTCATTTTTGAAGTATATGATAAAAAGATCATAACATGTCATTTTCAATAGCAGATATATTATCAGCCATCGGTCAATATCAGCTCTCGAGCTTTCAGCTGTTGGCCATGGGCTGAGGATACATCTGATATAAAAAAAAATGCCATGTAATAATCTGATATAACACAATGTTGACTGCTCTTACCAAATTTCGGCATTGTTACCTAAATATGGTCTTTTGTTTTTTCTCAAACATTGTTGCCAAAGTCATGAAATTCTTTGCGATTGTCAAACAAGGATTTAGCTTGCTATAAAACCAGGGATCATACAACAATGTCTTTATACGGAAATGGAACACGGAGGTTGTTTTTTTCTTGATTTGTTTGAGTTTTTGAGTTTGTCATTTCATTAAGGGCTTTCGGATTTTTCTTGAAGTTCGATTTTGACTACATATGCGTTCTATGGTTTATCAATCACCGATCATTCATTTATCAGTCAAACCTCCGTCACCAATCATTCATTCATTAGTAAAATATCCGTCACAGACAATTCACCGATATGTCATGTTCCCTTTAAACAGTACGCATATTTTTGCAAGAACTATTATTATACCTGTTTTGAGTAAACTTCAAAAATCAGTACATTGTATGAAAAGTATTTATATACATGTTTTAAAACGAGATTATAAATCAAAAGCATTTAGATGCTCCGATCGAACGTTAATTACCTGTTATAAATCTTAATCAATAATAGTTCTTATAATTGGCGTGTTACGCTGTTTTCTGTCCAATGATGTTCACTTGTCCTCAGTCTAGACAGAGTGTTTCGATCCATGTAACGTCAGGGCGTGATATCAACTTTTACAATATTGAATCACAATTTAAATATAGAAGCTAAACCAACTTAGTAATGCAGACCCCTTATGAAAAAGTGAAATGTTTTTTATAAGAGGTGGTAATTAAACTTGTTTATTGCACTAAATTACCGGACGTTTACTCTGTTTTGTATATTTTTCAAGTGAACCTTTTTCCCCTCGTTTTAACACTGATTGACAAAACAAACAATCAAACTAACAATATTGTATAGTTTTGAAAAAACTATGTCGAAAAAGTTCAATTAGATATGTATACAACTTAAATGTTTATATTCTAGATGATCTTTGCTTATATTGAATAACATGCAGTATTAACGAAGTAGATTTACTATCATTTTATTTCTAAACTTTTTAGACTTTATGGTTGATACACTAGGGCAATGGCAGAAAGATGACAATATGTACATCACAACAAATGCGACTAAATTTGTGCTTGAATGTATCAAGAAACACAACTGTGTAAGTGTAATAGGTCCATCCGGAAGTGGTAAAACTGCTCTCGTTAGACATGTTGCTCTCAAATTGGAACGAAATTATGATTACACAATCATATCTGTGACAGATGCAAAAGAAATAAAAGAACAGTATAACTCTAAGAGAAAAACATTGTACATTGTCGATGACATGTGTGGGAACTTTACTGCAAACCACGATCGGTTAGAGGAATGGAAGAAATCAGAGGTTGAAATGACGAATATTCTTAAATTCGGTTATTGTAAGTTGATAATAACATGCAGACTACAGGTTTTTCAAGATGAAGAGTTTTCAAATTTAGAAATCTTAAAAATTTGTGAATGTAACTTAACGTCTGATGGTCTATCTTTAACGACTAATGAAAAGACAAAAATGACCAAAATGTATTTTAAGGAACATGCATCAAAAGCATTATCGTACTTAGGTCAGTATGAGTTTCTGCCGCTTTTATGTAGGTTGTATGATTGCCAGAGAGACGATCCAATATTCAAACTAGACTTATTTTTAAACGATCCATTTGCCTTTTACGAAAATGAGTTGACTAAAATGCTTAAGGACCGTACATTCAAATGTTGTGCTTTACTTTTGATCGTTATATACAATAATATATTAGAGGAGAAAAATCTTACAGATCAGGATGCTAAAATGATGAAAATAATAAAAGAGATCGGCAAAGTATGTGAAATAAAAGTAACAGATATGAAACTAAAGACCCAACTTGATATACTGGAAGGAACCTTTGTTACTTATCATAAAGGCATCTACCATACTATCCATGACAAGATGTTTGATTTCCTGGCTTCACATTTCGGAAAACAGAATAAATTTATAGACATATTGATAACACATGGCACAGACAGATTTATTTGTGAAAGATTTGTCACAAGTAAGAAAAATGTAAGGTATGACAACGAAAGTGGGAATTATTTGATATTCATTTCTGAAAACAAATTGCAAATGTACATGAAAAGGGTTTTTGTCGATATGGTAGGACATTGGTACGTGCCTTTCTATGTTAACGGAAATATCAATTTTGAGGATTTCGAATTCTGCAATATGTTTCTTGACTTAATGAAAAATCTTAGAAATCATGAAATAATTGAACTTATAGAAACCGCGAGTACAGATTTCCTTTCTAAAATGTTTGTTATGAGCGAAATAGACATCCATGACAGGTTACACAAAAAATGTGATCAATATTTATGTTTTGGTATCATTTTACCTGAGGATATATTACCTAATTACATTGAAAGATGTTTTCGTGAAATGCCGATCTTTGGTGCTAAGTTTTTTGAATTAAATCGCCTTTCCGAGAGTGTTACATTTCATTTGGCCATGCGTACATACATGAAAAAACTTGACAAAGAACAAATTTCTTCTCTCATTCAGTGTGTAAGCAGTAATTTCATTAATAAAATGTTTGGCATACCGGAGAGTGACATAGAAAACGACAAATGTTATTCATTTGAAATTTTAAAAACGTTGGTATTGTAATCCCGGATGATTTAATACAACAGTACGTTCATAGATGGTTTGAATGTTTGACCAACGAGGGTGTAATTGAATATTTTACGGAAAAAAATAGACCATTATTGCAAGTAAAATTCCGTACTGCAATGAGTACTTATATGAGAGAATTTAACGAGAAAAAAAATTGCTTCACTCATTCAGAATGTAAGCCAGGATTTTTTATGTAAAATGTTTGTCATGAAAGAGCATGACATCAAAGAAAACACAGAGAATCTATATGAAAGTCTTGGTATTGTTATTCATGATGCACTTTTACAGGAGTATATTGTAAGATGGTTTGATTTTGTCAGTGAGTCCTACTGCAGAATTGAGACAATATTCAATGGTAGACCATTAATGAATGCTTCTTTTCGTGCTGCATTGAGTATTTACATGAGAACACTAAAAACAGAAACAATCACTTATATCCTTCAGCATTGTAATTATACATGTTTCGATTCAATGTTTGTCATGGCAGAGGAGGATATCGAAAAGAACGATGACAATCTATATGAATGTTTTGGTATTGTTATTCCTGATGAATTGATAGTGCCATACATTGAGAAGTGGTTTGAAAATTTGACAAAAAATTAATGTAATTTAAAAGAAGTAACAAATGAAAATAGATTATTTAATAATGTTAAATTTCGCACTGCAGTACAGAGTCATACTGCATCTAGAGTTGGTTTGTGTAAATGTTTGTTGTATCAAAGAATGACAGTATTGACTGCCAAAAGAATCGATATAAATGTTTTGGCATTGTCATTCCTAAAGATTTGATAGAGCAATACATTGAAAAGTGGTTTGCATATTTGATCAAATCCAATAGGTGGGATTAGATGAACAAGAGTAGACCATTGATGAATGCTTCGTTTCGTACTACCTTGCGTACCTACGTAAGAGAATTTAGCAAAGAAAAAATTGAATCAATAATCCGGACTGGATCTAAACATTTCATCGAAACAATGTTTATCGTAACAGAGGATGACATCAAAAAGATGAAGTGAACCTTTATGGATCATTTCGAATAGTTATACCTAATGATTTGTTACAGCAATACGTTGAAAATGGTTGCAGTGTTTGGTCAGTTCTTTTCGTCCGAATATGTTTCTAAAGGAAAATATACTATACACGAATGTTTTATTTCGAATGGCCTTATGGAACTACATCCGACAACTCAACGTAAATACAATAACTGATACATTTGGAAGTTATGAGTTCCTCTACACAATGTTCGTAATGGCAAAAAATGATATCGAAAACAACGCTATTAGTCAATGTGAATCTGAAGATATCGTTATTTTTAATGATCCATTTATCAAAATGTGGTTGAAATTTATGAAGGAACATTATAACATATCACGATTTATTAGAGACAGTAGTCTATTGATGAATGCTAGATTTCGCACTGCCTTGCAAACAAACTTTAGAGAATTAAACACAGCAAGTATTGCGTCTCTCATTCAAACAGAACAAGATGATTTTCTCCTTACAATGTTTGTCATGACCAAGGATGACTTGATAGAAAATGCTGAGAATCAGTATGGATGTTTCGGTATTGTAATTCCGGATGATCTATTACAGCAATACATTGAAAGATGGTTTAAAAGTTTAAGAAGAACAAATGGAGTAGAACAATTTATCAACAGAAGTAGACCATTGATGAATGCTGCATTCTGTACTGCTATGCAAACCTACCTGAGACTATTTGATAAAAAACAAATAACTTCTCTCATTCAGAACGGAAATCTGGATTTTCTTAGTTTAATGTTTGTCATAACAGAAAATGAAATAAAAAGCAACGCTGAAAACCGATATGAAAATATTGGTATCGTTATTAATGATGATATGGTACCGCATTTTATCAAGAGATGGTTTGAATGTTTGACCCAAACCGTAAGAATAAAAGACTTCTTGAATAAAAGTAGATTCTTGACGAATATTGCGTTCCGTAAAAGTTTGCGTAACTACATTAGACAATTTAATAGCGATCAAATCGATGTTCTAATGAAAACTGGAAGTAGTGCTTTTATCAATACAATGTTTTTAGTGATAGAGGATGACATCAAAGACAACACTGAGAACCGATATGAACATGTAGGTATCGTTATTCCTAACGATGTGTTACAGAAATTTATTGGAAGGTGGTTTCATGGTTTCACAAAGACCGAGTCGGTAGCAGAGTATATGAATGAAAGCAGACTGCTGATGAATGTTACAGGTCGAACTGCAATACAAAACTACGTCAGCCAAATAACTGAAGACACTATCAAAACCATCATACAGACATCAAGTTATGATTTTTGTAATAAAATGTTTGTTATGACAGGTGATGACATCAAAGACAACGCTGTGGATCAATATAAATGTTTTGGTATCGTTATTCCTGATAATCTGTTACAGCAATATATTGGAAGATTGTATGCTGTTTTAACAAACGCCGATTCGATAAATAGATGTATTGCTGGTAATAGATGTTTCATGAATGTCAACTTTCGAAAAGCCCTGCAAACCTACACAATACAACTAACCAGAGGGAAAATTGAAAATCTTATTCGGGCGGGAAGTAAAGATTTTGTCAATTCAATGTTTGTTATGACCAAAAAAGACATCAGAGAAAATTCTGAAAATCAATATGGATGTTTTGGCATCGTTATACCTGATGAATTGTTACAACAGTATATTGAAAGGTGGTTTTATAGTGTCATATGGATCAATTCTCTAGAAGAGGATATGAATGTTAACAGGCTTTTTTTTTAATGTTAGTGGTCGGGATGCAATGCGACACTACATCAAACAAATAAATGAAGAAAGAATAAGGACCCTTATTCACACTAAAAGTAGACATTTTATCAATATTATGTTTGTCATCTCTGAAAATGACATCAAAGACAACTCTGAGAATCAATTTGAATGCGTTGGTATTGTTATTCCTGAAGATTTGTTATCGCAATATATAGTAAGGTTCTTTGATAGTATGATGTCAAATGACTCTGTGAAGAAATCCATTGGTGCTAACAGGTGTTTCATGAATGTCAATTTTCGAACAGCCCTACAAACCTACACAAAACAACTCACCACAGAGAAAATTGAAAATCTTATTCGGACGGGAAGTACAGATTTTGTCAGTACAATGTTTGTCTTCACAGAAACTGACATCAAAGACAACTCTGAGAATCATTTTGAATGCATTGGTATTGTTATTCCTGACGATTTGTTATCGCAATATATAGGAAGATTATTGGACGGTATGACAAAAACTGACTCTGTGAAGAAATATGTTGATGCAAACAGGTGTTTTATAAATGTCAACTTTCAAAAATCCCTGCAAACCTACACAAAAGAACTAACCAGAGGGAAAATTGAAAGTCTTATTCGGGCGGGAAGTAGAGATTTTGTCAGTTCAATGTTAGTCATGAAAGAAAATGACATCAAAGACAACTCTGGTAATCTATTTGAATGTTTTGGTATTGTTCTTCCTGATGATCTATTACAGCAATACATTGACAGATTGTTTGATGGTTTGACAAAGACAGATTCTGTGAAGAAATTTATTGATGCTAATAGGTGTTTTATAAATGCGACCTTTCGGATATTTCTGCAAACCTACATGAAACAACTTACTCGAGGAAACATTGCAAACCTTATTCGGACGGGAAGTAGAGATTTTGTGAATACAATGTTTGTCTTGACAGAAGATGACATCAAAGATGACTCTGAAAATCGATATGAATATTTTGGATTTGTCATTCCAGATGATATGTTATATCAATATGTAGAAAGGTGGTTTGATAGTATGACAAAGACACACTCAGCAAAACAATATATTAATGAGAATAGGATTTTCATGAATTGTAAATTTCAAGCAACTCTTGATTCATACGTTAATGAAATTAAAGCAGAGAAAATAGCGTACCTGAATCGGAAGGAAAATATTGATATTCTCAATACTAGGCGGAATTGGTTTAAATAAACTTGTGAAACCAAGAGTTAGACTTTGTTTCTTTATTGTGCATCATGGTTGTTATTGACATGGTTTGATATATTAAACCTAACATTCATGCGACTTTACTCAATATGTATCATAAGTACGATATTTGTAAAACTTTTTGGAGAGCTCAATAAGTATTCACTTATTTCATAATAATGTACGAATGTATATAGAGATTACGTAACATTTACAAGCATTCACTATTTTTTTTAGATTTCGGTCAGCCTGTTTGTTTTCACTTATTTAATAACAATGTCCACATGTAAATAGAGATATTAAGTACACTTGTTAGTTTTAACTTATTTTAATTAATGTATATAATTATGTAGATAGATATTTACTTAACTAGAGATTTCACTAAACCTGCTTGTTTTCATTTATTTAATAACAATGTACATATGTATATAGAGATTTTAGTAAACTAGTTTATTTTCATATATTTTAATCAATGTATTTAATTATGTAAATAGAGATTTCAGTAAAACTGTGAGTTTTCATTTATTTTTATAACAAATTAATTGTGAATATAGAGATTTAAGTAAACTTGTTAGTTTTCACTTATTTTCATCAATGTATTTAATTATGTAAATAGAGATTTTAGTAAACCTGTGATTTTTCACGTATTTCATAAGAATGCATATAATGTAAATTTAGATTACATTACAGTTAAGTTATTCTATGACAATGTGCACGCGAAAATATAGATTTCGGTTAACTAGTGAGTTTTCACTTATTCTATAACAATGTACACGTGTAAATAGAAATTGCAGTAAACCAGTGAGTTTTCAATTATTGAATCAAAATGTAAAGAAGCGAATAGAGATAATCCTTATGTGAAAATACTTATAATGCAAAAATACCATGAGTACTATAACATTACTAAAGCGTTTAAGTAATGACCTTATTGAAATCACTCTACCAGTGCCAAGTCACCCTATGGTATTTTTGCACAACATCTCTTCAAAATGTGAGGAAAAGCAAAAATAAATATGGTAAAACCAGGTAATAAGTCTTCAGTAATAATAACATGAAGTAGAAGTTAACATAACATTACACAAGGTAACATAACTCAGTACATCAAACTATGATTTGTCATAAGCATATGGTGAGTATTCTATTATTTACTTTACGCAGAAACATATAAAATACATTGTGTTTTGTATATAAATTTAAATCAATGGAAATTGGCGAAAAATAAGGAATGGATCAATGAAAAACAACCCTTCCAACTGGAAACTATTTAAATGCGTCTCTGTCAATATTTCTTAGAAAAATTGATAATATTCTGCAATTATATTCTTGTTTGTTATTACAAAATTGTAGTTAGAGTGAAAAAAATGCTAAACAATGATTTGGAGTTCGGTAATATTTAGCAAACAAGCAATTGTAATTTTTAGCGTAATATTTTTATTTTTATTTTGTTTTTATTTTTGTTTATAATTGTACGGGTTTTCTTATTGCATTTTTTTGGTTTTCATTAATGTTTTATAAAAAATATTGTTTTACTTTTTTACTTTTGTTTTGTGAGTTTTAATTTGCTCTATAGAAATAGAAATGTGTTTATTTGTATGAAAGAATTGATAAATATTATTCTAAACTTATTTCATTACGTACACATAAATGTATTTGAGCATGTTATCTTTAACATGATCAAAAGAGAGAGAGAGAGAGAGAGAGAGAGAGAGAGAGAGAGAGAGAGAGAGAGAGAGAGAGAGAGAGAGAGAGAGAGAGAGAGAGAGAGAGAGAGAGAGAGAGAGAGAGATTTGTTTTGTACATATTTATGTCAAACTTATTTCATAACTGCTTCATGAAAGAGAGGTAGAAAGACAATAGTTTTGTCAAAGATAATTTTTTAAGAGAGAGAAATTTTTATTTCTATACAATTATTTCAAAGATGATTGCATCAAGAGAGAGAGAGAGAGAGAGAGAAGGAGAGAGAGAGAGAGAGAGAGAGATTTATAAAGTTCTATACAAGCTTTTCATAAAGTTGTTTTTTTGTTTATTTTTATTGTGTTAATATAATAATAATGTTGATTTTTTACTTGTTTGAAAGAAAGTTGTGCGCATTGGATTATGAGTGTTATCACAAACCATAATAAATAAGACTGATGTATGATGTCGTGGTGTCTATGCTGAGGGTATTCAAAATAGGTATGAACGAATTAAGGCTTTACCCAAACAAACCTGCTGACACACATAACATCTATGACAAATACATAATATCATTTTTAGTAACATTGTTTTATATTTAAGTATCAATAAAAAGAAATGAGGCTATATATGTTTGAAGTTTTTGTAATTCTAGTTAAGGGGAGATGTATGATGTCGTATAAGAAACTATTGAGACAAAATCTAAAAATTAAATAATCTTTTTTGTTTGTTTGACGAACATATGTTTTAAGAATATTTGAAGAATACGATTTGGTAAAGTTTTTGATTTTTTTTTCAATTTAGGAGTTTTAAGGTACTGTATCATATCTTCAACTAATAGTTTTTTTATATTATTTAGTGTGTACCCGGGGTCTGATCTTATACTATTATACTATATTTACGAAATTTCATTTAAATATGAAATTTTATTACACTTCTGATTTTAAAATATGAGAGTCATTCCAAGATGTTCCAAGTCATGATTAAAGGTATATATTGACTTGCTATTTGTTATATAGATTACACTGTGACAAGTTAGAGATCAAATTTGAATTTTGTTCCAATACAAAGAATTTTGAATCCGTAGGGAACTATGTATTGCTATGATATGCAATACACACAAAATACTTGTTTTTACTGATATGAAAAACGTAAGATTTATAAAATTCAAAGCACATTCATCTAAAAATATTACAACATAAATTATTATTTTTTCCCATTCGGAACTTTCAGTTTCTTGGTATCAAAATTCAGGTAGCACCTGCACATGTAGTGAATGTTTCCAATTCGATACGATTTGAAATTTAAGAGAAACCGTTTAATACAACATTCCCTTAACAGAGTTTTCTACTTACTTCAACTATACAAGAAAGTTATGAACCAAAGGTTCCCTGTAATATTATTGAAGTCTTGGTTAATCCCTATAGAACATACGTGTCACAGCATAGATGAGCACGAGTGTCACCAATTCTATGGGAACTGCTTATCATTCCGGAGCAAAAAGTACCGAACTCCGAGGAAAATACAAAATGGAAAGTCTCTAACAAAATGGCAAAATCAGAAGCTCAAAGTATAACATGAATGAAAAACAACTGTCATTTTCCTGACTTGGTACAGGCATTTATTTTTTCTAGAAAATTATGGCAAACTCAAAAGCTCAATTACATCAAAGGAATGGATAACAAAGCCAAACGATCTCCCTTCTTTCTGATGATGAACTGTTCAATCCCTTAAATTTCTTAGTCCATGAACTGACACGAATCTTGATGGACTCTAAGTAGTTCATACGAAGCTATCTATACCACGTTCATGCCACGTTTATAGAATGGAGAGTGCATACGCTAAAATACCTCACCTGCTTTATTGGTCATGATTTAAGTAATATTGAAAATCTTAAGATCAAGATTTTACTATATGATATGTAAATACAAATAATCATTGATCCACGTAAATGAGATCAACGTACGAGAAACCAAACCAGAAAACACAATAGTCACTAACGAACTTTCAACATAATGTAATATGAACCTAGCTGGACAGACATTTACACCATGCGCCAAAAAATACAGATTATATGTCTGACAAAGTGCTGCTAAAATAGGTCGAAGTGCAAAAATCCCTTTTATAATTCAATTTGTTATGCTGACCTCTGCATTTGAGAAATGTCTATATCTGGATAACTTAAATTTTTTTTTAAAGATATCAAATAAGGCGATATAGTAGGATTGCCAATGAGAAAATCACCCACCCGTGTCAAAAGTTCTACTAATTCCAAAATGAGAAAAACCATCAATACCGAATTGCAGGCTTCAAAATTCTGTTTGCATATTCCATCACTACGATCTGGTAAGGTTAACAGGGCATTCGTGACCCACATGTTTTGGTTTGATATGTCAATTATTAAAAAGGGCATTGCACTTAGACACATGTTGCCAAGGTCTAAAGTCATGACAATTGAAGACTATCTAACGGAAGAATATTTAAAATTTGGCATGTCAATGAAAATACAATTATATTAGTACGGCGGCTTTGTGAAAAATTGTGCACATCCTGCTACAAGCATATTTGGCATAGACCTTCCTCAACTATTTCTATTTCATTTCAGATAGGGAGGCATTTGAAAAAAATGCCTCACTTCCGGCAAAATCCAAAACGGCGGACATCATACTTAAATTAGCCCAATATCGAAGGGTAGTATGTGAAAAGGTGTTATTAACATGCAATCATAATATTTGGTACAAACCTTTGTTTTGTACTACTTTTAGATATATGATATAGATAAGATGTCTTCAAAAACCCTACTTCCAGTAAAATCAGGGCGGATATAGTACTACAATAAGCTTATTTTTAGGGAGGGGAATTGAAATGTGTTTTAAAGTATTGCTACAATCATTATATTATGCAACAACCTTTCTTTGGTGCTTCTCATGGATACATTGAAGAAGACATATTTCTTTAAAACCCTTACTTCCGGTAATATCCAAAATGGCGGACATAGAAATATTGATAATTTTTAATTTCTATATTCGACTTTTTTCAAACTGTAAATAAAATGGTTTTTTTTTAGCTTGTCATTAAACTTTTGCATTTAAGTCATCCTCAAAATCACTAATTCTTTTCGGCTTCATATGTTTAAACACAAAATTAACATTTCCAGGAAAAAATCAATATGGCGTAAATTACAAAGATGAGTCCTCAATCCATATATTCGATGTAGAGTTTTTTTATAGATTGATTAAAACAAAATAAAATCACTAAAGTTCTTAAACATCTTTAGAATGACTTATTTATGGCCGCAAATACATGTTTACTCACAATCGGAGAGCTTATTTTCCAAATTTACAAAGATCGTGGTATTGTTTCTTACATCAATATTGTACAAGCTCCTGATAAGATGAAGAGGCATCACAAAGAATTGTCCACAAGGGTCCCATGGATAATATTTTCCCCTTCGCCATTCATAAGGGACGGACTAGTTAGCAAAAGAACCAATACCAAGCTTGTTACTCATTCGCATCCGCCATGGTATATTGCACGCTTTACTTACTGAAAAAGACTAAACCAAGTCGTAGGAATAGCCTTAATAAGTATTTCCTCTTCCAAAAACACATTTTTCTTGCTTCGTTAACCCCATCTGATAAGTTTGTTCGATCGTACAACAAAACCACGTATCGTTCTATCAATGACATTGTCAAATCCATATCTGGTGATGTTGACTGATCAATCTTCATTCTAAATGATAGAGTCACATTTTTAAACACCATCCATGTCACCAACGCAGTTCCTTTTCCAGCAAACGTGTAATCTGTCAATGCCTAGTGTATTTGAAAGGTCATGGATAGATATATATCTGAAGTTTTTCCAACTTCCAAATACAAGCCAAAGTTTGTCTGCCCCTATGTCACTGAAAAGCGAAACCGCAATGACAGCAACATTAGTATCGAATATTCGAGTCATGACTCAGTTAAGTCTGTGTTTCACTGCATCAGACACATGCATCTTGATTCAAATGTGAGCTTCTTTACATGAACACGATGCTTAGCTTGAAACATCACCATGTGGTTGATAGCACAGAACATCCTGCGTAATTGTTGCTACAACTACCTTTCCCTCAAATCTATTGAGGAAGCTGTTGCGAATGAAAACTTAAAAGTTCATTGTTATTGCCGTAATCTTGTTTTGACCATGGATTCGTCTGTGTATTCCGTTTCCCCTAAATGAAGCTCTTGCTTCTTATAACAAATGCTCAGGATATTCTATCTTATCTACCTTGAGATGTATTTCAAGTTGATCACCATGTTCAAATTAAGAGGCAGACAATAGAATCATGGTGAATGTGTCTGATGCAATGTAACACGAACTTGCACGGGTCATGATTCTAATAGTCGTTATTGTTTCGCTGTTCCGTGACACGGGTAGACGAGCTATGGATAGTGTGTGGTAGGGCAAAAAGCTTTGGATAAATATATTTACAAATGCACCTGGCAATGAGTGATTTTACACACTTATTGTGCTCCATGTCTTTACCAGTTGTGATATGGTTTTTTGATTGCTTAAAAAAGGAAATAGACTGCGTGGGAGACATTGATGGCATTTGAAGATGTGACTTTGACATAAAAAAGATTATTGATCAGCCTGAATCACCGAGGTTTAACTGTAAGATCACACAAACTTATCAGATGGGGTTAACATGGTTAACGAATCAAGAAAATAACTATTTGCGCAAAAGGGAAGACTAATTGAGGGTAAACGTGCACTATACTAAGGCAGGTGTTTAGGAGAACGAGCTTGGAATTGACTCTTATGACCCAGTTCAGGCGCTAATGAATGGCGAAGGGACAAAGAGGATAACTTTTAAATAACTCTTTCTAAGGCCTCATCATTTTGTCAGAAGCTTGTACATTGTGAATGTACTGGGGAATGCGATTCAATTCCAAAACATGCTACAACCTTAGCATCAGGAACAAAAGCCATAAAATCTACCGTTTAAATGGACACATACTGCAACAAGTCAAGCTTTACCCGTACCGAGGCCTACAAATTTCGGAAGACCTCACATGGACCACCCACATATTAAACGTGGCAAAGAAAGTAAATTCAACACTAGCTATATAGGCTTTCAAAGAAGAAACTTGAAATACTGCCCACAAGATTGCAAAAAACAGGTATCATCTCGCTCGTTGATCAACGATGGAAATGTAGCCATAGTATGGGACCACTACACGGTAACAAACATAAATAAGATAGAAAGGATACAACGTCAAGCGGTAAGATTTATCACCATAGGTTTCAAGTCAAGAGAGAGCGGGTGTTTCTCCAATATGCTTGCTAAACTGGAACTACAAGACCTCCGGACAATTGCAAGACGAACAAGCTAGAAGTTGATATGTATGTACAAAGTGGTTTAGGGGCTGATTCCCGCTATTGAACCAGACGAATTTCTCCAAAAAGCACGTCCTAAGAAAAACGTAACTGCTAAGTTCGAAGAATACCACGCAGCAAATATTGTGGAAAAGCAAGTAATAATTTGAAAAATGTTTTAGTACTTCAGTAATTTTATTTTGTTTTAACCAATCTATCTAAAACTCTAAATCAAAGATATGGATTGAGGACTCATTTTTGAATTTTCCACCATATTAGGTGGTTTTTTTACCGGTGTGATTTAAAAATTTACATTAGAAAAAATTAAGTAATATTGAGGATAACTAGAAGCCAATGGTTTAATGACACGTAAAAAAAAAAAACAACAAAAAACATTTTCTTTACATTTTGAAAAAAGTTGAATATGTCAGCCATTCTAAATTTTACCGGAAGTAAGGTTTTTAAAGAGATATGTCTTATACATTGTATCCATGAGAAGCACAAAAGAAAGGTTCCTGCCCAGCGTAATGATAGTAGCTATACATTAAAACACATTCCAATTACCCTCCCTAAAAATATGCTTATTCTAGTACTATATCCGCCATGTTGGATTTTACCGGAAGTAGGGTTTTAAAAACATAATATCTATATTAAATATCAAAAAGTAGTACAAAACAAAGGTTGATACCAAATATTATGTTAGTAGCATGATAATAACACTTTTTCACATACTAGCCTTCGATATAGGGCTGATTTAAGTATGATGTCCGTCATTTTGAATTTAACCGGAAGTGAGACATTTTTTTTTAAATACCTCCCTATCTGAAATAAAAGAGTAATAGTTACGGAAGATCTTTTGCCAAATTTCATGCCTGTAGCAGGCTGTGCACAATTCGTCTGCCATCACTTATGAAACTGAATTGTTTGCCGCAAACAAAAAGTTTGCAAGAACACAGAAAATAGTGTTTGCAGATGTTTGCCGCTAGCTGCAAACTTCCGGCAAACATTACTGCAAGCTTGCTGCAAGTTTGCAGAAACATCAATGTTTGCCGTAAAATTGCCAGAAAGTTTAAAATAATAAAGAATGTTTGCCGCAAGATTGCAGAAAACATTGACCAATTTACTTGTTTGCCGCAAGATTGCAGAAAACTTTGACTTTTCTATATGTTTGCCAGAACATTGCAGGAATTACACAATATTGAATAGGCATGCATAGTTGGCACTTCCTGGAAGCTAACAATTTGAAATTGTTGCTAGGTCATGTTGGTTGTGTTTGGAAATGCATTTCACATATATTAGAGATCTAGGAGGCATTTAGGTTCAATGATATGGGATAGTCAGTATGTAATTTTGTAAGTACAAATGATTCATAGAACTTCATGTTTTATCATACATAATTAAGTAAGCAACTATATATACATGTATGTGTGAATGAAAAACTTAAAGCTATTATAAGTTTGAATTTGTAACTGATGTACTGCACCATCATGATCATGTTTATTATGGTTAAGTTAAATTCTGTAATGCAATTATTACCTACCTTTATAGTCTCAATACAAATTTGAAATTTTACCATGTTCATTTTTTAATACAGGTATATTATGTCATTTGAGAATGACTCCTGCCCCTTTTTTAAAACCCAAATGCGTGTATGTATTTCTTTAAATCTCATGAGTTTGCAAGAATTCTTTCAACGACTGTTTGTATAAAGACAGGAATTGACTTTTTAAAAATGTTGCTGTGTAATTTGAAAGAGATAAATTGAATGTGCACGCATGACATTAGTATATATGTGTAGTTCCTGCAAGTTTGCACCACACAGTTGCCGCAAATCTAATTTGCATAATTATGTTTGCAGCAAGCTTGCAGCAAACGTCATTTGCATGGTAAAATGGTCGCGGCAAGTTTGCAGCAAACTTACGGCAATTGTTGCCCGCAGGGCTTTTTTTCGGTAAGGGATATGCTTGTAGCCGCCGGACTATATAGGTTCATCTCTTTGAACCATACATGAGAGTTGATTTTGGAATTTAGGTTAATAGTGTATGAATGTTACTAGTCTGTGTTGGTCTTTGTATTATGTATTCGGGTTTTGTTTTCTGTAATTAGTTAATACTTCAGTTTCATTATGTAGATATTTTATATTAATTTGATAAAATTTACTGTTTGCAATAGCACAAATTGTTCTAAATAATGAGAATGTTCTTATCCCAAGCAGAAAAACATAGCCGTATTTGACACACCTGTTTTAACTTTTGAACTTCAGTGCTGTACAACTTTGTACTTTTTTTTCACTTTCGATCTTTTATATCTGGGCGTCACTGGTGAGTCGTGTGTGGACGAGGCGCGCTTTTGGCGTATTGAATTTTACACTTGATGCCTTTTGTTATCTATATATTAATCATGTTTTTCTTTGTCTAATACGTTCTCCTATTTATTTGTATTGTAGTCCTGTAATATTATGTTGTGATTTCAATGTTATGTTTAACATTGCCATTAAAGTGCGTGGTTTGACATGCCACAAAATCAGGTTCAACCCACCATCTTTAAAAATGGTCTGTACCAAGTCAGGAAAATGGTCATTGTTATATCAAAGTTAGTTTCTGTGTATGAAACATTTTAAGGTTGTGTTTCCGTTGTGTCGTTTGTTTTCTCTTATATTTGAATGTGAATTCACATTACTATAAGACGTGTCACGGTACTTTTCTATCCCAAATTCATGTATTAATTTGGTTTTGATGTTATATTTGTTATTCTCATCGGATTTTGTCTAATGCTTAGTCCGTTTCTGTGTGTGTTACATTTTAATGGTGTGTCTTTGTTCTTCTCTTATATTTAATGCGTTTCCCTCAGTTTTAGTTTGTTACCCCAATTTTGTTTTTTTCTCCATAGATTTACGAGTTTTGAACAGCGGTATACTACTGTTGCCTTTATTTACTACGCATGAAAAGGTCAGGCTATCTGTTCATACTATAATTTGTTGTAAACAGCTGGTAAAGTATCAGTCAAGGGCGTTCTATTCTATCATGGTTCTTGCATGATTTCGTTGATATGTAGTGTCTCTAAAGTTACCCAGCATGGTTTATGTAATTGACTATAGGGAAAACGGTACTATTTATTCTGTCAAAGGCGACAATACTAACATTTTCTAAATTTTTCACTTTTTATAATAAAAAACCTGCATAAAACAGTTATGTGTGGTGTAAGAACTTTATTACTGTATTCTAAAAATTGAAGCCAAATAGTATCATGACCAATTTCCAACAGAGCTTGTTTATGTTATCCATGCCCATCGTCATTTTGCACCAAATTTATGAAATTTTGGAAGCCTTTTCGAATAATTCTCTAGAAAATATTTCAATAGGTTTTAAAATTTATATTGTAATTTACACGCTGCAGTTATTCATAGATAAATAAAATATATTGTACCCTTACATCCAATCACAGCGCTCCTAAGTTGACTTCCTTCACCTGTCTTAGGTACACATAAGGCCAACCAAATGCTGGGAAAATGTAATACTACCGTTTTCCCTATAGTGATTATAATCGTTTGTTTTACCTCCTGGGTAATCTTGTTTAAATGTGGTTTGGGTTGTTTTCTTCCTTAATGGTCTTTGTTCTGTTTGCGGTATGTTGTGACTGTTGTTTGTTTTGCCGTTATTTCCCTTTTGTTATGGTGTATTACTTACACTTAAGTTTACTGCTTTGTGTACTCTTTTTTTTGTGTGTATAATATGTATGGAAATTCCAATATCACCTGTTGCACACACAGAAATGAGTATTATACCTGTATATTGTACCTCTGTATCTTTTACCCCTTTTGTAGAGGAACCATAGGCTAGTATGTAGAACTTTTAATCAGCAATTTCTATGTACAGTGATACCTCGACCAATATGTTGCAGTGCTATATATATAAGTTGTTCTATAACACCTGTGATAAGTCACAGTGGAAACAACCAGTTTGTATCTGTAAATTGTCCGTTTATGGTACTGTATAAACAGTGTGATTACAATTCATTAAGACAATACTGACCTCATTTTGAGGTTTCTAGTCGTCAATTGACAACTATTTCTTGGATATTAAGGACGAGAACAATAAATAATTAATTGTTATCAATATGTAGGTCCTCTAAAAAGAACCCAGAGGAATTGAGGGTACAATTTCAACATCACCACTAGATAAAATATATGACAATAGTCAGACCAACTATGGGCACCTTACAGAGTTGTCGTGAGGGTTCCTTAAAGTAAAAAAATATGTGGCCCTCTTTTCAACAGACTTCAGATAAGTATTCCCACTTAACATACTGATTTGGATGCTGGTAGTTGCACAAGTTTACATTCCGTTTAGCCAAAAAGACGTCTAAACTCTTGTGGCTTTCAAAAATGGTCCATATTGCCACGGTATAATGTTCTAAAACATGTTTTGGCTTCTAAACCATTTTCTTGAGTGAGGCAACTTCATTAATCCGTGTTGTGTGCCATAGAAATGAAAACAAATTATCTTTTAATTGTTCATGTTTAAATGTCTCTTTTTTCATGGGTGTGTCAAAAGGAGACGCAAACAATCTTTCCGGAAAGGTTAAGACTGTGAGGTTCACTGAATTCAGTGTATAGCAGTTGCTTACAGGTCTTGTGATTGTTCATTCCAGATTTATTACCTTCGGGTTAAAACATGTACATCTTACGATCATATGGCATACACTAAATATATTAGACCTAGTAAATTACTGGGTAATGAGTGAAACAAGACAAAAGCTAAATAATTAGCATAATTGGCATTTCAATGCAATTAATAAAATCCTTCTGATCGATGTTTTGACAACAAAATTCAACCCATCCCTCAATTTTGTTTTTAATTTAATCTTTTAATGCATGTGCCATTAATATAAGCTTTTGAGCAGAGTCCATGTGGAAGAGTGAACAATATTCGATCACCTATTGTTTGTTCAATCGAAATATCATCGCTTGTTTATTACCATTGAGCCAGGGTTTAAATCAATGAAAGTGTTGTACTGTCAGTCTGATAAGTTCGATACTTTTTTCTTTATTTCTGTATTCTGTATATCATTTTGCCCATATTTCTGCACTTAATGTTTATTATTCTCTACTCTGTAAACCTCAGTAAGACCTCTTACATACATAACTACCATCTAAGTTTTTCTGTTGTTTTATTATAATACAATTACACAATGTACAATGGTTTGTTAACATCAAGTGTACAATACTGAGTTTTGATTTATCATTTTGGCAATGGATCTTATAACACAGCTTTTAAAGATAACAAGAATTAAAATTCACATTGTAAAACAAAAGAAAAACATGATACATGTAGAAATGTAAAGTTTGTTTACAACAGTTGCACGTAAGGTGGTACCTACCACTACAGGGAGATAACTCTGTAAAGTCAGCTAAACGTTTTAATTACGTTGCATTGTAAAGGGAATATTAAGCTTCTCAATGATCAAAATAAGTGTTTGTCAAACTGCTATATAACCAGTGTATTTGTTATGATAAAATGGTTGGTTCAAGAAAAAAATTATATTTTTTTGTTAAAGGGTCATAGTAAATACTTTGTCAAAATTTAATTAAAATTAAACGAGACAAATTAATTTCTGTCAAGGTGTGTGGTACCTCCTTAATGTTCACTAGTAATGACTTATTTCACTATCTTAAATTCAAAAATGTGCTAGCAATCACATGCTTAGTTTTCTATGCTTTCTTTATTTGAATGAACACTTAGAGACAGTGTTTATATCTGAGAACATGATAATACATATAGTTATGCAAATTTTGTTTACAATAGTTTCACATTATATCTGCAAGAAATGACTAATTACGTAATTTTTAATTCAAAAATGTGTTATTAAACCAGTTATTATATTTTGAATTTTCTATGCTTTCTCCAAAAATACTAAGGAAAGGCAATTTTAAAAAAAAAGTGCCATCTCTGGGAGGACAATTGTTTTGGAACTGCCCTTATCTGAATGATCATTGTTTTTCACCTCTGATTCAAAATGACCAGCTTTTTAAAAGACTGGTATACAGGTATAGTTTAAACATCACATTATTAGAAGTGCAGGAATTATTGCAAGGTCATTGTTCTTGTTTTTGAGAGATACATGTAAGCCATAAAAAATATTGCAGGAAATACATTTCTCATGATTTTTCAAACAATTACCATTTGCACGTTTGTTCTTTTAAAAACTATGAAATAATAACATGGATTTTATAAGATTTTCAATTTTTTTTTTGAATTATTCGTTATAAAATCATTGGATATATAAATTTTTCAATGAAACCACCAGGGGAATAGCAAAATATTCCTATATATCACATAAAAAACAAAAGAGACGAACATTTTAACAATGTCTTAGTATTTTTCTTAGACAAACATTTTATAACTAGAGGCTCTAAAGAGCCTGTGTCGCTCACCTTGGTCTATGTGCATATTAAACAAAGGACAAAAATGGATTCATGACAAAATTGTATTTTGGTGATGGTGATGTGTTTGAAGTTCTTACTTTACTGAACGATTTTGCTTCTTACAATTATATCTATAATGAACTTTGCCCATTAGTAACAGAGAACTATATTTGGTAAAAATTTACATAAATTTACCAAATTAATGAAAATTGTTAAAAATTGACTATAAAGGGCAATAACTCCTTAAGGGGTCAATTGACCATTTAGGTCATGTTGACTTATTTGTAGATCTTACTTTGCTGAACATTATTGCTGTTTACAGTTTATCGCTATCTATAATAGTATTCAAGATAACCAAAAACGGCAAAATTTCTTTAAAAATTACCAATTGGAGGGCAGCAACCCAACAACCAGTTGTCCAATTCATCAGAAAAATTCAGGGCAGATAGATATTGACTTGATTAACAATTAAACTTCTTGTCAGATTTGCTCTAGATGCTTTGGTTTCATAGTTATAAGCCAAAAACTGCATTTTACCCCTATGTTCTATTTTTAGCCGTGGCGGCCATCTTGGTTGAATGGCCAGGTCATCGGACACATTTTTCAAACTAGATACCCCATAGATGATTGTGGCCTAGTAGTTTCAGTGGAGATTTTGTAAAAGATTACTTAGATTTATGAAAAATGGTTAAAGATTGACTATAAAGGGCAATAACTCCTAAAGGGGTCAACTGACCATTTTGGTCATGTTGACTTATTTGTAGATCTTCCTTTGCTGAACATTATTGCTGTTTACAATTCATCTCTATCTATAATAATATTCAAGATAATAACCAAAAACAGCAAAATTTCCTCAAAATTACCAATTCAGGGGCAGCAACCCAACCGATTGACCGATTCATCTGAAAATTTCAGGGCAGATAGATCTTGACCTGATAAACATTTTTATCCCCATGTCAGATTTCCTCAAAATGCTTTGGTTTTTGAGTTATAAGCCAAAAACTGCATTTTACCCCTATGTTCTATTTTTAACAGTGGCGGCCATCTTGGTTGGTTGACCAGGTCACGCCACACATTTTTTAAACTAGATACCCCAAAGATGATTGTGGCCAAGTTTGGATTAATTTGGCCCAGCAGTTTCAGAGGAGAAGATTTTTGTAAAAGATTACTTTAATTTACGAAAAATGGTTAAAAATTGACTATAAAGGGCAATAACTCCTAAACGGGTCAACTGACCATTTTGGTCATGTTGAGTTACTTGTAGATCTTACTTTGCTGAACATTATTGCTGTTTACAGTTTATCTCTATCTATAATAATATTCAAGATAATAACCAAAAACAGCAAAATTTCCTCAAAATTACCAATTCAGGGGCAGCAACCCAACAACCGATTGACCGATTCATCTGAAAATTTCAGGGCAGATAGATCTTGACCTGATAAACATTTTTTTCCCCATGTCAGATTTGCTCTAAATGCTTTGGTTTTTGAGTTATAAGCCAAAAACTGCATTTTACCCCTATGTTCTATTTTTAGCCGTGGCGGCCATCTTGGTCGGTTGACCGGGTCATGCCACACATTTTTTAAACTAGATACCCCAATGATGATTGTGGCCAAGTTTGGTTTGATTTGGCCCAGTAGTTTCAGAGGAGAAGATTTTTGTAAAAGTTAACGACGCCGGACGACGACGCCGGACGCCGGACGCCAAGTGATGAGAAAAGCTCACTTGGCCCTTCGGGCCAGGTGAGCTAAAAAAGAAATCTAAAAATTGTAAACGTTAAGTTATAAATTTCTTGCATCAAAAGCGCATTTTAGATTTACCTTACTCAGGAGTTTAAGGCTAAATATTTAATAATTAAATCAATTTATAATTTTTAAACAGTAACAATTCTTCAAATCACTTTGTGGAGATAACTCTGCAAAACATTCATGTATGTTGATCTGTTATAAAATGAATAATGTCCAAGGTTATTTTTAAACATGGTTGAAAGACAGAAGAAATATTTGGGTTTCTATTTGGAACCTAATATTGTTTTATTTTGGTTCTTGTTTTGAAGTTTACTTTTGATATTTATGGAAAACAATACACTGTGCTTACTATATAAGTAAAATCAGAATGAAAATTGTTTTGAAGTAATGTCTAGAAAAAAAGACCGTGTATTTTAAGTGATCTATAGAGACAAAAAATTCATGTAAAATTGCACATATAAACATATAAATTTACACCAATTAATTCTAGAATTACTATCAATAGATCCTATCTTTTCCAACAGCATTTGAAAAATATATAAACAATATGTTTAACATACAAAATGCAACGCCTGGTTCAGTCTTTCAATAATTACTCCATAGATTGACAAAGTCATATGACCAGTGACATGGCAGATCACATGATCAAGTCAATAAATTCTCCATTAGTCACATGATCAACATAAAAATAACATGTAAAAATTATAAGATAACAATGATATATATACAATGAATAAAAATCTCTAACAACATTTAGGGCTATTCCATTAACATGAATGTGAAAGGGTAGGAAGGATATCAAAATATTCCTTCAACCAATAACTATTTTTTTTTTTGCATTGTGGTAATAGACAAATACTGAAAAAAGACCCATGACCAACTTTCAATAATTAAACTTTACTTCCTACCCTCCCCATACATTTTAATGGAATAGCCCTAACATACAATAACATTTATTAATTGACATAAAAAATTTCTAAGGTTTAACTAATCACATACATTAGCTTTGCTTTTCATCTCAAGCTGTTTGGGGGAAATCTATAAATAGTTTAATAGGTGTGCAAAAAAACTTTTTTTTCATTCATACATGTACTTATGTATGTTGATTGATCAATTTGACTTTCATTGATGAGTAAAAGCGCATCTGAATATATAATTTAAAGTCAGTGTTTGCAGTTTTTTCTATGTAATTCTTATTAGTATATACCTTATTGCACGGTTAAGTTCTGAATAAAAAAACAAGAAAGTGTCCCCATCCGCACTATCATTTTCTATGTTCATTGGACCATGAAAATGGGATGAAAACTCTAATTTGGCATTAAAATTAGAAAGATCATATCCTAGGGGTACATGTGTACTAAGTTTCAAGTTGATTGGACATCAACTTCATCAAAAACTACCTCAACCAAAAACTTTAACCTGAAGCGGAAAAGACGGACTAACAGACAGACGAACAAACGAACGAACAGATGAACGGAAGCACAGACCAGAAATAATAATGCCCATAAATGGGGCATAAAAGTTGAAAATCATATTAGACACAATTTGTTTATAATGAAATTTACAAAAATGGTTCCCTTGACTTTGGAATGATATGTAAACATTCATAATATGGAAGTGAACACAATATTTGATTTAGTTATGCAAAATATCTTGTTTTCTTTGGTATTTTAGCCAAACTACTGTGAATTCATTATTATAAGTTGGATACCAATTTTCGTTGGTTTCGCGAGTACATGTGAAATACCAATTTACACGTCCAAACAAACACAATATGCTTTATTCAGCAATCCACAGAAATTGATACCCACGGAAATAAATGAATCCACAGTATACACATATTTACTGCATTTTGCAAAACAAATGTGACAATCCTTTATCTCAGTGTTCATCGGTTAGTCTTACTTAGCTAAACATAATAGCACTATAAGTTTTTACCACAAAATAGCTACAAAAACAACATATTTACGGCACAGTTTGTAATGCCGTTGCAACGAACATTTAAGTGATTTTTTTAAAGTGTCCGACCTGATCAGATTTCTACTTCCAAGAAAATATATATTTCTAAATTCATCCTAAAAAGAACCCTCGAGGGCGGGGATCACTAAGTGGCATTGTTTGCAAAACCTCGTCCAAAAGTTGCAGAGGTCGATGGAGCTGTACCTCTATCCAACATGGGGTCTCTTTAATGCTGTGTCTTGGGTAATCTGGACCCCAGCCTTTCACAAAGCTCAACCTTAATATGCACAACCTCCGTAAGTCATCAACGCCTATCCCTGCAGCCGCACTTAAACCTGAAAGTAAAGAAAATTGCAAAAATAAAAGCACATAAAAATTGATGAATTAACACTGTAATAAAAAAATCTCTGTTTTGAGACTGTCCTTTGACATGGACATGGTCAGTCTTTGGTTTATGTATAAAGGAAATTTACTGTATTTTTTTTCAAATTTCTCAATTTTTTTATTAAATTTACTGGACTTAAAATCCAAATATAGAATAGATATTTTTAGCTGATAATACTTTTATGTTTCCAGATTTTCAAATTGTTAAATTCCTATCTAAATGAGAAAAATCCAACATTATCTTTTTATCAACACTCGATCTATTTAGTTACTTCTGAAAACATAGGAGAGTAAAGTTTACTCAAGCTTGGTAATGGGGATTCATGTTCATAGAATATTGTGGCCAACCTCTTGTAAGATAGCCCTAATTGTGAATTTATGTGCAACTTTCATAAATTTCCATGAAGGTTTGACAAAATCATTAATATCTTATAAAAATTGAACCCCAAACTGAACCTTCATGTAACCACTGACAATGATGAGAGTGTCGGATTGTTATATCTTTTTTCCCTATAAATTTTCTTGATTTTTCAAGTTGTCAAATTGTTATCTGAATGAGACATATCCAACATATCTTTTGATTCATGAAAATCAAATGATTTAAAAGATGTTGAAATAAAATCCATTCTGAAAATTTATCAAGGAAACATATATACAAGACTTAAAATTTATAAGAGATTACCAATTGAGGGCACTGTCTGTTTTATTATTTTAAGCACATAGTGATCTTGTTAAAGAATTGCCAGGTTACCAATAATGGAAATCCACAACATTTGCAATAAAGCCATGACCTTTTTTTATAATTTTAAATTACGAAAAATGTGGAACAAAAGAATGTTTGGCAAATTTTCACTGTAACCATTCATATTACTTTTAATTAATGTTAACATACCGACAGCTGGAGCGATGCCACCAACTGAAGCAGGTCCTGGAACATTTCCTGCAACAGCAGCAGCCTGTGCAGCAGCTGCCGCCTGGGCTGTAGCCGCTTGTTGTTGCATCTGTCTATGACACTGACGAATATCAAATACCTACAAAAAAATTCAAATGTTACAATATATAAGATGATATGATACCATTGCTATTGAGACAATTATCCAGCAGAGTTCAAATGACATGGATATTAGCAAATAGATGCCACAGTACAGCCACCAGCAATGAAAAAATGTACAAAATGTAAGACAATTTGAACATGAAAACCAACATCTAATTTAAGGTACAAAACAATAAACCAACAAAAATATGCTTTTTTAAGCACCTGTCCAAAGTCAGGAGCCTGCTGTTCACAGATTCACCACCACTGAAAGATTTTTTGAAAATTTTGATATTTCAATGAGTATCTCTTTTAAGATCTATTTCTTAATCTGAAGTGCAATTGCTTCAAATTTGCTTTCCCTATAAGTATTTCTAAAACTTATTTTATAAAACAATTGTTGAGATGTATCTTATAAAATAACTAAACCTGAAGTGTATGATAAAGCATAAAAAATAAAGCAGTCGGTCTGTTCAAAATGAAGGTTTTTTATATCAATAATTAGAGATCGTTGAGTGTTTTACAGATGATATTCATTCAGTCCTTATTATCTTCCAATTTACAGTGAATTCACCATTACCTTTATAAATGCACTGGGATATATTTTATGTACAGTGAATTCACTATTACCTTTATATATGCACTAGGATATATTTTATGTACAGTGAATTCACCATTAACTTTAGATATGCACTAGGATATATTGTATGTACAGTGAATTCACCATTACCTTTATATATGCACTGGGATATATTTTATGCACAGCATCCCCTGGCGCTCGGCCAGCCTCACGGTCAAGGTAATAGCTCTGTACAAATACACTGTGGTCACTGACACACCTGATCCATACATCTCCCTCTCCACGGTAATCTAACTGTACTCCTTTACCTATGTGTAATCTAAAACACAAAATAAAACAATTTTGAAACGTAGGTTCAGATGAACAAGGGTAAAACTATATTCCCCCTCTGCTACGGCAGGGATATAACTACTATCTGTACAACTGGAATTATAAAACCTTTGTGAGCATGGTCACATATCCATGCCCTACATTGTCACTGGACAAATAACATTACAGCTGATTCAAAGGGTCATTTCTCCTAAAACAAGAATGTGTCCCCAGTTCATGGATGCCCAACTCGCACGATCATTAGTGGACCGTAAAATTGGGGTAAAATCTCTAATTTGGCATTAAAATGATCAATTTCATATCATATAGAACATGTGTACTAAGTTTCAAGTTAATTGGACTTCAGTTTCATCAAAAACTACCTCGACCAAAAACTTAAACCTGAAACGGGATGGGCAGATGGACAAACGAACAAACGGACGGACAGATGAACAGACGCACAGACCAGAAAACATAATGCCCCTCTACTATCGTCGGTGGGGCATAAAAATAAACTGATAAAAGTTTCTTGTTGATATGCATATCTCTATTTTATGTCCTCATTTACTAACTAGTTTCATGAAATTCTGACGGCCAATTTAAGAGAAGTTGTGATGATTGGCAAATTGTAGCAGTAGTTTATTTAAGCCAAATTTTCAGTTCAAAGGGACATAAATCCTAAATAAATTTGCATTAATTTCTTTAGCTTAACACCCTTGCACGCAACCACTGATTTATTACCTACAAAACTAATACATTATACATTAATTAAATCCATGTACACATGAGTAAGCCTTATTTATTCTTACCGAGCCCGCTCGCTTGCTTCAGTCCTATGAACATTGGAGAGCTGTCCTAAACAGAATCTGTCTAAACTGGATGGGTCAGTATATCCATCGACCTTCACTGTGGAATAACTGTATGGAACTTTAAATGTTTCCCCAACTTGCTGATCAAGTTCAAAATAAGTAATGGTGCACCAGAATTCTGGAGCTGAAATAAACAGGAAAAAAAACAACATTTAAAGTTTGTATACTTTGTCAACTTATATGAGGCAGGTGTTACCTGTAAAAGAAGATGTCATATGCTTTTACATGTATGTTATCTACAAAATTGTGAAAGTATTAACATAGAAGTTAGTAAGATTTTATTTGCAAATCTCAACCAACCTTCTTCTAGAGATTTTTCTTTTGGAATGAAGAATGTGTCAATTTCAAATTCTTTTTCTGCTTAAAATAAAATTCTTCACTGAGCTCAGCCTGATACAACAGGGATGATTCTACTATATAGTTTAGGGCCGCTAAACGGCCCTAAAAATGGCAAACGGTCCCAAAAAAAATTATGTGAATATAAATTCCCAATTGAGGAAAAATAAAATAAAAACCGTTATTTCCGGATATGTTTCTGTAACCGATTTAGGCAACTATAATTTTTCACAATTTGTCGTCAAGTGTTTTAAAATCCGGATGACATGCTGTCAACGATCGCGTTTAATTAACAACAATTTAATTATGTCAACATGTGGTCAAACGATTTTAGCAGCCGGATTCAATTGATAAAAATTCAATGGGAGTATTTGATCTTGTAAAAGCAGATCGCCCAGCAGGTCAATAAACAAGATGCTTTTTGTCAAAATGGTTCTCATTAAAGCAGACCAAGATAGAGAGCAACATATTTTAGATATAACATTGATGAATAAATTTTAATGGGCGCCTATCTCGTAAAAGCAGATCGCCCAGCAGAGCCGGTATATGATATGATGAAAACCTTTTTTGCAAAAGAAATTAATTTATATTTTATCAGGCTCTATTTCCTCAAACGACAAACAATTGAGCGTTTTTGAAAATACATGTGGCATGTGTGGATGATAGATCATTCCTGAACATTATGGAACTGTTTCAAAAGTTGTGAAGATGATCCAAAATGAAATAATATTAAAATGCAATGGTTTAGTTTTTTAATTTCCTGTTTCTTAGAGATATACCTAAAGTAAAACTACGACAAGCTTCTACATACTAAACAGCAAGCAAAAATCACAAAAATAGCACTTGAACTTTTGTAATTGCTTTTCTGAATTCGACAATTGGCCAGTTCAATTTGAAATCCATTAGAATCAAGGTAAATTTATAACAAGAATGTGTCCTCAGTACACGAATGCCCCACTCGCACTATCATTTTCTATGTTCAGTGGACCGTGAAATTCGGGTAAAATCTCTAATTTGGCATTAAAATTAAAAAGATCATATCATAGGGAACATGTGTACCAAGTTTGAAGTCAATTGGACTTCAACTTCATCAAAAACTACCTTGACCAAAAACTTTAACCTGAAGCGGGACAGACGGACGAACAGACAGACGGACGAACGGACGAACAGACGCACAGACCAGAAAACATAATACCCCTCTACTATCGTAGGTGGGGCATAAAAATGACCTGCTGTTGAAAAAATTACCCAATGGATGATTTTTTTCAGTGGTTTATGTTAGCTCTTATATATGTAAAAGGTCTAGGTTACCATAGCTAAGAGAAGATATTGCACCTGCCGCCATCATGTGCAATGATCGTCATGTAACAATTTCTTGGTCTCAATCCAATAACTGTCAAGCGATCTGGTAATCATATATATCGATCATTATCAGTAGCATGACGAGGGAAAACGGTGGTATTACATTTTCCCAGCATTAGGTTGGCCTTTTGTGTACCCAAGGTGAAGGAAGTCAACTAGGAGCGCTGTGATTGGATGTAAGGGAACAATATATTTTGGAATGGTCAAAAATCATTTTCGTAAACTCTGGTTGTGCTAAAAATAGAGAACATCATGGCAAATTTTTTTTTAAAATGAAAAGACAAATAACAATCCATAAAATACTACAAACATAGAAACTTGACTGAGCAACACAAACCCTACCAATAACTGTGGTGCTCTCATGTACTGCCGAAGGGTATATAGATTCTGTTCCACATGAAACATTTGTACGGTAAGACATGTGTACTGTTATTATACTTACGAGGTTGGTTAGTTAAGGGTGTTAGCATTTCTTGACTTTGTAAATGATTGTTGTTCCCTGAAATTAAAAAAAAACGACAAAATTTCAACATTTTTCAATGCTGGGAGAGATTTTATTAAATAGATATAGGAAGATGTGGTATGAGTGCCAATGAGACAACTCTCCATACAAATAACAATTTAAAAAGTAAACCATTATAGGTTAAAGTACGGCCTTCAACACGGAGCCTTGGCTCACACCGAACAACAAGCTATAAAGGGCCCCAAAATTACTAGTGTAAAACCATTCAAACGGGAAAACCAACGGTCTAATCTATATAAACAAAACGAGAAACGAGAAACACGTATATATTACATAAACAAACGACAACTACTGTACATCAGATTCCTGACTTAGTTCAATTGAAAGAACGTAACAAAATATGTTCCCTCAATTCTTGTTAATATCATTATCAAGTCTAATCTATGTAGTCTGATAAAAAAATTCAAGTAAATAAATGTTTCACATGTGTAAGGGACGACATCAAAAGTTCAATGAAGGATAAAAAACTGAATTCACATAGTTTTTTCACTGACCCCCCGCCCCCCTCTTAACTTAATTTGGGAAAAATTGATTGACCCATATAGATATATGTAAAAATCAATGTCGGATAACCACATCTTGCAGCAGTTCAACCCCCCCCCCCCCCCCCAAACCCCAAACTATTTAAATTAAGTTTTTTTTATCTTACATTGATCTTTTGATGTCGTCCCTAAGGTTGGGGGTCAATCATAGGGTTGATTGACCCTCCAATAGCAGGAAATAAGACACTATTTCCATCTAAAAACTTTCTGTTTGTGATACAGTGTAACCTGCCTAATCTGACACCTGAGTATTCCAACATCCTGCTTGTGGTCCCAAAATAAACATCCTGCTTTAACCGACACATTTTTCGTGGTCCCAAAATAAACATCCTGCTTTAAGCGACACATTTTCATGGTCCCAAAATAAACATCCTGCTTTAACCGACACACTTTCGTGGTCCCAAAATAAACATCCTGCTTTAACTGACACATTTTCATGTCCCAAAATATGCCTATCTTGGCAGAATAAACATGATTTTTCTGACAACCTGCTTTAACCGACATTTTTTTCTGGTCCCCCAATGTGTCGGATAACACAGGTAACACTGTAATCATCAAAATGTGGAATTTGTGAATGCAAGAATCTCATAATAGCAAAGTTTTGAAATTTAAATGATTTCTTCAGTATGAATATCCTGAAATGTTTCCAATATCTTTCAACAGAAAATTTAAGTTATCTGGGTTTTTTTTAATTTAAATATGGCAAATACATGACTTCTGTTGTTTTTTTTGGTGCTCAGTATTGCCTTTTGAAATATTTTATATCAATCACTTCAAATTTCTCGTCTTGATTTTTCTTTAATTGAAAGAATTAACTTTTTCAGTAACATCTTGATTCCAAATTACGCACTTAGTTTTACTTCTGTATAAATACAGTTTTTACTTATACAATGCTAAGATTATAGGTTTTGTGTATAGATGGTAAGTTCTTTTTTTTTTTATATACTGTAAATTCAGAAATTATTGTGTGCATTTATTATTGTGATTTTGTCATTTTAGACTTAAATGTGATTTTAACTTTAAGGATTTTCAGAAAATCCTCTTTAATTCATGAAAAATATTTCAAAATGCGAATCTAATTTATTGCATTAACCACTCTGTTGCATTTTTTACCCATTAATAAAAATATCGCAATAGTTTCTGAATTTACAGTACATCATTACATGTACAAATGACGAGAATTTTGGTACAGGTAGTAATATTCAATTGTTACAGACTTACAGTACTGAGGTTTTTTTTGTGTGTAGGTGGCAGTGTTACAGACTTACAGTACTGAGGTTTTTTTTGTGTGTAGGTGGCAGTGTTACAGACTTACAGTACTGAGGTTCTAGGTTTTGTCTGTAGGTGGCAGTGTTACAGACTTACAGTACTGAGGGTTTTTTTTGTGTGTAGGTGGCAGTGTTACAGACTTACAGTACTGAGGGTTTTTTTGTGTGTAGGTGGCAGTGTTACAGACTTATAGTATTGAGGGTTTTTTTTGTGTGTAGGTGGCAGTGTTACAGACTTACAGTACTGAGGTTTTTTTTGTGTGTAGGTGGCAGTGTTACAGACTTACAGCACTGAGGTTCTAGGTTTTGTCTGTAGGTGGCAGTGTTACAGACTTACAGTACTGAGGTTTTTTTTTGTGTGTAGGTGGCAGTGTTACAGACTTACAGTACTGAGGTTTTTTTTGTGTGTAGGTGGCAGTGTTACAGACTTACAGTACTGAGGGTTTTTTTTGTGTGTAGGTGGCAGTGTTACAGACTTACAGTACTGAGGTTTTTTTTGTGTGTAGGTGGCAGTGTTACAGACTTACAGTACTGAGGTTCTAGGTTTTGTCTGTAGGTGGCAGTGTTACAGACTTACAGTACTGAGGGTTTTTTTTGTGTGTAGGTGGCAGTGTTACAGACTTACAGTACTGAGGGTTTTTTTGTGTGTAGGTGGCAGTGTTACAGACTTACAGTACTGAGGGTTTTTTTGTGTGTAGGTGGCAGTGTTACAGACTTATAGTACTGAGGTTTTTTTTGTGTGTAGGTGGCAGTGTTACAGACTTACAGTACTGAGGTTCTAGATTTTGTGTATGGGTGGCAGTGTTACAGACTTACAGTACTGAGGTTCTAGGTTTTGTGTATGGGTGGCAGTGTTACAGACTTACAGTACTGAGGTTCTAGATTTTGTGTATAGGTGGCAGTGTTACAGACTTACAGTACTGAGGTTCTAAGTTTTGTGTATAGGTGGCAGTGTTACAGACTTACAGTACTGAGGTTCTAGGTTTTGTGTATGGGTGGCAGTGTAACAGACTTACAGTACTGAGGTTCTAGATTTTGTGTATGGGTGGCAGTGTAACAGACTTACATTACTGAGGTTCTAGATTTTGTGTATGGGTGGCAGTGTAACAGACTTACAGTAATGAGGTTCTAGATTTTGTGTATAGGTTGCAGTGTTACAGACTTACAGTACTGAGGTTTTTATTGTGTGCAGGTGGCAGTGTTACAGACTTACAGTACCAAGGTTTTATGGTTTGTGTATAGGTGGCAGTGTTACAGACTAACAGTACTGAGGTTCTAGATTTTGTGTATGGGTGGCAGTGTTACAGACTTACAGTACTGAGGTTCTAGGTTTTGTGTATAGGTGGCAGTGTTACAGACTTACATTACTGAGGTTCTAGGTTGTGTATAGGTGGCAGTGTTACAGACTTACATTACTGAGGTTCTAGATTTTGTGTATGGGTGGCAGTGTAACAGACTTACAGTACTGAGGTTCTAGATTTTGTGTATAGGTGGCAGTGTAACAGACTTACAGTACTGAGGTTCTAGATTTTGTGTATGGGTGGCAGTGTAACAGACTTACAGTACTGAGGTTCTAGGTTTTGTGTATGGGTGGCAGTGTTACAGACTTACATTACTGAGGTTCTAGATTTTGTGTATGGGTGGCAGTGTTACAGACTTACATTACTGAGGTTTTAGATTTTGTGTATGGGTGGCAGTGTTACAGACTTACATTACTGAGGTTCTAGATTTTGTGTATGGGTGGCAGTGTTACAGACTTACATTACTGAGGTTCTAGATTTTGTGTATGGGTGGCAGTGTTACAGACTTACAGTACTGAGGTTCTAGATTTTGTGTATAGGTGGCAGTGTTGTTCCCCGTCCAAGTAGCACCTTCAGGAGCAGCTGCAACAATAAAATAAGCAAAATATTATTGTGATTAGGGAGACAATAAAAATGTAGGCATCTTGAATTGGTTGTTCTAAAAATGCAGGCAGTTATAAAAGCTCTACTTGTAGCATCCAAAAATATCATACATGAACATTGCATTATAAAAGAATACACAAGCATGTGGTTTACAGATCATAACAGACAGTTGCTAACTCAACAAAAAACAAGAGTGTGTCCCAAGTACAAGGATGCCCCATCCGCACTATCATTTTCTATGTTCAGTGGACTGTGAAAATGGGGGAAAATCTCTTATTTGGCATTAAAATTAGAAAGATCATATCATAGGGAGCATGTTAACTAAGTTTCAAGTTGATTGAACTTCAACTTCATCAAAAACTACAACAACCAAAAACTTTAACCTGAAGCAGGACAGACGAACGAACGGATGGACTAACGAATTGACCTGATTGACCATATAAAACTTAAATAAGTGGAATAAATCAAACATATCTTGAGATGTGTCAAAAAGTTATATTTTAAAGAAAAGTAATAGATTAAATTAAATCACATGTAATCAGATTTTGGGCTGATTAATGATTACAATGATAACTTGAAAAATTGTTATCTTTTTCTCAAGATATTTAATTAACACAATTACAAATAACCCAAGTCTGTTGCCAAGCAATGAATCAGAAAATATATCAAGCTCACATTATGATTGCAACAAAATTTCAGGAACCTCTGAAATCTAGTTCATAAAAAATTACAAAAAAAAATAATTGTGGTTTGGACGATTATAAATTTACAGCTTTGCCTTCAAAGTAAAATGGTCACTTGTCAAATCCTACTTAGAAAGTTTTAGACCTTTAAAGCTCTTCTTTTAAATTATTTAGTTTTAAGAACAATATGTCAACTATGATTGATTCATTTACTGATACTTTCTTATGTCCAGTGGCAAATACCAGAAGACATGGAAGGACTTCCAATCATGCCCATTGTGCCTGAAATTTTGGGCCATGTAGCTCTGTGCCCAAATTATGTGACAAGATATAATCAAAGTGCTTGTAAGCACTGATGGTGAAAGATTGCTTTAATTTATCAGTGGGAAAAACTTAAATATTGCATAATGTTTAGTAAAGTTAGCATATCAATAAGAGAGTTATCTCTCTTAGACCAGTTATTGGATTTTGAATATTACGACATAAGTATGTTTTTGGTTTCTTTTGATTTTTCTCTAGATTTATTGTGACTATGCATGTACATGTGCTGTGAAATAGATATTATTAATTGAAAAGTGATTTTGCGTTTGTGAAATTATTAATTGAAAAGAAGTTATTTAATCTATGCCAAAGTAATGCATAAAATTACTTACTTCTAGGAAAAGGACTTAGGGCTGGTTGTGCCTGAGATACATGAGGTATTTGGTTGCCATAACAATCCAACGGTGACTGAGGAACACCATGGGCATGACTGATGGAACTGGCAGCTGTGATTGGATAAAAATTAATCATTTGACTAAACGTACATATCAAGTGATACATTAACTTAAGTCAGCTGTGATTGGATAAAAAATTTATCATGTGACTAAATGTACATATCATGTGATACATTTACTAAAGTCTGCTGTGTTCAGGAGTTGAAAAAGAGATTTAACTTAAAAATTTAAAATGTCATTCCAAAAAATATATGACAAAATATTACGTGCAAAACTAACAACAATAGTTAAATTTGTAGGAAAACAAAGTTTCGAAATACCATTGAAAATCTTTTTTTTCATAACAGAAAGTGAATCTCATAAGATTCTTGACATTTGCACATTTGACATTGTATTAAAAGCAGAATGGTAAAACTTTACAAGGAGAGATGTAAAAGGCAGACAGGTAATTCTTCCTTGAATAAAATAATTTATAATTTTTCTGCTAGGTGAATTTATCCTTCATTACAAAAGGAATTTTCAATGGTATTTTCAAATGTGGTCTACTTATGTCAAACATCAACCATAGAACAATGTAATTTACTACACTTAAAACAATTCATTGCAAAAAATTATCAGTAAAATAATTGTGAAATTCAAATACACTGAATGAAAATCTTCGACTAAATAAATTAAATTTCATAACAGTTTAAAAATATCATTTAAACATGCACGTAACAGGGCTCACACTACTTCAGAATTATAGGGAGAAGTGACTTCTCTTTTTGAAACTGATAGGGAGAAGTGGAGAGATTTGAAAGAGAAGTGCTCATTCGTGCGGTGCGCTGCAATGTTTGGATTTTACAATAGTATAAAGGGCAATATGTAAATAATGTTCTTTTCATATTGTTCAATTCATATCTAAGTAAAAAAAATACAATTAAAGTTACATTTGAAATTAAAAGTTGTTTAAGTTTTACTAAAGTTCTTGTGAAAAACTACCAACTAAATATCTAGCACTAAAAAAAAATAAAAAAAAATTTTAAAATGTAAAGAAATTATTATATATCAATTACAATTTAATTTAAAATTATCTTGTGTATGAAATTCAGTGTTTCTAATAAAAAAATATAAAAGTTATTAAGCTAGGCCATAATATATTGATATTAGTATGATAGTCTCAGAGTTAAGCAACTTTAATCAATAGTTTGAAACAATCCTTAAAAAATATAGGGAATTATATACACCAATCAATTAGATCATGTAGATGTAACCAAAAGTCTCTTTATGCGTGTGGAATTCATAATTTTTCCCTTTGGGATCAATATTCTTCTGTCAGCTGTTCTATCCGTGCGTCCGTAGTAATTATTGTAAAAGTACGGATTTCGGTCATAGCTACTCCTGTTCAGATTCGTAGTTTAGAAATCGGTCAATGGCGGACGAATGCAAGAAAATTTACAAAAATAAACGATGTTTGACAAGTTATTTGGATAGGAACATGAAGTTTTTAATGCAATAAATGGATTAAAAATTTACTGGAGGCAACTTTTATCACGTTTAAATGAAGTAATAAACTTATTTTGCCGCCGAAATTTAGGTTGATGTACGTTTTTGAGTAACAAGCACCGGAACTTGCAGAAATGCACGAAGTGATAAAAACTTGTATTTTTATCAATTAACCTGCTACACACTGCGAAGACAATGCTTCAACCTCTTTTCTAAAGATAATGAATCGTTTATGTCTGAATTTCTTTAATTATCAATAAAAAACTGATGTTTCATCAACTTGGTAAAAATTGAAAATGTCCGATGACGGAAGGGACTGAAAGCGAGTATCGTCATGGACAGGGCGACTTGTTTTCGCTTTTGGGGGGTCGGGGAAAGCGAAGTGACGGTCGGGAAGGCGACTTCTTCGCCCAAGTCGCCTGGTAGCGTGAGCCCGTTACAATGAATCTTCTGTGTATATATCAAGGGAATATCAAAATAAAAGATCTCTTTTGTTCATTTTTTTTCTAACATGCCTGAAACAAATAGCTTAAATTCTTATGATCAAATTTTTACTTATAAGTTTAAAACACATGGTTTTGAAATGTTAATCAAGCTTATCAATGGTCAACTGGGATCATCCTTTTCAGGTAGTAAAATACTCTTGCTAAGGGCTATTCCAGAAAAAAAATGTATAGGGGGAGGTGGGGGGGGGGGTGTTGGAAGGCACATTATATTAATAATACATGGGTGATGGGTATCAGAGTAACTTTTCACACTAAAATGCACTATAATTCTCAATTACAATTGTCTGGGTGGTGGGTGCTGACAAAAACTGCCTTCCAAACACATTTTTTTCTGGAATAGCCCTAAATTATTTCAAAAGTTGTTCTTGTCCTCATTTTGTACAAACTATTTGCCACTGAAAATTTAGTAAACAATAATCAATCTATGATATCAAACAGTTTATGATGGGAGTGAAAAGGGGAGAGAAACTTATAGATCATGTCAAATTTTGTGGACAAGCCATGTACTCTTTATTTGGTCTCTCATAAAACAACTGAAATTTTATACCTCGAAATATGACAACCCGAAGAAGTCAATTCTTACTAAAATCTAAAGTCTAACTACTGGCTGGTGGAATTGAAAATATATAGATCAGCTGTAGTGTATCAACAAACTGTGGATTCAAATATTTCATGGATAATAATTTTCATGGATTAAAGAAAATTGCATTTTTATGGATGTTTGATATAGTTGTTTTCCAAAAGTATGCATTCAAGACTACAAATTTTTTTTACGTCATTTAAATTTGCAATTTACCAACATCCTTCTTATTACAGGGGATCAAATTTGCTTTTAATAATGAAAGGTCCAGGACCATTTTAAACTTTCAGTGAAAGGTCCTCCATAAGAAATTAGATCTTTGTGTATTGTGAATTAGTTTAAAGAACAGTAGATCCTTGACTTTTGTAATTTAGAAATTGAAAATCCTCTCCTAGAAAAGATAGGTCCTGGACCTCAAACTCGCACTATTTTGAATCCCTGCTTATTCACGAAAAACTGGTATCCCTTAGTTATAATGAATCCATGTAGGCACTGTAACCGTGTTATCTACACATCAATCTACTCTATAAGCTGCCTAAAATGTAACCTAGAATAAATAAGCAAGCAGCAATCTAGAAGAGCTGTAAGTTTGGTAGAAAATCATCAAATCAAATTCTGCTCCATAAGTCACAAGTCTGATGCCCTAGACTAGTGAGGGCCCTCATGGGGTTTTTGATTATGTGATTACTTGGCCGTTTTTTTAATGATTATTTGATTATTAAGCCAAATATTTCATGATTATTTGATTACCTAGGACTGTATTTTTAGTTTATGATTATTTGATTACTAAAGATAAGCAAATATTTAATGATTATGTGATTATATTGGCAAAAAAATGGTGATTATGTGATTACTAGGACCCCCCCATGAGGGGTCTCACTAGTAAAGTTTTATTTGGAAGAGTAAGGTTGGCAAAACATTGATAAGACACAACAGAAAATAGGTCTCTATGAAGCATAGAGATAAGATATAGGAACCAGTATGTAAACAAAACAAAATTTCTATGAATAATATAATATATACATATATCTCTCCAGAAGAGGCCTGGTTTTTGAAACATCTTAATTAACTAAGTGCAACCTTCTAGGCTTATAGGACTTTATGAATGTCCTTTACCATCAAGCATCAAACGGTCATTTTTGGATACCCATAACGTCAAACAGGTTAAAATTTTACTGTGATTTGTCACAAATGTTAAAGGTCTCAAATAATTATTGTTACTGTTATTTTTGGATAAAATCAAATGTGATTCTTCAAAATCAGTCAAAATACATCAAGTTGAACTGTTCATAAAATCTGCATGAATTTTTTTTTAGTTCTTATCTGAAAACTGGAAAATCCCGCCTTTTATATGAATAAATTCCCATTCTCCAAAACCAAAAGGAAACTAATGTCATTATATTTCAACAACTAACCAAAGTTTCATGAAAATGGTTCAAGGCATTTCTAAGTTACAGTTAGAAACTCAATTATTACCATGATCACCCATGTTATAAGGAATAAATTACGACAACTCAGAAATGCAAAATCTGAAATTTATGAAAATTGAAAGAGGGCTTAGATATAAACAATTCACCAAGGTTACATGAAAATTGTTGAAAGCATTTTGGAGTTATTGTCCAAAGTGTTGACCACTGAAAGACAACAGTATATCATAGTAAGTACTGTAAAAAGTAAAAGAACAAAAATAACCAAACTCCAAGGAAAATTCAAAAATCTCTAATCAAACTGCAAAATCAAAAGCTCAAACAAATCCAACAACTACATGAACTATATAATGGTGTATAAAAAGCTAAAAAGAACACACATATCTATAAATGTACTATTATAGAAATTCACATATAAAAGGATATACAAATGTAGGCAGACATACATTATAGGTAAATATGCAAGCAAGCAAGACTATATGTATTATGAAGCAGACGTGCAGTTACATCACCATAGCAACTATATTCTATGCAAAATAAGCCATTAAATACAATCTGTCAATATCAAGCTTTCAATGCTATTTTTATTCTATCAGTAAGTCTCTCAAATAAAGAAATTTAAAAAGTCCTAATCTCTAAATCTTATCTAATTTTCATAATCTCTGATATAATATTGAAAAGTAGTAAGAAATTTATGTTAAAACTGTTTGTTTTTGTTTCAATTGCTTTTTAAAAAATATTTTCATCAAATTGACAAAAATTAAATTAAAAAAAATCACAGAATTCAAGTTCATATACTTGTTTCAGTGAGCTTTTTGAACCTACTCCTTTTGGTTTTATTTTCATCAGTTTGTGTGAATTGCAATAATAAACAAATGCATTAATTTTCAAATTAAAAGTATTATTTTTATGTTTTATATCATGATTTTGTTTTAATTGTTTCCATTTATTTTTCAATATTTTACTTGAAAAATAAAATTGAACTTGACACATTATGATTAGTAATTAAAAAGTGATTCAAATCAGTGTACAGAAAAAGCTTGAATATAACAGTCTGTAACACACACAGCCAAACATTAACCTGACTGGGGAGAAGGTGAAGACAGGGGCTGTGGGGACATGGCGTGGATAGGGTTCGGTCCAGCCTGCCCCGCCCCTGCCAACTGCTGTGTCTGGTGTAGCTGCTGGTGTTGAACTGTGCTCTGAGGGGTCGGTGACCCTTGACCTAGATAAACAACCAATTAAATAAATCACATCTCCTAAAAAAATAACTCAATGATAATTGAATTGACGTCTGCCAACATTTATTCATTCAGCTTTTAAAATTAAATACGCTTAAATATGCAGCATCATCAAAGAAACAAAATTATCATGTTTACAAGAGTTAAAGCTATTGCATTGTGGGAAAAAAATTATTTTTATGTAAACATTTTCTTATTGTCACCTTAAAACTCTATTCTATTGAAATAAACTGTGTATGAACTTTCCTCAAAAGAATACAATTTATAAAGGGAAGGGGTAAACATGTTAAAGCGTTAACAAACACAACTTTTTTTGGCATATAGATTGAGGTCCAATTCTGAGGCCTGTGTCTGATGAATAAGAGAGATCATTTAGATTCTTCAACACACATGGCTTGTTTCAAGCTTAACAAATGCTGAACAAGGGCGAGAAAAAATAACCATAAAAAATCTAATTTTCATAATGCTCAAAATTTAAATTTCAAATTATTATAATATTTTAAAATTTAAAATTTAAAATCACAATTTAAAGTCTATGATGATGCTGCAAAATTTTCTAACTTTCAAAATAATCAACTTAACATTACAAATTTTATTTACAAAAAAAAATACATTTAAGCTGACAAATCATGCATGATTTTTATAACAGCATTTCATTGGTCAATACAAAAAAACATAGATTTAAAATTAAATGTGATTGGCTTACAACACGTCTGCCAGTCATTTAAAATCAAACAATATAATTACATCACAGCAATGGCTATTTTATCCTTCTAGGCCCTGAAACATCTTATTGTGAACATTTTCTGTGCAATTGTCCATCTACTATGTGAAATTTAGCAAGGTCAACCGTTTTCAAAGCAAGTGAGCTAGAAATGCAGATTATAAATTGAAAATATCATAAATAAATATCAATTTAAAGTATTTATAGACCTTATCCTACTTCCTTTATTATTAAAATTGTTAAATTATTTTTCCTCTCTATTACCAGTCAGGGGAAGTAACTTTTTTAAGTTACTTGTATAGGTAATTTTTGTTTTTAAAAAATATAAAATTACTCAATAGAGTTGTTTTAAATTTCAATAAAAGCAGGGACTAAATGTAGTTTAAATATTTTTACATCATTTTATATCATAAATTTAAGAATTTGTAAGATTTGAGAGGAGAATAGACATAAAGGTTACTTTAAAAATAATGACAAAAAAGTTACTTGAATAAGTTATATTGTACATCTTTGAAAGAATTAGTAATAACACTTATTTTAGGAACATATGTAATCGTTTTGGGTTACAAATTATAAATAACTTCAAGTCTTTTTTAATTCATAAGTTTCTATCTATTTATATCTGTCTACCTTCAAGATTTTGAAGGAAAACGATATTTTAATAGTCCCAAGAGACCAATCTTTGACCAAGAAGCATCGATATCAAAGATAAATGTGTCAGAAAAGCAATTAGTGTTTCAGAAGGATTAGATTTTATATTTCATGGGAAAAATAACCAGATGTCTGTAAAAATTTGTTAAAACTAGTAAAATTTGTATAATTGGTCACCTATAAAAATAATATTTAGAAAAGTTACTTATATAAGTAATTTTTAAAATAGCCTTGTTTTCAACATGACTTATATAGGTAATTTTAAAAGTTACTTGTTTAAGTAATGCCCCTGACACACATTTTTCTGCATGTGGTTTGATGGTTTCTCAATGTCACATTTGACATGCCATGCTATGAAAACAATGTGTGTTTTCTGAATCTGACTAACATTATAATTTGAAACCACTAATTAGCATAAAATAGACACCACATGACATCATCAACCTATGACAACCTACCATGTTGACTACTTGCCCCTTCCATACCGATATCACTTCCATATTCATCTTTCACCAGTCTGGTGGGTGGAGCTAAAAATAATAAACAAAATAATGAATCAGTTTTAGTTCTTGCATTGAGTACAAATTCAAAATTATCGTCATGGTTACATCATTGAAGTAGGGATTGTCAAACCAAAAACTAAAATAATATATCTAAACACATCATATCTTACTTCTGATATTTTAATTCAAATGGAAACCATGCGGGCTGATGTAATGGTTTCACTCTTTCAGTGAACCACGCCAAATAATGTATGTATAAGCCTGTCCCAAGTCAGGAGCCTGTAATTCAGTGGTTGTCCTTTGTTTATGTGTTACATATTTGTTTTTCGTTCCCTTTTTTATATATATAAATAAGGCTGTTAGTTTTCTCGTTTAAATTGTTTTACATTGCCATTTTGGGGCCTTTATAGCCGACTATGCGGTATGGGCTTTGCTCATTGTTGAAGGCTGTACAGTGACCTGTAGTTGTTAATTTCTGTTTCATTTTGGTCTCTTGTGGAGAGTTGTCTCATTGGCAATCATACCACATCTTCTTCTTTTTTTTTATGAAATTGTTGTCCTTACCATAATTTTGCATAAAAATTTTCAGTTCATATCAGTATTAGCCAGCTGGACATGTGTATTATGTTTCAAACTCATGTGACAAAGTAAGCTTTAGCATGAACTACCTAATAATGAAGGGTGAACAGACACAATAATTTGTCCCCTGTACATGTATGCCCCACTTGCACTATCATTTTCTATGTTCAGTGGACCATGAAATTGGTAAATTTTGCATTCAAATTAGAATTCATATCTTACAGAACATGTGTACTAAGGTTCAAGTTGATTGGACTTCATTAAAAACTACTTTCACCAAAAACTTTAACCTGAATAACCTTGACAAAAACCTTTAACTTCAATCGGGACAGACGGACGAACAGATGGACCAACGGAGGCACAGAAGAGAAAACATAATGCCCATAAATGAGGCATAACAAGAATGTGTCCATAGTACACGGATGCCCCACTCGCACTATCATTTTCCATGTTCAGTGGACCGTGAAATTGGGGTCAAAACTTTAATTTGAAATTAAAATTAGAAAGATCATATCATAGGGAACATGGGTACTAGGTTTCAAGTGGATGTGACTTCAACTTCATCAAAAACTATCTTGACTAAAAACTTTAACCAAAACTTTAACCTGACTTCGCACTATCATTTTCTATGATCAGTGGACCGTGAAATGGGGTCAAAACTTTAATTTGGCATTAAAATTAGAAAGATCATATCATAAGGAACATGTGTACTAAGTTTCAAGTTGATTGGACTTCAACTTCATCAAAAACTACCTTGACCAAAAACTTTAACCTGAACCAGGATGGACGGACGAACAAACAGACGGAGGCACAGACCAGAAAACATAATGCTCCTCTACTATCGTAGGTGGGGCATAAAAATAGAATGCATGTCTATTATCATAGACCTCACATATAGAGTTCAAATGGTTACTGTATCAGTTTCTCACTTGGAATTTTTCATGGTGAGTCCTGGACTCATCACTTTTAGAATTGGTGAGTCCAAGTAGATTTTGAGTCCAGGAAGCATGTAATTTTTTGTGTGTTTGTATGATAAAATACAGTGTATAACTATATGTATACTTATTATATCTTGGTTTCACTCTACACATTCATTGATGTAATTACCTGCATGCTGTATGGTTAATCCTGACAAATCTAAAAATAGAAAAAAACATGATAGTCTAAGTTTTAACAAAATGCAAAAAAAACAACAGATAAAATTCTGTAAATTCAGAAATTACCAAAAAATTATTGTTTTAAAATATCAATTGTTTATATCATATTATGTACTAAAAAAAGTGAGTTAAGAAGAACAGTACATGAATTTAAAAACTAACTTTAATATAATAGTCTTTATGTTTATCTGTACATGTTACCATTTTATTTTTAGTTCTTTTTTTTGTACATAAATAAGGCTGTTAGTTTTCTCCTTTGAATTGTTTTACATTGTCATTTCAGGGTCTTTTAAAGCTGACTATGCCGTATGGGCTTTGCTTATTGTTGAAGGTCGTACGGTGACCTATAGTTGTTAATTTCTGTATTATTTTGGTCTCTTGTGGAGAGTTGTCATACCACATCTTCATTTTTTATATCTATAATTATTGATAACCAACATGACAAAGACTTTGTAATAAAGGTTATCAGATAAGATTTCTAGGAAATTTCAGATAATATAAAGCTTGCAAGTTAAGAAGTTTTCATGATAATACACTGACAGAATGGAAAACCCATTGTATATTTTTAGCTATATAAATGTTGTTTTTCTTAAACATAGTAGCTCTTATTGCTGCTTAGAATTTTCTCTCTTTTTCTAGAACCTTGATTTGAAAGTAACTGTCAAAATCAAACAGAAAGAAGACCTGTGTTGAACCTCATATTTACCTATCCCAGGGGAAACAACTCTCTCATAATGATAAGGATTAACACACACGCTATCCTGCTTCAGGTCAAAAGCATACTGACAGTATTTGACATGCTTCAGTTCATTTTTATGCAAATCAGGCCACCGCCAAATACGCGCATAAATCACATGAGGGAAACCTTTCCTTCCGGCCACCTGTAAAAATACAAAAACATGGTAAGAATAAGCACATTTTTGTTTTACAAATCATTAGGGCTATTCCATTAAAATGTATGTGGGAGGGTAGGAAGGGACTTTCAAAATATCCCTACAACCAAGAACCATTTTTTTGGATAATTTGACGAAACATGCGTAATGGTAACAGATGCACACTGAAAAAAAACATAGCCCACATTCAATATTTTAACTTCCCTTCCTAACCTCCAACATACATTTTAATGGAAAAGCCCATATGTTGTCTTTCATGGATCCCAGGGGAGTAGAGACTACCCTTTGATCATCAATAAAAATGTTTCTCAAGATTGTAAATGTTTTAACCAAAACAAAGTCAGGAACATGCCAGTTGTTATCTTATAGTTCATATCAATGTGTGTTGCATTGTTGTTGGGTTATTTTTGTTGCACTTCAGTGTCGCTGTTGCTTTGTTGTTTTCATTTTATAGTTGATGTTTTTCCCTTGGTTTGAGTTTGTTACCCAGATTTCTTTTCTCTCATTCGATTATATGATCTTTGAACAGCTGTTTACATGGTCTACTACTGTTGCCTTTATTCAACGTAAGCATTCAATCATTAACATTAATTCAATTTTCAGTTTCTTGAATTACAGAATAACACCCCCATTCAAAAATCATGGATCCATCCCTAATCATTCATTCTTTTCAGATTCTCTGTGCCAGGTTGTGTTATATTCTCCCAGTGGCAGATCCAGGGGGGGGGACCCTTCCGGGGGTTGGAACCCCCTTTTTTTTGGCCGATCAATGCATTTGAATGGGAGCATATAGTTGGAACCCCCCCCCCCCCCCCTTACTCTGGGTTGGGAACCCCCCCTTTATAAAATGGCTGGATCTGCGCCTGTCTCCTGTGCATGAATTGTAAATCTGTGGGATTATTCCTGACTAGTATGGAAAAAAAACACACAAAAAGACATAGAAAATTAGTATAGACTGTACAGACAATTTTAATTATATGTAACACATATAAATATAAAAAGTTAAAGCATTCTTTCACCTGATTTTTGGTGCAGCTGGTGTTGCTCATTCTATTATTTAATTATTTTTTTGTGAAGTGTTTTGTGAATTTTGTGTGTATTCTCATCTCCATTTGAAAATGCTGTTTATATATATTTTTTATCTCCTGAATTTAAAGTATGAGACGTCATTATGTGGAGAGTTTTGTATCATTCATGTCATTGGCATTCAAACCATTTATCTTATTTTTTACTATCATAAAGATTAAGATTCTATAATGGAAAATTGAGAATGGAAATGGGGAATGTGTCAAAGAGACAACAACCCGACCATAGAGCAGACAACAGCAGAAGGTCACCTACAGGTCTTCAATGCAGCGAGAAATTCCCGCACCAAAAGGCGTCCTTCAGCTGGCCCCTAAACAAATATATATACTAGTTCAGTGATAATGAATGCCATACTAAAGTCCAAATTGTACACAAGAAACTAAAATTAATCCACGCTGTAAGCGCTGAAGGCAGTTAACCAAAAACCAAGACAACCGTAATTATGAAAGCTGTGGCAAAGTTGACTCAACATTAAACATTCATATATAGTACATTTATGTTTATCTAATGATTTATTTATTAAGGCAAATAATTTATATGTTATCAAGATTTCAAAAGCAATGCATATAGCAATGTATATTTTTTATGGTGAGTCTGCAGTGGTACAAGTTCCCAATGAGTGCAGTTGTTCTACTTGGTAGTTAACCTTGGTTTTTTGGGAAAAAAATTGGTTGCTTATATAGGGAATCACTGAAGCGTATCTGGGAGCGGGCCCATCTTAGGTCAGTCAGAGGGCCCCCACTTATGAAAATTTCTGGATCCCCCAATGGGGGTAGGGTGATCCTAGGGACTTCTCCTACATTTCATTGTATTTGTTATATTGTCCCATACATAAATATATATGGTTTAGGGGTGGGGATCTCATTGGTTTCCAAGTTCTCAAACAGGAGGGGTAGGGTGATCCCAGGGACTCCCCCTATATTTTATTTGGTTTGTTATATTGTCCCATACATGAGTATATATGGTTTAGGGGTGAGGATCTTGATCTTAGGTCAATCAGTGGGCCCTCACTTATGAAAATTTCTGGATCCCCCACTGGGGGTAGGGTGACCCTAGGGACTTCCCCTACATTTGATTTAATTAGTTATATTGGCCCATATATGAATATATATTGTTTTGGTGTGGGGATCTCGACCGTTTCCAAGTTCTCAAACAGGAGGGTTGGGGTGACCACAGGGACTACCCCTATATTTCATTTGATTTGTTATATTGTCCCATACATGAGTATATATGGTTTAGGGGTGAAGATCTTGACCATTTCTAAGTCTCAAACAGGAGGGTGTACAGTGACCCAAGGGACTCCCCTATCTTTCATTTGAATTGTTATATTGTCCCATACATGAATATATATGGTTAAGGGGTGGGATGTTATATTGTCCCATACATGAATATATATGGTTTAGGGTGAGGATCTCGACCATTTTTAAATTCTAAAACAGGAGGGTTGGGTGACCCCCAGCGACTCTTCCTATATCTCATTGATTTTTCATATTGTCACAAACATGAATATATATGGTTAAGGGGTGTGGATCTCGACCGTTTCCAAGTTCTCAAACAGGAGGGGGGTGGGTAACTCCAGGGACTCCCCCTATATTTCATTTTATTTATTATATTGTCCTTTACTTGAATATATGCAGGGGCGGATTCAGTCAGAGGGGGGCGGACGTGCACCGCCCTTAAATTTGCAAAGCATGGGTTGTTCTCAGCTTAATAAAGAATTTTCCGATAATTTTACCTCAAATTTTTTAGCCTCACTCTGCTCGGAGAAAATTTATGTTTGCGCCCCTCCTAACCTAAAATCCTGGATCTGTTCCTCATATGGTTTAGGGGTGGGGAGCTCGACCGTTTCCAAGTTATTAAACAGGAAGGGGTAGAGTGGCCCAAAGGATGCCACCTATATATCTTATGATTTACTTACATTCAGGTATATATAATATAGTTGCATTATTTGTGAAAATAAAGAAAGAAACTTTCAGCTACTTTAATTGACCCTTCAAAATTGAGGGAAAAAAATAATCCTTCGAAATTGCAGTAATATGTTTACACTTTTTAAAAAAGCATCTCACATGCATTATCATCATTTATGACTGATTTAGACTGTGAACATGAACATGTATATTCTTAGATATACTATTCCCAGGTGCTTTTTCTTTCTTTTACATATATCTTTTGATTTACAATTCAAGTGTTTATATTCATTTACCATGCATAGATGTATTTTTTCACCTGTTTGGATTTATTTTGTAATTGATCGCCAAACCCGGAATTACCCTTATCCACTTCCGGAATCGGATCCGATATTGTAAAATTTTGTCTTCACGGCCGCCATTGTTATGTGTTTACAATGTTGTTTTCGTCAATCAGATACGATTTTACTCGAATTTATACAATATTTGTCGGCGATTTTCTGTATAAATCTAGCGGTTGAACAAAATGAACATCGCTGTTATGAATAATGACAAAAATAAGTTTTTAGCTCGTTCAATTGGAGACTGGTGAACATGGTGAAAAGGTTTGCAAAGTTAATTCTTATTTTCTTTCAAGTGGAAGGCGACTACGTCGGGCGTACCTAGAAACTAACTATCCTAGTCGAAATTCCGCTTGCAAAAGTGGAAGGTCGCGGACCTCGGACCACCGCTAATTTGCACACCTGCCTCCAAATTAAAAAGATACGAAAATTTCTTTTTCTAATTTGAAATTGCCGCAAACAGCACGAACAGTTGAACTTATTATATAATAGACTACTGACGTATTGATGACAAACAATATTCCTACGACTTTTGCCATTTGGGAAATCTAAACTGCTTGTCTTAAGATATTTTCGGCGATTAAATATTTCATACAATTGTTCTTTGACATCTGGCCAAAAGCACAAGTCATAATGAACTACACAAGGATTCTTGATAAGCACTACTTCCTATGTGTAACTTCAAAACTTTTAGATAAATCGACGATCATTTAAGGTTTTTCTAGTCATATTTTTTGTAATCCAGAATAAAAAGTATTAAAAAAGTGTTCAATTAGTTATATATAACATAGTACTAGTAGCAAGCTAGATAATGACAATGGCAAGTATTTCAGCATTTATTGGGTAGAACACAAATCTAGGGTGCTCGCATAATGCAGCTTAACTGCATAAAAATAATACAAGACTAACAAAGGCCAGAGGCTCCTGACTTGGGACAGGCGCAAAAATGTGGTGGGGTTAAACATGTTTATGAGATCTTAACCCTCCCCTTATACCTCTAGCCAATGCAGAAAAGTAAACACATAAAAATACACACATTAAAATTCAGTTCAAGAGAAGTTCAAGTCTGATGTCAGAAGATGTAACTAAAGAAAATAAACAAAATGACAATAATACATAAATAACCTTTTTCATGTACATGTATATGTACAAATGTATGTTTACAAATTTTATACCTGAAGTCTCCCATCTAATGTCCGCTGGATTGTCACACATTTAGAAGGATGTGCACCATTGGTTGTAATAGCTGTGATCAAACTGTCCAATTCATCCCTTTTCTCTTTCAGTTTTTTCACCAAGCTTTCAATGGCCCGTTTGGCAAAGCTTTCACTCTCTCCTCCTTGCCTATGGCACATTAGGCTGTGAACAATACTTAAACAGGCATCGGCTGATGTTGGAGCCTGGGACCCCATGGTGGTAATGGGGTTTAACTATGTTCCTTAGTCTGAAAGTTATAAAAGAAAGTTAGATTTGGTAATTTTTCTAACTCTACATGATTTTTAGGCATGAATTTAATGCTGAAAAAAAATAGGGTACAATGTAGGAACATTTTTGTACCAAAGAAAGGCAAATATTTTTTTCAACTGATTTCTTAGCAAGATAACAGTACACTGGCTCTGATTTTAAGAGAATTATTATAAATAATAAATGAAAAAGCTTTACCAAGAGGCAGTATATTTATTATTCAAAGGGACAAACATAAGCTCTATTCATGTATGGCACATTCGGCTGTGAACAATACTAAAACAGGCATCAGCTGATGTTGGAGCCTAGGACCCCATGGGGTTTATCGATGTTCCTTAGTCTGAAAGTTATAAAAGAAAATCAGAAGCTGTCATTTGTTTTAAATTTATGCCTCACAAATATCACATTTGTTTTTTTATTGTTTTTCGTTCATTATTTTGTGTATATAAATCAGGCTGTTAGTTTTCTTATTTGAATTGTTTTACAGTTGTCATTTCAGGGCTTTCATGATAGAATATGGTATGGGTTTACCTAGTGTTGAAAGCAGTATGGTCACTATGGTCACCTACAGGTATAATTGTGATGTCAAAATTTTTATGGAACTTTTGTGATGTTTGGTATTGGTGGACAAATACATGTAGCATTACAGGGTTAAAACTTAAAGACTTTGGCAATGATAGTCCACAGCTTAAATGTTGTAGCCAACATAGATAGTCATATATAAGAAAAGCCGAAATTTGAGTAGCCCAAACCAAATTTTAGGGGCCATTGCTGCTAATTTCATAACCTGAGCAATATTTAAGGTGTATTATACATGTAGATTGAAGCCAACGATAAAATATAGAAAGGACCTCTAGAGTTATTGGTCCATAACACTGGGATAGCAGAAGCATGTCAGAAATCTCATGCATTTAAAAGTTGTCCACTACTTCTACAAATACGCTGCTACCATCAATAAGTTAATTATTTTGCCACTTTTGGATGCACATTTAAAATTTAGACAAGAAATAAGTATTAGTTGATTTGAATTTTTGCTATACACATGATACATGTACATCATATATACAGTGAATTTAAAAACATCTTGGATTTGTTCTAGTTCATCTTATGTAGGGAAGTCTTGAAGCATTCAAGACTACCTGCATTGGTGGCAGTATGAGGTAGGGCAATGAAGTCTGGTATCGTTCTTGGGTAAAAAGATTTCTTCCGCACTCGGTCCTACAAGATGGTACTAAGTATCATGACTGTAAAGGGTTACTGTCTTATCAATTGGTTTTACATGTAACAGAAAAATACAGACATATAATTAAATAACAATAAAACTTTTAAAAGTTTAAAACATGTTTGTTTATTTTTGATAATTCATATTTCTTTTCAATTACCACTTGTTCCTCAAATATTTTTTTAATAAATTTTTATTCCTTTGAATCCATCAATATTTATTTTAATTAATTTATTTTTTTATACAATTCTTTATTTATACTTTCAGAATAATCAACAAGCAGATAATAATTTCCAAATAAACTATGCATCAAATCTATGCCATGTGCATGCTTTGTTTACACCTGAACAAGTAAGAACAAAGAACAGCAGACTTAATACAAAAATTAAAAAATAAAAAAAAATATGGCCTCGTATGTTAATCATGTCCCCACTCCCAGCATACTATGTCATAGCCAGACAGACTGGTGCCAGCTTCTGGAGGCCATTTGCCGGCTCCATTTTACTTAATCAATGAAACTTCAGGTGTGGAAATTATCTCCTCATTAACATCAGGTTATTATTGATTACTTACCCGAGCAACGATCAATTGTTAAGTCATCATTTTTAATTCATGCTTAATTTATTTATTTTTTCATGGCGCGAGTAAAATCAAAATAAACTAATACGCCTGCGCTGATGTCGTTAAGTTTACTTCCGTTTTAATTTGTTGTTATTTGAAGGGGCACCTTGCAGGGGAAATGGGGGGCATCATTTTCATCGTATATTTTTAATCGCTTCCTCGAATTATTCAAACCAAACCATTTACAAATATTCGCTGATGTCGTTAAGTTTACTTCCGTTTTAAATTGTTTATTCGAAGGGGCACATTGCAGAGAGAAAGGGGGCCATTATTTTTTTTATATTTATAATCAATTCCTCCAATGGTTCAAACCAAAAGTTAAACATGTACAAATATTTTTAAAGTCATTTATCATACACAATACAAAAATAGCATTGCAATATTAAAAGCAAAAGTATAAAGAATAAAGTCATAAAATATACCAAACTGACATTAAACAGTTAAAGGATCTTAAAGGAGCATGCACTTGCTACGATATATACATGATATATACGATGATAGTATTAAAAAAAACAATTAACACTAAAATATGTGATTTTTTTCAGTTTTGTTCAATCACTAATGAAAGTTAAATAGTGAAATAATATTTCGCTTCTACCAGTATGGTTCAAATTGGCAAAATAATAAGATACATGATATATACGATGATAGTATTAAAAAAAACAATTAACACTAAAATATGTGATTTTTTTTCAGTTTTGTTCAATCACTAAAGAAATATTGACTGATTCACTTGCAAGTATAACTCGATAATTCGACCTTATTGAATCGTTGTATTAATAGGAACTTCAATTTAACCCTTAACTAATTTTCTAATTTTTAAGGGTTCCGTCGAACCCAGTGTCTCGCCTACTTTTGCTGGTAGTCGCAAGTTCAACAAAAAATTCGAAAAACTGTTTTCCTCTAGATATTTTAGTCTATCTTTTAATTGTAAGAGTTCTGTTCAAGTTTGGTAAAAATCAAGGAAATCTATATATATATAGTTTGTGAATCTAATAAATGTTTTTAAAACTTTAACTGCAGACTATGTAATGTAAAATGGAAGAAAAACTAAGTCCATTTTTAAGTAAAGTATGGAAAAACATTTTTAACAAGAACAAAATTTTAACCAAATTTCCTTCTAGATACTAGCATTTGATCATAAACAAGTTTCTGTTCAAGTTTGGTACAAATCCAGGATAGTTTAAGAAAGTATTAAAATTTTAAAAACATTAACCACAGAGTGAATGTAATGTTTCCTGGCAGAAAAACTAAGTCTATCTATAAGTAAAATACGGAATTCAAAATAGGATGATTTTTTTTACAGAATTTACTTTTGGATACTGTGTTATGAATATTAACAAAGTCTATCCACAAGTTCGGTAGAAATCCAGGATAGTTTAAGAAAGTTATTAAAATTTCAAAAACCGCTAACCATGCACACCGTGAATATGTGACTCGACGACGACAACGCCGACGACGGAATGTAGGTTCGCTTCATGTTTCGCTTTTTCGACAGTTGTCGAAGGCTCGACAAAGAGAACAGAAGACAAACAATAGAAAACAAAACACAACATAGAGAACTATAACGCATCTAGCAACACGAACCCAACCAAAACTTAGGTGATCTCAGCTTCTCCGGAAGGGTAATTTAGCAGATCCTATTCCACATGTGGCAGCCGTCGTGTTGCTCATGTTAATACAAACACAGTAAGAATTAATACGGAGGGTGACCTTCTTGAAAAGGGTACGGGATTGTAGTAACGATAGTATGAACTATCATATATTCAGAGTCCGCCGCCCGTTAATTGATATATTAACGGAAAAAATAGTAAGGTGGGATGTGAAGGCAAATCATAACCACCATCGACCATGGTTGAAAAGGAGGTACTATTTATTCTTGCTAGTCGTTTTTAGTAAATTATAAGCGGATTTAGTTTAAACAATATTTTATTTTTCATAAACTGCACGAAATATAATTATACAAAATAGAGATACTGGGCAGTGGCATTCGAAAACAAGAAAAAATCCGTCTCCCTTAAATTAAAAAAAAATGACAAAATTAGGAACAAACTGTATAAGAAACTCGTATAATATAATTTTCAAGCGGATTAAGGGCAGTGGCGGATCCAGAAATATTTATAAGTGGGGGCCCACTGACTGCCTAAGAGGGGGGGCCGCTCCAGTCACGCTTCAGTGATTCCCTATATAAGCAACCAAACATTTTCTCAAAAAAGGGGGGTTCCCCTGCCCTCCCCCTAAATCCGTCTCTGTATGGGATGTGATAATGTAGCCCACTACTTATGGAGCCGGCTACATATGAGGTTAATGCATAGGCCATTTACATATTTACATGTCCTTCTTCTAAAATTGCCTGCTTTACGACCCCCTCCCCCCCCCCCCACACACACACTATTTTCTGAGTCCAGGATATGCATCCGCAAGTATATATAATATAAATACTTTCAAAAAGTCTTCATTAAGGCTATATACATGATATATATGGTTTATATAATGTTCCAAAGTGTCGCAAATTCATTTGATCAAGCCCTACTTTGGTATACATGACCTTTCATGACGTACGAGTACATAGACATATCTATATTATACTACAATGTATAATGTATATTTTTAATAAAGCCTTACCAAATTAAAGCCAGTCTGTTACCGCAGCCATTCAATTACTCAGTACAAGAATGTAAAATTCAAATCCAATCTCATTGTTCCTCTTCAAGAGCAATAGTTTAAAAATTGATAGGGAAGTACTGATATCTGAATAAATGATATTTTCGCACATTTAGCAGATTTTTTATCACACATCCGATTAATCCCATGAATCTTTGCACGTGACAAAATAAATCTCGTTAAAAAAAAAAACGTTGAAAATATATGAAAGTCTACATGGGTTAACAGGATAGCGGATAATGGCTGGCAAAATCTACAGAAAAAAATCATGGACCAAGATATTAGGAAAAGAGAAAAAAGGGGCCAAAAAATAAAGAAATGAAAAAAGTGTAATAATATAAAGAGTAGAGAAAAATGGTCAATGTGTATTAGAATATAGAAAAATTACATAAAAATTACAAGACTAAAGAAATGAAGATAAGAGTGTTTTTCCTGATTACAAATCTTTGAATTTTTCGAAAAACTAAGGATTTTCTCATCCCAGGCATAAATTACCTTAACCGTATTTGGCACAACTTTTTGGAATTTTGGATCTTCAATGCTCTTCAACTTTGTACTTGTTTGGCTTTTTAAATATTTTGATATGATCGTCACTGATGAGTCTTATGTAGACGAAACGCGCGTCTGGCGTACTAAATTATAATCCTGGTACCTTTGATAACTATATATCCGATTGCACGTGTTCAAATAATCAGGATTTTTCCAAATTAAAAAAACAACAACACCAGAATCAAACTTGACGTTGATCTACGCAACAATAGCTATAGGTCACACTACTACCGCCTGAAACGATGAACAAACCCCATACTGCATGTTCATTAAGCTTATACTAACCCTTGTTATCAAGTATATGTATGGTCGTATGTGTTTTGTAGTTTAAACGTGAGAGTTGTGTACCTTTGTATAATGATGCATATTTATCATGTGATGTAATCTGTCTCTTTGAAGTAAACGTGCCATGGCAATATATGTGTTTTTATTGCTCTAAGCAGATATAACTGTAGCGGGCATGGGGAGGTAAACATATGTACCCTCATGTACGTAATATGGTGGAGGACCCTGGCACCCGGTCCTTATCCTTGGACAGTTAACAATTGTGTGGAAACACAACATCAGAGTAAACTGTAAAAACAAAACAGTTGCATAGGTTTTGACACGGTAGAGATCATAAATCACGAAACACAACCATGAACACAAAACGAATTTTGTTGTATCCAGCTGCATTCTATTTTTGCCTCTCTAAAGTCAGGGGCAGTAATTCACTGTTTGCGTTTGATTTCTGCATGCCATATATATATATCGACGTATTATAAATCGGGCCGACGGGTTTCTTATTTGCTTTCATTACACAAGTTATTGTCCTTAAACAAGAGTTATGTTTGTTTTAATTTTTTTGTGGACCCGCTTTGGACCTTAATCCCTAAACAGTCAAGAAAATCATCAATGCCGATCTTCCTTTTGTGGTATGGAACCTTAATTGTGGTACGATGTCATAAAATCAGTACACTTATCCACAAGTTATGTTATCAGGAATTCAAACCAAGCAATTCATGTCAGGCTTATTTGTGAGGAAAATACCACATGTCATGAAGGTATGACAGCGCTTAGCAATACTTGCATTGGGACTTTGATGATCGTTGCTTCAAATATCAGTTTGTGCACCCTGAGACTGCTATATCAGTGTTCTATGTGATCTACCGATGCAGACTTAATAATTAGCGGTTTTGTACTAACATGAGCAACAAGACAGTTTTTGATGTGGTTCCTGTTACTCAGTCTCAGTTAGTTTAATATGTTGTGTTTTGTGTATTGTATGTTTTTCTTTCTTTTTAGCAATGTGGAATGAATGCATGTCCCTTTGGTATCCTTTGTCTCTCATTTTATGTACATGTGTGTATATATATTCCAGCTACACGACGTGCAGAGAGAACAATATGCAGCAGTAGTTTGACTTTGGAATTTTTAAAATGGCGGCCGTTACCATGGAAACAGCAAAAACACAAAAAATATCAAAATGCTCCAAATTCATTGGAATTTAAAACAGAAATATCTGTTGTCATGCAAAAATCTGCATTCACTGATGGACAATTTCGAAATGGCTGCTGTTAAGTGTCAATTTGCAGACCAGGGTGACATCCGGCCTCTATTGCAATGGCAATTCTAGTTTCTATTTGTTATTCTTGCCTTTGTGGGACATTATATAAAGATGACAGCCAGAAACATGCACTTCAACTTCGTACAACACCTTTAGATTACCATATCCGATTGTCTGGATGGGGGGGGGGGGGGGTCTGTTATTCTGTAAACATTTAATTTTCACCCCTTTTTTCTCTTATCTTCAAAAAATTAACCCCTTTTTCTCTAATTTTAAAAAAATTAGTCCACGCATTTCTCTAATCTTCATTTTTTGCCCGTTATTCTCTAATCTTCATTTTCTAAGGGCATTATTCTTTAATCATTTAACCCCATTCAAAACCTCATATCCGCCGTTGAAATGCTCAGTAATAAATTTTTAAACAGTTTGAAAATGAACAGAAAATGCGGATTTTATCTCTCCGTGAAGGGTTTCTTTTTTAGAGGTTTCGGTCTGGTTTAATTTTGTAAGGAGACCAGATAATGAGATTGTATCAGCTGAAAATTATTAGACCGTTGATCATGAACTCGACTAAACATAAACATTAAACATTGTCCTACATACAAAGTAAGGAAATAAAAGAACACAATCCCCAAAGCGTAAAACTGCCATAGTCTTGTCTTGTATGAGGATCCTGTCTTTCAAAGGCACACCTCTGTCTCTGGTTTCAAGTTCAGAATTAAAAAGGGTGTGTTTTTTACTATTTAACCAGAGACAGTCTATACTTATACATGTAGTACTAATAGACTGATTAACACCCTTGTGATTTCGTGTTTTTAAACATGTTAAACCTGGGATTTCAGGATTTTGTGTTTTTAAGTCCGAGATTTCGGGATCAGGACCCCTCCTACCCCCCCTCATATATAGCACAGGCACTTGTTTCTATCCATACGAAGGTTGACTATCCATATAAATAGAAGCTTCTATTTATATGGATAGTCGACCTTCGTATGGATAGAAACAAGTGCCTGTGATATATAGTCCGAATAATTATGGCGTCTGGCAAGGCTATTATAATTTTTTTCTGTGACGCCATGCCCTTCCCAGAAAAAAAAATAGCCTTGTCAGACGTCATTACTATACACCTTATTGCTATTTGTCCGCCATTACTGGATATCACACAGGTTCCCGTAAAATTTTGATGTCACAATACAAAATATCTGACGCCACAATGGAAAAGTGATTGTTGTATGCGTCAAAAGTTCAAGCGGCCGGGTCAGCCGGGATTAGCGATAAGGTGTATTTGGACTAGCCTGTATTATACTATAGGCTCTATCACACAGGCACTTGTTTCTATCCATACGAAGGTCGACTATCCATATAAATAGTTATATGGATAGTCAACCTTCGTATGGATAGAAACAAGTGCCTGTGCTCTATCATCCACAAAAATATTTGTGATAAGTTACAGAGCAATAGTAGTTTTAAGACTAAATCCAAAATGTTCAAAAGCAACACAACCTTTTTTTACCCATCAACATATTTAATACACAGAATCTTTTTAGTTCAAATGTTTCTAATGATTGTGGCATCACTAAATAGATTTGATAAATACATGAGGGGGGATAGGACCTTTATCGGGACTCCGGGATCGGGTGTTTTTAAGCTCGGGATTGACCCTTTCAGGATCCAGGAATTCTTTTTCTCGGATTTCGGGACCTCAGGATTTCGTATTTTTAAGCCCAGGATTTCGGGAATTCGTGTTTTTAAGCCCGGGATTTCGGGATCAGGACCCCTCCTATCCCCCCTCATACATGTATACAATTGTGACTTGGAATGGAGAGTTGTCTTATTGGCACTGATGTCACATCTTCCTATATCTATATACATGTAATATTGTTAATTTTATATTGTAAGGTGCACAGATCTGTCATTAAACCTTCACCTCATTTTTTAAAGTTTATCATGTTTATAGGCAATTTTAATTTTCATATAGTAGTTAGCACAAAAATTAGGAGACATGATATTATTGCTAATGCCAGTAATGGTAGAATTCTGGGTCATCTTAATTATAATCTATAGAATTTTCAATAATTTGTCTAAATGCAGTTTTAATCGTGCTTTTTTTCAAAAATATAATAACATTTAAAGTATGGGTCACTGAACTTTGTTTCACACTACAGGTTGTGCAAAATTGTCACGTATAAAAGATTATGCATGGAAAATACAATTTCGTGTGATAAAAATAAAACAAAACCATAGAATCTAAAGATAAAATATGAAAATATAGCTCTTATATCATGCTTTCAGATAAGTTCTTAATTTGAATAATTTGCTCATTATTCTGTATTCTGTAAACTCCACTTGCCTATTCCTCATTAAATGTATGCACACTATAAATCATGTATAGGTATGCAACATATATATATATACCATTGTATAAAATGTATCATACAAAAGATTTAACAACACAAAAGAAAATATTCTTATCACATTCAAAACTTACAAAGCACAAAATCATAGAAAGTGTTCATGAGCTGCACTCAGATCTGTTAATTGTGTCTTTTTGTGTCGGGATGTATAAGTACCCGGCCACGTCCACTTGTATTTTTTGTCTATCTGATGAGTTAAGCCTTTTTCAACTGATTTTTATAGTTCGTTCTTATGTTGTACTGTTATACCACTGTCCCAGGTTAGGGGGAGGGTTGGGATCCCGCTAACATGTTTAACCCCGCCACATTATTTATGTATGTGCCTGTCCCAATTCAGGAGCCTGTAATTCAGTGGTTGTCGTTTGTTTATGTGTTACATATTTGTTTTTAGTTCATATTTTTACATAAATAAGGTCGTTAGTTTTCTCGTTTGAATTGTTTTACATTGTCTTATCGGGGCCTTTTATAGCTGACTATGCGTTATGGGCTTTGCTCATTGTTGAAGGCCGTACAGTGACCTATAGTTGTTAATGTTTGTGTCATTTTGGTCTTTTGTGAATAGTTGTCTCATTGGCAATCATACCACATCTTCTTTTTTATATTGAAGGTGTATGAACTATCAAAAGCAGTATAAAAAAATTTGCAACCCTGATTACACATAAATAACTAATACTGTACAGTTTTAACATCTTTTCATTGCTTTTACACATTGATTTTTCTTTTATAGGACTTGACTATTGCCATGGAGTATGGAGTTAATCAAGAAAAGATGTAGTAGACCGGTTATTTGTCTCGCCTGTCTCAGTCTGATAATTACATACTTAGTGTTGTCATGGTTACAAACAGTGCCCTCTATACTACATATTCATTTTGTGAGACAGATTTGGGACAAGGAATATTCTAGATGTCAGGTTCATATCAACAGCATTGCTAATTTGCCGATGACTAAACAACAGCCTGTTTATTTAACTGTAGCACTCTCAGGTCGTCTTGGCAACTGGTTATTTGCATATGCATCACTCGTTGGAATTGCTAGGAAAAATAGAGCGCTATTATACATCAGTCCAGAATCCGTCAAAAAAGTTTCTTTAGGAAATATTTTTAATATAAAAAGTGTGCGAGCAGTTAATGCATTATGTAGGCAACCAATATATGAAGATTTACCATGTGCATATGATAAGAAAATGGAGTCACTTCCTGTTTCGAACATAACAATTCATGGCTATTTGCAATCTTGGAAATATTTCAAACATGTTGAAAAGCAAGTTCGAGAAGAATTTACATTCAAAAAGACCATCATGTCAAATGCTGAACAAATATTCCGTCAGAATGTTCAGAATAATATTTCTTTTCAGACAACGTGTATACATGTTAGAAGAACTGACATGATGATTGCATCATCGGTAAAAATAGGTTTTAAATCAGCTCCACTGGAATATTTTCATAATGCCATGAACCACATGCAACAAAAGTTCAACAATAAGGTCAAATTTCTCGTCATCTCCGACGATTACAAGTGGTGCTTGAAGAATTTAAAATTTCAAAATTCCGTTGTACTTCCAAGGAATACTCCCGGGATAGATCTAGCCTTATTGTCATTGTGTAATAGTTCCATTATTACTACTGGTACTTTTGGTTGGTGGGGAGCATGGTTGGCCAATGGTTATACAGTATATTATAAAAACTACCCAGAACCTGGATCCAGATTGGACCGGGAAACAGTCAAGGAGGATTTTTACCCTCCTTACTGGGTTCCAATAAATAGTGCCCACAATCAGTCTACATCAAGTTTTTATATCATTGTTGTTGTAGTAATTTGTTCATTTTGTATAAGCAATAGATTGACATATATGTAATATATTGTACATGTTGTATATCTTTCAAACGGGTTCTGTCTATTTACAATTGATTGCTCTTAACCAAAAAGGAACCAGTTAGAAAATGACAGAGATGAGCTTGAAAATACATGTATGTGCCTATCATTTATTTGTGCAGGAGTTATGTCCCTTTACAAATGTAAATCATATAGGATTTAATTACATTGTGCATGTTGTAAGGGCTTTCAAATGTACAATTCTTGCCAGAGTTTATATGAAATGTCTTTCAAAGGTTTATACAAGTGTACCAGTATTCAGAAATATTTGTAAACAGTTTGAAAATCAGTGGCAATTAAACTTTTTTTTATAGAGTTATGCCCCTTGGAAATATAAGTTATATGAAAATTTGAGTAAGCATCGCTCTCACCATGCTCACTCAGGGTTCTCACTAAGGCTAGTCTATGACTTATTCAAAAACTGATGAGTCCAGAGATGCATCAAGATTGAAATATTTTGTATAAACTGAACACACTTATCATCATTTTATAGCTAAATGTTAAAAGTTATTTGAATTTAATGTAATTTCATTGCTCTATTACATGTAGGAGGGTCTGGATGGGGGGGGGGGGGGGGGGGGGGGGGGGGGGGGGGAGGGGTCTGTTATTCTGTAAACATTTAATTTTCACCCCTTTTTTCTCTTATCTTTATAAAAATAACCCCTTTTTTCTCTAATCTTCAAAAAATTAACCCCTTTTTTCTCTTATCTTCATTTTTTTGGCCTTTTATTCACTAATCTTCATTTTTTAAGGGCATTATTCTTTAATCATTTAACCCCATCCAAACCCTCATGTAGGTCATGAAGACTAAATGATAAATTATATTGCAATAAAATATCTTTTTTCTTACTGTTGAACTCACCATGGTAAAAAATGACGAGACCCTGGACTGACCTTCAAAAAACCTTACCCCGAGAACCCTGTCTCACTCCTGCATTTGTTGTATATACTGTAGGATTGTTATGAAATTAATATCAGGAGATAGAATAATAAATTATACTGCAATAAAATATCTTTTTCTTACTGTTGAACTCACCATGGTAAAAAATTATAAGAACCTTCAAAAACCTTGGCCTGAGAACTCTGTCTCACTCCTGCATTTGTTGTACATGCTGTAGGATTGTAATGAAATATCAAAGATCAAAATCAGGGATTTATTGAAACAATTTGAATTATTTTGTCAGGAGTTATGTCCCTTTGACATTTAATTTATATTGAACATTGCATTGTAACCTCAGGGTTACTCTTATGTCTACTCCAATTTTTATGAAAACTGTATCAAAGATTAATAGGCCAACTAAAATTAATTAGTAGATTTTCATTCAAATTTTTGAAAAAAATGGGGCGGATGGAAGGATTTTATTTTTTAATTTTCATTTCGAAATTTGAAACAGGAAGTTTGGAAGGAAACACAATTTTTGACGGTTACCGGAAACGGAGATGAACAAATCCGGAAATCGAAAATTTTTCAAAATAACAAAAATCTGGGCGGGACGATTCAGAGGGGCGGGCGGGGATGAAAATCTACCATTTAATTTTAATTGGCCATACCAGACATTAACCAGTGAGTTGCTGGAATTGTGCAAACAAATTTCTTTTTATTTGTAAGTTATTACACAGGTTTTTATATATGTGTGCATGTAATGATTTTGTATCATAAATCGATATGCAATGATAAATTGAATCAAAATGAATACTGTTAGCTTTTATAAACATTTATATTGCAAGTACATGTATACTGTAATTTATTATTTATTATTTACAATGAATCAGTTTATAAATATAGTTTTACTTTCTGTTACACATACATAAGTGTACCCTAATGTTATATATATATGATTTTCTCTGGAGGAAGAAAGAAGAATTATTCATAAACATTCTCAACCTGGGATTGAATGATAAATGATATTTAAATTTTAAAGTAACATTTTAAAGACTTAAAATGACAGAAGTTTCCCTTGTATTTGTTAACGTCATACTTATGTTAACGTCAATCAATTGTTTTATACCTATTTATACAAGTCACATTACCTGTAGATCTGTGAAAGCAGTGAAAGTACTAGTAAAAGTGATGAATTGAAACCGTTATTATCTTTTAATAATTTTCTTATATGTTACCAGCATATGGACTTAACTTTTTCTTATGTAAAAGTATTAAGAATTGGTGCTTAGCAAGAAGTTATATTTTACACCACATAATAAGTACCATTGCAATATCTATTTGTGATTACAGATCAGTGTAAAGTTGCATGATCTAATGAATTATGAGAATAAGAACTAGCTTTAGCTACATTGTATATTGTCCTTAAACATGTTAAAAAAGCAGATTTCAATTTTCATTTGTATTTTTCAACATGGTGTATTTCAATCTTTGTTGTTTATATTTTTTATTTATAAAAGCCTAAAAAAAAGCTTGGCATTTCACTTTTATATTTTATTATAAATGTTATAGTCAAATTGCAAATATTACCTACGCAATTATCTTAAAGTTTTAAGTGCATTTTGGAAAAAAATTAGTTACCAGAATCAAATTCCTCCTAAATAGCATCTATTCCATTATATACAATTAATCAACAAGTGTATTTTACTTACAGGTACATGTTATCTAATTTAAAGGTAGACTTATATCATGAAGCAATTTTTGAAGGCCTTGCCCAATTACTTAATATCTTTTTACAATTGATTTCTTTGCTTAGTTCTTAAAATTTAAGCTTGTACTCTAATAAAAAATAACTTGCAAACCAGTTTTGACCTCCTAAAACTTTAGAATTTAAGGGGTTATAAATAAAGTCAGTTGTAAAAGTACATTTTTAGAGATGATTAAGGGGAGATAATTCAAACATTAAAAATAAAATAAAAAAGGCTTGAATTAGTATTACTCTTGACAGATAATGGTGATGGAGGTATGGAGAAAGATTTTCTTTAACCCCTTAATCTATGAATTTTGATTTAAAAAAAGTACAGTAAACTGAATCTGCTCTATTTGGTACCAAAAATGTCAAAAAAAAAAAAAAGTCAAGGCAATTTTCAAATTTTAGAAGGCAATTATTTAAAGTCAATTAAAACCTAGGTTAAGGCCAATTAGAATTAATTGATAGATTTTTATCTCCGCCCGCCCCGATTTTTTTTTATTTCTGTTACCGGTAACCGTCGATAATTTCGTTTTATTTAAAACTTTCTGTTTCAAAAATCGGTTTTCGTGTTTCTTACTAAATGATTAAGTCGATATATTCTGCTGATCTATGATGACAACATAATTTACCGAGAATAGAGATTGATTACAAGAAGGTCGTGAAATATTCGGGTTACGGGTAATATGCTGTGTTCAAGAACAAAATCGTCGTAGGTCAAAAATGTTTGTGAGTAAAACACCTTGGATTTTTTCTTATTTATACAATGACTTTGTGTCAAGAAATTTGGACTGTGAATGAAACCCAAAAGCGTTAGAATCGTGGAACACATTGATAGAAAAATCATGACATTATAGAATAAAGAAATTGACGCAAGCATGATTGAACTTGTTAGCTTGGTGCGTATATATTGAGTTCAGAAAGTCGACAAACGCATTTCTTATTTAATAATTTATAGCAAGCCCTTAGATTTAGATCTAGCCTTGCCTTTTGTTTTTTGTAGACAAACAGCAAACATCCTCTGTCCCAATACCCACGATAGAGTAGTCTAACAACTTTATGTTCCACATTGTAGTTATATTTGCATATTAAGGACCAACCATATTATTTAACACTGTTTGAGTTTTCATTTTATTCTGTACTTATCATACTTGAATTGCATACCAATGCATTTGCTTCATTTTATTAATATTAGAACAACAACAAATTGCTTAGAACGCAAAATAAATTTGGTGTAAGGCGTCCAACTGAAGAGCATTTCTCCATGTATCTGCTGTTTACTATGAAATAGGTTTCTAAAGTGGCAATTACATGTAGAACAGTGGTTGCCAATCAGAGATATGTATTTACGAATTTGAAAAAGCGGCACCAGCACATGGAGTATATGTGTCTCAATTGATACGTTTCTCTAAAGCTAGCTCAAAGTACGTTGATTTTGTTGAACGAGGAATGCTGCTTTCTCCAAAGTTGCTAAGACAGGTCTGACAGGGCTATGAATCAAGTTAAGGTCATCACTCGAGAAATTTTATTGTCGCCATTATGATATCTGATATTCTTCCTCAGTCATAATAACCTTCCATCATTACAGAACTGAACAAAGAAATAACACGACCGGTGCCGTATACTTTGCAGGAAATGCTTACCCTTCCGGAGCACCTGATTTCATTTCCAGTTTTTAGTGGAGTTCTTGTTGTTTCTTATTTATTATTTGTAACTGTTGATTTAAATGTCTTTTGATTTTATGAGTCTTTGTTTACTCCTTGGTTTTGATTGTTATTGACTTATACAATATACCTTATGCATGTACATGTATTTACATGATACAAGCTTATTATTACAATTGCATATATGAATAACACGTGACAAGAAGGTTTCATATGAAATAAAATTTAAAAAATAAAATCCTCCCGCCCGCCCAATTTTTTTCTAAAATTTGGATGAAAATCTACTAATTAATTTTAGTTGGCCTAAGGGAAATAACTATGAAAATTGTTGCTATGTTTGTGACAGCCATTTTCATAAATACATTCTAAGCTTCTAGGGTACATAGATTACTTCTAATCTCTTTCAGGTAAATGATTAAAATAAATTGATGAAACTTGCCTTTTTCAAACAAATAACTGATTTAAAGAGTTATCTCCTTGAAGTTAGGTCTACAACCTTCATTAAACATTATCAACCAACAGAATGAGTTGAAACCATGTCGGGGTTTAATTTTTAATGCCCTTCAACTTCATAGTTATTTGGCCTTTTAATTTTTTTGAGTCTTTTGTAGACTAAACGGGCGTCTGGCACAAATACAAAATTTAAATCCTGGTACATGCATCTATGATGAGTTATTTTACTGTAATTCAGAATTTCTTATTTGTTTCTAGTCTTATATTTCACTTGTTAATCTTATTCTTAGGAATACCACTACCTATATAAATTTACAAAATGTATTTTGCTGGGCATATGCCAAATTAATTATATATATAGTCTTATCATACTCTTATACATGTATTTATCTTGTTTATACATTAATTAAATTTGATTGTTAAGTTTTAAATGATTTGCAATTATTGTATAACAAATACAGCATTACTTTTGATTAAAGTATGAAATAACACTTTGTTGTTCCTTCATTGTGTGTTTGGCTTGCAAATATTGACTTGCTTTTAGATATTCCATCTTCCAAAAATGCTTGCTCAAACTATTGATTCAGTTTTTTAAGCAAAATTCACATTGCTTCTTTAGGATCCATGAACATTTTGGTTTTGTGATCTGAAACACTTGATTCTTACAAGTCTAATTTTTCAAATGAAAAAAGAAAACTAGTTTGTTGTTATTCATCGTTAATTTTTTGTTTGGGTTGTAAATATTAACTGGCTTTTAGATATTCTGTCTCCCAAAAAATTCTTCCAAATATTCTAGTTAAAACTATAGATTCAGTTGTTTCAGCAAAAAAATCACATTGCTGCCTCAGGCTCCATGAACATTTTGATTTTGTGACCTACAACACTTAATTATTACAGGTTTAATTTTGCAAATTATTCAATATAAAAGTAAGAAGATGTGGTATGATTGCCAATGAGAAAACTATTCACAAGAGTTTAAATGACATGGATTTTAGGCATTTATAGGTCTCAGTATGGCCTTCAACAATGAGTAAAACCTATTCTGTATAGACAGCTATATGAGGTTCAGACATGAAACGTGTGAAACAATTCAAACGAGGGAAAAAATGTCATAAGTTGTAACGATACAATTTACAAAAAGAAAAAAAAAATAACAGAAATGATCCAACAACAACCACTAATTTTAAATGCTCCTTAGTTGCATATCATCATTATTATTCTTCCCTCCAAGTAAAATTTCTTAGGAGGCTAAATGCTGGTTGTTCTTCACATCAAGGTGGCATGTGATCTGATTTTGATTGAATCAGCACATTTTGTGAAAATGGTATTTCTAATGTATTCAGCTATTGTGGATTCTTTTATTTTCATAGGTACCAATTTTTAGGCAAACTTATACCAACAACTGCATACAATCAGAATCTTAAAGAAAATGGATAATTCTTTTAACTTCCTTAACCTGTATCCACTAAATCCAGAAATTTAGAAATTTTACAGCCTCAGGCCTCAATCACACCTTTTTTTTAAATTCTGTATATTGGTATATTCTATTGGCCTTTTGAAATAATTCATACAGGCCCTTTGTTTGGAATTTTACAAACCTGGGCTTGTAGGCCTGTGGCAAAGCATGAATTATCAAATACTGCAGTAGGAACATTTCAAATATAAAGCCCCAAAGTTCATTCCTTTCACTAAGAATAAGAGCAATTAGATATAAGAAGATGTGGTATGAGTGCAAATGAGACAACTCTCCTTCCAAGTCATAATATGTAAAAGTAAACCATTATAGGTCAAAGTGCAATCTTCAACACAGAGCCTTGGCTCACACCGAAAAGCAAGCTATAAAGGGCCCCAAAAAACTGACTAGTATAAAAGCATTTAAAGGAAAACCATGTCTAATCTATATAATAAAATTTTATCAAAGTGATATGTCTCGCTTTTTAGTAATTTCGATTATTTCCAAATGATGAAATTAAAACAGCAACACTTTAACATGTAAGTTTTGCAAATATTCAAAGTTGATGAACCATGACTGAAGGTACATTTGGCTTAACAATCTCCATGGAAATGAGATGTGCCAATGCTAATACAACTGCATACTAAATACCATTGACTTATAGTAGTTCCCTTTAAATAAACCTAAACACTACTACATGTAAACTAAGCAAAATTTGAAAGTCAATAAACCATAATTGAGGGAGTGGGGTCAAATAATCTCCATGGTAATGAGATGTACTAATGCTAATACAACTGCATACCAAATATCATTGATCTACCACTAGTAGTTCCCCAGAAACCGACCTAATTCCAAACTAATATATGTAAACAAAGCTAAAATTGCACAGTCAATAAACCATGACTGAGGGAACGGGGCCAAATTATCTCCATGGAAATGAGATATGCCAATGTTTATACAACTGCATACCAATTATCATTAACTTACCAATAGTGGTTCCCCAAGAACTAACCTAATCACAAACTTGAAATTGTTGATGCTATCACTGCCGGAGACAGCATACCTTTGTCTTGCTTTTTTACTCTGTCAAGCCAGACAAAAAATGAGAAACAAGAAACATTTATGAACCACATCAACAAACGACAACTACTGAAAATCAAGTTCCTACTTATATGTGAAATCATTTAGATTGAAAAAAAAAGGCTTGTATAAAATGTACATGTTTAATTGATTCTTATATATAATTACAAATACAAAAACAATATGAGACCATATGACAATAAAATGATTGTTAAAAGACATGTTGACATTTCAGGCTATTCCATTAAAATGGATGTGGGAGGGTAGGAAGTGATTTTTTGTTTTGACGTTACTTTTCAGGGCTCTGAATGGGGATTTATCATATATCATGTATTTTTCAAATTTTGATGCTTTTATAAAAAATTTCTCTATTCGTTTATCTCCCTCATTATTCCCTTAACTTTATATTATCGCATCCAATAATTTTCTATATTCTTCAAATTTTACCATTTTTAAAAATCTTTCTTAATCCTTCATATCTTAGCACCCAATTATTCTCTATTCTTTCATTTTTATGCCACATTTATGGACATAATGTTTTCTGGTCTGTGCACCCATTCATCTGTCGTTCCGTTCCTTTGTCCATTAATTCGTTCGTCGGTCTGTCTCGCTTCAGGTTAAAGTTTTTGTTCGAGGTAGTTTTTGATGAAATTGAAGTCCAATCAACTTGAAACTTAGTACACATGTTCCCTATGATATGATCTTTCTAATGTCAATGTCAAAGTACTAGGGACACATTTTTGTTTTAATCTACTTTTATCTTTTCTTTTTTTTTCTGTCCTCTACTTCCACTGTATCTTTCCCCATTATTCTCTATTCTGTAAACCCCATCCAAAACCTCCAATTTCAAATTTATGCAAATAACTCAAAGAAAAGTATGTTGCATTAGAAAGATTTAGAATTTAGGTCCTAACCTCCCCCATCAATTTTAAAGAAAAGCCCATAGCAAAAAATATACCTTAAATAAATAAAAAAAATACATATTTTAAAATGTTTTACATGGATAAAATATGTTGTAAAAAGAAACATGATAAAATATAATTTAAAAATAAATATGATAAAATATATTGCCAGTCTTAAGATTCACATTAAAATCTAATTATATATCACAATTACATTACAATATAGAAAAGTTAATTGTATATAAAACAGTAATAAAACTGAGAAAAATATTTAGCCACACAAAATTTCACATATTGCAAATATACGTTGACTCTAAAATTTAAGTGATTTGATAATGAGCAATAAAATTAACAATAAAAAAAATTGAAAATATACAATTTAATTAAATTTCATATTCTTCAAGTTTGTTGCAAAATAATACCTCAAATCTTATTTATATGTATATGTAAAAAATAATACTGTTTTCTCATTTAAGAACTTGCACTGTTCTAAAAATTGCATTCTTATTTTAATTTGATATAAAATCTTACAGCTATTTATGGCTACAGCGTACATCTGCAATTGTCAACAGTACACTTCATCCAATCTTTTCCGAAACCATTAAAAATTGTAAAAATGTTTTGATAGGGTTTCAATTCTAATAAAATGTTTGACTTATTTTTTCCATTCCAATGGCAGATTTTACAGGCCTTATGTCGACTATGGTGGTAGCTTTTTCAGAAGAATGTCAGATAAATTGTCCATTGTTATTAATTTGTCTATAACTTCTAAATAAGATTTGTGCTCCTACAAAAGAAAAAAGAATATTTTAAAAACAAATTAGATGATAACAATCAAGATTTGGAGGACTGTTATGGAATATCCGTTTTTGATGATACAGTGAAACCTGTCCAAACCGAACACCCACGGGACTTTGCGTTTTGTTCGGTTTTCACAGGTGTTCGGATTGTAGAGGTAGACGGAAGTCGACACCAAAATAATTTTGGCAGGAATAATAGGTGAGACAACAGCCGACAGCTTATTTTTGTGTTGATTTAGATGTAAATGTAAAAATAAAAGAAGATAAAAGATAGATGTTTTGCTACATTTTTGTTTATAAATCAAACGCTACTCCGTCAATCACGCTCGTCGTTGGGAGATGTCCGACGTGGAGCGATTTTGCTTTTTATAATTATTTTCTCATCCGTTAATTCACTGACCAATTCAGATTCACAGTCACTGTCATATGACGATTCCGTAGTTGAATCGGGAATGTCATTGTATACACGAGTTTTCGGACTAAACTGGTCACCCGCTGATTGATACTTCGGCAGACGATAACAGTGAAACAACAGCAGGGGTCCAGTTTATTCTCGGACTTTATCGTTGCTAAATAGCTAACGTAAGTCTTCAGGAGCATTCGAATCAAATATATAGGGCCTCTAATGGGAATCCAGCAATCGAAATCCATTGACCTTGTTGTGTTGCACGACTTCTTAATCCGGTGAAAGGCTTTAAAACTATTATTTAATTAAACAGTTTAGCTATAGAATGGCCGTAATTATTTGAGTAAGGTGCATTTAATTGATCTGAGGGAAAGTTCCTTTCTTGTCATTATTGGCGATGGGGGTAGCTGACCAGTTTAACGTTTCTTTACAAAAAAATCACTTTATACATGCACACAGACATGCTAATTAGTTTGTAATAACAACTCACAAGTTCATTAAACCTCAAATACCTTCGGGGATACTCTGCCATCCTGTGTTTGTTTAATTAAATCATGCAAATAATTAATTATATTTTATTGTTTTGATTGGTATTGATCGATTTTGACAGGTAATTTTTAGATACAAATTCACTAACGAGCCTTCAAAAAGCGTTCGGAATTTGGTGTTGACAGGGTTCGGTTTTTTCAGGTTAGATTAACGTTAATTGATAGGGAAATTTTGTTGGACTTTGAAAATTGTTCGGTTTAAACTGAAATTCGGTTTTATCAGGGTTCGGTTTACCCAGGTTTCACTGTACATGTATCAGATATGTTCATTGTGTCATAACTACAATCCCAGCCCATTTCCACCAATGTAACCATTAAACAATGACCAGTTTTTTTTTTAAATACATGAGTAACACAACAACCTTCAAGAGCATCTGAGATCAACCCCAGTTGTTGGTGGGGTTAGTGATTTCTTTGTCTTAAATTTTTATGTTTTGTTTTGTGTACTATTGTTTGTCTTTTGATCTTTACTTTTAAAGCCGTGGCTCTGACAGGTATATTTTTTCGACTTGTGAATTTAAATGTCCCTCTGGTATATTTCAACACTCTTCTATAGCCACTGTGACAGCTTAATCACTGATGTATTACATTTATTTTCAAGCAAAATATTTTTTTTTCAATTAAGGAATGACTGTAATATTTTTTTTGTCGATGAAAAAATAACATAAAAAATGTGGTGCACACTAAATAACCCACGTACCATGAAAAAACATTGATGACATCAAGGTCACATGACAAAATTATGTCTATGAGCTGATAAACAAAACAACATCAGCCAATCAGAAGACGCGTTACATCCAAAATTAAATTATATATGAATATAAACGAAAAAATATCACCTTTTCAGGATGGTTGAAAGATCCTTTCAAGAAGTTCACAGACTGTTTATCATTGCTGATGTTCAAACCACATTGTTCACATTCTGAGATCACCTGATCAGTATCTGTAAACATAAACAACTTTAAGAGGTTCCCCACAGGATATTTGGACACTTTTGAGCTAAATGCTGTATTCATAGTTTGCAAGGATTGTCTCTAAAATGAAAAAAAAATATGCATTAATGGAAAAATAATTGATTCTTTTTAGTGCCAAGTATATACGTTTAATCAAAACAAACATGGTACCAATGGAAATGACTGTGAAAATGGAGTAAAAATGCTTCATAGTTGATAGTTGTGATGAATGTGAAGTGTATACTTCTCACAAGGAAGGTATTAAACCAAGAATTCCACATGGTGAAGTTGAAATCATCCCTTCATAAATTTTAGACGCCATCATGAGTTGGTTGACCATTATGGAATAACTGTTTCACAGATGATATCAGATAATGTTCTTTATGATGTTTCTACAATACCCGTTCCATTACACGAATTTGACCTACTGAATTAGACTATTTACTAGATTTGTAATAACAAAAGCAACACGACGGGTACCACATGTCAGCAGGATCTGCTTACCCTTTTGGAGCACCTGGGATCACCCTCAGTTTTTAGTGAAATTCGTGTTGCTTAGTCTTCAGTTTTTTATGTTGTGTCTTGTGATCATACTATTATTTGTCTGTTTGTCTTTTTATTTTTTATCCATGGCATTGTCAATTTATTATGAATCCATGAGTTTGATTGTCCCTCTGGTATCTTTCACTCCTATTTTAAGTATCAATTTCTTCATATGAGTGAAAGCTTCAATATCGTGTAATGTGCTTCATTTTGTGACAAGTTAATTATAGTTTGGGAGACACATCAAACAATTAGGTTTCTCATTTATAAAAGGATGAGGTTTAATGTGGATTCATTATTATTCGTTGGATGCAAATTTTCGTGGGTTTTGTGGGTACAGGTGAACCACGAATTCAAATGTTCAAGGAATTACAAATTGTATAAAGGCTTTGTATGCAGAGATTGGACAATCCATGGAATCAAATATCAATGAAAATGCTAGTTTTTCCAATCCAAAAAGAATTGATACCCATAAAAATTAATGAATCCACAGTATTCCAAGAGCAATTGTGTAGTAGAGTAGGACTCCCCCTCCTAGCCCTGACCGTATTCTATTATCTGTATTCAATCCAAACGAAAAATTACACTCTAAACTTTAATATGTGTAAAATTGAGAATGGAAATGGGGAATGTGCCAAAGAGACAACAACCCGACCATAGAAAAAAACAACAGCAGAAGGTCACCAACAGGTCTTCAATGTAGCGAGAAATGTCCGCACCCGGAGGCGTCCTTCAGCTGGCCCCTAAACAATATATACTAGTTCAGTGATAATGAACGCCATACTAATTTCCAAATTGTACACAACGTCACAAGAAACTAAAATTAAAATAATACAAGACTAACAAAGGCCAGAGGCTCCTGACTTGGGACAGGCGCAAAAATGCAGCGGGGTTAAACATGTTTGTGAGATCTCAACCCTCCCCTATACCTCTAGCCAATGTAGAAAAGTAAACGCATAACAATATGCACATTAAAATTCAGTTCAAGAGTGCATGGTTTTCAGTGATGAACTTTTATAAAGTCATTGATTTGATGATAGACATAAAACAAACATTCTTTCTAAACACTCCCCTTTTTCTCTTAATATTTTCATTCTGAAATATCCATCTTTAAATATATTACAAAACAATTTTTAACTGAATTTTTGTAACAAAAATGTTGGTTATTGATATGGGGATGTATGGTTGGCGCCAAATGTTTTCTGTACCTTTAATCATCAACTGTTCAACCAGCTTTTAAAATTTTAATATGTTGTTACTGACAACACAATGGAGGTCAATTTCAATAATGACCATTTCAACTTTTACCGTTCCGGAGTAATGGTTCTTGAAAGATTGAAAAATGGTGTTTCCAGTCGTGTCTGTGCATTTTCTAATGAACTGTTCAACCAAAGCTTTTCAAATTTTAATATGTTGTTGAGGACAAAATGGAGGTCAAGTTTAATAATGACGATTTTGATTTTTACTGTTCAGGAGTTATGGTTCTTGTGATTTTGAAAAATGCCAGTACACAAATAAATGTTTATAATCCAGTTTGCTGTCCCTCTGACAGCCTCTGGTTGTTTATATTTTTAAACTATCTCATTGTTTTATATTTTAACTATAATTTGGCATTTTTATTTTCATTTATCTTTTGACTTTTATAGTATGGGTTAATGTGTCATTATAAATTTATTTCACATTTTTCAAATACTGTAAATTCAGAAATTATTGCGTGCATTAATCATTGTGATTTTGTCATTTTAGACTAATATACATTTTTGATTTTTTGCGATATGGAGAAAACTTCTGTTTAATTCATATAAAAATTTCAAAATGCAAGTTTCAATTATTGCAATTATTACCCTGTCACATTTTCGCAATAAAAACAAAACATTGCAATCATTTTCAAAATTTACAGTATGAATTTCAATCAAGATTTACCTGGATGTTTGAAAGATGGCGATGCAAAGCACACAGTAATATTGGATACCGTTTACACAGATGGTGGTGGAGCAATCGAAGACACCTAACATGATTTCCTAGCATGTATTCTATACTGGTCCTATAACACAGACTAATTAGGGATGAAGTCCTGTAAAAAATATTCTTAAAGTTATCTCCCCTTTAACTCTTCAATTCTACTTTTTAAAAACACTGTTGTAAACAAACATTAAACCTTTTCCTGTATTTTAGAAATCAGAACTAAATTTGTTCTTGAAACTAATATTATGCACATAAATATAAAAAAGACAGTTCTCTCACAAGCAAACAAAAATCTATTTTCGTGTCTTTTTGTTGTTGGTATACATGTACTACTCTGACAAATCCACTCTGTGTGTTTGTTAGATGTATTTCTATTTGTATCCATCTGATGAGTTAAATATTTCAACTGATTTTTATAGGTCGTTCTTATGTTGACCTATTACACCACTATCCCAGGTTAGGGGAGAGTTGAAATCCTGATAACATGTTCAACCCCACCACATTCTGTACGGATATGCCTGTCCCAAGTCAGGAGCCTGTAATTCAGTGGTTGTCGTTTGTTACTGCAATATATATTTGTTTTTCATACATTTTTATTTTACATATATATTAGGCCATTAGTTTTCTTGTTTGAATTAATTTACATTTGTTAATTCATGGATTTTTAAAGCTGACTATGCAGTATGAGCTTTTATCATTATTGAAGGTGAACTATAGTTGTTAATTTCTCAATCTGTGTCATTTGGTCTCTTGTGAAGAGTTGTCTAATTAGCAATCATACCACATCTTCGTTTTTTATAATTGTGAAATATGTGCCTTTCTTAACTCTAATAACTATATTTGAATTTAATAGTTGTTACTTTGACTAGTTTCTATATCTGTCTTACCTTAAATCTTTACTTAAATCATAAAAGTGCATCAAAGCATCAGTCTGACCAAGATTATACAACAAATAAACACTTTCAAACTCCTGTCTGTTGTCATGGTTACCAGGCACAACTGAGTATACATATAATAGTCTTTTTAAACATTCTTGTGTATGTTGGTTGTTAATCTTGGGGTCAAATCTTGCTATTGGTTCAGTACATAATCTATAAATAAAATGACAACTTTATCATAGCCATTTTTAACATCTGAAAATATGAACATAAATTTGTATATAAAATTTCAACTAAAATAATATCTATGCCTACATTAAACAGACATTAAACCATATATGACCCATGACCTATGTCAAACAAGAATGTGTCCCCAGTACACAGATGCCCCACTCTCACTATCATTTCCTTTGTTCAATGGACCATGAAATTGGGGTCAAAACTCTCATTTGACAATAAAATTAGAAAGATCATATCATAAGGAACATGTGTACTAAGTTTCAAGTTGATTGGAGTTCAACTTCATCAAAAACTACCTTGACTAAAAACTTTAACCTGATCGGCTCCATTTTGGCTGTAACATTTTGATGAAATCCTGTATTTTTTTAATTAGTGATTTATCTGTTTGTTATTTTTCCGACTTTTTTTTAACATGTATTACTTATATAATTTTTTAATAAAAAAATAGAAAAGGCTGCAATGTTATTTCAAGGTAATTGTACCAGCAAATATGACAACATAAACTGTACTTTGAATGATATCACCATTTTCCATAGTTTTGCACTAGACTGTCACATGTCCTGATGTAGTCAGATTTTTAACATGCTAAATCACAAGGTTAAAGTCTCAAGAAAACTTAAAGTTATCTCCCCTTTTAACTTTTCAAAACATGTTACCTTTCTATGCATTTTTTCTCAGTAGAGACAACCTAGATTACTTTAACTGTTAAATGTGTTTCAACCTCACAAAATATATGAATGCATAAATGTAAGAATTTATCAAAGGTACCAGGCTTATAATTTAATATGCCAGATGCGCATTTCATCTTCATAAGACTCATCAGTGACGCGTAGATCAAAATAGTTATAAAGCCAAGGAAGTACAAATTTAAAGAGCTTTGAGGATCCAAAATTCAAGAAAGTTATGCCAAATACGGCTTATGTAAACTATGCCTGGGATAAGAAAATCCTTAGTATTTTGAATAATTCATAATTTTGTTATCAGGAAATTTATAAATTTATAAAAACTTTTTATATACTCCTACCTGTATCCAGCATAGATATGAAATCTTGCTATTTTTTCTAGGATGTTTATCGCACTGCTGCCCCCTATATTTTGTATCACCATGTCTTGACGAATACATCGTAATCGGTCAAATACAAAATCGTAAATATCTTTCCAGGCAACATCTTTTTTTGCTGTTATACTAAAAATTAAAAAGAAACAAGTAAAACTGCAAGCTACTGCTCACTGGTCATACCACCGACACAAGTGGGTAATTTTAATAGTGTAAAAATATGTAAGTGTTCCATAAACAGGAAGTTGTTGAGTGATGAATCTGAAAATGCATCACAAGGTATAGCTGACATATATAAACCCTTAAACCAAATTTCAGAAATCCTTGTATTGTTGTTCCTGAGAAAAATGTGACTAAAAATATTCATGGGACAGATGGACTGACTGATGGACTGACAGACAGAGGTAAAACAGTATATCCCCACAGTGTTTCTAATCAGTTTAAATCCATCCCCTTAGTATATTACCACTGTCTTTCATTTATATTATATAATAACTGTCTTTTGATGAGGTAAATATGTAGTTTTATTGCATAGCAATATAATATTTCCCACAGAAAGTAACCAAAAGTTAGCGTGCAATAAATTCTAATATTGCACTAGTTCAATAAATCTTCAAAATTCATGACGTCATCAACGACAAAATATTAGTTTAAACCAATTTTTACTTTTAAATATTATATTGCTATACAATAAAAGGGTTACTGGTCCTATAACACATAACGCAAGCTCGTGCAATATAAAATTCTACTCGGGACAATATTCCCCAATATTCATGCAATAACCCTATATTATTAAATCTTAATAAATCTCATATTCACTGAGGTCAATGGCTGAAGTGAATGTCAATAAGTTTTTCAAAAGTCAATTAAACTACATATTTACTGAAACAAAGGACAGCAACTGTTTAATTCCATGTTCAGAAAGAGGCACATGTTTTTTAAAAACAGTTATTTTCTAAAACCTATTGTACGTCAAACATTTTAATGTTATTACATTGTATACACAGAAAAGCATGCTATGTTTTCCATGATGAATATACTTTATTAGCAGGTGAATACGCTTTTATTCAATATCCAATTCATATAGAAACCCTACTCAAATTTTATCAATATGGAATAAATAAAATGTTTGCCTTTAGCTATTGGTCAACTGCAAATTTCACTCAATGCTAGTGTGGATGTCACTTGAGTTTCATAATAATATCTGCAATTTATTTTACTAACCTACCAAGAAGATAATCAACAGTTCTGACTAAAACTTCTGGAGGTCGAAGATCATTGGGTCCAGGGTCACGTTTGCCTGCTGCTGGCCTACTGTATTCTTTAACCATTTTATCTGTATCAGTCTGAAGCCTAAAAATACAAAGAAAATGTAAAATAAATACAAAATTATCACCCCCCAAAAATCCCTCTTGCTGGTTTTGAGTGATTCCTTGTTAGACAGTATGAGGGTCTTGATGCAGATTTTCTTCATTTTCTGTTTTTTTTCATGTCATTTTTCTCTTTCCCATCATTTTGAAGTCTTTTTATTTGTTATACATTATTCTAGATCTCTATTCCTTTCAACTGACAAACTATATGCATTATTTTGCATTTTAGGAAAACAAACAACTTTGAAGGTTGACAAGGTTTCTTTGCAAAATTCTTCATATACAAGCCTTTTAAATTTGTACTTTTATAAAAATTGTTAAAAATTTAAAAGTTTGTTTTTTACTAAAATTGGTATCCAAATTCATATTTAATGACTCAACGTACATGAATAGCAGAAAATGCTTACCCTGTCTATGCATCCAGTCTAGACATTTTTTTACTTTAATTAAATGTATTTTCTTTATGAATTAACTGAAATGTGTAAACCTCATTCATGCACTATTAAAGCTTGTTAAAAATAAAGTCAAATCGTCCAGAAAATTTAAAACAGATTTTAGAATAAAAAAATAATACCAGTATTCTATTTGTGTTACATGTGTTACAAACAGTTACCTTCCATTTTGTACTGTCTTTTCAAGGAAATGTACTAATCTTTCTCTAGTTCTTCTGAAAAACAAAAAAATAAAAACAGAGAATTATTTAGATTAAGAGTTTATTTAGAATTCTAAAAAAAATCAAAGGTTAAGATCTTGCGATGTTACTGCAGTGTTGTCATATTTAGTTTTATTTTGACTCTTTAATATGTGACCAATTATGAATGGTCACACCATTGTGATCATGTATAAACAATAAAGGTAAGATTGTGATTGATATTCATATAATTAAGAAATCATCTTTCAATCAGTTAAATTAAGGTCTGGAGCTGGCATGTCAGTAATTGCTAGTAGTCTTTTGTTTTTTTATCAGTTTCTTTTGTTACCTTATCTGACATTGAACTCTGACTTAAACTGAGTTTTATTGCTCATATTTCTTCTGTGTGTTTCTTTATTCTACATTGTCTAGATGTATAGGGGAGGGTTGAAATGTCACAAGACATGTTTAACCCCACCACATTTTAGCGCCGAGCCCGTCAGGAGTTGCTCGAATTTATTAGTCTTAAAGACACAATTTTTATCAAAGGGCCAGTTGAGGCCCACTTCTTGGTGCAGAATTATCTCAGTGTGTTGAAGACCCATTGGTGGCCTTCAGCTGTTGTCTGCTCTTTGACATATTTCCATTCTCAATTTTTATTTTCAGTCTCTACACTCTCACAAAACACAAATACTGTCTTAGAACTATGAGTGTAAAGGCAGTCTGAAGTACATATCTGTAGAGTGTAGAGCACCAGAGCCAATCTGTCATTTGGTGGATTATATGGGGACAGAGTCCCCAACTATGATAGAAAAACTATAAAAAAGTTTTAGTGGGATTGGAGCCTAGAAAGCGGCATATAAAGGAATTTCGTCAACGCCTGAAATTTTTCTAAAATGCAAGTTAAGTACCTTGTGTTAAATTAAGGTATATAAGATTTTTTTTTTCTGAGAAAAGTGGTTCAAGTGCCTGTGTTGAGAGGGGATAGGACCTTTATCGGGACTCCGGGATCAGGTGTTTTTAAGCTCGGGATGTCAGGATTGACTCTTTCGGGATCCGGGAATTCTTTTTTTAAATTTCGGGACCTCAGGATTTTTTTTAAGCCCGGGATTTCGAGAATTCGTGTTTTTAAGCTCGGGATTTCGGGATCAGGACCCTCCCTCTGTGTAGTCAAGATACCAGGATATTTTTATGAAATATAACCCTGAATACGTCTCCAAAGGCTGATTTAAATATGTATTTTCTCAAATCAAGCTAACAGGTAGAGTAAAAAATGATCTTACAGCTCTATCTCAGCTGGTGGGCACATAAAGTTGCAAGTTCCCACTTTGCAATTTCCAAAATTTTTGTTTTCGTTCATGTTCAAAGTAAAATAAAAGCTTTTATACAACTAAATTTAGTGTGGGATAAAAGCGCTTAGCTGAGCATGGGATGTATTTTATAAAATTAATACCGAAATCGAAACAAGAATGTTCAGTTTTTCCGGGAAATTTGTAATCCTTGTCAGCACTACGTTTCAATTATAGTTATGTTTTGGCAGTTGTCCAAAGCACTATAAGACATTGATCTGTAACTTTCATCGGTTTAGCCAAAATTTCATCAGTAAATGTAATTGATTTTATACAATGTTATAGCAAGATTTATAACCTTATATGTTGACTTGTAGAAGAAAAGATGGTAAGTGTCATCTTAATCTTATTTCTCTCTCACACAATTTCTCCTTACATGCCTAATTTTGCATTGAAATGTTTGGCCCTAGGCCTAACCCACTGGACCCAGCCCAGTTTCATAATATATAGTGAACTTAAAATATACTAGCTACCCTGAACCCTTTTTGTTCTTTTATTCCATTTACCAACGAGGTCAAAGGACAATCTATCACATTGATGCTGTATCATCTTTACATAATTTGTGTATTAGTAAATTAGTTGTAGGTAGTCCAAATAATTATGACGTCTTGAAAGGCTATTATATCTTTTTTTTACGCCTTACAGTAGGTGTAAGACTTAGGCGTCAAAGAAAAACAATATATTAGCCTTTCGAGACGACATAATTATTTGGACTAGGTTGCAGGTACCTAAAAAAAAAGGGGGGAGGGGGTTATGTTTTTTTTTCTGCGTCAGATTTTTTTTAATTGGTTTTTTAATGCTTTCATTCAAATCATTTTTTTTCAAAATTTAACACTATGGAGGGAAATTTGCATTCAGAATATTTTTTTTGTCATCTCAGAACCTTTGGCTATATTCATGGTATTTGGAGTCAGTTTGTGTCAATCCTGTGACTTTAGTCACTTAAAGCTCAACATACATGTAGGAATAGTGATCAGGTGGCAGCAGCAGCAGGGTTCAGTTTCTTCTTAAAAGCTTTATATTTTAGAAGGTGGATGCTTCATACTTTTTATGTAGATGCTTTATATTGACAGGAAATGAAAGAGGTTGAAGAAACAGAAGAACTTGTAACCATAGCAACTAAAGCTGTCCAGTCACATGAAAAACTTCATCTGCATTTGAAAAGAAACAGATTGAAGAATGGACCAAAAGATGGTATACTCACACTAGTACAGTTCACGCTTGCCCACTAAGAAAAAAGATTTCTGATATATATTTTACAACCCCTTCCTTAAATAAAATTTTATGATCTATTCAAACAATCTCAGATGTTGTACATGTTGTAAAAATAGCAGAAAAAGCTTAGCTTTCAATTGCCATCATTCAATATTTTCAATTTTGAAAAAAAAAAAGTTGAAGTGTCATTTCTCTTAGTTATTCCTGAATAAAAATGCATTGGATCTATACAACTATAAATAGATACATCTTCAATTGCCTTCTGACAACATTAGACATCCTTTCAAATACTTATTGACCTGTAGCAGGTTATTTTAGTGGGTGTAAATTTTCGCGATAATCATTGAATAAGGTATACGAAATATTTGCCGGTTATTATTTTGGCATATTCGAAACTTTTATCAATACCTATGCATGTACACTTTTTAATTGGCGGAATTTATTTTGGCAATTTTGTTTTATCCACAAAAACAAGTGAAAAATTATATTATATGGTAATAATTTACTTTTTCAGTTCTAATGAAATCCATTCAAACCTTGGATAATTTGAGAGAGATCAAAGCGACAGCAGACGGTTCCATAGCTGGATTTGAGACTCCACAGATCCAAGATGGCTGCCTTGTTGAGCTTAAACAATTAACATTGATGAATATTCCTTCGTCTGTTACTGAAGAAACAAAAACAAAATTCCAAAAACTGATATTTGAAACTTTTAAAGGTACCGTTATGCATTTGACATTGTGATTTTAAGGATGTTTTTAAGTGAAATTATAAAATTCTAGAATTGAAAATTGATACTACTCTAAGTCTAAAGAGCATTAGAAAAAGAACAAAAGAAGCTTGAAATATCGATAGATTATGGAGTTCCTTTTCAAGTTTTTTGTTTTGTTTTTAAATATGGGGAAAAGGCTGTCTCATACTTTCACCTTATATTTGCGTTGATATTATTTGGGTCTTAAATCAAAAGAAAAGAAATATAGTATCTGCTTAAATTTTGATGAATGACCTTTTATGAGCTATTGAAGTCTCATATGAAAAGAAAAAATGGTGTTAATGGACAAAATATTAAAAAAGAAACAAGGAGTCAGAACATATGGCAAACATTCCTAAACCTGACCCCTTAGGCCTTTATTTGTTAGAAATCAGATTTAAAGATAAATTTCTTGTAGCTCACAGTTACAGCATGATGGTAACAAAACTCCAAACTTAAAACATCAAAAAATATTTCCTGTTCAGAGAAAAGCAAACCAATTTGTTAATTTATTTATGATACATACAAATCTCAAGTCAGTTTAATAATAGTCCAAAGTACTTGTTTTTAACCGGATTTTTGTGACCAAAATGTGGGTTATTGATTTGGGGATGTACGGCGGGCGGGTGGTCGGGCGGTCGGTCGGGCGGGCGGGCGGGCGGGAATCAAATGTTGTCCGTGCATTAACTCATGAACCGTTCAACCAAAGCTTTTAAAATTGAAGGTCAAGTTCAATAATGGCGATTTTGACTTTTACCGTTCAGGAGTTATGGTTCTTGAAAGATTGAAAAATGGAGTTTACAGTCGTGTCCATGCATTTACGCATGAACTGTTCTACCTAAGCTTCCCAAATTTTAATATGTTGTTACTGATGACAAAATGGAGGTCAAATTCAATAATGGCGATTTTGACTTTTACCGTTCAGGAGTTATGGTTCTTGAAAGATTGAAAAATGGAGTTTACAGTCGTGTCCATGCATTTACGCATGAACTGTTCTACCTAAGCTTCCCAAATTTTAATATGTTGTTACTGATGACAAAATGGAGGTCAAATTCAATAATGGCGATTTTGACTTTTACTGTTCAGGAGTTATGGTTCTTGAAAGATTGAAAAATGGAGTTTCCAGTCGTGTCCGTGCATTTACGCATGAACTGTTCTACCTAAGCTTCCCAAATTTTAATATGTTGTTACTGATGACAAAATGGAGGTCAAATTCAATAATGGCGATTTTGACTTTTACTGTTCAGGAGTTATGGTTCTTGAAAGATTGAAAAATGGTGTTTCCAGTCGTGTCCGTGCATTTTCTCATGAAGCATTCAACCAAAGCTTTTGAAATTTTTATATGTTGTTACTGATGGCAAATTAAAAGTCAAGTTCAATTATGACGATTTTGACTTTTACTGTTCAGGAGTTATGGTTCTTGAAAGATTGTGAAATGGCGTTTCCATTCATGTTTTTGCATTTACTCATGAACCATTCAATCTAAGCTTTTCAAATTTTAAGATGTTGATACTGATGACAAAATGGAGGTCAAATTTGATATTGATGATTTTCACTTTCACCATTCATCAGTAATGGTTCTTGTGATATTGCCAGGACACAAATAAATATTAATAAATCCGGTTTGCTGTCGTTGTGACAGCCTCTTGTTTATGAACTTTTGTCATCACAGAAACTTAATGAAATTTTCTGAAATTTGTTATTTCAGTGTTTACAGTAATATTGATTGTACATTCATTTGGTTTTCACCATTGATTACAGGCAGTTGTAAGAAAATTCTTTGTGCTGTACTGGTTACCTGCCCTTGGTATGAAATGACACAGAAAGAGAGAGGGGAACAAGCACGACATAACACAGTCTATGTTATCTATATGTCAGATGACAAGCAATCCATGGCTCCTGTCAATCAACATGTTCTAGATGAAGCTTTTGTATCTGATCAGGTATTTGATAATGATAATGATAATGATATTTGATAAAGATAATGATAATGATATTTGATAATGATAATGATATTAATACTGATATTGATAATCAATGATAATGATAATGATATTGATATTGATATTGATATTGATAATGATATTTGATAAAGATAAAGATAATGATATTTGATAAAGATAATGATATTAACATGATTAATACTGATATTGATATTGATATTGATAAGGATTGATATTAATAAGTCCTCCTATATGTATCTTTATCCTTATCCTTCTTTGTCTTCTTATCAAACATCTAGCAGACTGGTTATATATGTGTCCTATGGCCATTGGCTGTTTTGTACTTTCAGTTATGTTTGAGCTTTTGTTTCAAGATGGAGGCATGACTTTAATTCCATTCTCAGTTTTATTTAGAACAGCAATAAAAGTGCAATTAAGAGATAACTGTATTGTATTTGAGGCTTTAAGGACATCCATCGGTAGTTTTACTGTCGCAAATTTAGTTTACCTGGCGACGCGTATTGGAGACAGGTAAACATGTATTTGTGACAGTAAAACTACTGGTGGACGTTCGGAAAGCTCAAATACAATACAGTTATCTCTATTCTAATGCAAAACCAGTTCATAATTAAATTTCAATCATTATTTCAGTGTAAAATCTTTATTTAAGAAAATTCTGCGAAAAGATGTTATCTTCTTTGGTCCCTACACTAGGTGACGTCATAGGTATGCTTCCGGCGTCAAACATAAACACCGGGCATTTTCTGGCTTCTGTGCCGCTTCAGAATGTAATAAAATTTGATAAAAAGAAGACTTTTAGATGCAACATGCGAGTTTTTTGGCTTATTATTGTAGAAATTACATGTCAATACATTCAGCAATTCAAATGTAGGCTTCCTTAGTTACAGATAAGGAGATCGAGAATTTTACGCTAACTGTCATCCAATCAGAACCATTGATACAAAATAATTGCATTAGAATTTTCTATCCTTCATGCATTTTGCTTGAAACACTTATTGATATATGAAGAAGTGGTTTTCTATAAGATTTCTTTGATTAGGTATGGCTTGTGAGGCCTATTTTATAAATGTAAACTTATACTTCCAAACAACAGATACAGCATGTTTGCTGTTTTGAACAAAGGGCTTGTTATTCATCATATACACTGGTCATGAATTAGTACCTTTGTTTTCCATTATATGTATGTGGATTAAATACATGTATTTTAATTGATTTTTTTTCTACAGGGGTATTTGTATTCAGAGGAGCTGTATCATTTTGTGTATTTCTTAGCTAAGGGTAAAACCAAATGTTTAGAAGTTTTGTATTGTCCTGCATCAGCTGTTTTGTATGAAGATGAAGCCTGGATCAAATTGAAGAATAATCTACAACATAGTATGGCTATGGGTAAGTTAAATAAAATATATACGTGATTATGAGACATGTGGAAGCATGACGTTTGGTTAATACCAAGAGTCAGTTATTAGGAGTTTATAAAAATAAGAAGATAGTATAACTGCAATTGAGGCAACTGTCTTTGGAACATCATTGAAGGTAGCAACTATAGGTCACTTTAAGGCCTTCAACAATGAGCAAAGTACATATCGCATAATCAGCTACAGAAACCAAAAATGACAAATTGAAAACAATTCAAATGAAAAAACAATGGCCTGATTTTTGTTAAAAAAAGAACAACATGCTGTATCACAGGCTCCTGACTTGGGATAGGCACATACAGAAGGTTGCGGGTTAAGCATGTCAAACAGTCATCAATCAGACGCCAACAACATCAACATTAATTCCAAGACAGAAAAAAATACAACTATTGACAAGTTTCATAATTTTGGACTATCACACAATGAATGGATTTATAGACTCTATTAACTTATGGATCTTATCATTGAACTCTTGCACATGAATAAAGTGTAAAGTAAGATAAAATAACAATATCTTAATAATATTTTTTTTTGTGTTGTGATCAGAGTTTTTTTATTTTTAAATTTTTCAGGAAAACCCGTAACAATATTGACCAAAGGGAAATGATAGACTGAATTCTCAAAAATTCTTTATCAAATGATGAATGCTTGATGTCCAGTTGCAAATATCACTGCTTCCTATATAGAAAATCTCACCAACTGGAATTAATTTTGATAGAACTACTTTGTGATTAATGTATAAATTTACTTTCTGTAGGTGTGAGAGGATTCGTAGAGGCATGTAAAGGACAATCTGTTGCTGGTATTGGTAAAAAGGGAAAAGACGGAAAATTTAAAGTCAAAGATACTACAACTTGTCAACAGTTCTGTGATAGTTTTAGGTAAGGTATCTCTGATGTGGATTTTTTTGGGGTTAAAAATTGCATCCATGCAACCATGTGGATGTCTTAATGATTTTCAGTTTCCCAAACTATGCTACTACTTTTTAGATACACAAAATGTAGTGCATTGATCATAACATTCTAAACATCCTATCCATGAACATTTGTGTACATTTATCATGTTTATAAATGAAATTTATGCTATGATATTCAAGTGTCAAAATAATTTACAAAACCTGTAGAAATTAAATACATGTATTTCAGTAGAAATCACATAAATGCATTTCAGTACGTTTACATATTAAGTCTAATTAGGAGAAATATGAGAATATGCAAGACAACTTTCAAATTTTCAGTAATATTTGGGCTAAATAAGGGCCTTATTGACCCTACTTTACCCCCTGGTTAATTTCCCAATGCAAATGTTTATAGATATGATCATTGCAACAATAAAATACACTTAATCAAAGAAATACCTTCTAGAAGGATGGAGTATAGATGAGCTCCTGTCAAGGTTTAGCAAGTACAATGCATGACATTGAAAAAGAAATTTTTTCAATTGTTTAATAGATTAATGGAATAATGCAGCATCTATAGAATGTAATAAATGAGTTACCCCCCACCCCCATCATTTTTACATTCTAATTGTCAGTAGAGTTGATACCAGAAAAAGGAAATTCAATGAGATTGAAAAAAAAAACCTTCATTACATTTAAAAACCAACAAGTTATCTCCCCTTTTTAATTTTTAATAGATGAATGCAGCATCTAATTACTAGAAAAGTTACCTCCCTTAACATTCTCATTGTCAGTAGATCTGATACAAAAAAAAGAAATACAATGATCTTTGTCATTGAAAAAAACTATCCATTACATTTAAAAAAATCTTACAATTTTCTCCCCTTTCATTTGCCTATTAAATCTTTTTATAGGTTAATGCAGCATCTACAGAATTTACTAGATAAGGTCATCCCTTTACATCTAGGGAATTTGATAAATGAGTTACTTCCCTTATTGTCAGTAGATCTGATACCAAAAAAAGCAATTTCATGCTATGCATCATAGAAAAAAACTTCATCACATCTAAAACCAACAAGTTATCTCTCCTTTTGATTTTTTAAATAAATTAATGCAACATCTACAGAATTTACTAGATAAGTAACCTCCCTTAACATCCTCATTGTCAGTAGATCTGATACCAGAAAAAGGAAAGAAAGGATATGAACTACTATTCATTTCAGCTAAAACCAATGAATTATCTCCCCTTTATTTTTTCATAGATTAATGCAACATCTACAGAATTTACTAGATAAGTTACCTCCCTTTACATCTTCATCATCAATAGATCTGATACCAGAAAAAGGAAAGAAAGGATTGGAACTACTCAAGTTATTGTATCAAGTATGTTAAATTATGTATAAAATTTTTAGGGCCAAGCATGGATCCAGAATTTATTTTACAGTTTGGTCCCTTTTCAATAATTTGATTTTGGATGTAACAAGTCTTCTGATTGGATATAATTATTTTGTCTATCAGCTCATGGACATAATTTTGTCATGTGACCAGGACATCATCAAACTTTTTTTTTATGATTTACTCCTTAAAAATAGAATTTAGAATTAGATTATAAGAAAAAAATGTAACTTGTGAGTTTTTCTATTCAAAATAACCCCAAAAAATGTGATGCACACTTTTACATTTCCTGTGTAGCACCACATTTTTTATTTTATATCTTCATAGATAGTTTTTTACAGTTATTGCTTAAGTTTATTTAGTTATTTTTGTTATTTCAGTTAGGTTTCATAATTATTCATGAGATTTAAATTTTCGTTGATTTCATGGCTTTAGGTTAACCACAAATTTAAATATTCACGGACGTACAATTTACTTTTTGATTGTCTGCACATTTTTGCACAAAACAACAAAATCAAATATCCAGAAAAATTGGTTTACTTGAAAACAATTCATCTACAATAGTTGTCATTGCTGAAATGAGATTTCCTTGGTTTCCCATGTATTATAATGAATCCATTATAATTTTCAGAACACAGATGTTTCAAAGAAGGATATTTTTGAAGTGTTGACTTCATGGAGAGATGATGTAACGACACAGATAAATGAAATAAAGTTTACAAATGGACAGGAATTTGAAAGCATTGTGGGTAAATGGCAGATGGAAACAAGATTATATGGACGGAAAATCACACCATTGAAAACTGGCAAGTACTTTAAAAAAAACTTTGAGGGATGGTGTCTTATATTCATATATTTTTCGTGGGTTTCAATTTTCGTGGATTGAAGAAAACCAGCATTTTCGTGGAAATCTGATTTCATGGTTTTAAATAGTCTGCATTTAATCACAGTCGTTTGAATTTTAGTGATAAATAAACAAAAAAAATAGAAAATGTCGCTATATATATATATAATATGGGCATCTGCATTAAATCATACAGCAAATTTGCAATTTATTTAACATGTAAATTCATGGTTTCCATGTCCTCAGAAATCCACGATAATTGGTATCCAAAAAATGATGATGAATCCACAGTACCTGTCTTTGACTCTCAGGCCAAATAAAAAAGTATGTGTGGTTCCAGTTACATCTGAAAAAAAGTTAGGGTAGGTAGGTAGGGATTTTTTTATTATTTTATGTTTATTTTTTTACATTGAGTCTATGGGAGCAACATTCTGACTTTAACAGTTATTAATGAAAAATGACAATAAAATCTTTAGGGTAGGCTATTTTTAAGCCGAAAAAGTAGGGACGGTAGGGTTACTGGAACCTCACATATATTTGTATTTGGCCTCAGTTTGTCTGTTCTCCAAATGAAATACAGTTTTTCTCAGCATCTATAATCATATAGCTTCCTGACAATTGTTGTCAGTTTAAAGTAGAGCATGCTGTGTGATGCATTTTTTGGATTCATTGAAACCCAAGTTCATGTTAACCGAATACTTACATAATTTAGAATAAAATTATTGTGTATAAAATTTCATTACATTTTTCTAGACCATGAAAAAAATGGGCTTCCTTAAATTTGCTTGTAGTTTAAATGGTTAATACTAAAGAAGTACACATTTGAAGTGGTAAGAAGTTGATTATATTCAGAAAATGAAATTTCCACTCTTTTTGTCTATTATTCTATAGTTTTTATGCCCATATGATAGTAGAGGGGCATTATGTTTTCTGGTCAGTGAGTTAGGGTCTGTTCTTCTGTCCAACTTCAGGATAAATTTTTGATCAAGGTAGATCTTCATATGGTATTGACATCAATCATTTATTGTTAAAGAAGATATTTTTGGTCTTTTGTTTGTTTTGTTTTAGGGCTATTCCAGAAAAAAATGTAGGGGTTGGAAGGCACATTATATTAATAATACAGGGGTGATGGGTATCAGAGCAACCTTTCACACTATAATACACTATAATTCTCAATTACGATTGTCTGGGTGGCGGGTGCTTACAAAAACTGCCTTCCAATCCCCCCCCCCCCCTACATTTTTTTCTGGAATAGCCCTTATTACTTTTTAATTTGTTTCCATTGCACTTTTCACAAAAATAATTTATTAACTATGGCAAAACTTTCAGAATTTACAATATATTTTGAAATTTTGCAGGTTTAAGCGATGATCATAGTAAACTTTGCAGCCTCATGACAGAAATTGGGGGACCAGTTAACAAAATGGAACCAGAACAAATTATATTAATAGCCAGAGCAGGCAGTCATATGTATGGATTATCTACCCCTGAATCTGATGTAGACTATGTTGTCATTTATGCAGAACCAACTGAGGTATGAACTTCTACTATTGATTGATTTATTGAATATCCATTTATTGTCTATTTTAATATTAAGAAAATGTTTAAAGAAGACCCTTTTGCTTCAAACTGACTTGGATTTAAGGGAGTTCGCTTATCAGTTTCAGAATAATTAACTTTTCAAAACATTAGTTTATATTGATAGGGAATTAATAAAGAGATTCAAAGAGCAAAAAAAATATATAGGTCACCATGCTTGTTTTCGAGATATAAGCAATTGAAATTTTGGCGGGAAAATATTCTCTTTTGACTTTTCATAGCTTTATCATTGATAGGTTGAAGTTCTAAACAACTGTAAAAAAGTAATTAAAATTTTATAAGACTTTTACAGATGGCTTATCATTATACATGTAAAAGATTTACAAATAGAAAAATGGGGGTCACCGGGCAAATTTTTTCAAGGCATTCAAATGGATAAAACCAGAGGATTCCGAAAATGTGACAAAAAATCCAAAACATGACAAGCCAGCTTACTTAAGGATTTTTAATGATTTCGTTTTGTACTTATTTCACACATTATGTACTCGTAGATTTATACATAAATACTGGTCTATAAACAACCAAGAGAGAATCATTCCCTCCAAATTTATTGCAAAGATTTAACATGCTAATTTGTAATTTTATATGTAATTTTCTCTGCCATATATTTTCTTAATTTGAAACACACAAGACAACATGCACCTATTGAAGCATCTAAAATTTAGTTGTTATATTTCTATTTTAGTCTGTTTTGTGTGCATGTAAACCCTTCAAAGACAACTATGAAAGTCGAGGACCAACCAAACCATTTGAATATGGTGCATATGAGGCTCGGTTGTTCTGTGAAATGTTATTGAAAGGAAGTGTTGTTATAGTGGAGGTAAGGGATATTATTGTTGAAAATTTGCCACCCACAATTGTGGAAATAAGTGATGTTTAATGAGGTTCTGTTTTGGGGCAAGAAAATTGAGAATAATGGACTAGAGCCAAAACATTTTTTATATTCATAATCAAAAAGTTTCTAAAAATGTTAACTGAAAATAATTTTAAACTTTAATTTATTTTATTATTGCATTTATTAATCATAGATTTATTAATTTATCATACTATCATGTATATAAATTTAGGCCATATTTCATCTTATTGTTTCATTCACATTGCTTTAATTCACTACATCACATTTATATTTTACATTTTATTATATCTTTTTAAAATGATTTACTTTTAACACTTTATGGTTTTGATGGCACTCATATCACATCTTTTTATTTCTATGTTTTGAAATATTTATTTGCTTTTTTTACAGTTAGTTTTCACTGAAAACCATGACTACTGCAGTAAATACTGGACGGTAAGTAAAAAGTAAAATCACAAAAATACTGAACTCAGAGGAAAATCAATTCGGAAAGTCTATAATAACAAAACGCATCAAAAAGAATGGACAAGAACTGTCATATTCCTGACTTGGTACAGGCATTTTCAAATGTAGAAAATGGTGGATTGAACCTGGTTTTATAGCTAGCTAAACCTCTCACTTGTATGACAGTCACATTAAATTCCATGATATTGTCACCGATGCGTGAACAAAACAGACTAAGATGGCTCTTGTAGCAATATGATGGTGTCACTTTTTTTTTGTGCATACCAATTTTCATAGAATGTGGAACAATTTCATTTTTCCCTGTTATTTGATTTGGTGATTTTGCAAAAGTCTGCATACAAACTTAAGGTGGTACCTAACACTACAGGGAGATAACTTTGTAAAATCAGCTGAACGTTTTAATTACATTTGGGTCGTTAAGAGAATATTAAGCTTCTCAATGATCAAAGTTAGTGTTTGTCAAACTGCTATATAACCAGTGTAATTTCATGAAAATCCATGAAAATTTAGTATCCAACAAATATTAATTAAATTTTAATGAAGCCTCAGTAAAAAAGATTGACAGAATTAGATGATTTTCCCTTACTTAACTACGTCAAGTAAATTTGAAAATTGAGAAATGGGTGAAATAAAGTAATTGATCAATAATGGATTTAACTATTAATTTTTTTTTTTTTGCATGATTTATTATCCTATGCTGGTTAAGGTGGTACTTAACACTACAGGGAGATAACTCTGTAAAATCAGCTCAACGTTTTAATTACGTTGTGTTGTAAAGGGAATAATAAGCTTCTCAATGATCAAAATTGGTGTTTGTCAAACTACTATATAACCAGTGTAATTTTTCTGACAAAACGGTTGGTTCAAAATTTTTGAAATTTTTATATTTTTGTTAAAGGGTCAAAGTAAATACTTTGTTAAAATTTTATGAAAATTAAACGAGCCAAATTTATTTTAGTAAAAGTGTTGAGTACCACCTTAAATGTCATAATGAAATGCCTATCTGCATTATGCTAAAAACGCAATTAAAACTGTTTTTTACACCATAATTTATTTCATTACAGAATTTATGTAAAGAAAAGGAGAAATTTCTAACAGAAAGGACTATTCAACAGTACCTTGGCTTGATCCGTAATAATTTTAACATGCTTGACAGTGAAAAACACAAAGGGTGTCCAAAGGACAGAAAATTATTTTATCAGGTAAGATTATATATAAAAAGAAGATGTGGTATGATTGCCAATGAGACAACTCTCCACCAGAGACCATATGACCTAGACATAAACAACTATATGTCACTGAATATCCTTCAACAATGAGCAAAGCCCATACCACATACTATAAAATCAGAAAATTGTTTTGATGTTTTTATAATTGCAAAATATGTGACTGGATTATAATCGCAATAATTTAAACTCGCATTTTAAAATGTTTTATATGAATTAAACAGGATTTTTCTCAATACTGCAAAAGTTAAAATCACATTTTCGTCTAAAATGACAAAATATCAATAATAAATGCATGCGATGATTTCTGAATTTACAGTAGTCAGTCTCCAAAATGACAAAACTGTTTCTGCTATTTATAGTCATGAAGCACATTCAAATTATTTAGAGTTCTGTTTGAAATTTAGTCAAATCAATCAAACAAACAAAAAAACTGCTCAAAACCAGATATTTATATTGTTCAGTTTGATTATATGCCACGTCAAACAGACAAAACAAACCCCCTCAGAACCAGATATTAATACAGAAAAAAACTGAACCTCTTCAGGACTTAAGATTTTGTTCGGTTTTGGCCGATGTTTCGGTTTTATGAGGTTCACAAAGCATACAATTTAATATGACAGTGCTGAAGAACATTTTTGGTTTAGACAGGTTTTTGGTTTATGCAGGATTAGGTGTAGCCAGGTTTCACTGTATAAATATTTATATTGTGTGGCATTAGTCACATTTAACAACCAAAAATGATACACCCTTAAAAACTGACATAATGATATTGTTTTGTCTACCATAAACCATAACATTAAAACATAAATATATATATATATATATTGTTCTTTTTGATATTATGCCACATCAAACACCTATAAAGATATTTTCCTATTTTGTTTGTAGATATTTCATAAGATAAACTGCGTGGAACAAATAATGAAAGGAAAACTACCTCCTGTCAAATGTGAAGGAGAAACAAGAGAATTTATAATGAAAATACGCAAAGATCGTCTAGAGGTAACAAGTGTTATTATGCCCCTTTAATGTGGGTCTCATTGGGATCTAAGCGTGACGGGGGATTGCCAATTTTTTGTAAGCGTGACACGTGAAAGTCAAATTATTGTGTTGGGAAAACGGGAAATGAGGTCCGGTGGGACCCGGTAAATGACAAAAAAAGAGAATTGCTTACGTACATAGTATAAGCGGGATACAAAAATCTGACAAAACAGTAAGCGGGATCCGGGATCGGAACCCCCCAATGAGACCCCCATTGATGTTTTTCTCTATGTGCATCTGCTTGTTCTATTGTCTTTTGGTCGGTCTGTCTCGCCACTGGTTAAAGTTTTTGGTTAAAATTTTTGGTCAATATAGTTTTTGATGAAGTTCAAGTCCAATCTCAATTTGAAACTAAGTACAAAATTTCCCTTTGATATGATCTTTCTAATTTTTATGCCCCACCTACGATAGTAGAGGGGCATTATGTTTTCTGGTCTGTGAGTCTGTTTGTCCATCCATCCATTCATTCATCTATCTGTCCCACTTTAAGTTACTGTTAAAAGGCTTGTATAGTCTGTGGTTTCAATATGGTTTATTAACGTTCCGCTATGTTAGTTATTGATATTACAGGACGTCCTTATCATTTTTCAAACTAGTTTTAACTAGTCCATATTAAATAGTTATTTTTTTTATGCCCCATTTATGGACATTATGTTTTCTGGTATGTGGGTCCCTTCTTTCGTCCCTCTGTCCTGCTTCAGGTTAAAGTTTTTGATCAAGGTAGTTCGTGATAGACAGATTAGATAGATAGTTTATTCTCATAAAGTTATGCAAGTACAAAGGTTACAGAGAAGTTCAAAAATAATATACATAAAAACAAACATGCATTAAAAATGCATAAAATTTCGGATGAAATAACATATAAAAGAATTATATATACTTTAACAGTCAAATGTAAAATAATTAAGTTAATGTCCAATCAATTTGAAACTAAGTATACATGTTCCCTATGATATGATATTTCTAATTTTAATGCCAAATTAGATTTTTCACCCTAATTTCACACTCCACTGAACATAGAAAATGATAGTGCCAGTGGCACATTTGTGTACTTGGGACACATTCTTGTTTACGTCCACTGAACATAGAAAATGATAGTGCGAGTGGTCCATCTGTGTACTTGGGACACATTCTTGTTTACCCCTATTTCACACTCCACTGAACATAGAAAATGATAGTGCGAGTGGCGCATCCGTGTACTTGGGACACATTCTTGTTTACCCCTATTTCACACTCCACTGAACATAGAAAATGATAGTGCGAGTGGCGCATCTGTGTACTTGGGACACATTCTTGTTTATTCATTTATTCTCTTTGTGTCTGTCAAGAGGTTGGACTTGGTAATTAAGATGATGCAAATTCCAATAAGAACTCTTTTAAATGCTAAAACTGTACCTATTTATATTGGTAAAACTTTTACTTTCAAGTTTCTTAAAAAATCATATCCTGGAATGAAAAATTCACATGTATTTTTTGAAAGGTCAAAACATAGGGTTGTGCCACATATTTTCAACATTCATTTAAGTTGATCTGTGTGAGAAAAATATTCTACTCACTAGTGAAAAATCTGTTCTTGGCAAATGATTTTTTTGCCGAAATTAAGGGCTTTGGACTTTGAAAAATTGTTGAAATTCACAGTTATATGGAATTTTTTTCTAAACGACTTCAGATATGTGGCTGTTTTTTGGTATGTGAGTTAACCATGATGAGTTATAGGTCAGGCTTAAGTTTTGTTCTGCTCCACTAATTTTTGCCTAAATTACTCAGGGATGATTCCACTATATAGTTTAGGACCGCTTAACGGCTCTTAAATCGGCCAGCGGCCCCAAAAAAAATGTTTGTAAATATAGATTCCCAATTCAGGAAAATAAACAAAAATCGGTATTTCCGGAAAAGTTTCCGTCACCGATTACAGCAACTATAAATTTCATAGTTTGTCGTCAAAACGTAGTAAAATCCTGATAAGAATGCTGACTATGATCGCATTTTATTAACAACGATTTAATTGTGTCAACACGAGGTTCACAATTTTGGCGGCCGGATTCAATTGAAGTTAAAATGTTTTTGAAGTATTTGGTCTCGTACAAGTAGATCGCTCAGCAGGTTGATAAACAATATGCTTTTTGTCAAAATGGGTGTCAAAACAGACCTCGGCAAAGAGCAAATTCAAATTTCGATATACATTGATGAATGAATTTTAATGGTAAGCAGATCGCCCAGCAGAGCCGGTTATTGAAATTGACTAAAAACTTGTTGTGTAAAAGAAATTATTTTATATTTTTCACTTTTTTCCGCAAAAGACAAAAGTTTGAACGTTTTTGAAAATAAGTTGATGATAGACCATTCATGAAATGAGACCCCCCCCCCTAAAATACGATTTCATCATGATGGAACTGTTTCAAAAGATATGAAAATGATCCAAATAATTTTAAAGTTCACTGGTTCAATTGCTTTAAATATCTTATCAATTAAGTATAATATATATATATACTTTTGTAATTGCTTTTCTGAATTCGACAATTGGCCAGTTCTATTTGAAATACATTTAAATCAAAGTAAGTTTATAAAGATGATCTGTTGAAAAAAAAAACAATGGATGATTTTTTTCACTGGTAAATATGGCAAGCCGTTTTGCTATTTAATCTAACTTCAAGATATCTCATAAACTTTATAAGATATCTTATATAATAGTTCATTATATATTTGATATAGTTTGAAAGATATCTAATAAAGTTTATAAGATATGTTATACAGTTCACAAGATATCTTAAATAATTTAGTTTGTAAGATATCTCATATAATTTTCTTTATCAGATATCTTGTAAATTATATAAGATATCTTATAAACTATATAAGACATCTTATATAACTATATAAGATATCTTATAAACTATACAAGATATCTTATAAACTATATAAGATATCTTATATAAAGTAAATTTGTAAGATATCTTATATAAAGTATATTTGTAAGATATCTTATATAAAGTATATTTGTAAGATATCTTATATAAAGTATATGTAAGATATATATTTTAAAATTGATATTAGATATCTTCTATATTATATAAGATATCTATTTTATATAAGATATCTTATAAAAAATATTATTTATGATATCTTACATATTATAAGAAATATTATTAGAGATATCGTATATTCATATAATTTTCTTAATATGATATTCAATAAATTATATAAGATATCTTATAAAAAACATATTTATAAAATATTTCATATACTTAAATATTATATGAGATATCTTATATATTACATAGGATATCTTATATATGATGAGATAATTTGAAATTCGAATAAATAGCTAAACGGCTTGCCATGGGTTTATGTTAGCTGGTACTTGTGGTATATATGTTTTTGTAATAGGCCTCGTTTACCAAAATTAATTAAGATGATAGTGCATCATCTGCAATGATATTCATGTATTACAACTTCCCTGGTCTGAATCCAATAATTTCTTCAATCAGTGTACAGGTGAAATAAACTTAATATTCATTTTCCTTTTTTACAGGAAAATGATATTATTTCGTCTTAGATTGTATGCATAAAAAATTCCCAATTGGAATAAAAATTCCCAATTTGATATTCAAGGGACCCATTTGAAAACACCTGGAATCATCCCTGATTACTGGCTTTGTACTTAGAGAAATTGTTGAAAATCACAGTTATACAGATTTTTTCTCTATTCCCCTCCAGAATTTGTGCTGATTTTTGATATGTGAGGCTACCATCATGTTTGTGTCCACATGTGTTTATATTGAAATTGCAGATTTTTCCACTTTTTGGGAAGGGGCCATTCGTGTAGCTTTGACACATCTAGTTATTATTATAAAAGCTTGGCAAACCTCATGCTTTAAATATTTAAAATTTAATTGTCTCAACTGGAGAAATATCGTACCACACATGTTGCAGTTTGGGAAATTTTATTTTCTCTACTGTTTATTTATAATTATCTCCCTTTTATTCAGAATTATCTCCCTTTTATCCTGAATTATCTCCCTTTTATTCAATTTTGATTAAATAATAACATGGTTACAATTACACATCAAAAAGCAACAAGAATAGAGTCACATTAAGAAAGTGCTCATAAACATGTGAAAACTAAAAGTTTTTTATCTTTCAGGGTCCACTGTCTAGAGAAAACTTGTACAAGATAGCAAAGGACAAACTTAAACATGTGAAAACTAAAAGTGTTTTTATCTTTCAGGGACCACTGTCTAGAGAAAACTTGTACAAGATAGCAAAGGACAAATTTGACAAACTTTTAGATGACTTAGTGTCGAGAGAGAAAAGGCTGAAGGAAAATATGGATTACAACTATGTGACTAATTGGTTGCTATCTGTTAGAGGGATATGTGATTAAATACAATGTGCAATATTTCACTATATTTATAAATCTTTTTTAATAAAATTCCTAGTATAAAAATTTGATTTTTGGAAAGAGGGAGAAAGATGGCTAACAGCATGGCCATAAAAAAACCAGAAGAACAGAAAAATAACAGTTGATCAAAGTTCGCTAAACACTCACAGTAAACAATAGCGAAATGATATGGAGGAACTATGGACACATTCTTGTTTCTTTGTGCTTTAAGATATTGATTTGATATTTGATGTACTGTTTTATCATGGAAGGTTACAGATCATGATCACATTTTGTTTTTGTCTGATGGATTTGTGCAGAGTTATGATCCTTGGACTTTAAAAACATCACTTGAATAAACAGTTATCTGCTCTTATATTCTTCATGCTTGAAGACCCTGATTTTATTATTGGAAAAAGATTTAATCATGTCAAGTACATTGTAACAGATCAAGTGGTCATGGTGGCCATGGCTAAAAAATAGAGCATAGGGGTAAAATGTAGATTTTGGCTTATATCTCTGAAACCAAAGCATTTAGAGCAAATCTGACATGGGGTTAAGTTGTTTGTCAGGTCAAGATTTATCTGCTCTAAATATTTCAAATGAATTGGACAACCTGTTGTTGGGTTGCTGCCCCTGAATTGGTAATTTTTAGGAAATTTTGCAGTGTTTGGTTTTATCTTGAATACTATTATAGATATGGGGAAAGTCAAAATAAATGGCCCAATTTTTTTTGCCAAATTTCAACATTGTTTTAGTGCATTTTCTTTTGTTGTATATTTTTACATTGCCCTGTAATGGTTTACTTTTAATTATTGTTATTTGGATGGAGAGTTGTATCATTGGCACTCATACCACATCTTCCTATATCTATATACATTAAAGTTGATAAATCCAAAAGAATATAAAATAGAATAAAGAAATAAACAAGTTCTGAAACTTTATTGACATAAACCAATAAAACAAAGGAGTAGGTTCAGTAAGACCCCTTTTTGGCCCCAAAATATAGCAGTTTTACAAAATTGTTAAAATGTAAACCTTTAGTTATTTATTGGACAGTAGAATGCTTCTGCTACATAAATATGGGCTGTTTTTGACAATACAATGCACATATATCCGGTACTAGCACCATTAAGTCATGCTAAATTACTGAAATCCTCATAATTCTAGTATTTTAGTTAAATTTTAGACGGTTTTCGTGTAAAACGAAAGTGGCCGCATTCGTGTTCATCCTTAATATTGAAATGTAAGTTGTATTTTATGATAATACATAACATATATAAAGGTTGTGGATGAACACGGATGCGGCCACTTTCATTTTTGACAAAAACCATCTGAAAAGTGACGTTTTTTGGCATATTTGAGAGATTTTTCATATTTGATCTTGAATCAAATCGTTTTTAATGACTAAATCAGTTAAAATCTTTCACTTATACTAATTAAATCAAGTGAAATAGACACTTAAGTCTTTAAAAAGTGGTCAAAATCTTTCGTCAGATGAAACTGAAATTTGAGGCCAAAATGAGTCCTTACCGGACCTACTCCTTTAAATCAAGTACACCGTTTTGGAATATGATTTCAGACAATCTCAATCAAACATTTATATTTTTTCTTACCCCAATTGATTGCATAGAGTCAAACATTACTTTTGATGCAAAAATTAATAATCTAATCTTTCATTATCATTTTTTTAAGTTTTTGGCTATTAAGAAATAATTTATCATTAGTTGATAAAAAAAACTTCTCCATATTAAAATTAACCCTTTTACAAATTCACTGAGGACTAAAAATTGATAGATAAATCTGTTAAAAAAGAAAATACATCCAATGTCTTCTATGTTTGTTGCACTCCTGATATATTATACACCAAACTAAAATACAGAAACTAGAACAAAATACTCATGATTTTTTTTTATTTGTAATCCTTGCTGGTTTATAAAGACATAAATCTGTCATTTGAATGTTATTTATATTTAAACTTATGCATCTTATGCTCTTCAGATAATATTTAATTTGATTTTTCTAACACATTATTATAAAAATTAGGTTAAGTTACCAAACTATGAACTAAATTCTATTAAATATTCCACAGAATTGCTGTTTGACAGCTTAAAAAGAGATCTGCATTCTTCAAAGTTTTTCTGAAAAAAAATTATGAGGTACTTTATTCCTCCTATCTAACCCAAAGGTGACAGGGGTATAGAAATATTGTCACTTGTTCTTCTCCCGACCGACAGTAAAACGATTGCCGAAGTTGGGCGTCCATTTGGCTGTGCGGGATGTATCAAGTTCGCAGTCACGTTCGGTCAGAAGGGGGACGTTAAATCCGATGCCTCGTGTAAAGAGAGTGCCACGCTCTTTGCACGTTAAGAACCATTGCAACAACTCTTTGGGCGGTCCTGATGCATGGCAAAATTTATGTCCATATCCAAAATACCCTCATTTTCCAGTGGCAGTCCAAATTTCCCAGACCATCATCCCAGATGGCCTCTATTGTATCAACCTATCTGTTGTATTTATTGTGAACTTGTTCTCGTCCTGAATATGCATGAAATATTTGCCACTGGACGTTAAGCAACCAACAATCAATCAATCCTCCTATCTTGTTGCACTCCTGACATTCAATATATTATAAATCATATTCAATATATTATAAATCATATTCAATATATTATAAATCATATCAAAACAGTATATATTTGTTTAGGGGCCAGTTGAAGGACGCCTCCGGGTCCGGGAATTTCTCGCTACATTGAAGACCTGTTGGTGACCTTCTGCTGTTGTTTTTTTTGTTTGTTTTTTTTCTATGGTAGGGTTGTTGTCTCTTTGGCACATTCCCCATTTCCATTCTCAATTTTAAATTTTATACATAAATCAAAAAGTCCATGATTACTATATTAAGTGTATATATACTTTTCAGATCTAACATTTCAATTTCGTTTAAACAATATTTTTAAACTACATCATACAAATCACTTATTGCATACATAAATTTACGTCTCGTCACATTTAGCTACTTTTTTTTTAAAATGGCAGTCATTGCAATGTTAAAACTGGCTGATTTTTGTTACTCGATGTGTAGAATAATTCTGCAAAATATTTTTTGAAAATCGCAAGTATGAAAATATTACATTGAAAAAAAGATGTCAAAATTTTCAGTAGTGCAACACTTTTTCTTGACATTCTGATTTTTTTGTAAGACACAGCGAATTGCAATTTGATGATATGTGCCATAGATTCTTATGTATATATCAACTATTATGTCTTAGTGAATCACTGATGATTTCAGCTACATATTGCGCTTGTCCATTAAACCGTTTTGACTCAGATGAGTTTTGAAAAAAAGTTGTGCCGTGTCAGGAGTGCAACACAAAAATTAGTATTACCGAGGAATAGAATGATTTTTGCTTAAATGACTCGCACCTAAACTTAAACAAAAGTCGATCCTTTTAAAAATTTTACCTTTCTATAGTGAGTAGTTCATTTACCTGATTATTGATATAAATAATGTGTAAGAGTCTAGTAAATAAGTCTCCCTATAAATGAGTATAAAGACTCACATTAAAAATAAAACACAGGCCAATATATGGTTCTGTTTTATTTTTCAAAAGATACTATACTAGACACAAGATTGCACTCAAAGAGTAGCCCAGTAGACCAGGAATTTTTCTTTTAGAACCATTTCGTTGATGTTAGGAGTGCAACAGTTTTAAAATGACATTTTCTTGGAATTACATTTTAAGATAATCCGGGATCATAGTGACTTGTTTGCGTATAAACATGTTTTCTAACTATTTAGGTTACATGTATAAGTTAAAATTAATTCTTAAAGGTTAATTTCAGAGAAGGACTTTGTTTCAAGAATCATTGTTTGTCACGACATATAAAGCAAAAATATTTGACTGATGAATTTTTTATACAAGTTTAGAATTTAGCAAGCTATTTTTTCATAAACTGTGATTTTGATTTTGATGAGGAAATAACCATATTTCAATTTAAAAGTTTCATTATTGTCTCATGTTATACTTGTTAAATTATTTTAACTATAACAACAAATCATTAATTTTGTTGAACTCCTGAAATGAATTTTAATAGGTCGAAGCATCTGCTGATGGACTCTTAGTCCCCGAGGGTATCACCAGCCCAGTAGCAAGTAGTTCGGTATGGCATGAAAATACGGATTTTTTGTGGTATTAAAATTTGCTGTTACAAAATGATAGAATTTATTATAAATTAAGGAATGCATCTCCCTCGTGCAAAGCTATGATTCCTTTTACGGATTTGGCTATACTTTTTGGACCTTTTGGATTATACCTCTTCATCTTTTATATAAGCTTTGGATTTCAAATATTTTGGCCACGAGCATCACTGAAGAGACATGTATTGTCGAAATGCGCATCTGGTGCAAGAAAATTGGTACTGGTAATTTTATTAATACCAACAGAAGAAGTTTTGTACAGATTTAATAATTTTAAATGAAGGAAAGATGGGAAAGATAGTTAATGAAACAAAACTAACTTGAAAATAAAACCAGACAGACTAAGGGATCAAAACACACAATCAAAGTAAACATCGACTATAACTCTGATGAGCAGAAATTTGAGAAAATCTTTGAAAGAAGACCCATCTCGAGGACACACTAGACAAATATAACCAAAGAAAGAAAAAAAACAATGTAAAACTTAATTACAAAAACTTGGACCTGAAGACAAAAACACAGATGGATAAAAAATGAACAAAACAAAAACATTGGCAATAGAAGGAAGAAGAAAATTTACACAAGCTAAAACAAAACGACAGAAAATGCCCAGCCAAGAAGAAAAAGTACAGGCGCATATACATTTTCTACAGAAATCAGGAAGAGAAGACACAATATAGGAAAAATTCTTCCTGATCAACCCAACTCTGCCCTATAACAATTGAATACATAATATCCACAGCTACACCAACGTAATTGTAAGAAATAATCAGAACTGATGGAAGTGTGCTAGAAATTGATGGGTGCTGAAGTAGAAATAAAATTGAGAGACCCTTAATAGATCTGGAAACTGTTGAAAAGAAACTGGCATTTTCAATAAGAATAAAGGCTACCTGAAAAAGTTAGAACAAATGGACTCTTTTAAAATGCCATTTTATTTTACACATTTTTCAGACCTTAAAGGGGTTCCGCATCTTTGATAATACGTTCAAGACTCGTCATATTTTTTTTTTTTGAAACAGCTACCATAAGTTGTCATTAACTCTGACAACCACAATTGGTGTAGTTATGGATATGATGTGCTCAATTGTTTCAGCCAAGGATTTTAGATAGTCTGGAAGATAACGGCTTATTCTTTGACTTCTTTTTCTGATTTCTCTAGGTATTGAAGTGCATCTGAACTTTTTGTTACTTCACTGGACAATTTTCTGGTGGTTTGCAACTTTGTTTAAGCTTGTGTCAATTTTCTTTTTTCCTCTGTTGTCACTTGTTTTCTGTAAGTCAACAGGACCAAAATGGTCTGTTGATCCCTTAAGGAGTTATTGCCCTTTATACATGTTATAGTCAATTTTTAACAATTTTTCGTATTTTTTTGTAAACTCTTACAAAATCTTCTCCTTTAAAACTACTACAACAAATTTAACCAAACTTGTAGTTTAAAAAATGTGTCCGAAATTACCCCGTCCGCGAACCAAGATGGCCGACATGGCTAAAAATAGCACATAGGGTAAAATGCAGTTTTTTGGTTCATATCTCTGAAACCAAATTAAGCATATAGAGCTAATCTGACGGAATAAAATTGTTCATTAGAGCAAGATATATCTGCCTTGAAATCTTCAGATCAATCAGGTAACCCTGAATTGGTAATTTTAAGAAAATTTTGCAGCTTTTGTATGTTTTGTTTATTTTGATCTTGAATATTATTATAGATACAGATTAACTATAAACAGAAATAATGTACAGCAAATTAAGACCTACAAATAAGTTGACATGATCAAAATGGTCAATTGACCCCTTAAGGAATGATGAACCTTAATAGTAAATTTTTAACAATTTTCATAAATTTTGTAAATCTATGTAAATTTTTAGCAAATACTTTCCACTGTAACTATTGGGCCAAGTTCATTATAAATTCATAGAGATAATGGTAAGCAGAGAACTTAAGTAAGATCTTCAAACACATCACCATCACTAACGCACAATGTTGTCATGAATCCATCTGACAGTGAGTGTGTCCTTTGTTCAATATGCACTTAGACCAAGGTGAGCGACACAGGCTCTTTTAAGCCTCTAGTTATTCCAGTACATTTCTTTTTTCATCCGGTAGAGGACTCAGTCTGTATCAGTGTATTGTCATAAGGGAGCTACCATTTGATTTTTATGGGGGGGGGGGGGGGGGGGGCTAGGATGAAATTTGAAAAAAATAGGCAGGACAGGAGTTTTGAGTAAAAAAAAAGGCAGGATGAGACACTTGCAAAAAAAAAAGTCAGGACGACAATTTAGGTAAAAAAAAGTCAGGATAAACTAAAAAAAAAAAAAAGGCAGGACCGAACAGAGTGAAAAATAAAAAGGCAGGACAGAGATTACAGCTAAAAAAAATGCAGGACAAAATTTTTCATCCTAGCCCCCCCATAAAAATCAAATGGTAGCTCCCTAATAGCTTATCAATACTCTCAGAATGATTGTCTCATACTTCTACTTTTTTTTAATAAATTCAAGTGAATGTGTTTTTACTGCTAAAATAGAGAATGGAAATGGTGAATATGTCAAAGAGACAACAACCCAACCAAATAGCAGAAAACAGCAAAATGCCACCAATAGGTCTTCCACGCAGCGAAATTATAATTCTGAGAATTTACGAGAAGAAAAATATTGTATGTCTGTTTCTCATTTATAAATATGCAATGAGAAGCACTTAGAGTAATTGTTGGTATAATGTAATGCGCTTTAAACAAAGCTGCTTTCTAATTCACACAAAATATGTTTGACACATGCGCACAAATTTACTGTAATGTTTATATATTGTTGTTTAAAGACAAATCCTTCTATTCAGATCTACCAATAATATCATCTTTATATTTTATTTTTACTTTAGGCTAGGTAAATGCTTTAAAATAAGTAAATAAAAAAATGGGGTCACCGACCTCGTTTTCGATTTTAAACGCCATCTTTTTCACGGAATTTGGAAATTGGGACTTCCAGTCAATAGCAGTGTAATATTTTTTTTAAAGTCCGTATCCTATAAAAACTTGTCTGTTTTGTTAACCTAGTTGTTAATACAAACTATTTTAATAGTATCACCATTTTCTGAGTAGTAAATAATAATGATAAGTTGCTATAATAGTTTTCCCGCCTTTTTTTTTTATCGTTAAATACCTATAAAAAAATTAAGTTTAAAAAAAATTGACCAATAATTTCTCCATGAGTCTTCAATAGAATATGCGTTGTTTATATCTAAACAAAATAAGGAAATAAAAAGATGGGGTCACCGTAATGGGAAAAGAGATATTTCTAAAAAGGGGTTAACAATTTGAATTGGCGGGAACACATTGCGCCAATTCTAAAAACAACATCGAAAGACGTTTGGCCGGTTTAGGCTATATTCTTACAAATTAGGGACAACCCAGTTCTCGTTATTTGCTGTTTTGTTGTTTGTTTGTTTTAAACTACGATAAATTCACATTAATCTACACATGATAGTACTTAGTTTTCAGTCAGTATCTCAGACACGTTATATAAATGCGGTGGTTGGAAAACAATGCGTTGTACAAATGTACACACGAATGCTTCTATGAACATTTCATTTCAGGTTATAGATAGTGCTTATGTGTTGAACAGAAATTCTTTTTAAAATAGTGAAGACATTTTTATATAATATCATTGTTCAATCAAAGTATATCTGAAAGGCAAGACAGAATTTTGCTTCCGGTATCATGAATTTTAATTTCGTTTAAGAATGTTGTTCCTTTTTATTTTGATGATAATTACTTAAAATCATTAGAAATCTAAGACTCCGTTTCCACTAACAATAAAGATCGATCATTTCTGAGATCGCCGATCTTTAGTATTGCAAAAATGAGAAAGATCGATCTTCAATCGGACGTAAACATTCCATCTCCAGATGTAGTTTTAAAAGACTGATTTTTTTATGAACCGATTTTTCTTCAAGTGAAAACGCTATAATTAGATACATCGCGATCGACTTTTTAATCAATCAATCGATATAAAATTCCAAGTGTTTTATGTATATATGAAAAAAAAATCTGCGCATGGTCAGATTAAAAATGTTCTTAAAACAAGCTGATTTCAGTGTTTATTCTCAAATGATTTGACAGAACGTGCCATGGAGATAATAAAAACCAAATAAATATATTCGACATTTTTTGCGTCATTCTTCTGAAAATATATTAATAAACAAGAATGTGTCCATAGTACACGAATGCCCCACTCGCACTATCATTTTCTATGTTCAGTGGACCGTGATCAAATTGGGGTCAAAACTTTAATTTGGAATTAAAATTAGAAAGATCATATCATAGGGAACATGTGTACTAAGTTTCAAGTTGATGTAACTTTAACTTCATCAAAACTACTTTGACCAAAAACTTTAACCTGAACTTCGCACTATCATTTTCTATGTTCAGTGGACCATGAAATTGGGGTCAAAACTATAATTTGGCATTAAAATTAGAAAGATCATATCATGGGGAACAAGTGTACTAAGTTTCAAGTTGATTGGACTTCAGCTTCTTCAAAAACTACCTTGACCAAAAACTTTAACCTGAAGCGGACGGACGAACGGAGGCACAGACCAGAAAACATAATGCCCCTCTACTATCGTAGATGGGGCATTAAAAAGAAGATGTGGTACATGTATGATTGCAAATAACAAAATTCTCCACAAATGACCAATTGACACAGGAAATTGTTAACTATGGGTCACCGTACGGCCTATAACAATGAGCAAATCCCATACTGCATACACAACTATAAAAGGTCCCGAAAGAACAAATGTAACACAATTCAAACTGGAAAATAACAAAAAAAAAAAAAAAAAAAATTAATGAAAAACAAATATGTAACTCTTTTACAAACAACAACCACTTAATTACAGACTCCTGAGTTGAGACAGGACCCGTGTCAGCGCTCGACTGATACCGTTACTAATTCGTTCCTTATTTGCTTATACGTTGAAATACATTGCACCTATCACGAAACAAATCTTTTCAATTGTTTTCTTGTCTCTGGTGTTAGCTATGGGTTCTTTAAAGTGAAACATACCTATTAGCGCGTATGTACCAGTTTTAGCGCTAGACCGATGACCTGCTACAATATGTTTGTTATAGGTCGCACCTTTTTAAACAAATCTTTTTCATTTTTTTTTTCTTGCCTCTGATGCTATATATTGGTTCTAAGAGGTAAAATAGCCCTATCATGACTAAGGCGTAAATACTCGTTTCAGTGCTCGACTGATGCCCTGTTACTTATTCATTATTCGTTCCATATTCGCTTACTATACGTGTGTTATTCGGTGCACCTTTTAAAAAATATCTTTTCAATTGTATTCATTCATTATTATTATTTTTTTTTTTTTATTTATTTTCTGTAAATTACTCATCTTCAAACGAAATGACCGTTATAAGTAATTTTTTCTGACAATTCCTTGTTTTAATTACTTATGACATGTTAATCAAAAATAAAATGAATAAATGCAGAAGCATATAATTATCTAATGAACCAAATATTTCCTTATTCAATTTTCTACGATTTTTTGTTAACGAAATGGTTAGACCGATTATTTTAGACATGCAATCTATACTAAATGTTAACGCACAAGTTCTTAAAGGATCGAAAACGCGAGATGCTCTTCAGATTTTATTTCAATTCCTTGCAAGTGTTAACGGGGTCTAATGGACATCATTCTGTCCTTACGCATCTATGAATATCGAAATATTCCGTAATGTTGCTAGAAACTCAGTCTAAGTATACTCATACAGCTGTCATACCGTGAGTATGAACAAAACCTAGTTCGACCTCTTTTCTCAAATCTCCTTTTAATTGCTTTTTTTCCATATGCATTCCTCTGTAATTCTTCATTCCGACAACTTTTTAACACAGACACGATTATGTTTTTTTTATACAAAAATTGCACACTTTATACATAAATATCAAATTTGGTAAATCGGAACAAACTCGGAATAGTCATATAAAAAAACCTACAATGTTAGAAGCTTATATGTTAACTTCTCTAGATGTACGTTGTTTTACATGTATGCGTCGTTATGTTACTGTTTTGTTGGTGTTTATCAGTGCCGTACACATTCAAGATACGTCAGTGCAATTTGCCATATCCATATACAGGTACGTAATGTACCTATTGCTAAAGATACATTGAATTTTGAGGACATGACCAGAATGACTGATGATTTTCGTACTTTCTTAATGATTTGTAAAATATCGATATAATTAAGAACCTACGAAAGACTATACATGTAGAAAATTAAGGAAAAAAGTATTATATTATAATTTGATTGGATCATCTTGTTGTCGAGTATCCAGATTCTGTTTCGTTTCTTTACAGTAATTTTTGTGTATTCTATGTTGTTAGATTGCTGTATAGTTGACTCTCTTTTCATTCTCATATTTTATCCAATTCTGGAACATGTCTATTATATAAAAACAATTTTCATTTTTTTCTCTGCAAATTAACCTATTAAAACTATTGTAATTCTCTCCATCGGCTCAAAGAGGAATAACTCTAATAAACGTTTCCAGTTTGCGGAAACCGCGACGTCATAAACCGCTGACGGCATACTACTGTTGCGCTTGTATATGCGCATAAACAATAGAGGGATTTGTCTTTAAAAACAAATGTATATATCTTAGCAGCTTACATAAAAATTTAAAATATATTGTTTATCTAACAACATATATTAACCTTGCTTTTAGTTTTTATACTAATAAAATACGAAAATGTAATGTACACCGTAACAGACTCCACGGGGATGATACGAGAACCGCATAAAAAAAACACATTATGATCTATGAAAATAATATATTTGTCCTATTAGAATCGATGTAATTCCTTAACGTAACACTCAGAGTAAATTATTGACAAATATAATGCTTACATATGTTCAAATTAGCATAGAGCATGACATGAAGGATTAAAATTATTTCTTAAATTGATTGCTAGTTTTGATCCAGTAGGCGTTCCATATGTATAAAAACTTCAGTTATCTCCCCTTGTTAATGTTATTATTCTGTTGTTATCACGACATTTTTTTTGTGTTTAATTCAAGAACTGGATTGGGTAAGCATGTACGTACTATTTAGACAATGATCATTTATGTATATTAATAAAATAACCTGCTTAATTATAAATACCAGTTTTGTACTTTAAGTCATAAATTACAGCTAAAAACGTGAAACAAAGGATTTTTTTTACATAAAAATACATAAATGAATTATGTTATATAGATACTTCCTTGATTAAATAGACTCTGGCTGATATTATTAGTCGTTTCTACGCACATTAAAAAACGTATCAATATATAAAGTTCATTGATAGAAAATAGGTTATTAAAAGATTAATAGTAATGTTATTGCAGAAATTTTGTCTATGGACCGCCAAATTAACATAAATATATATTCAAAATTCATTATTTTTTATATACATGTAATAGACAATTTGACAAACTGTAAAATAATTTGATAATATGATTATCATATATTTAGAAAAATAATTATTTACCAAAAATGTCAATTTAGCCTCTTCAAGTTCAAAAGTAAAAAATTAACAAAAAGTACCATTAATATTGATCATCCCTTTTTAAAATATTTTTTTATTGATTTTCCCTTGTGAAACTTTAATTCATAAATCTAAATATATGTTTGTATGATACTTAAGGTGGTACCCAACACTTTAACTAAAATTAATTTGGCTCGTTAAATTTTCTTAAAATTTTGACAAAGTATTTACTTTGACCCTCTTTCAAAAATATAAAAATTTCAAAAATTTTGAACCAACCATTTTATCAGAAAAATTACACTGGTTATATAGCAGTTTGACAAACACTTATTTTGATCATTGAGAAGCTTAATATTCCCTTAACAACACAACGTAATTAAAACGTTCAGCTGATTTTACAGAGTTATCTCCCTGTAGTGTTAGGTACCACCTTAACTTTCTTTTATTATTATTGTATAGATTCCATCCCACTCGAAGAAAATTAGGTGAAAAACAGTGTACAGAAACCAATGAATTGTAGGACATCACAAGATCAGAAAAAAGTCTGTAATTATCTCCCTTGATCCAGCTACAGTTTATTATATATTGGAAACTCACCTTCCATCCTGGAGGAAATAATCAGGATATTAATGCTGCATTAGAAAAGAAACGCACGAACAAATATTGTACCGAGTTGGACCAATCTGTGAAAACACACAATGGAGAATTTAAGCAACACACTCGAAGATTCATATGAGAACACACTGATGATAAACCAAATTAGTGAAATGTATGTCGTTCAGGCATTGCGTCAGAGCCAGCTTTTGCAGAGACAGACTATAATACCCTCGAATGATAAACCTAAAATAGGTGATAAATTTAGTTTTAGTTTTAACTTACAATTTATGGGGAAATCACTTACTGTTGATAAACCCAATACATGTGATATGTGTGGTAAAGGATTTGCTAATGGTACAGCCCTAGGAAGACACATAAGAACACACACTGGTGTTAAACCTTATAATTGTGATGTATGTGGTAAAACTTTTGCTGACTGTTCAAACTTAAACAGTCACATGAGAACACACACTGGTGATAAACCATATAAATGTGATATGTGTGGTAAAGAGTTTGCTCAAAGTTCAGCCTTAGGGATACACAAAAGAACCCACACTGGTGATAAACCGTTTACATGTAATATCTGTGGTAAAGGGTTCACTCAAAGTCCAAGCTTATGGAGACATATTAGAACACATACTGGTGATAAACCTTATATATGTGATATATGTGGTAAAGGATTTACTCAAAGTAATGATATGCAGAGACACATGAGAATACATACTGGTGACAAACCGTATAAATGTGATGTATGTGGTAAAGGGTTTGCTCAAAATTCAACAATGCAGAGACACTCAAGAACACACACTAATAATAAACGTTATACATGTGCTAATGATTCAACATTTAAGAAACACATGAGAACACACAAAGATGAAGAGTGTAGTCATACATGTAGTTCAAACTTACAAAAGATGAAATCAGATATTGGTGATGAACCCGAAACATGTAATATATGTGATTTAGAGTTTGCTCATAGATCAGCCTTGCAGAAACACATGAGAACACATATTGATCATGTTGATGAAAAACCGTTTATAGATAAAGAGTTTAGTCTTAGTTCAAACTTACAAAAGATGAAATCACATACTGGTGATAAACCTAATATTACATGTGGTATATGTGGTAAAAGTTTTGCTCATAGTTCAACCTTAGTGATACACATAAGAAAACACACTGGTGATAAACCTTATAAATGTGATGTATGCAGTAAAAGTTTTGCTCAGAGTTCAAACTTAAAGACACACATGAGAACACACAGTGGTGATAAACCGTATGAATGTGAAATATGTGGCAAAGGGTTTGGCGTTTCTTCAAACTTGCACATACACATGAGAACACATACTGGTTATGCACCTTATAAATGTGATACTTGTGGTAAAGCGTTTAATCAAAGAATAAACTTAGATACACATATGAAAACACACACTGGTGATGAACCTGAAAAATGGGATTATACGTGGTAAAGGGCTTAGTGATAATTCAAAATTCCAGACTCACATGAGAACTAATAATACTTGTCATTAAAATGTATGTGGTTTATTGGTTAGACATTGTTAAACACCAGAACACACATTGGTGATAAATTATAAATGTAATGGGTGTGGTAAATGGTCAATTGTACGCACCAGAACACACAATGGTTTTTAATTTTAAATGAAATGTGACTATGTGCAAATGATGTGGTGAACTGATTAGTTAATTTTAGATATCAGAGCACATATTCATGACATTTGTTAAATGAAATGTATGTGGTTTATGTGCAAGTAAAATGTAAACATCTGATCAGAACACACTATGGTGTCTTAATTATAAATGAAATGTAACTGTGGTAAATTGATTAGTTAATTTGAGACATAAGAGCACACATTAGTCATAAATTATAAATGAAATGTATGTGATAAATAGGTTAGTCAATGATACACATCAGAGCACACATTAGGTATAAATTAAAAATGAAATGTATGTGGTTTATTGGTTACCGGTAGTCTATGTTACACATCAGAGCACATATTAGTCATAAATTATAAATGAAATGTATGTGGTAAATTGATAAGTCTAAGTCAAATGTACACATCAGAACACATATTGGTGATGAATATCTGTGAAATGAAATGTACGTGGCAAATTGGTAAGACAATGTTAAACATTAGAACACACATTGGTGATAAATTATAAATGAAATGTATGTGGTAAATTTGTAAGACAATGTTAAACATCATAGCACATTTTAGTAATAAATTCAAAATAAAATGTATGTGGTTTATTGGCAGGTCAATGTTAAACATTAGAACACACATTGGTGATAAATTATAAATGAAATGTATGTGGTTTATTGGTAGGTCAATGGTAAACATTAGAACACACATTGGTGATAAATTATAAATGAAATGTATGTGGTTTATTGGTAGGTCAATGGTAAACATTAGAATACACATTGGTGATAAATTATAAATGAAATGTATGTGGTAAATTTGTAAGACAATGTTAAACATCAGAACACACATTGGTGATAAATTATAAATGAAATGTATGTGGTAAATTTGTAAGACAATGTTAAACATCAGAACACACATTGGTGATAAATTAAAAATGAATTGTATGTGGTAAATTTGTAAGACAATGTTGAACATCAAAACACACTCTGGAGAAAAATTATAACTGAAATGAATGTGGTAAATGCATAATTGTACATGTTGTACGCATCAGAACACACAATGGTGTAATTATAAATGAAATGTAAGCTGTTACATTTGTACTACATGTATGTTGTAAATGGATTAGTTAACTTTAGACATGATCAGAGCACACATTAGTAATCATGGTAATAAATTATATATAAAATGTATGTGTTAAATGGATTAGTCAATTTTATACATCAGAGCACACATTAGTAATAAATTATAAATGAATTTGTACACATCAGAACACACTCTGGTGATAAATTATAACTGAAATGTATGTGGTAAATGGGTTGTAAAACAAGAAGATGTGGTATGATTGCCAATGAGACAACTCTTCACAAGAGACCTATTAATGTGTGTCAATGCTACTCTAGATATAGCGCAAAGTACGTTGATTTTGTTGAACAAGGAATACTGCTTTCTCAAAAGTTGCTAAGACAGGGCTATGAACCAATCAAAGTAAGTTCATCACTCAAGAAATTTACGGTCGCCATCATGAGCTGAATGGCCATTTTGACAAAAGTGTGTCATAACTCATATCTGATATTCTTCCTCAGTCATATGAACCTTCCATTATGGCAAGCCGTTTTACTATTTATTCGAATTTCAAGATATCTCCTATAATATATAAGATATCTCCTATAATATATAAGATATCTTATATAACATATAAGATATCTCCTTTAATATATAAGATATCTCCTTTAATATATAAGATATCTTATATAATTTCATTTTTATAAGATATCTCATATATTATATAAGATATCTTTAATGTTATATAAGATATCTCATAAAGTTTATATGATATCGTTAATACTTTATAAGATATCTTCTAAAGTTTATAAGATATCTTATAAAGTATATGAGATATCTTATAAACAATTTTTATAAAAGATATCTTATATAGTTTATAAGATATCTTATATAGTTTATAAAATATCTGATATAGTTTATAAGATATCTGATACAGTTGATGAGATATCTTAGAAAGACAATTATATAAGATATCTGATAAACTATATATTATATTAAATAAGATATCTGATAAACTATATATTATAAATAAGATATCTGATAAACTATATATTATAAATGAGATATCTTTTAAACTTTATAAGATATCTTACAAACTTTAGGAGATATCTTATAAACTAAATAAGATATCTCCTATAATATATAAGATATCTCCTATAATATACAAGATATCTCCTATAAAAAAGTATAATATATAAGATATCTCCTATAATATATAAGATATCTTATATAATATATAAGATATCTTATATAATTTCATTATTATGAGATATCTTATTATACGACCGCAAAAATTGAAAATTTTTTGGTCGTATATTGGTATCACGTTGGCGTCAGCGTCTTCGTCTTGGTCCGAATACTTTCGGTTTTCGCACTATAACTTTATTTGAAGTAAATAGAAATGTATGAAATTTCAACACAAGGTTTATGACCACAAAAGGAAGGTTGGGATTGATTTTGGGAGTTGAGATTCTAACAGTTTAGGAATAAGAGGCCAAAAAGGGGCCCAAATAAGCATTTTTCTTAGTTTTCGCACCATAACTTTAGTTTAAGTAAATAGAAATCTATGAATTTTAAACACAAGGTTTATGACCATAAACGGAAGGTTGGGATTGATTTTGGGAGTTTTGGTCCCAACAGTTTAGGAATAAGGGGCCCAAAGGGTCCAAAATTAAACTTAATTTCTTAATTTTTGGTCCCATATTCAAATTGGTCTACATTAAGGTCCAAAGGGTCCAAAATTAAACTTAGTTTGATTTTAACAAAAATTGAATCCGTGTGGTTCTTTGATATGCTGAATCTAAAAATGTACTTAGATTTTTGATTATGGGCCCAGTTTTCAAGTTGGTCCAAATCGGGGTCCAAAATTAAACTTTGTTTGATTTCATCAAAAATTGAATAATTGGGGTTCTTTGATATATCAAATCTAACTGTGTATGTAGATTCTTAATTTTTGGGCCCGTTTTCAAATGAGTCTACATTAAAGTCCAAAGGGTCCAAAATTAAACAAAGTTTGATTTTAACAAAAAATGAATTCTTGGGCTTCTTTGATATGCTGAATCTAAACATGTACTTAGATTTTTGATAATGGGCCCAGTTTTCAAGTTGGTCCAAATCAGGAAGGATACTCAATTATTATATTAAGTATTGTGCAATAGCAAGAAATTTTCAATTGCACAGTATTCAGTAATAGCAAGAAATCTTCAATTGTGCAACAGTAAGAAATTTTCAATTGCACAATATTGCACAATAGCAAAAAATCTTCAATTGCACAGTATTGTGCATTAGCAAGTATTTTCAATTGCACAGTATTGCACAATAGCAAGACATATCTAATTGCACAATATTTGGCAATAGCAAGAAATTTTCAATTGGAGCTATCTTTCTTTGTCCAGAATAGTAGTTGAATCAAATTAAATCATTGTTTTATACAATATACAATGTATATTCACTTTTACTACCAACTGATAAATTAAAACAATCTTTACCATTCAGTGATAACAAGCACTTTTTTTACATTTTTTAAATATTTTATGATGTATTTAAATGAGTAGTTATTGTTGCAAACTCCATAAGAAATTTAAATTGAGATCAGTTTTGGAATAAGGGAAAGGGGGATGTGAAAAAAAGGGGGGGGGTCAATTTCTCATTTCAGATTTCATAAATAAAAAGAAAATTTCTTCAAACATTTTTTTGAGAGGATTAATATTCAACAGCATAGTGAATTGCTCAAAGGCAAAAAACAAATTTTAAGTTTAATAGACCACATTCATTCTGTGTCAGAAACCTATGCTGTGTCAACTATTTAATCACAATCCAAATTTAGAGCTCAATCCAGCTTGGATGTTGTGTCAATACTTGCCCCAACCATTCAGGGTTCAACCTCTGCGGTCGTATAAAGATATCTTATAAAGTTTATGAGATATCTTGAAGTAAGAATAAATAGCAAAACGGCTTGCCGTATTCCATCATTACCGAACTGAACAAAGAAATAACTCGACGGGTGCCGTATACATGTATACGGTGCAGGAAATGCTTAATCTTCCGGTGCACCTGATTTCACTCCCGGTTTTTAGTGGAATTCGTGTTGTTTCTTAATTATTATTTATAACTGTTGATGTAAATGTCCTTTGGTTCTGTGAGTCTTTGTTTACTCCTTAGTTTTGATTGTTATTGTCTTGCACATCAGAATCAGTGGCGTACTGGGTCATTTTTACGTGTACGCCCGAACCTTGGCGACCTCTCGAAGCTATCGAAAATGAGATACCATAATGATTCCTGTCATTAAAAAATCATTGATAACAACACACTTTTTAATCTAAATGGTTTATTTCTTTTGGTTAAATTTTGTAATAATATTTCACGACAATCTATGAAGGATTATAAATTGAGCATGTAAAACAGAGTCCGGTTATCTGTCTATCAGAAAAGAACCGAAAAATGGACGAAAACAAATGCTTTCAAATTTTAGCTTTAGACATTAGTCATAGGAAAAGCTTCTTCGGCATTTTCATAAATTTCGATGAAGGTTCGACAAGTAGTTAATGTAATTGAGAAATAACAAAATGTAAGCCCAAACTGCGACCACTTATTAATTGCAGAAAGAAATTTATACATTTTGTCCTTAAAATGCGGGAAAATTAACGATATAATTGCATTATTATATTGCTCTGAATACTCTTTTGATCATAAACAGTTTCTGTACAACTTTCGTAAAATTTCACGGAGAGTCATTCAAAAGACTTTATCCACATTCGGAACCTAAATATCCAACTAAGTATAAGACATCACGTGACTTTTGTGACGTACAATAGCCGCCATTTTGTATTATATTTTCCCATATAAAATGCATATATGCTTCAATAAAGTTTAATTTTCTCATACACCTGATCCGTTTTCTTACTTTTGCAAATCAATCCTTGATATTCAAACATATTTCTATCAAACAATGTTGGTCCTAACAGTTTAATTTTTGATTAAATTCGGTAAAATCGGAATCGTAAAACATGCACTTTTTCTTGTCATTTCTCCGTTGACTCAATGCTAAATTACCGATACCCATGTCTACTTTTACAAGAAATAAAGAAATTCTGTAAATAAAACACAAACTTTGCAAATCGATTAATAAAATTGAGAAAGGAAATGGTGAATATGTCAAAGCGACAACCACCCGACCATAGAGCAAACAACAGCCGAAGGCAACCAATGGGTCTTCAATGTAGCGAGAATTCCCGCACCCGTAGGTGTCCTTCAGCTGGCCCCTAAAATATGCATAATAGTACAGTGATAATGGACGTCATACTGAACTCCGAATTATACACAAGAAACTAAAATTTAAAATCATACAAGACTAACAAAGGCCAGAGGCTCCTGACTTGGGACAGGCGCAAAATTGCGGCGGGGTTAAACATGTTTATGAGATCTCAACCCTCCCCCTATACCTCTAGCCAATGTAGAAAAGTAAAAGAATAACAATACGCACATTAAAATTCAGTTCAAGAGAAGTCCGATTAAGTATATTCAAACATATAGCTAGCGAAGAATACTACTTAAAACAGTTTAATTTCAGGGCAAATTCGGTCAAACATCGATTTAAAAAAGGGAATTTTCCGAGATTTTTCAAAATGGCGGCTGATGTATCATATGGAAATGTTGCATTAAATCAATGATTTCTATAGTAAGACTTTCCTAGATTATATCTAATTTTTCATAAAGAATCTCTAATGTTTCTGTTATTTTCCTTCAGTGATATTTCGATATCATTGATCTCAAAATTTCTTAATAAAAAAAAATATTTCAAGCGTGACATTGGAACATTTATTTTGACAGATATTCATCCAGGAGATACTATTACCAGAAAATAGTTTACAATATCTATAATAAAAAAAAATCTCTTCTTTTTTTAAAAATGTTTTTCAAGTTTTCTGTATATTTTATCTTTCTTTAGAAATATATTTATACATTCCTTTTAGAACAAAAAAAATGTTTTCATCCTAAGAGAAAAAAAAAACAATGTCCAATTATAATAGATAAATATTCTATACCTTTAAAATTTCATTCCTTGACCGAACAGGTGAAATCTAACTCGGGTTATAATGTTACATCATAATATATTGTCAGGTAGACGTGCAAACCAAAAGCAACCAGGTGACATTCAACATCATGTCAGTGTGTATACATGTATTACCAGAGTTTAAATTTTGTGATATACAAAAGTTTTCATAAATGTACAAATAAATATCTTCTCCTTCCCGTGTCAAATCAGAAGAAGTATGTTTCATAATAAACTTAAGAAAAAAAATATGAATATTATGAAAATTTCTTTAAAAAAATATTTTTTGTTTAAAAGGCATTCAAATATTTATATGTTTCTATAATTATTTCAAAGAAATATTCTGATTCAAATTTTAATTTAAATGAATTTCGATCATTGAATATGATTTCATTTTTATTTATTTTTTTAATTCAATATTTAAAGCTAAATCCAGGCAATGAATCGATATAAAGTTTAAATTGTGTAAAAAAAAAAGAGTTATTGTATACATTCCATCAGAGACGTATAATACGATTGATCTGGTTTTAGCCGCTTTGTCTCGCTTTTGGGACATAAATCACAGGCTCGACAAAAATACAAACAGCATATCGAATCTGAGCAGAAAGTGAATTGCTTTAAATATAAGAAAAGTACGTAGAATTCATGGTGGATTCAGACTTTTACAAAAGATTCGAACAAATATATTAAGGTGGTACCTATTGGCTAACACTACAGGGAGATAACTCTGTAAAATCACCTAAACGTTTTAATGACATTGTGTTGTTAAGGGAATATTAAGCTTCTCAATGATCAAAATTAGTGTTTGTCAAACTGCTCAGTATGATTTTTCTGATAAAACGCTTGGTTCAAATTTTTTGATTTTTTTTATATTTTTTTAAAAGAGTCAAAGTAAATACTTTTGTCAAAATTTTATGAAATTTAAACGAGCCAAATTAGTTTTAGTGAAAGTGTTGGGTACCACCTTAAAGGATCTATTTGAGTAAATTTATCCCTTTTTATTCAAAATTACAATCCATTAAAAAAAGAAACACAAGGCTGATGTGTTTTTGACCGGTTTTTCTTATTCTATGCATGTCGATTATTTGTTTTATTTTCATAATTCAAGTGTACGCCCGGACGTTTTGACGTAAACGTAGCTACACGCATGCAAAGTCATACACCAATATCGTGAGAGAGTATTGCTTATAGCTAATACCTGGAATGTGAGCAGGGGCGGATCCAGCCATTTTAAAAAAGGGGGGGGGGTCCCAACTATATGTCCCCATTCAAAGGCCTTGATCGGCCAACAAAAAAGGGGGGGGGTCCAACCCCCGGACACCCCCTGGATCCGCCAATGGTGAGTACGGGGGACCAGGATAAAGTCAACATAGCGTAGTAAAGAGGACGTAACCACTGTTTTGGAGTTCGCATCATCCATGATACCAATATATACCATTTTTTTTTCAATTTTTGCGGTCGTATAAAAATAAGTAATAAATATAAATTATTAACACTATTTTAATATTTTATCTTTTATTTGTATGGTGTAAATATGTCACTGGTATAAAAAGCAGAATCACCAGTCCTAACTAAGTGCACTTCCGTGGGTAAAAAATGCAGACTACTTTGTTACACCAGGCGTTCCATACTTATTAGTAAATTCGTTATCTCCCTTTGGTATTGTTATTTATCTGGCTGCGAATAATACATTATCTTACGTGACTTGATTTTGTGTGTGATTCAAAAAAAAATATATTAACTTGTAAGTAAACAATTATTACTTATGTAGCTTATTTTTGATGTCAGTGTTTTCATACTTGATTTCAAAACAACAGACATTCATGACAGAACGAAGTTCTGTTCTGTTCAGGTAGATTCCTCCGTTATATATCGGAGCACTCCCACTTGGGGATATATGGTTTTAAAATATTTACAGATATTTACAGTGCTGTAAGGGTTTTTAAATTATTTACACAGATGTTGAAGAAATGTGTCTATGGAACGCCTAATGTGCAATATTGATATAGCATTCATCATATATTTTGTAATATGGAAATTATTAATTATTAATAACAGAAACAAATTTGTACCTTACGCTAGTTGACTCTTTCAAATCTTCAATTTTGGCTATAGACTATATAGATGACAGTAAATGAGAATTTACTTTTATAAATTGTTATTTGGATGGAGAGTTGTCTCATTGGCACTCATACCACATCTTCCTATATCTATATACAATGAAACCTGGCTAAAGTGATTCCTGCATATTAAACCGAAAAAACCTGTATAAACCAAACATGTCTGAAAGAACCGTCATATGTACAGTCAGGGGTACTACTTATTAAAGTAATTTTTTTTTACTTGAACAAGTAAAAAAAGATATACACATATAAGTAAATTTGTAGGATACTTATACAAGTGAATTTTATTTACTTGTATAGGTAAAAAAATTGGCTTAGTTATGTCCCTTAGACATTCAGAATTTTTTACTTGTATAAGTAAAAAAAGTCATCCTTTCCTTCTTTTCTTGAATTCTTAAGATTTCTTTGCTCTAATAGAATTTTAACTTGTGTACCCTTTGCAGATGTCTTTACTAATCATTTAAGTGTAATTTCATGGACAATGAAAATCCCATTTGTCTGTTAGTGTTATCTTCATAACACTGCTCATTTACAAGCCCCACAGGAGCAATTTTTGAAGGCCTTAGCAAATATATAAGAGCTTTGCTCAATCAGTTTCTTTGATGAATTAATAAGATGAAACATTGAACTTTAATGAAAAAATTTGAGCAAACCTGTGATAAATCATTAAAGGAATAATTTACATCTCAAAACTTGAGGATTTTTGTGGGATTGTAAGAAAAATTAAATTATACAAGTAAATTTTTGAGAAAATTAAGGGGAGATTATTCAAACATTATATATTTACTTAAATGTGTATATTTATTTTACTTGTTCAAGTAAATAAAATTAACTTGTCATTTAGTACCCTTGACTGTCATATCAAATAACATGCTTTGTGAACCTGATAAAGCCAAACATCTGCTGAAATAGAACAAATCTTAAGTCCCGAAGAGGTTCAGTTTAAACAGGTTTCACTGTATAAGTAAAAAATCCCCAAAATAATCCAGGGAGATAACAGTAGGATTTTAGTGAATGATGAGTCCATAAGTGAAAAATTGAAAAAAAAACATTTTTGAAAATTACCCTAGGATTTCATTTTAAAATTATCTTTGTCTTGCCTTCAACATGTCCAACAAAAATTGCAGAATGAGAGAGGTAATTAATGTAATAATTTGACAGTGGCAATGGCGTAAACTATTTGTATGAAGCATTATGAATATTTCAGAAGCTGGAAGACATGGATGCTTGATACCTTGTATGCAGGTGCATGTATCTTAATATATCTGTAATACAAAGTAAAGTCTTTGTATTACAGTTTAAGTTTCTCTTTGCCAAATATCCATGCATTGTCCTTGACCTAATTTTCAAGTTTCAATGACCAATGACTGCTTGAAAAAAAAACCACAGGGGTTAACATGTTTAGAGAGCTTATTAATCTTTCCTCATGTTCCTGAAGTTATTACAGTCACATAATAGCATAGAAAACGAGTTTAGAAATATCTAAAATTGAGAATGGAAATGGGGAATGTGCCATCAAAGAGACATCAACCACACCATAGAGCAGACAATACACATATTAGAAGGGGGCAAAATAAATAGCTTTTCAAAAAATTGAATATGAAAAATAAGGAAATGAGGAGGAACTTAAAACTCATATCTTTTGTAAATTTTAAATTGATGTTCTTCTTGTGAAACGTGAATATTTAAATCTAGTAAAATTGGTTTTATAATAATTAATTTCTTTTTTTTTCAGACTCCAGGCAACTCAGAGAAAATAAGTTGGCCAAGATCTAGAGTGTACAGAAACCAATATATCATGTATATTGTCAAACATAAAAAAACCAACAAAATAGAGATAAATCTCTAATTACATGTACCTCCATTAGATCTGTTATTACCTCCCTTGACCAAACACAGTTCAGTTTATATTGAAACATTGTAAGAATGATATTTCTGCTGTATGATAAAGGAAAACATGAAGTCACATACTGCTGAGTTAGTGGAGCATATCAGAACATACATTGTATACTGCAGAGTTTAATACATGTAATAACACATAGTGATACTGCATGGTTGCAGGAACAACACATACTAAAAAGATGCATGAACATGCATTGACATTGTATCTATAATTGTAAACTTAAAAGGGTGTATTCAGAGACATGAGTTCACACACTAGCGAGAAACTGTATACATGTGAAATATGTGGTAAAGGGTTTGGTCAAAGTTCAAACTTGAAAGGACACATGAGAATACATACTGGTGATAAACCGTATAAATGTGATGTCTGTGGTAAAGGGTTTGCTGAAAGTTCAAACTTGAATGTACACATGAGAATACATACTGGTGATAAACCGTATAAATGTGATGTCTGTGGTAAAGGGTTTGGTGAAAGTTCAAACTTGAATGGCCACATGAGAATACATACTGGTGATAAACCTTATAAATGTGATGTATGTGGTAAAGTGTTTAGGAACATTTCAAGTTTACAGAATCATACAAGAACGCATACTGATGAGAAACCTTATAACTGTGATATATGTAGTAAAGGGTTTAGGTATAATACAAGTTTACAGATTCACACGAGAACACACACTGGTGATAAACCTTATAAATGTGGTGTATGCAGTAAAGGTTTTGCTCAAAGTTCCAACTTAAAGATACATATGAAAACACATACTGGTGATAAACCTTATAAATGTGATGTATGTGGTAAGGAGTTCAGCGAACGACGTGGCTTAGAGTCACACATGAGAATTCACACAGGTGATAATCCCTATAAGTGTCACGTGTGTGATAAAACGTTTAGTGATCGTTCAAGTGTACATAGGCACAGGAGATTACACTTAAGAGATACACCTTATAAATGTGTTCAATGTGGTACAGGATTTAGTCAGACCAAGGAATTACAGAGACACATGAGAATCCACACTGGTGATATATCTTATAAATGTGATTTATGTGGTAAAGAGTTATGCGAACGTGGTGGATTAGAGAGACACATGAGAATACACACTGGTGATAAACCTTATAAATGTCTAGTGTGTGATAAAGGGTTTAACGATCGTTCAAATTTACATAGGCACAGGAAAATACACATCAGAGATAAACCTTATAAATGCGTTGAATGTGGTACAGGATTTAGTCAGACCGGAGGATTACAGAGACACATGCGAATCCACACTGGTGATAAACCTTATAAATGTCATGTGTGTGATAAAGTGTTTAGTGATCCTTCAAGTTTACATAGGCACAGGAAAACACACACGGGAGATAAACCTTAATGGTTTTCGTTTGTTTATGTGTTACATATTTGTTTTCGTTCATTTTTTATATAAATAAAACCGTTAGTTTTCTCGTTTGAATTGTTTTACATTGTCACTTTTATAGCTGACTATGAGATATGGGCTTTGCTCATGGTGGAAGACCGCACAGTTACCTATAGTTGTTTATTTATGGTCATTTTGGTCTGTCTTACCACGTCTTCTTTTTTATACTTCTAAATGTGTTCAATGTGATACAGGATTTAGCCAGACTGGAATGTAACAGAAACATATGCGAACACACACTGGCGATAAAACCTTTTAAATGCCACTAGTGAAAAGAGTTCTGTAAACTTCATAGCTTAGAAGGACACATGAGAATACACACTGGCGATACAACCTTATGAATGTCACTTGTGTGAGAGAAAGACTTCTGTGAACTTCTAACTTAGAGGGACACATGAGAATACACACTGGCGATAAAACCTTATGAATGCCACTTGTGTGAGAGAAAGACTTCTGTGAACTTCTAACTAAGAGGGACACATGAGAATACACACTGGCGATAAAACCTTATGAATGCCACTTGTGTGAGAGAAAGACTTCTATGAACTTCTAACTTAGAGGGACACATGAGAATACACACTGGCGATAAAACCTTATTAATGTCACTTGTGTGAGAGAAATACTTCTGTGAACTTCTAACTTAGAGGGACACATGAGAATACACACTGGCGATAAAACCTTATGAATGTCACTTGTGTGAGAGAAAGACTTCTGTAAACTTCTAACTTAGAGGGACACATGAGAATACACACTGGCGATAAAACCTTATGAATGTCACTTGTGTGAGAGAAAGAGTTCTGTGAACTTCTAACTTAGAGGGACACATGAGAATACACACTGGCGATAAAACCTTATGAATGTCACTTGTGTGAGAGAAAGAGTTCTGTGAACTTCTAACTTAGAGGGACACATGAGAATACAAACTGGCTATAAAACCTTATGAATGTCACTTGTGTGAGAGAAAAACTTCTGTGAACTTCTAACTTAGAGGGACACACGAGAATACACACTGGCGAACTTCTAACTTAGAGGGACACATGAGAATACACACTGGCGATACAACCTTATGAATGTCACTTGTGTGAGAGAAAGACTTCTGTGAACTTTTAACTTAGAGGGACACATGAGAATACACACTGGCGATGCAACCTTATGAATGTCACTTGTGTGAGAGAAAGAATTCTGTGAACTTCTAACTTAGAGGGACACATGAGAATACACACTGGCGATACAACCTTAAGAATGTCACTTATGTGAGAGAAAGACTTCTGTGAACTTTTAACTTAGAGGGACACATGAGAATACACACTGGCGATAAAACCTTAAGAATGTCACTTGTGTGAGAGAAAGACTTCTGTGAACTTTTAACTTAGAGGGACACATGAGAATACACACTGGCGATAAAACCTTAAGAATGTCACTTGTGTGAGAGAAAGACTTCTGTGAACTTTTAACTTAGAGGGACACATGAGAATACACCATAAAGATAAAACTTAAAAAGTAACCATGGTAACCAGGTTGTTTTGGTCGTACATTAAAATAATCAGGATCAATGGATTCGTTTTATTGTGAAATATAAGAAATGACCCTGCAATACAAATACAAATAATGAGTACAAAGAAAGACCAGATGCTCCGCAGGGCGTAGCTTTATACGTCCGCAGAGGTTGAACCCTGAACGATTGGGGCAAGTATGGACACAACATTCAAGCTGGATTCAGCTCTAAATTTGGATTGTGATTAAATAGTTGACACAGCATAGGTTTCTGACACAGAATGAATGTGTTCTAATGAACTTAAAATTTTTGTTTTCTCTTAGAGCAATTCACTATGCTGTTGAATATTAATCCTCTGAAAAAAATGTTTGAAAAAATTTTCTTTTTTATTTATGAAATTTCAAATGAGAAAAATTGAACCCAATTTTTTTAATCACATCCCCCTTTCCCTTATTCCAAAACTAATCTCAATTAAAATTTCTAATGGAGTTTGCAACAATAACTACTCATTGAAATACATCATAAAATATTAAGATGTAAAAAAACTGCTTGTTATCACTGAATGGTAAAGATTATTTTAATTTATCAGTTGGTAGTAAAAAGTGAATATACATTGTATATTGTATATAACAAAGATTTAAGTTGATTCTGGACAAAGAAAGATAACTCCAATTAAAAAAAAACTTGCTATTGCACAATATTTTGCAATTAGATATTTCTTGCTTACTATTCTGGACAAAGAAAGATAACTCTAATTAAAAAAAAAAATTGCTATTTCACAATATTGTGCAATTAGATATTTCTTGCCATTGCGCAATACTGTGCAATTGAAAAGACTTGCTATTGCACAATACTTAATATAATAATTTTAGATCCTGATTTGGACCAACTTGAAAACTGGGCCCATAATAAAAAAATCTAAGTATATTTTTGGATTCAGCATATCAAAGAACCCCAAGATTTCAATTTTTGTTAAAATCAGACTAAGTTTAATTTTGGACCCTTTGGACTTTAGTGTAGACCAATTTGAAAACAGGATTTGGTATATCAAAGAACCCCATTTATTCAATTTTTGATGAAATCAAACAAAGTTTAATTTTGGACCCCGATTTGGACCAACTTGAAAACTGGGCCAATAATCAAGAATCTAAGTACATTTTTAGATTCAGCATATCAAAGAACCTAACTGATTCATTTTTTGTCAAAATCAAACTAAGTTTAATTTTGGACCCTTTGGACCTTAATGTAGACCAATTTGAAAACGGGACCAAAAGTTAAGAATCTACATACACAGTCATGACAGTTAGATTCGGCATTTCAAAGAACCCCAATTATTCAATTTTGATGAAATCAAACAAAGTTTAATTTTGGACCCTTTGGGCCCCTTATTCTGTTGGGACCAAAACTCCCAAAATCAATACCAACCTTCCTTTTATGGTCATAAACCTTGTGTTTAAATTTCATAGATTTCTATTTACTTATACTAACGTTATGGTGCGAAAACCAAGAAAAATGCTTATTTAGGTCCCTTTTTGGCCCCTAATCCCTAAACTGTTGGGACCTAAACTCCCAAAATCAATACCAACCTTCCTTTTGTAGTCATTAACATTGTGTTTAAATTTCATTGATTTCTATTTACTTAAACTAAAGTTATTGTGTGAAAACCAAGAATAATGCTTATTTGGGCCCTTTTTTGGCCCCTAATTCCTAAACTGTTGAAACCAAAACTCCCAAAATCAATCCCAACCGTTCTTTTGTGGTCATAAACCTTGTGTCAAAATTTCATAGATTTCTATTAACTTAAACTATAGTTATAGTGCGAAAACCAAGAAAATGCTTATTTGGGCCCTTTTTGGCCCCTAATTCCTAAAATGTTGGGACCAAAACTCCCAAAATCAATACCAACCTTCCTTTTGTGGTCATAAACCTTGTGTTAAAATTTCATAGATTTCAATTCACTTTTACTAAAGTTAGAGTGCGAAAACTAAAAGTATTCGGACGACGACGACGACGTGATAGCAATATACGACGAAAATTTTTTCAAATTTTGCGGTCGTATAATAACTCTAGTCATTCTAGGTGATAATACCTAAAATGCAACACTCAAATATTTCCTACTGGACAACTTTGGTTTTTCTATGTTAATGACATTGCAAGTCTTTTAATTCAACAGAGATAAGATAAGATATTTTATTGGTTTGAAAATTCAAAATCACAGGATTGATACAATTTGAAAGACAATGCAGATTGGTTATACACAAACAATCTGAGCACATTTATAAACATTGTGTATATATATGACAAAATGTATGAGGTAATGGTAACACAAAGTTATTTAGTACTCAATAAAGCATTTCTAGAATTGTAAATCATGTAAATGTCGCTTATGGATTTAACAATAATTCTAATTTTATCAATCTCGCCATTGAAACGTATACACAAAATTAAATCTTGCTTCATAAGTCATATTTAAAAGAGGGAACTATTTCACTAATTTTGAAAAAACATTTGTTCTCTAGTTATATTTAGTTTTGTACATTTTATAGTACAATGAAATGCATCTTCTACTTCTAAAAGACACAAAAAAGTAATTCTTTCTTCTACAGGAGTTTTAGTGTGAATTGAATACCCATTCCTATGGGCATTATTAATTTGCAGAGTGGAGAAGATAGACCCCCCCCCCCTGATTCCCTACCCCCTGAATCACTAGAGACTTTCATACAGAGGATAAAAGGACGAAAACTCTGTCAGTATGGGAGATTGGTAGACTCTACCGTAGTCGAAATGACGTCGAAACACCCAAGTACTAGGTCTAAGTACGATCTTCAACAGTGAACACATATATAATTTTCAGCATGCAAATATAGTAAGCTCATAACACCCTAGGTACAAACCATATATCTAAGACTACAATATTAATCAGTACATTCCTCAAGGATAACTGGGAAATTGGAATATGGTCACTGGTAGTCTACAGCTCATCTTCACTACACGGACCCCCATAACACTCAATATACAAATCATGTATCTGAGACTAAACTATCAATCAGTACATTCCATAAGGACGACTTGGAAATTGGAATATGGTCACTGGTAGTCTACAGCTCATCTTCACTACACGGCCCCCATAACAACCAAGATACAAATCATGTATGATACTAAAATATCGATCAGTTCATTCCCCAAGGATAACTGGGAAATTGGAATATGGTCACTGGTAGTATACAGCTCATCTTTGCTACACGGCCCCCATAACAACCAAGATACAAATCATGTATCTGAGACTAAACTATCGATCAGTTCATTCCCCAAGGACGACTGGGAAATAGGAATATGGTCACTAGTAGCCTACAGCTCATCTTTGCTACACGGACCCCCATAAGGGAGCTACCATTTGATTTTTAGGGGGGGGGCTAGGATGAAAAATTTTGTCCTGCTTTTTTTTTTAGTTGTAATCCCTGTCCTGCCTTTTTATTTTTTACTCTATTTGGTCCTGCCTTTTTTTTTTACTAGTTTATCCTGACTTTTTTTACACAAATTGTCATCCTGCCGTTTTTTTTACCAAGTTGCTCATCCTGCCTTATTTTTTTACTCAAAACTCCTGTCCTGCCTATTTTTTTCAAATTTCATCCTAGCCCCCCCCCCCCCCCCCCCATAAAAATCAAATGGTAACTCCCTAACACTCAAGATACAAATCATGTATCTGAGACTAAACTATCAATCAGTACATTCCATAAGGATGGCTGGGAAACAGGAATATGATCACTAGTAGTTTACAGCTCATCTTCACGACACGGACCCCCATAACAACCAAGAATCAAATCATGTAACTGATATTAAAATATCGATCAGTTCATCCCCCAAGGATAACTGGGAAATAGGAATACGTTCACTGGTAGTATACAGCTCATCTAGTAAAGAGAAGACAACCACTGAGTCTGTACATCAGTCAGATTTATGACTTAGGTCAGGTGCAAACATTTAGTAAAAGTTTTACTAAGAATTCAAACTTAGTAATACACATAAGAACACACTCTGGTGATAAACCCTATAAATGTGATGTATGTGGTAAAAGTTTTGCTCAGAGCCCAAACTTAAGAAGGCACATAAGAACGCACACTGGTGACAAACCTTATAAATGTGATGTATGTGGTAAAAGTAATCAATTTAAATTAATGAATTAAAATGAATATCCTTTGTAATGAACTATGATGCGCTGATATAAAAATGATAAGTACCTTTTGTTACTCGCTACTCACTTTTTATAACTCGATACTCACTTTTTATAACTCGATACTCGCTTTTTGTTACTCGCTACTCACTTTTTAAAACTCGATACTCACTTTTTATAGCTCGATACTCACTTTTTGTTACTCGATACTTGATACTCGACAAAAAGAAATCCTCGTAATATACAGTGGCGGATCCAGCCATTTAAAAAAGGGGGTTCCCAACACAGGACAAAGCGGGGGTTCCAACTATATGTCCCCATTCAAATGTATTGATCGTCAAAAAAAGAGGGGGGGGTTCCAATCCCCGGAACCCTCCCCCTGGATCCGCCACTGATATATGTGGTAAATGGATATGAAGTCAATGTTACACATTAATACACACGATGGAGTTCAATAACAACTGGTATGTATGTGGTAAACGTGTCAGTCAATGTTACACATTCATACACACACTGACTGGAGTTCAATAATAACTGTTAGGGAGCTACCATTTGATTTTTATGGGGGGGGGGGGGGGGGGGGGCTAGGATGAAAAATTTTGTCCTGCTTTTTTTTTAGTTGTAATCTCTGTCCTGCCTTTTTATTTTTTACTCTATTCGGTCCTGCCTTTTTTTTTTTACTAGTTATCCTGACTTCTTTTTACACAAATTGTCATCCTGCCTTTTTTTTTACCAAGTTGCTCATCCTGCCTTTTTTTTTTTACTCAAAACTCCTGTCCTGCCTATTTTTTTCAAATTTCATCCTAGCCCCCCCCCCTAAAAATCAAATGGTACCTCCCTTAGGTATGTGGTAAATGGATAAGGGGACGACCATTTGATATTCTGGGGGGAGGAGGATTTGTTTTTGATCGGTTACTTTTTTTTGTAAACTAAGAGGACAGATTATTCATTTTCTGCACTATTGAAGCAAGATTTTTCATTTTCATTAAAGCAAGGGACTGATTATTCATTTTCGAGCCGCGTCCAAGAAAAAATTTAAAATAGCCTTGCCAGACGTCATAATTATTTGGACTATATTATTTTATGATATTCGAAAACATACTATTTTTAAATGATTTGTTTATTATAAATAATACATGTATAGTCAAGTCATTATGTACCACTTAATCACCTCTGCAGAAATTAATCTCTTTATATCCCCAACTGCATACGTATTGCATACACATGATACATACATAGTTTAAAATGTATGTGGTAAACGTGGAATTTTGTGAACAATTAAACGACAACCAGTGAATTACAGACTTCACTTGGGACAGATGTGAGCCAAAATTTGTTCCTGTGATGGAACGAATTCCACAGGAAATATGTTCTGGGGGAAAAAAATTCACAGATAATTTCTGTATAATTTGTTCCATCTCTATGAAATAAGTTCCAAACTTTAACTGGAGAAATAAGTTCTCAGTTTATGAGATTTGTTCCTTACTTGATGAAAAAGTTCTGGATTTGTGAGATTAGTTCCTCACCTGGTGAAATAAGTTCCTTGTCTGTGAAATATGTTCCACTGGTTAAACCAGTTATCTTATATAATACTGAGCACTTATCAACAGTGAGTTTAAAGCTATCATTCAAGAACATTGTAAAAACATGTATTATATATTGATAATGTAATAAATAAAAAGTGTAAACATCCAATTTTGATCCTGTGGAGTAAAGCAAAAGTTTAATAACACTATTCAATTAAGAATAATACCAAAAATGACACTTTAATCTGAACCAGGAAAAAGTAGAATAAGAAATAATTAAAAAAAGTCATTCAGAAAAAAGTATAGTTAAGGTAGCACAATACAAAAGATACATTTTTATATCAAAATTTCAATTTTGGCACTTTTTAATACTTATTTACATACTTTACCTATAGAAGAAATAATAAATCATAATTTCTTTACTGTTAATGACTATTGATGCTAATTAGTTTTTATCTAACAACCAAGATGACAAAGCTAAATTCATTTAAGTACACAGACTGAGATTTCTACACTAATAGCATCATAATTGATTACATAATGGTTGCATAATACTGACACTGCATTCATTTGAAAGATAAATCTCTTAGCTATCCATACATGCCACTTTTATGAATATCCATGCATTGTTAAGAAAGTTACAGCAGTTTAAAAGAGGGGAATTGGAGGTGTAAAAATCTTTGTATTGTGCTACCTTAAAGATGAATATTTGTACTAATTTGAAAAGGACACAGTTTCTATTAAATTATATTAAAAGACATAAAGAAACAAAAGACACACTCTTTTGAAACTGTGCAATGACCTTAGCTAGCTTAGTACTGCGTGTATGATTAGAACACCCATGACAGACTAACAGGACACAAGGAGGTGGAATACCACATAAATGTTAAAACATAAATACAAATAATGATACATTGTAATCGTTTTTATTCATTATCTTCATCCTACAGTCATGCCTTCAATTGCAAATGCAAGCACAGAACAGCATCCAGCTTGCATTATAATTCTTAAGGGTAACAAGAAAATATTTCGCTGTGCAATATGTTAAAAGTAAATATGTTCTGTGAAATAGGTTCGAACAAAACATATTCATTGGTTTCTATGAAATACCTTCGTTCAAAACTAATATCACAGGAACTTATTCCATTTTAATATTGGAGCAAAACTCATCATGCTCATATGGAGCTATGATTTTTGTTCTTGAACTTATTTCACATTTGGTAAAAAATTAGTTCCGGAACAAATATAGTGCTGGAACATAACTTCTGTGATATAAGTTCCAGTTGAACATATGACCTATGAAATTTGTTTTGGCGGAACAAATGTCACGCCGGAACAACTTTTTTGTTAGACACATAACGTAAGGGTACCCAAATTGCACCGAGTACCCAAATTGCACCTATTTAGAAAAAATAGCAATCTCTAGGATTCAAAGATTTCCTAGAGACTAAACAATTTGTATTTTTATGATTTGATACTATTTACGTCTTTCAACATAGGTAAACATATTTAGATATACACAAAACGTTCACAGTATTTATCAACAGATGGACTGTTTACTGAAAAAGCAAAATGTACGAAAACGTCACCATGCGACGTCATCAAAACGTCATCTTTTTAAAATGAGCAAATACAATATATTATAAGTATCCATTTCGTAAAATATGAAGAGTAAGCATGGACTTATATCATATTGTTCAAAATATTTGAAGAAATTAAACAAAAGCTCGGTTATTAGACTTTTGACGATGTGAATTTAAGCATGGATGCAATTTGGGTACTCCTCATTACAGAATCATGGATAGTTTGGAGGTTGATTCAAACCCATTTTTTTAATGACTCAATATGGATTCAACATTAAATTGGTGTACCTATACAATAAAGAAGGACAGGGCTACAAAATAAACACAGTATGGACATTTTTTTCTTGATCATAAAAAAACGTAGGTGAAAAAACTGTCAAAATAGGTGCAATTTGGGTACCGTCACGTTACATGAAGCGCAAAACCTTTTTGCTGGCGCCTAATACAATTGGACAGTGGTACGAACTATAAAAAAAATCCAAAAGGTATTTAAGATATGAAACGCAAAACCCCTAACAAAAAACACAAATTAACGATCTGAGAACACTCGTAGTGATTGAAAGCAAGTTCAAAGCCGTTAGCCAATAACAACAAATAAAAATTCATGTATGTATAAAGCAAATTCATGTATGTATAAAGCAAATTCGTTGTTGCAGCAATGATCCAACTAAAGAAAATGAAAATCGCGTAATAAGAATTGAAACAATCTTATCTTCATATATATATATAAAAAATGATGGTGTAAATATTTCACTTGTATAAAAACAAGAATCAGAAGTCCATTGCTAAGAACTACCAACCTAGTGCTAATCTGTTGTTAAAAATGCAGACGGCTTTGTTACACCAGGCGTTCCATACATAGTTGAAAAATAGTTATCTCCCTTTAGTATTGTTGTGAATTTTACGGGACTTTTTTGTGCCCAATTTAAGAAAAGTTAAACTTGTAGGTAAGCAATTATCATATACGTAATATATACATGTTGCCAGTGTTTTCGGTCTTGATTTCAAATCAAAAGAACTTTGTAAAACTGTAAATTACTGCTGGCACTATATGATTTTTAAATATTCGATTTTATAAATGTTTCTGTAAAACTTTTAAAGTATTTAAATTTAATTTAAAATCCAATTGAAACCTGAGACTACTGTGTTATAGTAGTCTCAGTTGAAACTAACAACCGTTGACTTAAAAATTACCTATTGTATCTAACTGATACTGAACAACATAATGATAAAGGCCTCATTGATTTTTATTTTTTTAATGATTTACACAGCAAATGCTATGGAACGCCTAATGTGCAAAAAATAAAGTCACAAAAATACTGAACTGCGAGGAAAATACAAAACAGAAAGACACTTATCAAATGGCAAAATCAAAATCAAAAACACATCATTATTTAACGAATGGACAACTATAGTCCTAACTTGTCACAGGGATTTTATATAAACTTTTGTAAACAGACTGTCATTAACATGAATTAAATTATAAGTAAAGCAGACCAGAGAGTAACACTTCTTCATGTGCATTCTTTATAAAATGTATGCAGAATGTTTTTCTAATAAATTCATGAAATTTATTGTATACATGTGAAAAATGAATGAGATAGGATTGCCAATGAGTCAATTATATTAAACAGTCAAATAAAAATAAATCCCATGAGTTATCGCACCGCAGATAAGTTATGATTTTGTGATTTTTTAAACGCCTCGCGTGCCAATGAGCATGATGAGCATTGGCGGATCCAGGGGGAGGGTTCCGGGGGTTGGAACCCACTCCTCCCTTTTTTTTGGGCCAATCAATGCATGATTTGAATGGGGACATATAGTTGAACCCCCACTTTATCCTATGTTGGGCATGTTGGGACACCCCCTTTTTAAAATTGCTGGATCCGCACCTGATGAGACAACTATCAAACAGTCCAATAACGGCAAATATAATTTCAGCAACACCTAAATACAAGCACTGGAATAACAGATTCTGTCCATTATTAAATGTGGAGGGGTTAATGTCATGTTCTGTCACATATATTCATACATGTAATGTGGAGGGGTTAATATATAGAATGTAAAGGGGTTAATAACATGATCTGTCACACATAGAATGTAAAGGGGTTTATAACATATTCTGTCACATATATCATGTATATAGAATGATGAGGGGTTAACATATAAGATCATATAGGGGGCATATAGAATGTGGAGGGTTAACATGCTTTGAGAGCTTAATCTTTCCTCGTGTTTCTGAAGCTATGCCAGTAACAGACAGCAAGTTTAGAAAATTTCGACCTCATTTAACTCAAAAAGTAGCACATGAAGGTATATTTTTTTATTACATATTTGATTTAATCAGGCAAAAAATAGCCTATATGGAAATTTTCATCAAACTGTAAATACGGGATCAAAACTGTATCGTATGCCCTTAACAATATAAGACATGTTAGAAGGGACAAAGAAATCGCTGTCCAAAAAAAAGTTTACATCATTATCAATAAGGACCAGGAATTTCAAAGTCATATCTTTTGTAAACTTTTAAATTGATTTTTTTCTTGTAATATATCTTAATTTGTATTTAGCTCACCTGGCCAATAGAGCTTTTCTCATCACTTTGCGTCCGTCGTCGTCGTCCCTCGTCATCCGTCGTCGTTAACTTTTTCAAAAATCTTATCCTCTGAAACTACTGGGCCAAATTACACCAAACTTGGCCAAAATCATCATTAGGGTATACAAGTTAAACAAGAGGCTCTCAAGAGCCTGAATCGCTCACCTGAATTTTTTTGGTTTAATCTCATATCAATGATTATTTTTGCTTTTCAATTTATTTAAATGTTCTTTGAATCGTCCTATTTTCTTCAAAAGCAAAAAAAAATCATTTTCTCCTATGTTCTATTTTAGCCATAGGAGCTATGTTTCTTGACATACAAGGAAATGAAATATAAAATTTATACTATATACTCTGAAACTCTAAAACTCATTTAGCCTAAGTTTGGCTGAAATTGATACAGCAGTTTCAAAGGAGAAGATTTTTTAAAGTAAGTCAAAAGGATGAACAAATTGTGAAAAAAGTCTTTAAAGGGCAATAACTCCTTAAGAGGTCAATTGACAATTTTGGTCAAATTGACTTATTTGTAGATCTTACTTTGCTGATCATTTTTGCTGTTTACAGTTTATCTTTATCTATAATAATATTCAAGATAATGACCAAAAACTGCAAAATTTCCTTAAAATTACCAATTAAGTGGCAGCAACCCAACAATGGTTTGTTTGATTCATCTGAAAATTTCAGGGCTGATAGATTTTGACCTAATGAACATTTTTACCCCATGTCAGATTTGCTCTAAATGCTTTCGTTTTTGAGATATAAGCCAAAAACTGCATTTGACCCCTATGTTCTATTTTAAGAAACGGCGGCCATGTTTTTTGACGGATCAAAAATCGAAGCACACACTTTGTGCAGGATACTCTAAGGAACAATCATGCTAAGTTTCATTCAAATCCATTCAGTAGTTTCAGAGGAGAAGATGTTTGAAAAATTGTTAACGACGACGACGACGTCGACGACGACGACGACGGACGCCAAGTGATGAGAAAAGCTCACATGGCTTTTTAGGCCAGGTGAGCTAAAAATGTGTCTTGTGACCTGGCCAACCAACCAAGATGGCTGCCATTGCTAAAAATAGAACATAGGGGTAAAATGTAGATTTTGGCTTATATCTCTGAAACCAAAGTATTTAGAGCAAATCTGACAAGAGGTAAAAAAAAATAGGTCAATTTATATCTGCCCTGAAATTTTCAGATGAATGGAAGAACCTGTCGTTGGGTTTCTGTTCCTAAATTGGTAATTTTAAGGAATTTTTGCCGTTTTTAGCTCACCTGGCCCGAAGGGTCAAGTGAGCTTTTCTCACCACTTGGCGTCCGTCGTCCGTCGTCGTCGTCCGTCGTCGTCGTCGTTAACAATTTACATTTTGAACTTCTTCTAGAGAACCACTGAATGGAATGGAACCAAACATGGCATGAATGTTCCTTATGAGGTGCTGACCAAGTGTTGTTACTTTGTAGCCGATCCATCATCCAAGATGGCCGCCAGCGGGGGACTTAGTTTAACATAGGACCCTATGGGAAATGCATACAAATGACTTCTTTTAGAGAACCACTGAATGGAATGAAACCAAACATGGCATGAATGTTCCTTATGAGGTACTGACCAAGTGTTGTTACTTTGTTGCCGATCCATCATCCAAGATGGCCGCCAGCGGGGGACTTAGTTTAACATAGGACCCTATGGGAAATGCATACAAATGACTTCCTCTAGAGAACCACTGAATGGAATGAAACCAAACATGGCATGAATGTTCCTTATGAGGTGCTAACCAAGTGTTGTTACTTTGTTGCCGATCCATCATCCAAGATGGCCGCCAGCCGGGAACTTAGTTTAACATAGGACCCTATGGGAAATGCATACAAATGACTTCTTTTAGAGAACCACTGAATGGAATGAAATCAAACATGGCATGAATGTTCCTAATGTGGTGCTGACCAAGTGTTGTTACTTTGTAGCCGATCCATTATCCAAGATGGACGCCAGCGGGGGACTTAGTTTAACATAGGACCCTATGGGAAATGCATACAAATGACTTCTTTTAGAGAACCACTGAATGGAATAAAACCAAACATAGCATGAATGTTCCTTATGGGGTGCTGACCAAGTGTTGGTACTTTGTAGCCGATCCATCATCCAAGATGGCCGCCAGCGGGGGACTTAGTTTAACATAGGACCCTATGGGAAATGCATACAAATGACTTCTTCTAGAGAACCACTAAATGGAATGAAACCAAACATAGCATGAATGTTCCTTATGGAGTGCTGACCAAGTGTTGTTACTTTGTAGCCGATCCATCATCCAAGATGGCCGCCAGCGGGGGACTTAGTTTAACATAGGACCCTATGGGAAATGCATACAAATGACTTCTTCTAGAGAACCACTAAATGGAATGAAACCAAACATAGCATAAATGTTCCTTATGGAGTGCTGACCAAGTGTTGTTACTTTGTAGCCAATCCATCATCCAAGATGGCCGCCAGCGGGGGACTTAGTTTAACATAGGACCCTATGGGAAATGCATACAAATGACTTCTTTTAGAGAACCACTGAATGGAATGAAATCAAACATGGCATGAATGTTCCTAATGTGGTGCTGACCAAGTGTTGTTACTTTGTAGCCGATCCATTATCCAAGATGGACGCCAGCGGGGGACTTAGTTTAACATAGGACCCTATGGGAAATGCATACAAATGACTTCTTTTAGAGAACCACTGAATGGAATGAAACCAAACATGGCATGAATGTTCCTAATGAGGTGCTAACCAAGTGTTGTTACTTTGTTGCCGATCCATCATCCAAGATGGCCGCCAGCCGGGAACTTAGTTTAACATAGGACCCTATGGGAAATGCATACAAATGACTTCTTTTAGAGAACCACTGAATGGAATAAAACCAAACATAGCATGAATGTTCCTTATGGGGTGCTGACCAAGTGTTGTTACTTTGTAGCCGATCCATCATCCAAGATGGCCGCCAGCGGGGGACTTAGTTTAACATAGGACCCTATGGGAAATGCATACAAATGACTTCTTTTAGAGAACCACTGAATGGAATGAAATCAAACATGGCATGAATGTTCCTAATGTGGTGCTGACCAAGTGTTGTTACTTTGTAGCCGATCCATTATCCAAGATGGACGCCAGCGGGGGACTTAGTTTAACATAGGACCCTATGGGAAATGCATACAAATGACTTCTTTGAGAGAACCACTGAATGGAATAAAACCAAACATAGCATGAATGTTCCTTATGGGGTGCTGACCAAGTGTTGTTACTTTGTAGCCGATCCATCATCCAAGATGGCCGCCAGCGGGGGACTTAGTTTAACATAGGACCCTATGGGAAATGCATACAAATGACTTCTTCTAGAGACCACTAAATGGAATGAAACCAAACATAGCATGAATGTTCCTTATGGAGTGCTGACCAAGTGTTGTTACTTTGTAGCCGATCCATCATCCAAGATGGCCGCCAGCGGGGGACTTAGTTTAACATAGGACCCTATGGGAAATGCATACAAATGACTTCTTCTAGAGAACCACTAAATGGAATGAAACCAAACATAGCATAAATGTTCCTTATGGAGTGCTGACCAAGTGTTGTTACTTTGTAGCCAATCCATCATCCAAGATGGCCGCCAGCGGGGGACTTAGTTTAACATAGGACCCTATGGGAAATGCATACAAATGACTTCTTTTAGAGAACCACTGAATGGAATGAAATCAAACATGGCATGAATGTTCCTAATGTGGTGCTGACCAAGTGTTGTTACTTTGTAGCCGATCCATTATCCAAGATGGACGCCAGCGGGGGACTTAGTTTAACATAGGACCCTATGGGAAATGCATACAAATGACTTCTTTTAGAGAACAACTGAATGGAATGAAACCAAACATTGCATGAATGTTCCTTATGCCGTGCTGACCATGTGTTGTTTCTTTGTAGCCCATCCATCATCCATGATGGCCGCCAGCATGGGACTTAGTTTAACATAGGACCCTATGGGAAATGCATACAAATGACTTCTTTTAGAGAACCACTGAATGGAATAAAACCAAACATAGCATGAATGTTCCTTATGGGGTGCTGACCAAGTGTTGTTACTTTGTAGCCGATCCATCATCCAAGATGGCCGCCAGCGGGGGACTTAGTTTAACATAGGACCCTATGGGAAATGCATACAAATGACTTCTTCTAGAGAACCACTAAATGGAATGAAACCAAACATAGCATGAATGTTCCTTCTGGAGTGCTGACCAAGTGTTGTTACTTTGTAGCCGATCCATCATCCAAGATGGCCGCCAGCGGGGGACTTAGTTTAACATAGGACCCTATGGGAAATGCATACAAATGACTTCTTCTAGAGAACCACTAAATGGAATGAAACCAAACATAGCATAAATGTTCCTTATGGAGTGCTGACCAAGTGTTGTTACTTTGTAGCCAATCCATCATCCAAGATGGCCGCCAGCGGGGGACTTAGTTTAACATAGGACCCTATGGGAAATGCATACAAATGACTTCTTTTAGAGAACCACTGAATGGAATGAAATCAAACATGGCATGAATGTTCCTAATGTGGTGCTGACCAAGTGTTGTTACTTTGTAGCCGATCCATTATCCAAGATGGACGCCAGCGGGGGACTTAGTTTAACATAGGACCCTATGGGAAATGCATACAAATGACTTCTTTTAGAGAACAACTGAATGGAATGAAACCAAACATTGCATGAATGTTCCTTATGCCGTGCTGACCGTGTGTTGTTTCTTTGTAGCCCATCCATCATCCAAGATGGCCGCCAGCATGGGACTTAGTTTAACATAGGACCCTATGGGAAATGCATACAAATGACTTCTTTTAGAGAACCACTGAATGGAATAAAACCAAACATAGCATGAATGTTCCTTATGGGGTGCTGACCAAGTGTTGTTACTTTGTAGCCGATCCATCATCCAAGATGGCCGCCAGCGGGGGACTTAGTTTAACATAGGACCCTATGGGAAATGCATACAAATGACTTCTTCTAGAGAACCACTAAATGGATTGAAACCAAACATAGCATGAATGTTCCTTATGGAGTGCTGACCAAGTGTTGTTACTTTGTAGCCGATCCATCATCCAAGATGGCCGCCAGCGGGGGACTTAGTTTAACATAGGACCCTATGGGAAATGCATACAAATGACTTCTTCTAGAGAACCACTAAATGGAATGAAACCAAACATAGCATAAATGTTCCTTATGGAGTGCTGACCAAGTGTTGTTACTTTGTAGCCAATCCATCATCCAAGATGGCCGCCAGCGGGGGACTTAGTTTAACATAGGACCCTATGGGAAATGCATACAAATGACTTCTTTTAGAGAACCACTGAATGGAATGAAATCAAACATGGCATGAATGTTCCTAATGTGGTGCTGACCAAGTGTTGTTACTTTGTAGCCGATCCATTATCCAAGATGGACGCCAGCGGGGGACTTAGTTTAACATAGGACCCTATGGGAAATGCATACAAATGACTTCTTTTAGAGAACAACTGAATGGAATGAAACCAAACATTGCATGAATGTTCCTTATGCCGTGCTGACCATGTGTTGTTTCTTTGTAGCCCATCCATCATCCAAGATGGCCGCCAGCATGGGACTTAGTTTTACATAGGACCCTATGGGAAATGCATACAATGACTTCTTTTAGAGAACCACTGAATGGAATGAAATCAAACATGGCATGAATGTTCCTAATGTGGTGCTGACCAAGTGTTGTGACTTTGTAGCCGATCCATTATCCAAGATGGCCGCCAGCAGGGACTTAGTTTAACATAGGACCCTATTGGAAATGCATACAAATGACTTCTTTTAGAGAACCACTGAATGGAATAAAACTAAACATTGCATGAATGTTCCTTATGAGGTGCTGACCAAGTGTTGTTACTTTGTAGCAGATCCATCATCCAAGATGGCCGCCAGCAGGGGACTTAGTTTAACATAGGACCCTATGGGAAATGCATACAAATGACTTCTTTTAGAGAACCACTGAATGGAATAAAACAAAACATGGCATGAATGTTCCTTATGAGGTGCTGACCAAGTGTTGTTACTTTGTAGCTGATCCGCCATCCAAGATGGCCGCCAGTGGGGGACTTTTGAATGAAATTAAACATGTTCCTTTCCTTATCAATGAGGTTGTGTTGTCACTTTTAGCCAAATTTTATATTTTTTCATATGAATTCAAAAACCCAAGTAGAATCAGGTGAGCGATACAGGCTCTTGAGAGCCTCTAGTTTATTGTTATCGTGACTATTTATTACAGATTGAGATAAACTGTAAAACGGCAATAATGTTCAGCAAAGTTAGATCTACAAATAAGTCAACATGACAAAAATACTAGTAGTCAGTTGATCCCTAAGGAGTTTTGCCTTTTATAGACATTTTAAACAATTTTTTGTAAATTTTGGTTATCTTTTACAAAAATCTTCTACTCTGCTACTAAGACAAATTTAACCAAACTCTCATACCAAACTTGTCCACAATCATCATTAGCATGATTAGGGTATCTAGTTTGAAAAATGTGTCCGATGACCTCGCCCGTGAACCAAGATGGCCAACATGGCTAAAAATAGTACAAAGGGTAAAATGAAGCTCATACCTCTGAAACCAAAGCATTAAGAGAAAATCTGCTGTGGATAAAATTGTTCATTAGGTCAAGATCTATCTGCCTTGAAATTTTCAGAAAGATCGGACAACTTGTTGTTGGGCTGCTGCTCATGAATTGGTAATTTTAAGAAAATTTTGCAGCTTTTGGTTGTTATCGTGAATATTAATATAGTTACAGATACAGTGTTAATAGCAATAATGTACAGCAAAGTAAGAGCTACAAATAAGTAAATTTGACCAAAGTGGTCAATTAACCCCTTAAGGAGTTATTGTCCTTGATAGTCAATTTTTAACAATTTTCCTAAATTTTGTAAAATTTTGTAAATTTTTACAAAATATTTTCGACTTTCACTTCTCAGCCAATTTTATTATAGAGATAATTGTAAGCAGCAAGATTGTTCAATAAAGTAAGATCTACAAACACATCACCATCACCAAAACACAATTGTGTCATGCATCCATCTGTGTCCTTTGTTTAATATGCACATAGACCCATTTTTAAGCTGGACGACACACTGAGGCTCTTTAGAGCCTATAGTTATAATAATTAATTTCTTTTTTTAAGACTCTGGAAATAAAGTGTCCAAGAGTGTACAGAAACCAAAATATTGTCGAACAATAAACAGATACATCTCTAATTACCTTCCTTTCTCAAACTACAGTTCAGTTTATATCAACTTCATACTGGGAGAACTCAACTTCAGGATTGTGATATTTGTGCTATATAAAAAAGGAAAATATAAAACACATAATGCTGAGTTAGAGGAGAATATTAGAACATATACTGCATAGTTTAAGAACACATACTGCAAAGTTGCAGGAATTTTTTTTTTATATTGATAAACTTAAGTCAGAGACATGACAACACATACTAGTTATGCTAGTGACAAATTGTATACATGTGATGTATGTGGGAAAGGGTTTAGTCAAAGTGCAAGCTTGCAGAGACACATAAGGGTACATACTGGTGATAAACTGTTTAGATGTGATTTATGTGGTAAAGGTTTTGGTCAAAGTTCAACTTTGGAGAGACACATGCGTGTTCACACTGGTGATCAACCTTATAACTGTGATATATGTGGTAAAGGATTTGTTGATAGTTCAAGCTGCAAAACACACACGAGAATACACACTGATGATAAACCTTATCAATGTGATATATGTGGTAAAGTGTTTAGGAATATTTCAAGCTTACAGAATCATAAAAGAACACACACTGATGACACACCTTTTAACTGTGATGTATGTGGTAAAGTGTTTAGGAATATTTCAAGCTTACAGAATCATAAAACAACGCACACTGATGACAAACCTTGGTTCAGGGAGATAACTCTTTAAATCAGTTAAGCGTTTGTAAAAGTCAAGTTCATCAATGTTTTTTAAGCATTTACCTGAAACAGATTAAAAATAATCTATGTAACCTAGAAGCTTAGAATATGTTTTTGAAAATGGTTGACACAAACGTACTGATGATTTTAAGAGTTATTTCCCTTAACCTAGGTCTACCTCCTTAACTGTGATGTATGTGGTAAAGTGTTTAGGTATAGTACAAGTTTACAGAATCATAGGAGAGCACATACTAGTGATAAACCTTTTAAATGTAATATATGTGGTAAAGGGTTTGGTGATAGTTCAAATTTGAAAAGACATATGAGAATACATACTGGTGATAAACCTTATAAATGTGATATATGTTGTAAAGGATTTAGGTTTAGTTCAAATTTACAGATTCATATGCGAACACACACTTGTGACAAACGTTATAAATGTGATGTTTGTGGTAAAAGGTTTATGAGTAATTCAAATTTACAGACCCACACAAGAACACACACTGGTGATAAACCTTATAAATGTGGTGAATGTTACAAAGAGTTTAAACAGAGCCAACATTTACATAGGCACATGAGAATACATACTCGTGATAAATCTTATAAATGTGTTAAATGTGGGACAGGATTTAGTCGAACTGGTGAATTACAAAGACACATGAGAATACACATTGGTTATAAACCTTATAAATGTCAATTGTGTGATAAAAGGTATAGTGATCCTTCAAATTTACATAGGCACAGGAGAACACACACGGGAGATAAACCTTATAAATGTGTTCAATGTGATAAAGGGTTTAGTCATAATTATACCTTACAGACACACATGAGAACACATACTGGTGATAAACCATATACATGTGATGTATGTGGTAAAGGGTTTAGTCAGAGAACTGGCTTAGAGAGACATACGAGAACACATACTGGTGATAAACCATATAAATGTGATATATGTGATAAAGAGGTTAGTCATTATTGTAACTTACAGACCCACATGAGAACACATACTGGTGATAAACCATATAAATGTGATGTATGTGTTAAAGGGTTTAGTCTTAATTGTAACTTACAGAAGCACATGAGAATACATACTGGTGATAAACCTTGTAAATGCGATGCATGTTGTAAAGAAGAGAGACACGTGAGAAAAGACACTGAAGAGAAACCTTATAAATGGCAAGTGTGTGATAAAGAGTTATGTGAACTTCATAGTTTCGAGCACATAGAGAGACAAATGAGAAGACACACTAGATTTACGCACATAAAATGTGAAGGAAAAGATCAGCATGATAAAATCTGAGCCAGCTTAAACTTACAGAGACACATTAGAATACACACATTGACATACAAGAAACACACTTTATCCATGTGACGTATGCAATTTAAAGTCGGGTAAGCGTCATAGCTTAAAGAGACACATGAGAATGCACAAATTGATATACAAGTGACAAACTTCACCAAATTGAATATGAAGTATACAATTACATGTTAGGTAAACTTCATAGTTTACAGAGACTTATGAGAATGCACAAATTGATATACAAGTGACAAACTTCACCAAATTGAATATGAAGTATACAATTTCAGGTTAGGTAAACTTCATAGCTTACAGAGACACATCCTAGTGTATTTTATACTCGTAATAAGTGTTTATAATGTTTTTTGTTTTCTTTTGTATAATTGTTTTTAATAGTATGGTGTTTTATGCTAAGATATATTGATATATGTAATAGATGTAATATCAATGTATTTTAATCTGTGTTTTTACAGTCTCTCATAACTCTTTTTAGAGTGGCTCTTTTATAAATTGTTAATATTATATTGTGTTGTATATCAAATGTTTTAAAGAGGTGAGACTCTAATAAATTATTTGTTTGTTTGTTTGTTTTTGCAATATATGTACCAGACATAAACCTTATACTGTAAATCACCTTATTTTATAGAAATAACGCGAAAATAAATCGTTGCGAATATATGTAAAAATTGAATATTTCCTTATCAAACTACATCAAGTTAAATAGAAAATCGCGAAATTAAATAAAGTATCCGCGAAAATAAGTTGGTTTACAGTAATCGATTGTACAAATTTATGCAAACTGTTCCGTTCATTCATTGAAATGTTTATTTTGTACTTAATATAAATTTAATTAAATTTCTTGTTTTTATTGTTTTACATTTTTATACGACCGCAAAAATTTTTCGTCGTATATTGCTATCACGTTGGCGTCGTCGTCGTCGTCTTGCGTCGTCTTGCGTCGTCGTCGTCCGAATACTTTTAGTTTTCGCACTCTAACTTTAGTAAAAGTGAACAGAAATCTATGAAATTTTAACACAAGGTTTATGACCACAAAGAGAAGGTTGGGATTGATTTTGGGAGTTTTGGTCCCAACATTTTAGGAATAAGGGGCCAAAAAGGGCCCATATAAGCATTTTCTTGGTTTTCGCACTATAACTTTAGTTTAAGTAAATTGAAATCTATGAAATTTTGACATAAGGTTTATGACCACAAAAGAAAGGTTAGGATTGATTTTGGGAGTTTTGGTTCCAACAGTTTAGGAGTTAGGGGCCAAAACAGGGCCAAAATAAGCATTATTCTTGGTTTTCGTACAATAACTTTAGTATAAGTAAATAGAAATCAATGAAATTTAAACACAAGGTTTATGAACACAAAATGAAGGTTGGGATTGATTTTGGGAGTTTTGGTCCCAACAGTTTAGAAATTAGGGGCCAAAAAGGGGCTCAAATAAGCATTATTCTTGGTTTTCGCACCATAACTTTAGTATAAGTAAATAGAAATCTATGAAATTTAAACACAAGGTTTATGACCATAAAAGGAAGGTTGGGTTTGATTTTGGGAGGTTTGGTCCCAACAGTTTAGGAATAAGGGGCCCAAAGGGTCCAAAATTGAACTTTGTTTGATTTCATCAAAAATTGAATAATTGGGGTTCTTTGATATGCCAAATCTAACTGTGTATGTAGATTCTTAATTTTTGGTCCCGTTTTCAAATTGGTCTACATTAAGGCCCAAAGGGTCCAAAATTAAACTAAGTTTGATTTTAACAAAAATTGATTTCTTGGGCTTTTTTGATATGCTGAATCTAAACATGTACTTAGATTTTTGATTATGGGCCCAGTTTTCAAGTTGGTTCAACTCAGGATCCAAAATTATTATATTAAGTATTGTGCAATAGCAAGAAATTTTTAATTGCACAGTATTCAGCAATAGCAAGAAATCTTCAATTGCACAGTATTGTGCAATAGCAAATATTTTCCATTGCACAGTATTGCGCAATAGCAAGAATATCTAATTGCACAATATTGTGCAATAGCAAGAAATTTTCAATTTGAGTTATCTGTCTTTGTCCAAAATAGTAGTTGAATCAACTTAAATCATTGTTTTATACTAGTACAATATACAATGTATATTCACTTTTAATTGATAAATTAAAACAATCTTTACCATTCAGTGATAACAAGCACTTTATTTTACATTTTAATATTTTATGATGTATTTAAATGAGTAGTTATTGTTGCTAACTCCTTTAGAAATTTGAATTGAGATCAGTTTTGGAAAAAGGGAAAGGGGGATGTGAAAAAAAATGGGGGGGGGGAGGGGGAGTTAAATTTTTCTCATTTCAGATTTCATATATAAAAAGAAAATTTCTTCAAACATTTTTTTGAGAGGATTAATATTGAACAGCATAGTGAATTGCTCAAAGGCAAAAAAAAAATATTTTAAGTTCATTAGACCACATTCATTCTGTGTCAGAAACCTATGCTGTGTCAAGTATTTAATCACAATCCATATTTAGAGCTGAATCCAGCTTGAATGTTGTGTCCATACTTGCCCCTACCGTTCAGGGTTCAACCTCTGCGGTCGTATAAAGCTGCGCCCTGCGGAGCATCTGGTTAATTTTAGTTTGCCTCAACCAAATCTTATGAAACATGTATACATAATGCTTATTACCACAAAACACAGAAGATCAAGTTTGAATTTTGTTGGTGTCACTGTCAACTGTATAAATTGCCTGGTTAACTAAAGAAATTTTTAAAAGTGACCATTTGATCTGAGAACCTTTCTGGAGCCCTTTTTCTGTCATACATACAATATTATATTTTCCGACTTTCATGTAGATTTTTTTGGTATCTTTTCTGTTAATTTAAACAAGAATGTGTCCAAAGTACACGGATGCCCCACTCGCACTATCCTTTCCATGTTCCATGGACCGTGAAATTGGGTAATAATCTAAGTTGGTATTAAAATTAGAAATATTATACTATAGGGATCATATGTACTATGTTTCAAGTTGATTGGACTTCAATTTTATCAAAAACTACCTTGACCAAAAACTTTAACCTGAAACTCCCACTTTCATTTTCTATGTTTAGTGGACCGTGAAATTGGGGTCAAAAGTCTAATTTGGCTTCAAAATTAAAAAGATTATATCATAAGCAACAAGTTTACTAAGTTTCAAGTTGATTGGACTTCAGCTTTACCAAAAACTACCTTGACCAAAAACTTTAACCTGAAACTCGCACTTTCATTTTCTATGTTCAGTGGACCGTGAAATTTGGGTCAAAAGTCTAATTTGGCTTTAAAATTAGAAAGATCATATCATAAGCAACAAGTCTACTAAGTTTCAAGTTGATTGGACTTCAGCTTCATCAAACACTACCTTGACCAAAAACTTTAACCTGAACGGACGGACGCACAGACGGACGGAACCACAGACCAGAAAACATAATGCCCCTCTACTATCGTAGGTGGGGCATAAAAAGAAGATGTGGTATAATTGTTAATGAAAAAACTCTCTACAAGAGACCAACATGACACAGAAATAAACAACTATATGTTAACATACGTCGTTCAACAATGAGCAAAGCCCATGCTGCATAGTCAGCTGTAAAAGGTCCCGAAATGACAATGTAAAACAATCCAAACAAGAAAACCTAACGGACGAACTTTGGTGTTGGGTTTATATCTATTAACATACCCCCCCTTTTAGTTTTTCATGAAATTGTGATATGACATTGAGAAGTTATTGAAATTTATTCTTTGAAAAAGCGACGGACGTAACATGAGCTCATGGTGCAGCTGTTTATTTCTATTTTATGGAATTACACCACTTTCAAAGTCTAGGATCAGCCCTTAAGGTATGAGTACATTTGAACTGTGCAGTATATCTGAGGTAGTTAATGTACACCTAAGCATTGCATTATCCTGATTGTAGCACAGTAATAACAAAGAGATTTTGCCTTTGTTATGTGTGAAGTGTTCTTTTAAAAAAGACCATGTCTTTATATTTTTCTTTTGGTCTGTCAATCCATCTGTATGTCTTTGTCACTTCAGTTTCAGTTTGGAAATGCTTAAACCAAATGTTTCTATTGACGGTTTGTAAGCTTATATTTTTAAGTGAGATTTCAAGTTTGGTCTCTTGCTGTTTGAAATTTGTGAGAGTTATTGCTCTAGGAAAATTAGAAATTTAAAATTTCTTATTTTTTCCCCATTTGTAAATGACATTATATTGTCAGAGCAATACTTTCAAATATTATATGGACCTTGACAAAAGCTAGAATGTGCTATTGCAATTCACACGAAGTCCATCATCTGTTAGTAACATTTCATGAATAATTATAGATTACCAAATTGAAACCAAATGTTGTAGGAAAAAGTAAAATAACAAATATACGGAACACTAAGGATAATTCTAAGCAGAAAGTCTCTAAGCAAATAACAAAATCAAAAGCTCAAACACATCAAACGAATGGATAAAACTGTCATTTATTACTGACTTGGTACAGGCATTTTCTTATGTAGAAAATGGTATATTAATCCTGGTTTTATAGCTAAACCTCTCAATTTTCCTTATAAGGATTTATGAATAATTCAAACAGAAACTACCCAACCTCCACTCCTCCACCAAAATGCCACAGTGTATATATTCAAATTTGTTAAGTCTTCTCAAGGAGGAAAGACAGGACTGAGAGTTAAACAGATTAAAGCATGCAGTTATATTCCCATTAGAAACATGAAAAATGTTAACATACATTTTTGTATTTATATGTATATTTTACATAAATTTTATTATATATCTTTTGTTTTGATGATGTTATGGGTGATATTTGTTACCATGACAACTATTGTAATAATACTTAACCGTTGTAGTATAGATTTAGAATATATATATGCTTCTATGTATTTTCATAAAGGTTGGGAAACAATTGGGACATTGAATTCCCTATACTGCAGAATTCAACAAATAATAACGATGTTTCCTAGGGGAAAATACGTTAATATCGTGATAAAATTCCAGAGAGCCCCACGCAATATTCTATTTATTTTGGTCAATTAGTATTCAAACTGTGTTACTACAATGCTAGCTGTGCTTAACTTATTTGCACTTTTCAATGAAAAAAAAACACAGGAGAAAATTTGATAATTTCACAAAACTCCATGATTCTGAAAAAATGAAAATACATGTATGTGTTTTTTTGTATATATATTTTAACAAAAAAACTAAAAGTCGGGTTGAACTGCAATCTGAAGGAAGTATACGGAAGCGTATTAGGGACATAGGAAAAATAAAATTGGCATTGAACTTTTTTTTCAAAGACGATATTTTGACATTTCAAATCTCGAAATTTTGACTATAACTTGAAATTTTGACATTTCAAATCTCGAAATTTTGACTTAAACTTAAAATTTTGACTTTCAAAAATCTTATATTTCGACTTTTTTGATACTCGAAATTTCTACTCTGACATTTTTAACTCAAAATGTCGACTTTTTTAAAACTCAAATTTCGACTTCTTTAAAACTCGAAATTTCGACTTATTTTAAAATCAAAATTTCGACTTTTTTTAAACTCAAAATTTCGACTTTTTTAAACTCGATATTTCGACTTTGAACTCAAAATTTCATCTTTTAAAATCTCGAAATTTTCATTTTAAAGTTAAAATTTTGACTATTGAAATCTCGAAATTTTGACTTTTCTGACTACTTTTAAAACTTTGATGTTAGTATTCAAACACAGTTATTACAATTTTAGAAGGAGTAGACATGGACGCAAATTATTAAAGCGTCATCCACACATTTTGGCAATTTATATTCAGAAATTGGTTTTGTTCTTAAATTAAGATATGGAGTAACATTTAAAATTGAAGAGTTTCATTCGGAAAGAACATGCATATTGACAGAAAAAAAAAAATGTTTTCCCATATTCCGTTTTAGTTTCCACGATACTGTCATATGATCGTCAGATCTGATGACATTTACCATCACAGTTTCAAAGGCCTGTTTGGTTTCCCAATATCACTGGGGTAAAGCTGATGACCGTAACTGCATTCACGGTCATCCCAAGATGTCGGATGAAAAATTAGGTCAGTTTCTGTATTGTCTGTTAAAGTGTTTCTATATCATTTTCTTTACAAATCATACATTGAAACGATGTAAATTTATAAAAGAATCACTCGGAAATCACTAATTACTTCTGAGAAATGTGCATGAAACGGGAAATTCGATTTGAAAAAATCGCCAAGATGACCGTAAATCACAATCGAGATGACCGTAACAGAATCAGCGATTCATAACAAGGCTGACCGTAACTGCTTTTAAGATGATCGTAATTTGTAAATGATGACCGTAACTTTTAAAGGATGATCGTCAATTCTAAGAAATATCCGTATTTAAATAACTATCTTTTTGTATCAAATGATTAATCGTGTTGGTATACACATATTAATATGAAAGTTTTATCCAAAAGGTAGAAGTGTGACGAAAGGCTATGGGACGACTATGCATTAAAAAGGGCGAAGTCAGTAGTTACTGTTCCCTTTCCTATTTGAACCCTAAACATCAAAACATTGGAATTAAAAGGTACAGTTACAATTTCTTTATTTGTCTTAATACTTACCTTAAACTTCATCGTATTAATAAGTTACATTTTATTAAAGTTACAGTGAGGTTAATCATTTGATAACTTGCATTATTCATTATTTCGGACTATATTCTACTTTCCAATTCAAGTAGTTATGCATATCTCTGACTATTTTATAAACTGGCAAATGAGTTAACTTGTATGAAGAATCCTCAGCGTGAGATGTAATAACAATATAAATGGTATTTTTATGGTCATCGGGTACCGTAATATCTTCATTGAGATAAGATATTATCGTTTCATTACTTTACATCCCTTGTTACTATGATATGCTCAATATGGCACAGTCCAATAAAGGTCGACTCATCCAGGGTTGATACACCCTCGTTACTAGGCAATATAGGATAATGGTATTGTCCAAAAGTGGTATATCCCAATCATCCAGGGGTATATAAACAGCCGTTAGCAGTCAGTCGGGGTCGGTATTACGATCAGATCACAAGTATAAGTGATAAGATAAATACCTGCTTATAGTTCCAAACATTGGATTCACTGCTCTAGTCTTTCCAATAACTGAAACTTAGCAGAAGTATTACCTTAAGCTATAAGTGAGCTGTATCGAGAGAAACAGAAGAGCTAGAGAGCTTAGAGAGCTTCGTTGATAAAGATAAAGCGGAAAGAGCGACAATTTGTGAGCCAGTGGAGCTACAGCGCTAGTGAGTCTGTTGAGCTAAGAGCTACAGAGCTAGTGAGCAAGTAGATCTTGCTATTTAATTGACCTATAGAGTCAGTAAGCCAGTAAGGCTGATATTTACAGGGGCCGATCCAGCCATTTTTAACCAGATGCTCCGCAGGGCGCAGCTTTATACGACCGCAGAGGTTGAACCCTGAACGGTTGGGGCAAGTATGGACATAATATTCAAGCTGGGTTCAGCTTGAAATTTGGATCTTGATTAAAAAGTTGACACAGCATAGGTTTCTGACACAGAATGAATGTGGTCTAATGATCTTAAAATTTTTGTTTTGCCTTTGAGCAATTCACTATGCTGAAGAATATTAATCCTCTCAAAAAAATGTAATTTATGAAATTTCTAATGAGATAAATTGAACCGCACGCCCCCTCCCCTCCCCCACCCCAACCCAATTTTTTTTACATCCCCCTTTCCTTTATTCCAAAACTGATCTCAATTCAAATTTCTAATGGACTTTGCAACAATAATTATTCATTTAAATACATCATAAAATATTAAAATGTAAAAAAAGTGCTTGTTATCACTGAATTATAAAGATTGTTTTAATTTATCATTTGGTAGTAAAAGCGAATATACATTGTATATTGTATTAAACAATGATTTAAGTTGATTCAACTACTATTCTGGACAAAGAAAGAAAACTCCAATTGAAATTTGCTATTGCACAATATGATATTTCTTGCTATTGCGCAATACTGTGCAATTGAAGATTTCTTGTTATTGCTGAGTACTGTGCTTTTGAAAATTTCTTGCTATTGCACAATACTTAATATAATAATTGTGGATCCTGATTTGGACCAACTTGAAAACTGGTCCGATAATAAAAAATCTAAGTACATGTTTGTATTCAGCATATCAAAGAACCCCAAAAATTCAATTTTTGTTAAAATCAAACTAAGTTTAATTTTGGACCCTTTGGACTTTAATGTAGACCAACTTGAAAACAGGACCAAAAATTAAGAATCTGCATACACAGTTAGATTTGGCATATCAAAGAACTCCATTTATTCAATTTTTGATGAAATCAAACAAAGTTAAATTTTAGACCCCGATTTGGACCAACTTGAAATCTGGGCCAATTATAAAAAATCTAAGTACATTTTTAGATTCAGCATATCAAACAACTCAAAGGATTCATTTTTTGTCAAAATCAAAGTAAGTTTAATTTTGGACCCTTTGGACCTTAATGTAGACCAATTTGAAAACAGGACCAAAAATTAGGAATCTACATACACAGTTAGATTCGGCATATCAAAGAACCCCAATTATTCAATTTTTGATGAAATCAAACAAAGTTTAATTTTGGACTCTTTGGGCCCTTATTCCTAAACTGTTGGGACCAAAACTCCCAAAATCAATACCAACCTTCCTTTTATATGGTCATAACCCTTGTGTTTAAATTTCATATATTTCTATTTACTTATACTAAAGTTATGGTGCGAAAACCAAGAAAAATGCTTAGTTGGACCCCTTTTTGGCCCTTTATTCCTAAACTGTTGGGACCTTAACTCCCAAAATCAATTCCAACCTTCCTTTTGTGGTCATAAACCTTGTGTTCAAATTTCAATGATTTCTATTAACTTAAACTAAAGTTATTGTGCAAAAACCAAGAATAATGCTTATTTGGGCCCCTTTTTTTGGACCCTAATTCCCAAACTGTTGGGATCAAAACTCCCAAAATCAATCACAACCTTTCTTTTGTGGTCATAAACCTTGTGTTAAAATTTCATAGATTTCTTTTCACTTTTACTAAAGTTAGAGTGCTTTCAGTAATAAAAAAATTGTTTAACCTTTTTGAATATTTCACTGATTGTGTGAAAATTGTAACAGAAAATTTACAAGACACTTGATGAAATTGCATTATCTGCAGAATTATTGATAACTCTCCTCACTATATATTCACAAGGACATATAACTAACATATTGTCCATGCTATTCTGATCTGAGTTTTTATTCATACATTGTACATATACTGGCATGGCTGGTGCTGTTCCAAGTTGTCTTCTTTTTCTGTTTCTTGAGAAGTATTTGTTTAACCTGTTCAGTCACTATAAAGTGTATTTAGACGCAACACATAAATAGTGACCAAAAAGGTGCCGCTTTCACATGAGAGACGCTAGAAAAAAAATTAAATGTACACTTTTTCAATATTTTTGTAGGACTATCATATAAAATTAAGGAGATGTGTAGTTAGAGACTTCTGCTGAATACAAATGTTTGGGTGGATTCACCTGATATCTGTTATCAAGTAAGTCCATATTAAAGTTTGAAGGGTCCAAAATTAAGATATGTTTGATTTCAACTGGCATACAAAAATTGGTGTTTCTGTGGTCTTATCAAGCTGTGTGTGGTGAAGCATTTTATTGCCTTTAGGCTTGTACATTTGTTTTTGTATTTTGGTCATGAAAATAAATGTGTAGTTTCCATCTATTGGGACTGTATAAGATAGATATCTGATATGTGACACAATCAGTGAAAAGATTTGTTGAGAGTTTGCCAAAGGAAGTACAGAATTAGAAGATTGTGAATTATTAAGTCTTTCCACTTTTCTGTGGAAA